>NC_054479.1:87525297-88125297 GCF_017639515.1 Carcharodon carcharias | reverse complement strand
AGAGAAGAATGTGCTAAAGAGTGTCGGTGCCAGAACACAACCCTGTTTGACCCCACTGCAGATCTCTATGGTTTCTGATGTTGCCTCATGAGAGCTGCCTTACACAGCATATCCTCATGGAAAGAGGAGATCACATTGAGCAGCTGCAGTGGGCAGCAGTTTTCTCCTGTGGTTTAAACACATGGCCTCTGCTCATGTGGTCGAATGCCTTGAGAGGTTGATGTCAGCAATATCTGTCCCTTGTTCATGACATTTATCTTGTAGCTGCCAGATTGAGAAGATCATGTCAATTACAGATCTACCAGTTCTGAAACCACACTGGGATTCAGGGTAGATGTGTTCAACCAGGATCTACAGTCTGACAAGGGCAACAGTGACAAATACCTTTCCCACGATGCTCACCAGGGAGATGCCATAATAGTTATTGCAACAAGGGTCTCCCTTGTTTAATTGTACAGGCTCACAAGCTTTGCATCACTCATCCCCGGGGGCACTACCCCCCCCCTCCCTGTAGCAGAGACAGAAGTTAGTGCAGATGCTGCAGGAGTGCCAGTTTCTCATGCTCGATGAGTTCGGGCTGTATGACATTATCACCCATGATCTATGCCAAGCAAATTAGTGGCTTTGCTAAGCTCCTCCCCTATGGGTTCGATATCCAGCTCTGCCACAACAGGCAGGCTTTCTATAGTGTCTCGAGCTTCCTTGGCAAGAGTGTTTTCCCCCAGAGTACAGAGTAGGGTAGTGTTCCACCAATCTCTCCAACTGTTTATTGCAGTCAGTGATTACCTCCCCAGCTTTTGTTTTCAAAGGAATAGTTTTCTTTGCTAATGGACCTGTTGCCTTTTTGACCCCTTCATACAAGTCACTGATATTCACTATGTCAAAGGACACCTGGATATTCAGGCAGAGTTGTAACCAAATCGTTGTTGGCACACTGCTGAGCAGACTGTTGGACTTTACTTTGAACAGCTCTCGGTACATTTGGAGTTTTTTTGCTCTGATCTCTCTTGTAATTAGAGAGCCCATCCCTTGGCTTCAATGACAGGTCCCATCACAGGGATGTTAGCTTTGAACCAGTTAGCATTTATCTGCTCTTGCTTCCCATATGTTGAGGGTGTGGTATTGTAGATGATGTCCAGAAGTTTGTTGCATTTTGCTTCTGCACTCTGTGCATGGGAATGAGGGACAGCACCTGTTCAATTGAGTCAAGGAACTGTTGGTTTTTATCTGGGTAAGCAGTATGGCTGACATTGATATGAGGGATGGCATTTCTGTTTCAAATAAAAAAACTTCAAGCATTCTCACCTGATTGCACACCAGGGAGCGATCTGTATCACAGTCAACACTGTGGTAGCTGCAAGTGTTGAGAATGTTGTTCAGAGAGTCTTCTGTGATAGTCAGACCAACTAATGCCAATGCCCTGATTTTGGATGTGTCCAGGATACCTTGAGGCATTGTTTGTTCTGAAAGCAGGTGTTAATTGTGCAAAGCTCGGATAGTCTCTGCCCATTCTCACTTCTCTTTCTCAGGCCATGATATCTCAGGCAGGGGGGGCTATGCCGCATGGTCTGGAGGGAGGAAATTCCAGTGCTTGGAGCCCAGGCAGCAGGAGATTTGGTCACCAGTATAGGGTTGCCAACTGTGATTAAATGTATTCCTAAAGGTATCACCACATGCCTTTTCCCCCTACCGCCACCCCCACCCCTGCCACACACCAGCCATTAGTCGGCCAACACATCCATCCTTGTGACATACTGCCTTCCTACGCCAACTGGAAAGCAAAAGGACTTACTACCAATTGGATGATGCTTGACTGTCAGTTTTTTTTGCCCATATTCAATATTTTTATATCTGGTAAAGACAAATGTTCAAAGAAAATGACCAAAAGCACCATGTCCTGATGATTTTTCTCCAGGATTGTACACAGCAGTGTCCTGGAAATTGATTTTCAATTCCTGTAGACTCTAAGCCAATGCTGGAGAGTTGGCAACCCTATGCACAAGATGTCAGAATTGGAGGAATGCAGATATCAGAGGGTTGTAGGGCTGAGGGAGATGAGAGATATAGAGGGGGGCTAAGGTCATAGAGAGATTTGAAAATGAGGATAAATTTTTTCAAATAGGTGCACAATAACTGATAACCAATCTGGGCCAGCAAAGGGCGAGCAGGATTTGGTGAGAATTAGGCAGGCTGAATCTTGGATGAGCTCAAGACATAGTTGGCTGAAAGGTGGGAGGAATAGTTGAGCCAGTTACTATAACTATGCCATTACTATAGCATCGATAACATTATTATCGCAGGTTAACAAAGAGGCAGCTACCCTAATGACTTTGGAATATTGAGGTGAAATATGGAGTACTCTACCTTGAGACATTTTGCAGTTAAATGGTCACCTTGCAAGACTTTGGCATTAGAGTACTCGAGCACAAATTGAGAGAGATAAATGGGTGGAGGGACTATAATGATATCATAAGATTACATAGTAAATGTGCATCCAACATGTAATGTGATGTGTCTCGTGTGTGTTGAAGGAGATTTAGCATGCCTGCTTGTGTGCACTAGCTTGTTCCTTATTTTCAGCCAATAGCTCTGGCTAGCAGCTATGCAAAAAGAAAGCCAAATATGTTAGCCTCTCCCTGTCAGTACACAGTCTTTCCATTGGCAGATCCTCAACTGTGCTTCCTTGTGGCAACACATCAAACTGGATCTCTAGCTGTCCTAGGCTCAAGCTTCAGAGGAATTTGGAGGAGGATCGGCTCCCCTGACATGCAGGCCTACCAGCATGTGGACATTCCCTGATACTCATGAATCAGACCCCCAGCTGTGGGTGAACAGCTCCACTGCCTTGTGGATACCTCAAGGGAATTGAAGACTAAGGGAGTAAGCTCTGACAAAAAAATCTGGAGTGGAGGCCAGAGGTGGATTGATATCTAAATATGTCATCTTTCCAGCAACATCCACAACCAAACCAGTGCCCTAATTGCCCTTGAGAAGCTGGTGGTGAGCTGCCTTCTTGAACCGCTGCAGTAGGTACACCCACAGTGCTGTTAGGAAGTTCAAAGATTTTGACCCAGCGACAGTGAAGGAGCAGCGATATATTTCCAAGTCAGGACGGAGAGTGACTTGGGGGGGAACTTCCAGTTGGCGGTGTTCCTATTTACCTGCTGCTCTTGTCCTTCTAGATGGTAGTGGTCGTGGGTTTGGAAGGTGCTGTCGAAGGAGCCTTGGTGAATTGCTGCAGTGCATCTTGTCGATGGTACACACTGCTAACGCGCATCGGTGGTGGAGGAAGTGAATGTTTGTGGAAGGGGTGCCCATCAAATGGGTTGCTTTGTCCTGGATGGTGTCAAGCTTCTGGTATTGACAAGTGGAGAATATTCCATCACACCCCTGACTTGTGCCTTGCAGATGGTGGACCGGCTTTGGGGAATCAGGAAGTGAGTTACTTGCCACAGGATTCCTAGCCTCTGATCTGGCCTTGTAGCCACAGTATTTATATGGCTAGTCCAGTTCAGCTTCTGGTCAATGGTAACCCCCAGGATGTTGATAGTGGGGATTCAGTGATGGTAATGCCATTGAACATCAAGGGGTGGTGGTTAAATTATCTCTTGTTGGAGGTGGCCATTGCCTGGCACTTGTGTGGTGCAAATGTTACTTGTCATTTGTCAGCCCAAGCCTGGATATTATCCAGGCCTTGCTGCATTTGGATATAGACTGCTTCAGTATCGGAGGAGTTGCGAATGGTGCTGAACATTGTGCAGTCATCTTCCCACAATATTCCCATTTCCCTTGATGTCATTGGTATCTAGAAATCTATCAACCTCTGGAATGAACATGCTCAATGACTGAGCCTCTTGGGGTAGTGAATTCCAAAAATTCACCACCCTCTGACTCAAGAAATTCCTCACTATCTCAGTCCTAATTGGATTACCCCTCATTCTGAGACTGCCCCTGGTTCTAGAACCCCAAACAGGGGAAACATTCTTCCTGCAGCTAGCCTGTCGAGCCTTGTAAGAATTTTGCACCGTTTAAAGAGATCACCCCTCATTTTTCTAAACTCTAGAGAATACAGGCCCAGTCTCTTCAATCCCTCCTCATACAACAATCCTGCTATCCCAGGGATTTTTTTCTGGTGTACCATCACTGCACTCCATCAATGGCAAGTATATCCCTCCTTAAGTACCTCTGTTCCCTCCTTTAAGAGGCTCCTCAAAATCTAAACTATTGGTTATCTGTCCTAAGACTTTCTAATGTGATTTGGTGCCAAATTTGGTCTAATAACACTCCTGTGAAGCAACTTGGGTTACCTAACCATGTGAATGGCACATTACCTGTCAACATGCATTTATTATGTAGTGCTTTGATGTTCTGAGCTGCTTGTGGGATCAGCACATGATGAGTTAAAACAGCTTTCTGCTGAGCATGGGATGTTTTGCTCCTTCGACAGCAACTTCCAAACCCATGATCACTACCACCTAGAAGAACAAGAGCAGCAGATAGATGGGAACACCATCACCTGGAAGTTCCCCTCTAAGTCACTCACCATCCTGACTTGGAAATATAATGCTGTTCCTTCATTGTTGCTGGGTCAAAACCCTGGAACTCCCTCCCTAACAGTACTGTGGGTGTAACTACACCACATGGACTGCAGCGGTTCAAGAAGGCAGCTCACCACCATCTTCTCAAGGGCAATTAGGGATGGGCAATAAATGCTGGCCCAGCCAGCGAAGCCCAAATTCCGTGAATGAATTAAAAAAATAAGACCTGAAGAGGGCAATATAACAATGGTAACAATGATTAGAAGAGATTAAGAAGAGTAAAGTGCATTTTGTTCAGATGTCACTTTCATGTATTGTTAATGTACTATGATTTAGTGATGTTGTGCATGAAAAGATAGAATTAGTATAAGAGTATAATAGAGTATAAGCAATATAAATTTTCTCTCCAAGTCTCTCACTGTCCTGACTTGAATTATACTGCCGTTCCTCACTGCTGGGCCAAAATCCTGGAACACACTCCCTACCAGCACTATGCGCGTACCTACACCTGATGAACTGCAGCAGTTCAAGAAGGCAGCTCACTATGACCTCGAGGGCAATTAAGGATGAGCAATAAATGCTGGGGTTGCCAGCGGTGCCCACATACTGTGAAAGAAAAATATTTTTTAAAGTTCTTATTGATGCTGTGTGCTGTACTCACTGGAACTGTGAATTATGAAGCACCTGAGCACATGTATGGAATTGCCTTGTCTCATAAAAAACCTGATTCTGTGATGTAATAATCACAGGTGTCGATACCATGTCTAAAATAACAAGATGAATTAGAACAAGGAAGCAACTCAACAATTTACTGGTTCATGTGAATGGCCTCTGCAGCCTAAACCTATCTCCAGGAATGATCTCTGATCTTACATTCATATTTATTTCATCACAATGTAATGCCAGCTGTTTCTCCCATTTGGGACATAAAGATCGCTGAATTCCAAAGGGTTAGTGAAATACTTCCCTTTCAGTAACTGACTCCTAAATATACAAATGTCAATAATTTTCAGACCAAGGAGCTCTCTGAAGAGATTGAGGCACTGGTGACGTGGTTGAAAAAAATAGGTGAACTGAAAATAAACTGCAAAGATTTGAATGAAGTTGAGCTAGAGGTAAGTCTCAAAGCCTTTTCGGGTCTCCTCTTGCAATTGAGGTTTTCAGACTTTGAAGTGGTATGGAGTATTACGTACTTGTGGTTTGTTTTAATTTCAAAACAAATTGCATTTAACCAGCTCTGGATCTGATCATACAGAAAAGATTGCTGTACAGTACAAAAGATGTGGCTCAGTCAGTTGCGTCACAATCACGTTTGAATTTGAGTTATGATTCATTTGAGATGTTGGTGTCAGTCCCTGTTTTTAATGTTCCAATATTTGCATGCGTACATGGTGTTGAGAATTATTTCTGTATTGAGTCCCGATTATGTTTGACGTGTGAAACGTAGGTTTGGCTCTGATCTCCAATAGTTAATTATAGGTTTAACCCTCTTGGTATTTAGCGCAGAGTTTTGGGGATGCTGCAGTTTTTGATTTTGCAGCACAAATGCTGATCGTCCTTAAGGGAGGGCAGGTAACATTTACACTAAATTGTAGAAAGTGAGCACTTGCCCAGCAAACATTCCAAGTTTGGCACCCTGAAATAATTACACAGGGCAGGAGCCAACATTAGGAGGAAGGAGACTTAGGGATGGGAGAAGGGATGATTATTAACTTACGATTTCAACATATAGTACAGTTTTGTCCGTATATTGGTCTGCCATGAAGCCTTGCCAATATTACACTGGATGTATTTTAATCATTATGGTTGGGTGCATGCAGTGAAAGCACCACCAACACCAGATCAGATCTGACTGCCTCCACTTGTTAGGGCAAAACGTGAAGTGAAGCTCATCTGAACAATTTGCAAGTGGATTCCCAGATCCCAGTTATTGGATAACAAATGAGAAAGGAATTCTCTGTACTGGTGTTTTTTGCTCAGGTTACAATTTGTCATTTCTCATGTTTGGTATTGTTGTCCGTGAGACTCAGCACAGGTGCCTCATTTATAAGTGCATTTGGGTAAATTTTACGTTGTCAGTGTCCGTCATTTGCAGCCTGTGGTTAGTTGATATTTCTATGGTGACTATAAATATAATCTGATTGCAGAAGTGTTTCCTCCCACTCACATTGAGTTAGAAGCCGGATTATAACACTCGGGGGGTGTATAGTGCCGGCAGGCAGACGTGTGCTAGGAAACCCCCCCCTTAAGCGTGGTTTATACTCCCTTGTGTTTAGAAGATTGTGGGGTGATCTGTGATCGAGGTCTTCGAAACAATAAAAGAATTTGATAGGGTAGATACAGAGAAACTACTTCCTGTGTTGGAGGAATTCAGAATAAAGAGGCAGAAATTTAAAATTAGAACTAAGCCAATGAAGAGTGAAACTAGGAAGTACAATTTCACAAAGTGTAACTCTCCCAAAAAGGCTGTGGATGCTGGGGGGTCAATTTAAAATTTCAAAACTGAGATTTTTGTTAGGTAAAGATATCCTGGGATATGGAACAAAGGGAGGAAAATATGGTTTAGATGCAAATCATGATCTGAATGAATGTTGTATCATGACTGCAGATCACAGCACAGAATTACTTACGGGCATAGTGAACTTTTTGAGAAGATTTTTTTTTAAAAAAAGGACATGCAAGCAAAAACTAGCTAAGAATGTAAAGTGACTGCTTTCTGGAAAATTCCTATGTGGATTATACTTGACTTACTGGTCCAGAGTGCCAACATGAAACTTTGCATCTGAAAAGGTGTTGAGGCCTACTTCAGACAGAGACACTTGAAAGGAAGAAGTACAATGCAAAAGACTGAACTTTTTCTCAACAACCACAGGAGATTATTGGAGACTGATTACCACTTCTCAGCAGAAACCATCTCCTATTGAGTTATGTCTTAGAATGTAAACATGATCTGGGTTGAAAGAAAGCAGATTCTGGGCGAAAGATATGTTTGCTTTTCCCTTCCAGGAACACGCAAGATAAGGGGTTTAAAGATCCAGCTGCAAACCTGATATGGGTGTGCTAGTGTGTGCTGTGCAGGTCACAGCAAAGAACATTAATTAGACATTGCTGCAGCTTGCAGGTAAAAGTCTCTATCTCTCTCTCTATCTCTATCTCACTCACTCTTTCTGGCTGGAGGCAAGTCAGCAAAGCCACAGTCAAAAAGGAAATAGGACAGCTCCTTCAGCTAAGCTGCAGAACCAAGTGTCTCCAAACCAACTGCTCAACTGACAAAGTCAGCTGTACCAGATTTAAAGTGATTTGCAAAAGAAGCAAATGTGATGTGAGAAAAAACTTTTTCACACAGTGAGTGGTTCAAGTCTGGAATGCACTGCCTGGAGGTGTGGTGGAGGCAGGTTCAACTGAGGCATTCAAGAGGGAATTAGATGATTATTTGAATAGTAACAATGGGGAAAAGGCAGGGCCATGGCACTAGGTCATAATGCTCATTTGGAGAGCTGGTGCAGATGTGATGGGCTGAATGGCCTCCTTCGGTGCTGTTAAAATTCTGTGAACTTGTTTTTCACCAGTGGGTGCAGGCATTTAAAACATAAGCCACTTATGAAAGCCTCCATTAAATAACTCTCCTTAAGTTTTAAAAACTCCTTACTGTTTCCAGTAAGAACACACCTAGAGAAACATAGGGTAACAGGGGCCAGGCAGGCAGCCACACTGGCTGATGATTGAGCTGATCCACAAACCTTTGTCCCAGAAGAGACCATCTCCTAGGAAACTGAGCACCCATGGGAGAGAAGGAAATGCTGTGGGCCCTCAGGTAGAAAGGTGAGATGAAAAGTGAGGCCAAGAAGCCTGTGTGTTTTAACTGCTGAAAGTTAGGGTCTCTGGGCCAATACTGGAGGTTACAGGAAAAACCAGTGGGACTTATTGGGACATGTACACCATGTGCAGAGAATGGGAGTCTGAGCATAGCAGACCAGGCAATGGCCCTGACTGCGGCTGCAAGTCTCTGTAAATGCACTCCTGAGAATGTGGGTGAGGTTCAATAAATCCCTGAGAGTTACAAGGATTTTGTACCTGAAGGAAAGGTGGCCACATTTCCCCAGGGTGAGGTGAGTAAGCCTCTAGTGATACTGAGGAATACAGGGGCCAGCGAAAATCTACTGCTGGGAAAAGGCATGATCTTCCCACCAGTGTGTGCAGTAAGTGCCAAGGTGTTGATAAAGGGGATTGAAGGAGGGTACATGCCCATCCCCTTATATCAGGTGTATCTGAAGTGTGACCTTGAGTCAGGAACAGCACCCAATTTGCCTGTGGACAGGGTCGACCTCCTCGGCAATGACCTGCTGAGATCAAAGGTCACAGCATCCCCAGTGGTTGCAGGGAAGCCAACTATGGTCAAGGAGATAGAATAGCTGCAGGAGAAAGTGCCTGGCATTTTCCCTTACTGTGTGGTAACATGGTCTATGGCCAGCCAAGCTCCGTCAGTGGAGGCTGTAGTGGCACTGCAGACAGGAGCCCCTACAGTCTGGTTATCTGAAACCTTTTTTGGGAGTCTAGAAGACCCTAAGGAGGTAATGAATAGATCTTCCTTGGTAGCAGCCCAGCAAGCTGGCCCACTTTAAAAACATTAGCTCAGACAGCCCTTACTGAAGCGGAGGCAGAAACAGTTCCTGAATGCTACTACATTAAAAATGAGGTGCTAATGAGGAAATGGAGACCCCCTCACAGACCTGCAAATGAGGACTGGACGGTGACCCTTCAGGTAGTGATGCTGCCAAAGAACCGTAGGGAAATATTATGGCTAGCTCACAAAATTCCGATGGCTGGGCATGGTGACTGGCCAAGCCCACATCAGCCTGCATTTTACTGGCCACACCTCCACAGGGATGTAGTAAGGTTTTGTAGAATCGGTCACACCTGCCATGTTGTGGGAAAACCCCAGCTTGCAATAAAACCTGCACCTATGATTCCTGTGCTAGCTTTTGGGGAATTGTTCAGCAAGGTGTTAGTGGACTGTGAGGGGCCCCTTTCCAAAACAAAAGGGAGCTACCAGTATATCCTCACCATCATGGACGTGGCTACCCACTTCCTGGAGACTGTTCCCCTAAGAATCATATCTGCCAAAATGGTGGTGGGGGGGGAGGGGGTGGAATTAATTCAATTCTTTATTAGTTATGGGCTGCCCATCGAGATCAGTCAGATCAGGGCTCAAATTTCATGTCCAGAATATTCCAGGAAGTCATGGGTAACCTGGGCATGACCCAGTTGAAGCTTTCAGTCTATCACCTGCAGTCGCAGGGGGTGCTAGAACGGTACCACCAGGCCCCAGAAACAATAACCAGGACGTACTGCCATGAGTACCCCCATCATTGGGATAAAAGATTAAGTTTTCTTCCCTTCATTACCAGGGATTCACCCAATGAGTCCACCGGTTTTATTCTGTTTGAATTAGTTTACAGGCACCAAGTGCGAGGGCCTCTGAAACTAATCAAGGACAGAAGGAGGAAGTCTCCATGTTTGACTACATAAGTGTTCCAGGAGCAGCTCATGAGAGCCTGTGATGGGGCCCAAGAACGCTTAAAAATCTCCCAGACAGCTATGAGGAAACAGGAAGACAAACATGCAAAGACAAGGATGAACCTTTCAGCTAGGAGACTGCATGTTAGTGCTCTCACCAATATGAGGTGAACCTTTAAAAGCCTGGTTCCATGGCCCGTACAGAGTAGCAAAGAAGCTCGGGGAAGTAAACTATCTAATTGGGACCCCAAGGAGAAAAGCAAAGGCTGTGTCATATCAACATGATAAAGCAACATCACAGCTGAGAAGGGGCCAAGCAGGTAACGGTCTGTCCCTTGTCACCAACCTAAAGAATGAGGGTGGCATTGGGGATGTATTGGAGGGAGACATGGGTGAGGCCCATGTTGAACCTCCCTAGAATCCAGCTAACCAACACAGAGATACTAGCAGACTAGACTCCTTATTCACCCACCTGAGTGCAGAACAGCCAGCAGTCTTGACCAGGCTGCGCACTGCATTTGAAGGCTTATGCAGAGACAAGCCAGGCTGCTCACACCAACTCTACATGGTGTGGATGTGGGAGAGGCCTCTCCCAAAAGGCAACATCCTTAACATCCAGGCACAGAAAAGTTGGCCTAGGTTTGGCAGGAGATTAACTACACGCTGGAGCACCAACTAATAGAGCCTAGCAGCAGTAGCTGGAGCTCCCCAGTTGTACTTGTGCCCAAGCCGGACAGCCCCACAAGATTCTGCATTGACTACCAAAAGTTAATGCAGTGACCAGAGCCAAATCCTGCCTGGTATCCCACCTGGAAGATTGCAGAGATAGGGTTGGTAAAGCAGCCTATATTACAAAGATAGATTTGCTCATGGGATACTGGCAGGTTCCCTTGGCTGCCCACGTGAAGGAAATTTCCACCATCGTAACTGTGGATGGGTTATACCAGTCGACTCCAAAATTCCCCAGGCGCCTTTCAAAGGCTGATGAACCAGGTAGTGGCGGCTTATCCAATTGCGTAGTATACCTAGTTGACCTTCTAGTGTACAGCGACACCTGAGAAACTCATTTAGAGCAACTGGAAGCCCTCTTCCAGAAAGTACAGGCAGCTGACCTAGTGGTCAATCTCTCAAAAAGCGAGTTCGCTAAGGCTCTGGTGACCTATCTAGGACACGTAGTGGGTAAAGGACAAGTACTGTCCAGAGCCACAAAGGTGCAGCACAGTTCCCCATTCCTAAAATGAAACATGAAATCATGAGGTTCTTGAGGATGTGTGGGTTCTACTGCAAGTTCGTGCCAAACTTTAGCAGTCACTACCCCGCTGATAGATCTACTACAGGAAAAAGCAAAGGTAGTATGAACTGAGAAATGCCAGACAGCTTTCAAAAAGCTGAAAACCATTTTAATAGGCGAGCCTGTGCTTGCAGCTCCAAACTTTATCCAAGCATTTAAAGTTGCCATCGATGCGAGTGACATTGGGATAGGGGCTGTTCTCTACCAGGAAGACGAATCGGATAGAGACACCAATTGGGTACTTCTCCAGAAAACTAAACAAGCATTAGAAATGGTACTCCACAGGGGAGAAGGAAACCCTCAGTTTATTACAGTCTCTCAAACACTTTGAAATACATGCCTGAAATTGATAGCGAGACCACAAGTCTATATTGACCACAGCCTTTAAGGAATTACTTTTCTCAAAGGATCGTGAATCTGTGGAATTCACTACCTCAGAGTGCCGTGGATGCCGGGACGTTGAATAAATTTAAGGTGATAGACAGATTTTTTAATTAGTAATGAGTTGGACGGTTATGGGGTAAGGGCGGGAAATTGGAGTTGAGGCTGAAATGAGACCAGCCATGATCGTAATGAAAGGTGGGGCAGGCGCGAGGGGCTGAATTGCCTACATTATGTTGTTCTGTTCTTCGTGTAAAACACAGAATGGCAGGCTATTCTGCTGGAGTTTGCTTCTCCAACTGTACCATTTAAAAATCACCCACATCGTAGGGAAGTCAAATGCAATTGCAGACACCTTGGTCAGAACTTAAGAGACCCAGTTAGAACTGAAGTGATAACATTGACCGAGGCTGTCGAGGCCATTTTAAAATTTTAAGGTGGAAAGTGTTGGAGAGAGGGTGCCACTTTTGGGGTGTCCTTTCTTCACTTGCCTATAAGGGCATCCTACCACTGCATTCAAGCTAGCGACCACCTTTTGGCCCTCCAGTTTCGGGAGCCTACCCACTGTCCTTAGTTGGATGGTGAGCCTGCTGTCTGGCCATTAATTAGCCAGTTCAGGGGGATTGCAGGTTTCTGTTTCCCCACATAATGTGGGCTCCTGACCCCCATTCGAGCCTGATCGGGGGTATTCACCAGCTCACAGGGTAAAACCAACCCATCTATGTAGGACTCAGCTTTATTTAACAAATTTTTGGTTTTGTGAGGCTTTTGAAGGGATGCCTTTTGGAAATGAACTCAGTTCCTTCATAGACTTTCCAACAAACGTGAATTTGAGCCTTATCCCTGAGATTGTTTTGTTATGAAAATAGTCTAACAGAACACTCCACAAACTTCTCCTTTACCTATTCTGATTTCTCCCTGACTTCTTCCTTATTTTATTGTTAACTTTCATTTTAATTTTAAGCTAAACGTTCTATTCTAAACTTTTTTTAAACCTTTTTTTTGTTTTTCTGGCTTCTCGGAGCACTCTACCTGGTTCTGTTCCCTGTATGTTATTAAAGGTGCAGTCACACAATGGGGCAGATTTTGAACCCGCCTGATTTTCATTCCATTTGACCTCTTATGAAAACCAGCTCCATCAAATTGCAGCCCAGGTGATCAGAACAAATATGTACCTGCATAGCTTTAGTGTTGGTATGAATTCAGTTCCACTGGATTTGGGTCCAATGCTCGACCTGAAGCCAGGGGGAAGAGGGGGGAGGACCTCGAGGGGAGGACGTTTCACCATGCTTCACTTCAGATCTCATTCCCCTGAGTTCCACTTCACAAGTGTAGATTGGGTGCCAAACTGCTTCATGCAGATGCTAACTGTGCAGTGTGGATGAGCTGTAAATCAGCCCTTGAGTGGAGCTGATACTTCGGAACAAATTGCATTTATATAGCCCCTTTCACAATGCCTGGATGTATCAATGTGCTTCACAGCCAATGTAGTGTTTGAAGTGTAGTCACTGTTGTTAACAGAGAAAAATAACTATATGTGTACAGCAGGATCCCAATAATGATGTTGACATAACAAGCAGATCATCTATTTTTAATACTGACTGAAAGGTGTTGGCCCAGGACGGGGGGTAGAACTTCCCTACTCTTCCAATAGGATGGGATCTTTTGCGTCCCCCCAATAATGCTTTTGGGAGCCTTGATCTAAGGTGCCACCCAAAGCGTCAACCTCTATGTTGTGCTCAAGTCCCTAGAGTGGGTCTTGAACTATAATCTTCAAACTCCAAGGTCAGAATATTTCCAACATGACTATCAGTGTGAAACTTGATCATGGGGCCATTATTCACATGAAGCATTTTAATCCCTATTAATTTTGGGCTGCATTCTTTCCTAGTTATGAGGCTCTTTCCTGTATGGCCTCTTCCAGTATCAGTCTTGTCTTCACTGTTGAGAGCACCAGCCTGAGCAGTAAAATCTTGGTCTTCCCTTTTTGCTTGTCAAAAATGAATGTTCTTCTCTCCACCACCCTGCCATCCCCACCCTTGCAACATTTTCAGTCCTTGTTGGTGCATGTAACCAACCCCAATTCCTCAATCCCTCTCATCTTTATCCAGCAATCCTTATTGCTGATGAGGGAATTCTACCCCATAGTCTTGATTCCTGATTTGACCTAAAATTGATCTTTCGACATCTTGAACCATCTTCCTGTAGAAGGACAGACCCCCAAAAGGAGGAGGAGGAAGCCAAGGCTACTAGAGCAGTATTTAGAACATTACACTCTCTTTTAGTGTTTTCTGGGTTTTTGATTAGAACAGGGCTATGGGGAAAGAGCAGGGGATGCAGAACTAGCTAGCTAGGTCAATCTGTGTGCATGCACAAGAGGCTGAATGGCCTCCTTCTGTGCTAGCTGATTCTGTGAAGAGGAGAAGGCTGAGAAATCTGAATTCAATTTAACTGTTCAACTTGAAACTTCTCATTTAATTCCTTGTCAATGCATGACTGAGCAAACACATGCAAACATGATGACAGTTTTATGCAAAGTTTTTAAGCTGTAGCTACATTTATCTTAATTTAACCATTTAATTCCTTCCCCTTTTTAATGAGCGAATTAGCTTCACTGAGCATTTTTCCTGCAAACCACATTCTAATGAAACAATATTTTTATCTCCCTTTATTTAAAATCCATTTCTCAGATAGTAAGCTCGGTGTTTTGGACTGTTACTATGGTGAGGGAGATGAGTAGAGGCTTAGGGGTGACACTATTTAGTTTATCTTCACATTGTCCTTCACTGAGGTTGCCAACTGTGATCAAATGTATTCCTGGAGGTTTCATCACCATTAGTCGGCCAATACATCCATCCTTGTGACATACTGCCTTTCCACGCCAATTGGATGATGCTTAACTGTCAGCTAAACAGCCTTTTCCAATTTTCAATACTATTATACCTGGTAAAGAGAAATGGTCAAAGAAACAACAATCTTTTTTAATGCCCTGATGATTTTTCTCCAGGGTTGCACACAGCAGTGTCCTGGAGATTGATCTTCAATTCCTGGAGATTCCAGGTCAATCCTGGAGGGTTGGCAACCCTATCCCTCACCTGCACACACCAAATGAATTCCTATTTTTCTACCAAGTCAGTAGAATAGCCTTCGTTGGAAGCTGTTGTTCTTTGCCACATTTACTGTTGTTTTACTGTTTTGTTAGCAATCCAATAAGAATGTTGATGTTTGTTTGAGAGGCAAGAAACTAACATGAACTCTCAATACTAGCATCAGATGGAAATGGAATGCATTTATTTGCAGTTTTTAATTGCTTTGCTAAATGTATTGCATTTTATTGCTAATCAATATGTTAGTTAGCATGCAGTATTTGAGCCGCCTTAATCTGCAGCAGCAATTGTGTAATTTTAAACATTTCCCCTTAACTCTTTCCCCTCTTAGTTACTAGTTTGAAGTCCTGGGTACAAGTGAAACTAATTATCTATCTCTAACCTTTTTCTAACCTCCATTTCTTGTTCTATTTTTGTTTCTGATGTGCCCCAAGCTTTGGGTTAAGGAGCAGAGGCATATTGACCAGTGGGGCCTATATCTGAGGCACCCAGTAAAACTCACCAAAGCATCATGCAAAGACTGGATGGGTTTTGTATATCAATACAATTTGCTTGATCATTGAAGCAGGGTGTAAACATTAGACCCATGCATTTAACTCCATGTTCATATTTTGGTGGGGTGGGTTGTGGAGGGGGGGGGGGGTCCCCAAATGTATTCGGTGGCCAGTCCCCCAAGAATTCTTTGCCCAGCCCTGCTAGAGTGGAAGGCTGACAAAGGCTCTCCCAGGCCTCTGGCACTCTGAACTGGCCAATGGGAACATCATGGGTGGAACAAAGTGAATTTATGTGCCTCAACTACATAAATTATTGCCCAGGACAACGCCAGTTGCCCCATAATGATTTGCCCCATTAAGAGTTGCAGGTTCTGTCTAATCTAATCATTGTATAACACCAACCAGTTCCTCTTCTAACCAAACATCTTTCTAATTGACTTGAATTTCCTACTTTTTATTTGCAAATCCACCTGTTGAAAAAATTCAGCAAGAGATATAAGGTGAACAAAAATGTGCTTTCATATACAATATTTTGCTGCATCTTTATTCATATATTTTATTCTCAAATCTAAGCCCTGTCTAGTTTCAGTTGTCAGGGGTGATGTGGATGGAGGGAAGAGAGTGAAGGAGAAAAAGCACAATGGATTCATTTAGGGGTTTTAAAAAAAATTGCAGAGGTCAATTTAGTACCAGATTTTTTTAAATGGGCAATAGTGAATCAGCTGCCATTTTTCATAACCCATTAGAGAAATGAAAGGGTGCGGGTGTAAAATGGGTGACGGGTTCACCATCTGTTTATCACCACAACTTGTTTTTCTCCCAGTGATGGTAAACGTTGACCTCTACTGAGTTCAATCTTGTTGCATGCCAATTGTTTGTAAGGAACAAATTGCCTTTAATTGAGGTGATTCCAACAACCCTCCTAGGTATCTGCGTTGCTCCAATTCTGACCTCTGGAGCATCCCCAATTTCCATCACTCCATCTTTGGTGGCTGTACATTCAGTTGCCTTGGCCTGAAGCTCTGGAATTGCTTCTCTCAAACCCCTCTGCCTCTTCCTCCTCCTTTCAGACACTCCTTTGGACAAGCTTTTGGTCTTCTGTCCTAATCTCTTTGTGATTTGGTGCCAAATTTTGTTTAATGCTCCTGTGAAGTGCCTTGGGGCATTTTATTATATGGTAAAGGAGCTGTATAAATAGGAGTTGTTGTTGACTCTCCCATTGGCAGCGTGTGACCGAATGGAAAATTATTTTGTACTGTTGCGCGCGTGGCAGATAGGAGCATGGACATGTTGCTTCAGGAGCAGCGCCTTTCCCAACCTGTACTCTCTGAAATGACCTCCTCATTCCTCTGTAGCTAGATCTTGCTTTTTATTTTCCTTTTCTCTCGCCTTGTTTCAGCACCTGAAGAATAGCCTGCAGGAGAGAAGACACCTATGGCTCCAGAACATCTGTGCCTTGGAGAAACAAAAGTTGGCTGCAGACCAGGAGTACGTAAAATTGGCGAGCAACTTTCGAAGATGCAAAACTGAGCAGCTGCACCTGAAGAGGAAAGAAGCCGCCAGGTGTGGGTGGTGAAGGAGGAAATGATCCACTGGCTTTGGATGAGTGTCTTGTTTGAAAATGAAGGTTCTGTTTTCAGGCATTTAGAGGGTTAAATTACAGAGATTCCATAGACTAGGCATATATTTCCTTGTTTAGAATATTATGGGGCGATCTGTTTGATTAAAGGTTTCAGTGGTTTCTCGCTCATTCTCTATATACCCTGTTTCTGCTGGTGGGGGCATGTCAGGGAGTGTTTATTCTCACAAAGGGTAGCTTAAAAAAAAAAAATTAGCAACAGTTTCCCAACCACCAAAATGGCTGCACTTGCTGGGGGTCAATTGAGAACCTTAGCGGCCAGTCAATCTTGGTTTTAAGGTCAGGGTTGAGGGACAGGAAATCAAAGCAACCCAAATTAAATCAACCATGATGTAATTGAACTGAGGGGCTGAACAGACTATTCGAGTTCCTTTGTTTCTTTTGTTCCCAGTGTCGGTCTCAAGTGCTGCCAGCCTGTACAAAGTCCCTGCAGGGTGGTCGCTGTAAATGCCCAAAAATCAATCTTAACTGCTCACACCACACTTCACCGCTTCTCACATCAATCATCCTTGCCATCCCCTATTTAGTACCAAGGGACCTGGAGTTGACTTGGGGAGCACGAATAAAACTTCAATATTTTATCTAAGTCAATGTATTCATTATCCAACAATAATAGATCTCAATAAAATCAAATGGGAAACTTTTCATTTCATTATTTGAATTAATTTTGTTTTAAATATCCAGCAAAGCTGTTCTAAACTTCTGGCAATCTAAACATTAACATCACTGACAAAGGGGATATAAAGAAAAGATGATGAATGTTGAGTTACTAAAGCCATGGGATTTTTGTTTATGAGCATGTCCATGACATACATGGAAGTGCAGAAAAACTTGAAATTTTCACTTGTGTAAGTGCTGTTTCACAGAATCTCAGTGCAGAAGAGGCCCTTCAGCCCATTGAGTCTGTATCAACACTGTTTAGTTTGTGTTATTTTAACGGTTGAAGGGCAGGGGAGCAGCGAGTCTGAGTTTCAAAGTTTCTAAGTGTGCAGTGACACCAGTGCTTTAGGGGGGGGCCAAGACATGGGATTTGCCACCCGTTATGCAGGTGTGTGCTGCTTAAATGTTACTCTGAACTTGTGGCTTTCTGCTGGTTTGACAGGCTGCATGAGCTTGAAGCACAGAAGCAGCTAACGGAGAAAGCGACAGCTGCCTTCAAACTTCATCTGCACAAAGTTTGTCAACAGCTTGAAGATCTGCAAAAAGAGGCAAGTTTGTGTGTTTCAAGTGTCTGTAATAATTGCATATCTTTCTGGGGTTTTTTTGTTTGACTTTTTAAACAGATAATATCTGGTTTCATAATGTTCAGTATTGAAGGAAGTGAGGGAGCTTGTGTGGGTAGATTGTGGAGGCAGTTACTTCTATGTTTAAGATGGTTTGTGTATTTTTATCAATCTTAACTATAAGTTTATTTTGGCTAACCGGTCTTAAATATGGAGACAATTTTTTTATAAATGAAACTATATCTGAATTTGGTTACATTCGTAAGCAACCATAACCTGTTTGTGTATTATGTGTAAAGTGTGTGTTTGTATGTGTATATATAGACTTTGTCACATCTACAATTATTTCACTTAATGAACCTACAGCAAACCAGTTTTTCATCTTGTTTTTTCAGGTTTGTATCGAGAACACTGCATTAGTCTCAGTCAGGAAAGGGACAGAAGTGTTACAACATGAGCTGGAGGAAGCAGTCATTGCGAGGCAGAACCCTCAGTCGATAAATCAAGCTCAATCAGGCACCACTGAAACACTCGAAGATAAACTAAACCAACAGCAAAGTAAGTAAACTTCCCAAGGAATGTTCACAGCCTGTAGTTTGAACAGAAAGTGTTCCTGGTTGTGCTTTGTCTTTCAGCTTGCTCAGCAAGTTTAATGTTACAGAACAGGAAAAGCAGAGTTCTTTTGCAGCATTGCTTACGGTTGGTTTGGCTATTGCAATAATTTTTTTTTGTAATTTGTTTCTTGGGAAATGGGTTTAAAGAGATTGTATGGCATCCTAAATTTCTAAAGAATGAGCATTTGAATATTAAAGGAGATTATAAATTTTTCAGATGGTAAAATTGCTTTCAGTTAATGGGAATCAAAAATCAATCCTGTGTAAGTGTAGTGTGCAGATTAATTGCATATGTGTGCAATGTATTTGTAAGTTTTACTTAATGGTTAAATATTACTGTGAAGTTGAGCAAGATTCAAGTGCTTGCTACGATTTGCCACGGAAACAATGTATAAATAATTGAACATTAACTCCCTGGACTACTACCTGAGCCTCGAGCAAATTGGCATGAGGTAAATAAAATCAGAGATTTGAATGCATGGCTCAAAGATTGATGTGGGAGAAACGAGTTTCCAATCATGGGCCACTGGCACCAGTATTGGGGAAAGAGGGAGCTACACCGTTCAACAACCTTCACTTGAACCATGCTGGGACCAGTGTCCTGTTGAATTGTGTAACCAAGGTGGTAGAGATGGCTTTAATCTAAATAGCCTGTGGGAG
The DNA here is from genome assembly GCF_017639515.1 of Carcharodon carcharias. Classification (NCBI taxonomy): domain Eukaryota; kingdom Metazoa; phylum Chordata; class Chondrichthyes; order Lamniformes; family Lamnidae; genus Carcharodon; species Carcharodon carcharias. The sequence continues at coordinate 88,105,833 of NC_054479.1, read as the reverse complement.
TGTTCATGTGAGGTGAGATTTAGCAAGTTAATGAGGAAGGACAAGGCAATAGTAGTGCAGGGTAGTGATATGGGGAATGATGGCCTGAGTGTGACAGGAAGGAACAGACTGTATAGTGTAAGAGTGCACCAGTCAAGGGTTATGAGGGGCAGATGGCAAAGTGGAGTTGAGACACAACCAAATCAGTCATGATCTTCTTGAATGCTGGAGCAGGCACGAAGGGCTGAATGGCTTACTCCTGCTCCTATGTTCCTAACAAATAGGGTCAGAATAGGAAAAAACGTACTTAGCAAATAGGATCAGAATAGGAAAAATAGTTAAGAGCCTTTATTTCTGTATTTTTAATGAAATGCACACATCATGCATAACAAGATGGATGAATTGATGGCACAAATTGAAATAAATGGCTATGATATGATGGTCTTTACAGAGACATGGTTACAAAGTGACCAAATCTGGGAAATGAATTCTAACAATTCTGAATCAATTGTCATAAAAACCCACTAATGTCCTTTAGGGAAGGAAATCTGCCGTCCTTACCTGGTCTGGCCTACATGTGACTCCAGACCCACAGCAATGTGGCTGAGTTCTAACTGCCCTCTGAAATGGCCTAGCAAACTATTCAGTTGTTCCAAACTGCTACAGAAAAGTGAAAGGAATAAAACCGGACAAACCACCCAACATCAACTTAGGCAACAGAAACGACAAAGGCAAACCCAGCCCTGTTGATCCTGCAAAGTCTTCCTTACCTCTGCATCTGGGGGCTAGTGCCAAAATTGGGAGAACTGTCCCACAGACCAGTCAAGCAACAGCCTGATGTAGTCATCCTCACGGAATCATGCTTTACAGATCATGTCCCAGACACCACCATCACTATCTCTGGGTATGTCCTGTCCCACCGGCAGGACAGACCCAGCAGAGGTGGTGGCAGTGTGGTATACAGTCGGGAGAGAGTTCCCTGGGAGTCCTCAACATTGCCTCCAGGCTCCATGAGGTCTCATGATCACAGAATCTCACAGTGCAGAAGAGGCCCTTCAGCCCATCGAGTCTGAACCGATTTGTGAGAAACACCTGACCTACCTACCTAATCCCATTTTCCAGCACTTGGCCCATAGCCTTGAATGTTATGACATGCCAAGTGCTCATCCAGGTACTTTTTAAAGGATGTGAGGCAACCCGCCTCCACCACCCTCCCAGGCAGCACATTCCAGACCATCACCGCCCTCTGGGTAAAAAAGATTTTCCTTACATCCCCCCTAAACCTCCTGCCCCTCACCTTGAATTTGTCCCCTCGTGACTGATGTTCGGTGTCAAGTCAAACATGCACAAGAAAAACGTCTGTTGATTCTACCACCCTCCCTCAGCTAGTGAATCAGGAGCCCTATATGTTGAATACCACTTGGAAAAAGCACTGAGGGTGGCAAGGGCACTGAATGCAATCTGTGAGACTTCAATATCCATTACCCAGAGCACCGCTAACTGACCTGACCAAGTCCTGAAGGGCATATCTGCTAGACTGGGCCTGTGGCAGGTGATGAGGGAACCAACAAGAGAAAAACCTACTGGACCTCGTCTATACTAATCTACTTGTTGCAGATGGATCTGTCCATGACAATATTGGTAAGATTGACCACCGCACAAGTCCTGGTGAGGATGAAGTCCCAAAGGTGTGAAGATGGAATTGGTCACAATGGACTGGGAAAATAGGTTAAAAGGTAAGGGAGTTGAGGAGTAGTAACAGGCATTGAAGGAGACATTTCAAACTCTCAACAATTATATATCCTATTTGAGAAAGATGGCCTTTTCGAAAAAGGTGTACCATCCATTGGTAACTAAAGAAGTTATGGGTGGTGACAGATGAGAGAGACAGTGCTGTGAAGATTAGTGATAGGCTAGAAAATTGGGAATATCTTAGAAACCAGCAAAGGATGACTTAAGAAAAATTCAGGGAGAAATTAGAATGAGAGAAAAAATATAGAAACAGTATATAAAAGAAGAGTAGCTAAAGTCAACATTGGTCCCTTAGAGGATGAGACTGGGGAATTAATGGGGAATAAGGAAATGGCAGCAGCTTTGAGAAAATATTTTGTATCTGCCTTCACAGTTGAAGAAACAAAGAGCGTCCCAAGAATAGTAGAAAATCAAGGGGCAAAAGGGAGGAAGGAACTTAAAACAATCTCAATCTCTAGAGAGAAAGTAGCAGGTAAACTAAGGGACCTAACAAGTCCCATAAACCTGATGGGCTGTTAGAGTCTTAAAAGAAGTGGCTGCAGAGATGGTGGATACATTGGTTATAATCTTCCAAAATTCCCTAGATTCTGGAAGGTCTGAGGGGATTGGAAAACAGCAAATGTAACACCTCTTATTCAAGAATAGAAAGCAGGGAATTATTGACCATTTAGCCTAACATCTGTCGCTGGGAAAATGTTAGAATCCATTATTAAGGTAGCTGTTGCAGGGCAAAAATCAAAAAACAATTATTATGTAATCGAGAATCAACAAAGTTTCTTAAAAGATGAATTGCTTTTGACAAATTTGAGTTTTGAGGATGTAACAAGACTGATGGATAAAGGGGAACCAGTGGATATAATGTATTTTGATTTCCAAAAGGCCTTTGATAAAGTGCCACATAAAAGGTTACCACAAAAGATAAGAGCTCATAATGTTGGGGGTTGATATATTAGCATGGATAGGTAATTGGCTAACTAACAGGAAACGGAGATGGGGTAAATTGGTCATTTTCAGAGTGGCAAACTGTAATAGTGGTGTGCCACAGGGATCTGTGTTGGAACCTGCACTATTTACAATCTATGTGAATGACCTTGGATGAAAGGTCTGAGTGTATTGTAGCCAGACAGTCTGGCAATGAAAAGGTAAGTGGAAAAGCAAGTTGCGTAGATGACACACGGCAAAATTTAATACCGCTTTGGAGGCAGGGCACATTTAATCAAGGAGGGCATCCTGCCTTCACTCGATTAATTTTGGAGTGGGAAGACTCATGACAGTTTTCCTGCCTGAATTCTAACGGAGGGCCTTAAATGGGCAACTAATGCCCACTTAATGTGTCCTGCTTCTGCTGGCATTCAACCGGCGGCGGGTGGGGGAAGAGATCCTGTGGAGATATCAAACGAGCTTCCAAGGGTTTGGGGAGGTGGAGGGGCGGAGTGGTGTGGCAGAGTCCCCCGTTCAAAAGCATTCGGTGCCAAGTCCAATGATCCGACATTAGTGAAGGGGATGCCTGCTGAGAGCCACCCATGCCCTTTCCTCTGACCCCTCTCTGTCCCCGTAACACCCATCCTGCCCTCACTCATCTGCTGCTTGGATCCTTTGTTGATCCTGCACCTCTAAGTGCATTATCAGCAGCAGCTATAGCTCCAGGTGGCACTGACAGCAATGGAAAGCTGTCAGCTTCTGACTGGCTGGCAATTCTCTGGGTATTTGGGGAGGGGAGGTGGTAATTCCACCACCTAATCCTGGGGAATACCTGAAGCTGGCCAGTTAAGTGCCTGTTGGGCACGTAATTCCAGTAGGTCTTCTCCTCAATGCCAGTTCTCCAGTTGGTGGGCGAGACCCCCCAACACCAACATTCATTTCTGGCCAAAGAGTCTGCAAAGAGATATAAATGGGTTAAGGGAGTAGGCAAAAATTTGACGGCATATGTCATGAAATGTGAGGTTGTCCACTTTAGCCGGAAGAATATTATTTAAATAGTGAGTGACTGCAGAATCCTGTGGTACAGAGGGATCTGGGTGTCCTGGTACATGAATCTCAAAGGATTAGCATGCAGATACAGCAATGATTAGGAAGACAAATGGAATGTTGGCCTCTATTGCAAGGGGGATGAAATAAAAAAGTAGGGAAGTTTTGCTACAACTGTACAGGGATTGGTGAGATGACACCTGAAGTACTGTGTGCAGTTTTGGTTGCCATTCTAAGAGGTATATACTTGCACTGGAGGCAGTTCAGAGAGGCTGATTCCTGGGAAGGTGGCATTGTCTTATGAGGAAAGGTTGAGCAGGTTGGGCCTATAATCATTGGAGTTTAGTAGAATGAGAGATGACCTTATTGAAAAATAAGAATCTGAGGGGGCTTGACAGGGTAGATACTGAGAGGATGTTTCCCCGCAAGGGGAAATCTAGAACTAGGGGGCACAGATTCAAAATAAGGGGGATCTCATTCAAGATGGAGATGAGGAGGAAATTTCTTTTACACGGGGTCATTAATCTTTGGGATTCTCTGCCACGGGGAGCAGAGGAGGCTGGGCCATTGAATATATTCAAGGCTGAGTTAGACAGAATTTTGATGTACAATGGAGTCGAAGGTTATCAGAGACAGGAAGGAAAGTGGAGTTGAGGCCACATCAGATTTGATCTTATTGAATAGCGGAGCAGGCTTGAGGGGACTACTCCTATTTATGTTCTTAAATCTGATTCATGATTATATAGTACCAATGATGTCTTCAGAGTTTCCCCCAAATGCTTCACAACCAATGAATTACTTTTGAGATGTTGCAGGCACTTGTTTTGATACCAAATGAAACGCGCAATTTGTGCACAAACAGCAATGGCCTCTGATCTTGATATTGTTTTGAGGGTAAGTATTGGTCCTGTGAGAGCTCTACTGTTTTTTTTTTGCAATAGAAACTTTACATGCATGTGGGAAGGCAGATGAGACAGTTCTTAGTTTTCCCAATATATACTTCTGTGAATCCATATGCAAAGGTAAAAACTGTGCATGCTGAAAATCTGAAATTAAAAGGAGTAAATACTTAGCATCTGTGCAGAGAGAAACAGTTAACATTTCAGGTCAATGATCTTACAATTGTACTCAGCTTCTCTTTCTGCTGAAAGATTATGATCCTTACCTTATTATACAATAGAGAACCAAACTAGGCTTATAAAATGCAGAAGATTTTTCAAAAAAGGAAATAAGAGGAACAAAGAGCAAGTATGAGAATAGGTTAGCAGCTAATATAAAATGGAACCTATAATTTTTATATATAACCACAAGTCTAAGGAAGGATGAGGTTTGAATAGGAACCAAAAAGGAGAGACCTTGTGTAGGCTGAGGTATTAAATGAGTACTTTTTACATCTGTCTTCACTTGAGGAGGATGCTGCCAATGTAATGGTGTAAAGGAGGAGGCAGTCATGATATTGGACGGTATAAAAATAAAAAGGAGGCATGAAACAGGTTCACTTTCCCCCAAGTAGGAAAGTCACCCATTCCAGTTGGGGTGTGCCCCAGGTTACTGAAGAAAGGATGGGTGGAAGTTGCAAAGGCTCAGGCCACCATCTTCACTCTGCCTTGGAGAGAGATGGGGGTGGTGCCAAAGGACTGGAGGGCTCTAAATGTTACATCCCTGCTTGTTTTTTTTTAATAAAGGGCAGAAGGATAAAGCTGGCAACTATTGGCCTGTCAACCTAACATCGGCTGGGAAAACTTTGGAGACAATAATCCAGGAGAAAGTTGATATTTGGAAAAGTATGCCTTGACCAATCGGAGTTGACCGGTTGGTTTGAATTTAAACAAAATTTTGCAGTTAACTGTTCCCTCGTTTATTCTCCATGGCAATACCTCTACCAATCAGAGTCCACTTACCAATCAATCAGCAAGTGTAGTTTCTGTTCTTATCAGTTTAATATCTGATATGTCCCCTATTTGGGGGCCAATTATTAAATTGATTTTTGTTCCAGGGAGATGGAATAGGGGCTTGCACATTCTACTCCAAGCATCAACCTGATATTGCAATGTCTTCAGGATTGGTGCAGTTTTGCCCTCCACAGGGTGAAAGGGAAATTGAAGAAAAGACAAATTACAACAGAGCTTTCTTTTTAAACAAAAATAAGTTGTTTTTCTCTTTGAGAGTTGGTATTCTTGTGAATCTGTCCTGATGAGTGTAAGACAAAAAGCTACCACATGTCTCCTTTTCAGCAATGCTAAAGTGTTATTCTTCAGAATGAAGGGTTGTATCCAGTGGTGTTCCCCAGGGCTCAGTATTCTGACTATGGTTGTATATTAATGACTTGAACTTGGTACATTGTGTATAATTTCAAAGTTGTAGATCATAAAAAAAATCAAATATATACAATGAGCAGGGTAGTAACAGACTTCAGGAGGACATTGACCAAAGAGTAGACAAGCGATAGATGAAATTTAATTCTGAGAGATGTGAAGTGATACATTTGGTCTGAAGAATGAGGAGAGGCAATATGAACTAAATGATATATGTTGAAAGGGGCCGCAGAGCATGGAGACCTGGGTGTTTGTACACAAATCTTTGAAGGTGGCAGGGAAAAGTTGAGAAGATTGGTTTTAAAAAAAATGGATAAAATCCTTGGCATTGCCATGGGGAATGAAGCAGGGAATGGCTGTCCCCTGAGTTTTAGTTTAGTTGAAAAAGGTGCAATACATGTTCTTTCTGTTTGCAAAGGAAAGAGACCTCTGTGAATATATGTAGCTTCCAGCATTTATATCTGTTTCCCTTTAATCCAATGTGCTTGAATTTTGCTAACTAGTCGATAATGGGGTACTTTGTCAAACACTTGAAAAGTTGATATACTGAACAGCAACACAAGCCTCATCAACTCTCTCCATTACTTCATAAAATTTGATTAAGTTAGTCAAACATGATTTGCCTTTAACATATCTATTATTAGCCCATATTTTTCCAAAGGTCAATTTTGTCCTGGATTATTGTCTCTAAAGTTTCCCTGTCTGATGTTAGGCACAGAGTACAAAAGCAAGGAAGCTATACTAAAGTTTTAAAGCACTGACTAGACTTCAGTGGGGAAATATTGTGTCCACTCTGGATACCACACTTTAGGGGGGATGTCCAGAGTAGTGAGAGGGTACAGAGGAATGGCAGTGCTCGAATAGTACCAGGGGTGAAGGATTTCAGTTACGTTGAGGGACTAGAAAAACTGGGATTAATCTCCTTAGAAAGGGAAGCTTAATGGAGAGTTAGTAGATGGGTTGTTAATAGGGCGAAACTGTTTCCACTGGCAGGAAGGTTGGTAACCAGAGGATACAGATTTATGATCAGCAAAATAACCAGAGGAAAGATTAGACATTTGTTGCACAACTTCTGATCTGGCATTCACTGCTCACTGCCTAAAAGGCGCATTGATTGAAGTGGATTCAATAATAACTTGCATAAGGGAACTGGATTAAAAAAATGAAGGGAAGAAAGAAAGTACAGGGAAAGAGCAAGGACAGCTCTTTCAAAGAACTAGCAAAGCCATAATTGAGTGGCATGACCACCCTTTGTGCTGAATCTATTGAACCAAGTGTCAGTGAGGAACTTGTTTTAATTTGACTTCTTGATCCCACCAAGGTGTAGCTTCCCCTCTCCTTGGAGACTGCGATGCTATTTCTAATATAAGTATATCCGCATCTTAGGAGTGCCTTTTCTTGGATCAGATGTTAGACTGTCTGCACACATCAGCAAAGACCCTGTGTTATACAGAAGAACAGGGACTTCTCCCTGTGCCCTAGTGAAAATATATCTCATTTTGGGAAGGTTATATTGTTCCTGGAGGTGCCTCAGTACAGATTCACAAGAATCACTTGAGACTAAAGGGTTAAATTGAGGGTTAAATGTCATAGACTAGTCTTGTACTCCTGCAAGTACAAATGTTTAGAGGGAGTCTAAATGAGGCATTTAAGATTTAACAGATTCGAAAAGGTAATGAAAGACATGCATTGGTATAGTGCCTTTTACAATCATATGTCACAAAGCTTTTTACAGCCAATGAAGCACTTTTGAAGTGTAGTCACTTTAATGTAGGAAACACATTGGCCAATTTGCACACTGCAAACAGCCATATGATGATGACCAGATCATCTGTTTTTGTGAAGTTGATTGAGGGATAAATATTGGTCAGGCCACTTGGGGAGAACTCCCCTGCAAAAAGAAACTATTTCTTGTTTTTTTTTTAATTCATTCAGAGGACGTGGGCTTCGCTGGCTGGGCCAGCATTTATTGCCCATCTCTAGTTGCCCTTGAGAAGGAGGTGGTGAGCTGCCTTCTTGAACTGCTGCAGTTCATGTGGTGTAGGTACACCCACAGTGCTGTTAGGGAGGGAGTTCCAGGATTTTGACCCAGCCACAATGAAGGAACAGCGATATATGGATGATGAGTGACTTAGAGGGGAACTTCCAGATGATGGTGTTCCCATCTATCTGCTGCCCTTGCCCTTCTAGATGGTTTGGAAGGTGCTGTTGAAGGAGCCTTGGTGAATTCCTGCAGTGCATCTTGTAGATGGTACACACTGCTGCCCCTTTGTATCGGTGGAGGAAGGAGTGAATGTTTGTGGATGTGAAACCAAGAATATGAAAGCATAACATTAAGATTAGACCTGGTCCCTTCAAGGGGCATATCAGAAAGCACTTCACAGAGGATAGTGGAAACCTGGAACTCCAAAAATAGCTATTGAGGTTGCAGGTTACTTAGATATTTCAAAATTGAGATTGAAAAGGTTTCGTTACGCACGGGTTTAGGGTTACGGAACCAGGGCTAAGATCCAAATCAGCCATGATCTCATTGAAAAGCAGAATAGGCCAAAGGGGCTGAATGGCCTCCTCTTATTCCATTGTCTTGACTCCTCAATAAATGTAACTGACACAGATTGACTGACTGTCGGTTATCTCGTTGCTGTTTGTGGAACCTTGCTCCCTACAGTATCAGTTATTTGGCGACGTAAACAGTGACCACAATATTTCCAAAATAATTCATCGGAGGCCCTATTTTGTTAATTGATATGTGCATAAGAAATACAAAGACACCATTTTTTGAAGAGCGGGGAACTTCTCCCAGTGTCCTCTCTAAAGTTGACTAGACCTTTCTAATCTCCTTTGCTGTTTGTGGGATTTTGCTGTGTACAAATTGGTGCTCATGTTCATTCATAGAATAGTGACTGCACTTTAAAAAATACCTCAATGGCTGTAATCACATTGAACATATTTCCTACATTTGTAACAGTGACTACACTTTTAAAAAAAGTACTGCATTGGTTGTAATGCCCTTTGAGACATCCAGAGTTTGTGAAAAGCACTATGTAAATTCAGGTCTTTCTTTTAACAGCTTGAGGATGAGCTTGCTGCTATAGAAAGCAAGTTCTCCTCTTAGCATGAGTAGACCAATCTGCCTCTATTTCTGCCAACTTAGCATACATGGAAATGATAGGCAGAAAAAAAATCATCTGACCTATCAAGCTTAACCCCCACTGTCATGATGTCTCAAGCATGATTCAACACCCCCAGAGGTTCAAGGGTTAAATTGAGGTTGTGTAAACTTGGTTAGTAGTCACTTGATTTTGGAAAGTCAAAGGCCATCTAATAGAGGTGTTCAAAATGATTAAAAAGATATGTTAAGTTAGATGCAGAGAAGCTATGACCTATGTTGGAACCCAGAATAAAACATAGGTCACTCAGGTGAGTGGGAGTAATGAGTCTGCAGACAATGGAACAATTGAAATTTGCTAGACTGAGCTCAGGTTTTTCATAGGTAAGGGAGCTGAGGCATATGGAACAAAAGATGGATCAAAATCTTGACCTCCCTCCCTAGCTGCGCTGAGGGTGTACCTATATCAGATGGATTGCAGCAGTTCAAGAAGGCAGCTCACCACCACCTTCTCGAGGCATTTGGGGATGGGCAAAGCAATGCCCACATCCCATGAATGAATAAATAAAAAACTGTAGCTCAAGTATGGATTGGGCCTGATTTAATGTCAGAACACCTCAAAAGGGCTGACTGGCCCATGTTCCCTATCAAAATTGCAGTATTGTTAGATCACACTTGGAGGGCAATATACAGTACTGCTCTCCAATTTATAAAAAGGATATAGGGACACTAAAGAAGCTGGAAGCAAGGTTTACAAGGGTAACACCAGAACTGAGAAGTTATACCTTTTTTTTTAGAAAAAATTAAACAGGCTGTGGCCCCTTTCTCTAGACATGTGGGTGACCTGTGGTTTGTAGTGACCTGTGGCCTGAGAGTGACCTGACACAAGTCCTTAAGATTATGAAAGGGTTTGATATGGTAGATGAGGAGAGATGCTTCCACTTAGCCTACTGCCAATGCTACGCCCATCTGTGTTTGTGCACTTGGCCATGCGGGCGCAGAATCTTATGTCGTCATTTGCAGTGCCAGTTGGAAGCCGTTCACCCAATCTCTGATGCCAGCGGCAGGTGAGCAGTAGGGTGCAGCCTCCCTTGTGATTCCAGGAATCGGGAGGGAGCAGAGGAGGCTTCTGATCCCGGAAACTGTTGACCCCGTTTCTGAGCCCCACAGTAGGAGGGCAGTTGGCGCACAGCCTCCCCACAGTTTCCGAGGATCGGGGTGGGGAGGGAGGGTAATTTAACCAGTGGCAACCACAATTCTGTTTGCACCTTGGGGCTTGTTTCCCCCAGCACAACACATTTAAGTACCAACAGGGCAGGTGGATGATGGAATATACAATTAATTACACTCCCCCCCTTCCACACCACTAATATATGCTGTTATGACAAGATGGTTTAAGAAAGGTGCCTTCCCAAAAGAATGGTTGAAAAAAGCCAGGAAAAATGTTAAAGAAATGAAATAGGGTAAAGAAAGGACCCCCCCCACCCCCCCACCAAGAAATTCTGCTGCATATTATATATTACAATATTTGCAAATCCAGGGTCAGTGATCACCACACTTGTGCCCTGCTGCATATTTGCACCCCCCAACCCCTTCAGCCCTTTAAAGATGGCAGCTACACTTAGGACTGCGCATGCACAGTGTTGGCAGCAAGGGCAGCCTCCCGCTTAAGGGCAATTTGAAAACCGGGCACTGTAAATATAAGATAATTACCAATAAATCCAATGTGGAATTCGGGAGAGCAGTGAGAATGTAACTTGACACATGGCGTAGCTGAGGTAAATAGCATAGATGCCTTTATGGGTAAGTTGGATAAAGCACAAGAAAGTACTAGACCAACACCCTGATCAAATGAGAATGATGTAGGATTTGAGGAGGCTTGTGCAGTGAATCGACATTGGCATTTACCAGTTGGGCCAAATCGTCTGATCTATTTTGTTAAGCCATGTAATTAAGACCCAGAGAGGCAAAAACAGGGACGTTTCCTCTGACCTCTTTTGGCTATTGATTCAAGTCCAAGAGACCACATTGACCATACATGTATTGCTTGATATTGCACCTATCTTTTTATAAGAAGTGATTTCTGCTCCAGCCCAGGACTAGCCCAGCTCTCTCTCTCTCTCGGCTGAAGGGCAGCTTTCTGCCAGCACTCTACACATGAGCTGGCAGTCTTTAATCCCCCTGCTGCGATTGTGTTTGGAACTACCCCATCTGCTCCACTAACCCTCTGCATCCCCACCAACCTCTCCACCACTACAGCATGTGATCCCACCCCCCCACCCCCTGGGGTGATTAGATCTATTTAGAAGGGTTTTTAAGGTGTATCTTTGCAAAATGTTCAATTCTATCTCCCATTATAACTACTTGATATATATTACTGGATTGCATTCTCTATATAAAAAAAAACAGCCTTTTCTGCCTGCTGCATATCCTGTATTTTTAATTCATTCACTCGATGTTGGGCATTGCTGACAAAGCCAGCATTTCACCTTCCCTAACCATCTTTGAGGAGGTGGTGGTGAGCTGCTGCCTAGAACCACTGCAATCTAGGTGGCACAGGTACACCACAGTGCTGTTAGCTAGGCGATTCCAGGATTTTGATCCAGCAGTGGTTAAGGGACAATGATATGCATCCAAGTCAGCATGGCGTGTGACTTGGAGGGGAACTTTGAGATGGTGATATCTGAGCAGGCAGCTGCCCTTGTCTCCCCAGATGATAGGGGTGCTGTCAAAGGAGCTTTGGTGAATTGCTACAGTGCATCTTGTAGATGGTACATTCTGCTGCCAATTGTGCCAGTGGGTGGAAGGAGTAAATGTTCACAGTGGTGAATGGGCTGCCAATCAAGCATGTACTGTTGTACTGAGCTTTCCTCAGCTGAGCCCTAAAACTGCTGCAGACTCCATCAATTAGATGAGATTTATTGAAATCAAATTGACAAACTGTGACCCCAGTTTTTTAAAAAAAAACAAGCTCTGCCCTTTTAAAACTGGAACTCCACAATGAATTTGACTGACTGATGTGTCAAAGCCAAACTTACATGAGTTGGCAATATTAATAGTTGTGGGAGATGGACAACTAAAGGTTACTCAATGCCATGGGGTGATTAATGCTTCTTGACACATTCTGCTATTAAATAACCCGCACCAACCCTTTACATTTGAACTGTCTACTGGAACATTGCCGAGGTAGTGCCTATTGTTTCCTCCATCCACGCAATGCTCTGTGAATCACCCATATCCTCAATTCATTTTGGTATTGGGTGTGGTAGTGTTGTGGTTATGGTCGTTGGTTAGTAAACTAGAGGTCATGAGTTCAATTGTCACCATGCCCATGACCATATAGAATGGTGGAGTTGGCTCAAAAGACAGCAGAATTTACTTCTGCTCTTATATCTTATGTTCTTAAGTTGTAAACTTGAGAAATTTGAGAGTGGGGCTGGAAGGAGAGAAGAAATGAGCATGAAAGCAGCAGGGTTTTAAACCCAACAACGTTCACTAATGTCCTTTTTCAGTGAAGGAGACCCCGTCATCCTTATCCAAACTGGGTCTATAAGCAGGGTTGCCAACTCGAGTGAGGTTAATTCTCTGGAGGCTTCATCACATGACCTTGCACCTCACAGCATCCTGTCCCTGTATTCCTGTCATCGGTCCATCCACAGGCTCCCCACACCAACTGAAAAGTGAATACACTTTTTTGTTGCTTGATTAGATTAATTTTAATTTTAACAGTTAGCAAAACAGCCTTTTCTTTCCACTTCCATATTTTTACTACCAATAAATGGAAGATGCACTTTTAATTAATGCCTGTGATTTTTTTTCTGGGTGTTGTTTGCAGCAGAGTCTTAGATTAATTTTCAATTCCTGGAGAGTTGGTAACACTACCTAAAAGGTTTCTAAAGAGAAATCTGAACATCTCGTGATTAACTGACAGAACCATGCCTCAAGATTTCAAACGAAAACAAACTTTATTGAACAGAAAAGAATTGAGCAAAGCAAGTACTATTAACAACACTATAGTTTATAATTACTTATGCTACAAAATCTGTTTCACTTACTAACCACCCCCCCAACCCCAATTCCCTCAGGAGTTCCCTTATACATCAATCTTGATGGTTTATTCACCTCTGTAGGGACCAGCCCAAGGGCATGCCACAGCTCTCCAGAATTGACTTTAATTCTTCCCAGTGTTCCAGCTATTCTCCAAGGTCCAAAATTTTATGGGAATTCTTTTATTAACTTTTTGGCTAAAACAACCCTCCAACTTTTCTTTACAGACTGTGGACGCCTCCATCCCTTGTTCTGGCTGCTGGCAGATACCCAACTGCCTTCTCACAGCTTCCAAACTTACTCTGCTGACTGCTTTATGCCACAAGGCTCTATAAGGACCACTGTAGATTTCTTTCTCTAGCTTCAAATGAGGCAAATCTTCCAGATGCATTTCCCCTCATGAAATCCAAATTGCAATTGAGCCTCACCTGCCTGCCATATGATGAACGATAAAGTTAATATTTTCTCTGCTTTATTGAAACCCTGACATCATAACATTCATCTCCTTTGGTTCTTGTAGACTGCATCTCAGAGTTTCATCAAACTATAACTGCAATTGCCTGCTTTCTGAGCAAACACCCAAATAAATTAAAGGAAAGATCTTTCCAACTTCCACAGACTATCTCTATGACTACGTGACATGCTTTGGGATGTTCTCAAACTGAAAAGTAAAGGCATTGTTTTGACTTCAATTTTTGATTCTGTAACTCATATGAATGATTTATATTGCTAGGATCTGATTGCCCTTTCTCCAGATTCCCTGGGCCCATAAAGAAATCCTCATGTTTACAAAAGTTGCTTTTAGCTTTCTTCCAAATACATAAATTTAAATATTTTGTTGAAATAACTGTAGATGTCATGACTCTACCCAAGGTTTAAAGATGGGTCATCCATTGTTTGTGTTCACAATAAACAAAGGTTAGCTTTCAAGTGCAATTAACTTGCAAGCTTGCTTGTTTGAGTTGATTTGGCATCAGAGTTGTTTTTACCAGCTTCTCAACCAGATGCCTGCATTTATCTACAGTTAAAACTTTAATTCCTAAAACTAAAAGTTATATTCTAAAACATTATGAACTAACTTAATTTTTTTTATAAAAGACTCAATTTGGAAAGTGTGAAGTCTTGCCCATGGCAATGTATTGAAGGTCAATTACAATCTAAACATAAACACTAACAGCTGGGCACGACTTAAACACCAAAAGCAGGCCATTCTATCCAACCGGTCTATGCTGGGACTTATTCTCCAGAAAAGCCTACACCACCCCCCTACATCGAAACTCCTTCAGCATCTATTCCCTTCTCCTTCCTACTTCTCTAGTTTCTCTTTAAATGCATCTATATTATTTGCTTCAATTACTCTTTGTGGTAGTAAGTTCCACATTCTCAGCACTTTCTAGGTGTGAAGTTTCTTTTGAATTACCTATTGCATTTTCTGGTGGCTATCTAATATCAATGACCTCTAATTTTGTTTTCCTCCACAAGTGGAAAAATCTTCTTCTCTACAGCTACCCTAAAGAACTACTTCATAATCCTAAAGACCTTTATTCATTCGCTCCCTCCAACCTTTTTTCTAGAGTCCAGCCTGTTCAGCCTTTCCCGATCTGGTATCATGTTTGGCAGTTAGTTTCTCAGTAATTGAGTGGCTGACTTGTGATTGAGTAAGGAGTGCCGAGTCAAACTCGGGTACTTTTCTGTAGGATGTGAAGAAAAACTGGAGAAAGTCACTTGCGCTTTATTCCATGCATTAATACTGTCTAATACGTTATGCATTACTGATTAGTAAATAAAAAAGGAGAGAATTCTCTTGAATGAAAAATTAGTAATAGACATCATTGGTCCTCTAGTCTCCATACTCATTCACACAGCTTGTGCATGTATTGGTAAAATGGTGGGAGGAAAAGCAGGGTGCACTGGGATTTTTTGGATTGTCAGAAATAAATATTGGGAGATGAAAAATGGACTACTGATTTGCTATTGCCTATTATACACTATTGTACAAAATTCAGATCAATCCTGTGTGTGTGTGTGTGTGTGTGTGTGTGTGTGTGTGTGTGTGTGTGTGTGTGTGTGTGTGTGTGTGTACGCACCATGGGTTATGTTTAATCAGGCTATTCATTCTGCTGAATGTCTGATAATATTTAACTTCTCCCAATATTGGAACTTTTACAATTAATATTTTAAGGGAATACAGTAGGATGAGGCCTGTATCCTTACCTTAGTGAAAAATATTGCACTCCTTTCTCCCCTTGCTCTTGTAATTTTAAAAATGTCTCTCTTAATCCTGTTAAAGCCACCATTGTGTTTGAGCGACTCAGCCTCAAATAGTAACCATATTCCACCTTTGTTATCAGTGCCTGGCTGTCTGGATTGCCTAAGTAGTTTGAGTAAAGAGGAGAGAGGTTGATGCAAGCAATCGGTCTGCTACAAAACCACATTAAATGCAACAGCTCGACCAACAGGGTAAGATGGAGTTGCAGCAGAGAGGTGGACTGGAAGGGAGTGAGAGTGGGATTAGTGCTGTGCTTGTAGCACTAATTGCAACTCTTACACCCTTCAAACAAAGATACCACTTGGACCACAGTGTCCTCCTATTCCATTCCAAGTTAGGATCCTAACCACTGGGGGCAGTTGTACAGCTCCTGTGATTTCAGAGACTTGGGAGTGGTCACCACCTTGGTCACGTGTTACAAGAAAAGGGAGGAGTGTGAGCCTTACCCTCAAAACTAGATCTAGAACATTTTCATACAATATTACCCCAGTGGCACCTGAGTCAAATAATCTGTCTCAGAAAAAACTATTTTGTTTCAGACTTTTAAAAAAAATATATAGTGGGCAATAGCACCAATATAAAGTGGGAGGGTGTAGAGGGAATGTTCCATAGAAGGTTGGGTTGAGGAAAAGTTGATTGAAGGGCTTCTCGTATTTTGGATCATGAACTGTTCTCTACTTCAATCCAATGCACATTTGATCAGGTGGAAAAGTGTCACAGAAATGAGCCATTCAGCCCATCAAGTTTATGCCCCACTCGAACCTCCTCCCACCTTTCCTTATTAATTAATGTAACCTTCTATTCCCTTCTTCCTCATGCTTGTCTAGCTTACCCTTAAATGCATCTATACTATTCACTTTGAACATTTCTTGTGATAGTGACTTCCACATTCTCACCACTCTTTGGGTGAAGAAGTTTCTTCTGAATTCCCTATTTGATTTCTTGGTGACTATCTTCATTGGCGGCTCCTAGTTTTGCTGCTTGCTATAAGTGGAAGCATTATCTCTGTATCCACTCTATCAAAACCTTTCATAGCTTTTAAAGGTCTCTATTAGGTCACCCCTGTCCTTTTTTCAAGAGAATCAGCCTATTCACCCTGTCCTGATGGGTGTAACCTCATGGTTCTGCCATCATCCTTACAAATCTTTTTGCATCCTCTCCAGTATCTATATATCTTCTCTTATATGATGGTGACAAAAGTTGTATACAGTACTCCAAGTATGATTTAACAAAGTTACAATACAAGTTTTGTATAAATTTTTTCAATTCTATCCCTTTAGAAATTAATCCTAGTGCTTGGTTTGCTTTTTCATGACCTTGCTACCTGTTGCTATCTTTATTGACTTGTGCATTTGACCTTTAGAGATTTGTGCATTGTTTATCCTTTCTCAAAGGGTGAAATTGGATTTTTTTTTCCATTGCATTTGAATAAAAAAATTTTAAATTGTCCAATCATGGAATGTTGGCTAGTTGGCAAGGCCAGCATTTATTACCCATCCCTAAATACCTTTGAGAAGGTGGTGGTGAGCTGCCTTCTTGAAATTTCATTGGTGCACCCACAGTGGTGTTAGGAAGGTGGAGCTCCAGGCTTTTGACCCAGCAATAAGTTCCATCAGAGTGATGTTCACCTTGAACCGGTCAGCGTTTTTCCACTCTTGCTTCTGATATGTTGAGAGTGCAGTATTGTGGCTTGAAGGATGTCCCATTTCACTTCTGCACTTGGTGTGGGAAAGCCAAAGAGCACCTGCTCAATCGAGTTGGGAAACTGTTGGTTTTTATCTGAGTAGGCAGAATGGCTGGTATTGATGGAGGATGGCATTTCTGCTTTGAATGAAAAAGCTTCAAGGGTTACACCCTCGCCCTGGACCACACCACAGAGTGATCTGTATCACAGTCAGCGCTGTGGCAACTATGTGTTGAGAATGCTGGTCAGAAAGTCACATCTGGTGATAATCTCCAGCTGGTATCAATGCTCTGAACTTGGATGTCTCCAGGACATCTTGTGACATGGTTTGTTCTGAAAGAAGGTGTCAGTTACACAAAGCTCATGGTAGCTGTAAAGCTCAAGTAGTCTCAGTCCATTCTCATTTATCCATTCCAGGCCGTGATGTCTGAGGTAGGAGACCCATGGTCCAAGCCTATTCTTGCATTGAAACCTCCCAGTAGGTAAGGATGTTCTGACTATGGATTGTGCTGAAAGCGGCTTTGAGTTCCTTGTAGAACTGGTCTTTCACCTCTATAGTGGAGCACAGCATTAGAGTGTAGATACTCATGACTGGCCCTGTTTGAGTTGAGGCAGATAGAGGAAACACATCCTGAACCATTTTTGGGGGGGTTCTATCAGCGAGAGTAGCAGTTTCCTATGATACAGATCACTCTCAGGTGTGTACCCACAGTATTTGTGTGACTGGCATGTTTAAGCTTCTGGTCAATGGTGTCTCGCAGGATGGGGGGTGGGGTGCAGCATGGTAATCCCATTGACTGTCAAGGGGAGAAGGTAGATTCTCTCTTGTTGGAGATTGCCTGGCATTTGTGTGGCACGAATGTTACTTGCCACTTATCAACCCAAGTTTAAATGTTGCCCAGGTCTTGCTGCATATGGGCACTGACTTCAGTATCTGAGGAGATGTGAATGAAATTGAACATTGCAATAATCAGTAAACATCCCCATTTCTGATCCTACAATGGAGGGAAGATCAGTGATAAAGCAGCTGGAGATTGTCAGGCCTTCTGATTGCCATTGGCTTCAACTTTATAAGGCCGTTGTACTTTCTGAAGACAAAATCTTTAAAAATTGCAGATGCTTAAAGCTTGTAATGAAGAGGCTAGTGCTTGCTGTTTCTAAAGAGAAAATATATGTTGACATGTTCGGCATTTGTCAAATTGGAAGAACTTAAAGCCTAATGAGAAATGACTTCATCCCATGAAAGCCATTTTATAATAATGGATCTCTGCACAAGACATTAAACCTGTCTTTTCTCTCTTTGGAGAGATGGGTTTATTCTATTCCTGGACTGCCCGATTCAGAAATAGGGATCTCATTCATAATCATTAATTGAAGTAGAAGGGGTTAAAGAATGTAGTTTGGATAAATGGAGGCAGAGCCAGATATGTTTAGATAGCTATGTATGTGTAGTAATTATTTAGTGTGTAAAGTACCTTTAAGAATAATACTTGTTAAGGAAGATCACATCTGTTATAATCCTTAGGAGAGCTGTGCGGGCTACCTCAGTCAGTGGAGAGGTAGTTGGAAGCTCACGTGAAGCTGCTGCTGGGCATAATGTAAATAAACTTAATGTTTCCAGTCAAGAAATGTCTGTAGATCAATTCTATTACTATTGGTACAACTCAGCCACCCTACAACAAACTGATGATGAGGATAAAATAGGACTGAACAGAAAATATCAAGTTAAAAAGAAATCGGCACCAAACCTCACCCAGTGATTGTAAGTAGCAAACTCCATTAGAATTGAAGAAGTTATCCTCTCTCAAAATTCCACAATTTTGAACCAGCTGCAGACAATTAGCCTCAATACATAGAATGCCTCCCATTCCTTTTTCTAGCAAACGGGATTATGGGGGAAATAAAGAGGCGATCAATCATCTTGAGTATTTGTGGGAGCAAAACCTATGGTTTGATTCGAAGTTTGATGACACCCAGTGCCCCAGATTTGAATTTCAATGAATTGGTGGACCCATGAAGGGTCACTTTTAACCAAAGCCCTCAGTCACAATGTAGAGGTTCAGGTTTAATTCACGAAATAGAGCGCCGGGTGAGACAATTACATGCTACGTGGCAAACTGAAGCAGCTAACAGAACATTGAGAGTTCAGTATGACTCTGAACGACATGCTCAGAGATTGTTTAGTGTGTGGTGTGAAAGAGGACACTATTCAGAAAAGATTATTGTCCGAAGTGAATCTGGATTTTTCAAGAAGGCGCTAGAGATAGAGCTGGCCATGGAAAGCACTGTAAGAGGTTCAAAAGCAATACAGAGTGCACAAAATGGCACTGTCCTCCACATCGGACAGGAAACCTCAACCAAAAGTGACGTGAAAAAGCAAGACACTGCTGAGAAGCAGGAAACAGCCCCAGTAGCTGAAGGATAAAGAAAAATAGCTTAGCAGCAAAATTGTAGAATAGTTTTAATAGAGGTAGAAACGAGCAGTTTTTTAGAGATTGGCAGTTTTTAAAAATGGTATGCTACTATTGTCACAGAAATGGACATATGATGAAGCAGTGCAAGGAAAGATTCAAGCAGGCTTGTAAACAACAGAAGAAACCCAATGAAATTCAGACATTTATGTTGTTTAACCTGAACGTTGGAAAGACAGAACCAATATTTGTCAGTGAAAGTAAATGGCAAACCTGTTAGAATGCAAGTGAACATGGGAGCTTCCACTACAGTAATTGGGGAACAAACCTTCAGATACCTGAATAATGGTGAACATCAATTAAGCTTAGAACAAACAGCTGCTAAACTAAAAACTTACACAGGTGAAGACATTCCAGTAAAAGGCATAAGCAGAGTAACTGCCCGTTAAGGAAGCCAATAAGCAAAGCCACCATTGCTGGTGTTGAGAGGCAGAGGACCAAGCCTTCTAGGGCAAAATTGGCTATGGAGAAACAACCTTGATAGGCCACTGAGATTCTAGAAGGAAGCATTCCTGTTTTAAAAAAGGAGTATGTAAGGACTCAACCTGAAGAAATGCTGACTGTCTTAAACCAAAACCTGGAAGAATAGCTGAAGGCACTTGAAGAGACTCTGCTGGATGACAGAGTTTGAGATGAGGTTGAGCTTGCAGGGAAAAAGAAAACCTGTTGAAAGACCTTCACAGATGACAAGATTCCCTCAGGTCAAAGTTTGTACCCCTGGAAAAGTATGAAGAGAAACAGAAAGAATTCAGCACCTCTCTGACAAACTGAAGAATGAGTTGGCAGAGAAAACACAACAATGTTCAATTTTCCAGGAGGCAGCAAACAAATACAAAAAAGAGACCAAAGAGCTGAAAAATCAGCTACATGAAGCCAAAGAGGCCTTGGAAGCAAAAGTTGTAGACTTTTCCAAGAAGCAGACAGATAAAGAAATTTTAGGAGACTCAGCCACTGAGTTCAGACAAGTTGAACTGTTATCTGAGAGAAGTCTGGCCAATAGTGAAGTTTTTTTTTAAAAAAAGGCCAAGGTTAAAGTCTGTGCTAGAAAGAAGAAGGCATGTAGCAAGAAGATACAGAAATACTAATAGGGCTTTAATTCTGGCAGCATACGAATATACTTTCGTACATAGGCCTGGCAATCAAATCACAAACACCAATGCCGTTTGCCTTTACAAGAAAATGATGAGCTCATCCTAGTTCCACAGGAACTGGTCTTACTGTTGAATTTCTTAGATTCCTCGCCTGTACGTGCTCGACAGATCAGAGACTGGACAAGTCGGGATCCAGTCCTATCTCAGGTACGAGAAAAGTGCTATATTGTTGGTCACAGGAGCCCATATCTGACTAAATGAAACCGTAGTTTAACAGAAGACATGAAATAACCAGACAGGATGGCATCTTATTGTGGGGAGCACGAGTGATAGTTCCTCCAAAGGGAAGGGAGCCACTTTTAGTTGAACTACAGAGTGCCCATCCAGGAATTTCCCGAATGAAGACCATAGCACACAGCTATCTATAGTGGCCTGGGATGGATGGTGAAATAGAGAGTTTAGGAAAGTACTGTGTGCAATGTCAGCAACTGCAAAAGTTGCCAGTGACAGCTCCATTACACCCTTGGGAATGGCCAGGTAGACCCTGGGTGCAGTTACACATTGACTACGCTAGATCTTTCCTGGGAACAATGTTTCTGCTCATTGTCAATGCTCATTCAAAATGGTTGGACGTATGTGAGGTGAAGTCACCAATGTTGGGCACTACAATGGAGAAACTACATCAGAGTTTTGCCATTCATGGGCTACCAGAAATAGTTGTTTCCAATAACAGCACAGCATTTACAAGTGCTGAGTTTCAACGGTTTATCAACTTCAACAATATCACTTGTGAAAACTGCACCATATCACCCAGTACAGACCAGGTTGAAAGGATGGTTCAAACATTCAAGACATGCATGAAAAAGCTGACTGGTGATTCCTTGGCAACCAAGCTAGCATGCTTCCTCTTTCATTACAGGACTACCCCTCACACAACAACAGGTGTCACACCTGTGGAGTTATTGTTGAAACACCGACTCAGGACGAGGTTGAGTTTAATAACTTTAGAGGGGAAGGTGGAAAGGAGCCAGGGAAGCCAGAAAACCAGGCCTGACTGGCATAGCGCAAGAAGAAATTTACCCTGGGAGAGCTGGTATACATGAAGAATTTTGGGAAGGACCAAAGTGGTTACCAGATGAAATAGAGGCCCTGTCACTGCACTATCTTACCACGTGGAGGTGGAAGGCTGGATCATCTATAAATATATGGACCATTTAAGGAAGAGAGACACAAATCATCAAGATTTGGTTCCACCAGCGATTATAACTGGGTCGTCGTTTCCAGTTGAGGATACTCAATCCAGGACTGACATGTCTGATATTCCTGTAAGAGTTGAGGATACAGAACTGCAAGTGTCCACTGATGTTCAGGCAACTCCAGAAAAGGAGGCTCCTGACAAAGAATCTGAAGTTGTGGAGCTGCAACGTTCCACACGTACCAGGAAACCACCTGAAAGACTGAATTTGTAAATTCCTTACCCAGTGAAAATATTATGTTGTCTTGACAAATATTTACTTGTAAATATAATATGTATAGCTGAGTTAAAGGGGGAGGAATGTAGTAATTATGGTTTTATTTAGTGTGTAATGCACATTTAAGGATAATATTTGTTATGGAAGATCACATGATCTATAGTAACCAGTAGGAAACTTGCACAGTCTATCACAGCAGTCAGTGTAGAGTTGGAGTTGAAAGCACGTGTGTAATTGCTGCTGAGTATATTGTAAATAACCTTAGTGTTTGCACCCAAGAAGAGTCTGCAGATCAGCTCTATCACTAATAGTACAACTTAGCCACCCTACAACAGTATGCCTGTATGATAGTCAACATTCTATGAAGCTGGTTTGCCCTCTGCATGTGAGCAACAGCCCCTTCTTTCCCCTTCTGATTCATTTTTGTGAAGCAAAGATTTCAAAGAGAATTGGGTAATTATTTGAAGAGAAATGTGCAGGCTATGGGGAAGAGATGAGTGGCTGGAGGCTGCTGAGCTACACTTGCAAAGGGCCAGCATGGATCCAATGACCTCCTCTGCACTCTAACAATTCTGTGATTCCAAGTTGTCCTTTCATTTAGAGTGTCAGTGTTGAAGAAGCTTTGAAAGTTGTAGAATATCTGAACCTTGGCTAAGTGAGCACTCTGCTCTTGCACTATTCGCTAGGAGGATATGCTGTTGTGACTGGTTTACACATTTTACTTTCTCAATGCATTGTGACTGCGATCAGACGCTACTTAACTCATTGCTGACCATTAATTATTGAACCAAAATTGATAAATGCTTAAATGAGATAAGGAAGACCATTCAAGAGTGATGACAAAAGCATTTCTTCTCATACAAGGTATTAAAAATGTGGAAATCTCTTCCCCAAAAAGCTTTTGAGGTCAGGGGCCAATTGTAAATTTCACAACTGAGTTTAATAGATTTTTATCAGAGTATTTCTGGGTTACAGTCCAAAGTGGATAATTCTTTATTATTTCATTGGATGTGGGCGTCACTGGCTAGGTCAGCATTTATTGCCCATCCCTAGCTTCGCTTGAGAAGGTGGTGGTGAGCAGCCACCTTGAACCACTGCAGTCCATATAGTGGGTGTAGGTACACCCACAGTGTTGTTAGGCAGAGAGTTCCAGGATTTTGACCCATTAACAGTGAAAGACCAGTGATATATTTCCAACTCAGGATGATATATGGCTTGGAGGGGAACTTGCAGGCAGTGGTGTTCCCATGCCTCTGCTGCCTTTCTCCTCCTAGGTGGTAGAGGTTGCAGGTTTGGAAGGTGCTGTCAAAGGAGGCTTGGCAAGTTGCTGGAATTGAAAATTGATATACAAATCGACCATGGTCAAATGAATGAGTGTTACAGTCTTGAGGGGCTGAATGGCTTCTTCCTGTCCATATGAATTGCCTACCTATGTAATGTGATTGCCCCTTAATACGCTCTTAATGACAAGCAAGCCATTCAGTCATCAGCATAACTAGAGATGGGCAGCCTTAAAGTCCTACCCCTACCTTGAGAGCAAATAACCAACAAAAACAGACTGGGGAAAACTACAACAGGAGTCTCTGGTGCCCTGCTGTGTCCCTATTTCTAATAGGGACCAACGAGCATGTAAAATGTTGCAAATTTCCAGTTTTGACAGATACAATACTTGGGGAAGGTTTATGTTGAAAGACCCAGTGCAGAACCTCACATGATGGGAAGGTGGGTGGATGTGTGGACCAGCTCAAAGATCTCCAAGAATTTGCTTAGAATTGGCACTTGTGATATATTGTAATATAGTGTGTTTTTGGTGTTTCCTGGCTGTGTATTTAGAAACACTAGTATAAATTGAGCATGTCATCTGCATAATTATCAGCATATGGCTTCGTCATCCGTGCTAGCTGCCAAAACAGACAGTTGTTAGTTCAAGGTGGAAAAAAATAAATGTGTAAACTCGTGCCATCATAGTCAACAGTTTGAAAATGAGTAATAATTTGATTTTTTTTCTGTCTGGAAATTTCAGTTTAAATCCTCCTTTCAGTATCATTTCTTAGAATGTGGTTCAATCTACCTCAGAATTTCGCAAAGTCAATGTTGTTAAATCTCAGAGCAGGCACATGAAGTCCACCCACACTTAAAAGTTCAAGGTGCATTGTTTCCAAGCAGTTTGAAAAGCTGGCGTGTGTCAACACAATGAGACTAATTCCACCTTAAATAAAAAAGCCCTTCAGCTCCTGTGTCTGAAGAATTTAAGTTCTTGGCACCGAAGCCAACACTTTTATATGTCACTCAATAAAAATGTTCTTGGAAACCAGCGAGTTGTATAAATCTCACATTTTATTGTCCAGATTTTATAGCAATGATCTCATTGGAGTGCCAATGTTTTGTACTTCATGTACAATAGAAGAATGCTGGCATTGAATGAGGGAAGTCTTGAAATCACTTTTAAGCCCCTAGCTTCTTGAATTCTAACTGATCCATGCCCTGATTTTGAATTACATTTGTTTTCTCTTTTCTTACTCTAACAACCCTCTCACACAAATGTTGAAACCCTATCTCTGGTCCTGAATGCATGCTGGTGGCTACAAAGGATCATCCCTCCTATAGAACTGCTCGTTCGCAAAACCTACGTACACTTGACGTGACTCAAAAAAGAAATGCATTTATATAGCACCCTTCATGATCTCTCAATGTTTGAAATGTAGTCACTGTTGTGGTGTAGGAAACACAGCATCCAATTTGCACACAGGAAGTTCCATAAACAGCAACATGATGAAGACCAGATAATCTCTTTTTAGTGATGTTGATTGAGGAATAAACATTGGCGAAGACACAGGGGAGAACTGCTCTTCTTCAAATAATAGCACCTTGCATTCACCCGCCAGGACAGAAGGAGCCATAATTTAACGTTTCATCTAAGTATAGCACCTCCAGCATTCTCTCCATACTGCACTGCAGTATCAACCTTGATTTTTGTGCTCCAATCCAGGAGTGGAATTTGCATCTGAGTCAGAAGGTTGTAAATTTAAGAGTGCTACCAAATTAGCTCTGTCAACACTACTGCACTCTTCCTGGTGTTGATTTAGGTCATTGACAGTTCTTCTCTGAGGGAGAGAGCAAAGTCCAACAGTGATGCCCTTGAAGACCATCATTTTCCAAAATGTAAAGTGCTGTGTTAGATGCAGTGATGCAATCCTCATGGAGTATTCTCAGTCCTTTTCCTTCTGCAATGCAGAACACAACTTTCTGAAAATGAAAGGGCAATAATGATCAGTTTCAAACAGCATGCATTTATGTAGTGACTTTGACACACAAAAATGCCCCAAGGTGTTTCACAGAAGTGTATTCAGACACATTCTGAGCAAATTGGGAATTATAATGAAAAGTTTGGATAAAAAAGTAGTGTGGGCATTTATATTGCCCGAGACAGCTCAATCAATCTTGCTCACTGTGGGCTTGTTCCCCATGAAAGCTGACAGCAATTCAGTCTCTATGACATAGTTTATGCAGGGAGTGCAGAAGGAGAAGATAAACAATTAATTCAATTGAAAGGAAGTATAGAATTAAAGGGGGTAAGGGGAAATGAGCATGCACTTTTTAATTAAAATGGAATCAGCCAAGGGTACTTGCACTCGATGGAGTCTTTTAAAAAAAAAAAGCACCCCAGGTTCAACAGGTCAGATGAACACTCGAATCTTTCCCAAACCATGTGCCCACTGATAAAGGAGGGAACCTCCCTGCATTGAACTCTAAATGCAGCTGAATATTTGTGAACATCAAAGGGGTTGATTTTATTTTTAGGGTATTTTAACTCAATAACTCTGACTCGTAAATGCATCAATTGTACAGCACTAAACTAAGATGGCTGTTAACAAGTGGAAATGTGATGGCTCCTGCAATGATGCCTGTGGGTTTATGTTTCAATAGTGATCATTTGCACGTATGCTTTTTTCATAGCAACCATTCAAACACTGAGAGAGAAGCTCTTCCAGCAAGAATTGTGTGCATTGCAATCCCAGGTAAAGGCCAATTCTCTCTATATAAATATTTGTCTGAACAGTAGAGGAAGTACAAACTGTGCACAATACCACAAGTTAGTCCATCAGTGAGAACATTCTATTGCTATGCATGGCTTTTACTTTGGATTTGTTGGTATAGTTTTCAGAGTCCAAACCCTCGTTACCAATTGGGATGTTCGAAAAAGGATCTGAAAATTTTGGGAAAAGTATAACCAGGATGTAAAGATCCATTTCAAAAGTGTTTCCAATCGAGATTTTGTTTAATTTTAAATGCGGAGCAAAAAAAACTATTTACAGCTGCAGCTTTAATTTTGTACACGCTTTACCTGAGATTGTACAGCTTTAGTCGTGCTGTTAAAATCACCCTACTTGTTGAGAATGTGCACTTCTCACAGCCGTCAGCCTCGTCAGTGGAAAAATGAATTCAACCAAAACAAATAAATGAAACTAGCCACCATTTGTCAGGTGCATCTGCTTCAAAGAGTTGAATTCTCTGACTTGCCTTTGTTTTACTGGCGCTTTTCCTTTGACAGATCAATTACCAGATCATTCAACTATTGGGGATACTAGTCTGGAAATTGGGTTCTAATTCGGTTCTTTAGCCAGGTCTAAATTCCAAAAATGGAGGCCAGGAGGCACTGGCACATATCAGAAGTGCGTGCCTGCCATATTGGGTATGGATAAACATGAGGGGCCTTTTTGGCCTTTGCACATGAAAATAAGTAGTCTATCCCCTCCTTTTGGTCTCTGCTGCAATGTTGATTTGTCCAGAGGTGGATAAAACCATTGCTGGCTAACCCCTGTGAAACAAATTCTAAAGATTTCCTGGAGGAAAAGGAAAAACAAAGCTATTTCCCATTATTTCAATCTACTGTTCCCACCAAGGCCTGCAACTGTCTGCATCTCGCTCTCACCCCAAACCCCAATGATTTCCAAATTTCTGGGGCATTCGCTCTCTCCTTCTAGCTCAGTGCTGCAGTTCTTGTTCTGCCTTCTCATTGGTTGTATTCAAGTGTAATTGGTTATCTCCCCTTTTTCATAATATTTTTATTACATGCCACTCCTATTGGATGAAAACTTGTCCTGCATTTCAGGTTTTATTTCTCTCCCTACCCCCCTTCCCCCCCCACCCCCCAATCCTACACAGGATATAAATTCTGAGGTAAGGCTGTGATATTTAGAAGTTTTATATTTATATTTATATTTATCTAAGTGTATTTTTCTTAAGCAAGATGAATGTAGATGCTGATAAAGTACTCTCTTACCATTTCAAACGTGCATGTTGGTATTAGACACACCTAGGTCAGATACAGTACTGGGGGATGCAGAGTAAAGCTCCATTCTACTATGCCCCAATAATGCACTAGCACCTACATCAGAATAGGGTCTCCTACTGCATAGGATTGAGATAATGTGCCTGTCAGAATCTTGTTTAATACCCTGTCCCAAACATTTGCTTTCAAAGCATTATTGAACGATGAAGAAACATCAAAAAAAACTAAGCTCTCCTCCTGTGTCCACGTCCCACCCCAAGCACTCAAAATCTGATGTCTTCAACTCAAAGTACAAACTTGTCATATGCAAACAATCCACATCCCAGTATGCTTGAAATCTTCCCCATCCCATATAATAAAAACCAATGCCCAGTAGAAACTGGGTTGAGATTGTTCACTTCATATCAGACTAATGAATATTTTCAGCCCATTGATCAGAGCAGGATCTGAATCCTTTAGCCCATTGATAAAAGGCTGGCATTTGCCCAAATGTGCCATCCAACCAGCTGTTGTTTCAAATATTATCAATTGTTGAATGTGGATTATTAAATGTTGGGAATAAAATGACAAAAGTTAGCTACACAAGCCTGAAACTCTTCATAGCTCACTGATCTGAAAATGCCTGAGCCTCGATAGATTCCTGGCTCTAATGAACTTCAGTTCTCCTCCAACTCTCACTTGGGATCTATCTGGGCTTTGCTCCCTCCCTTCATTATCACTGAGTCTTGTAAGCTTCCTACTTAAAAAAAAATGTTCACCATCCCTAGAAATTCAAGGCAAACTAGTTTTGATTCTCTTCTCAGAAAAGGCAGTTTCTGTATACTGGCTGCTGTCTATCTTGGCATCAGTTCAAAGTCTTGCCATTGCCCAAAATAATAAAATGGAGACTACCATGTTATGTCAAGTTACCCCAGTATTATCAATGTTCCAATTAGCATTCTTCAGATGAGCTGATAAAATGGTCAGTTGTTGAGATGCTCTCCCTTTACGTGCAGGCTGTGTGTGGGTTCTGCCAGAGCCCCAGAAATCATGCTAGCAGCTCTGATCCTTTCCAATCCTATTACTTTAGCTCCAGAATACAGACGAGCCAAATGTTCATTATGGGCTAGACATGCATGTTTTTCAGCATTGGTTCGCTGCTCCTCCTGGCTCTCTAGACTCAGTCTCCATGTCTCCACCGTCCCCCCGACACCGCCCCATAAGCTGATATCTGCAGTTACCTGGAGGAATAAGGGAGGAACTATACAAGAATGGAGGGAGAAAAGGAATGATTTATAGCCGGAGTGGAGAGAAACTAATAGATGACCAGAGAAAGTGAGATCCACTTACAGAAAGAAAAAATGAGAACTGAAAGAGAACAAATTTAATTTATGTT
The DNA here is from genome assembly GCF_017639515.1 of Carcharodon carcharias. Taxonomy (NCBI): domain Eukaryota; kingdom Metazoa; phylum Chordata; class Chondrichthyes; order Lamniformes; family Lamnidae; genus Carcharodon; species Carcharodon carcharias. The sequence goes on along the minus strand of NC_054479.1, from coordinate 88,077,008 downwards.
CATGAGAAAAGTCACAATAGATCATCCAGTGTGTGTTTTTTTTTAAAAAAAAAACTAGTAGGGGCAGCCCTAGTGGAAAAAGAAATATTCACTCTCCAGTCTTGGGAAAAGTCACGGTGATAAATGAGAAAGAAAGAAAATCTTGTGTTTATATAGTATCCTTCAATCCTTTGGGGCATCCCAAAGTACCTTGAAGTATGTTTGCGGTGTTGTCATCATGTGAACAATCATGGCGAGCAATTTATGCAGAGAAAGTTCCCAGAAACAGCAATGAGATAAATTATGGCGGTGTTTAAAGAATAAAACCAGAAGGTATTGGAAGAACTCTCATGCTCTCCTTTGAATAACGCCATGGGATTTTTTTAAGGTCACCTGAGAGGGCAGATGGATCCCTGGCAAGACTTGCACCTCTGACAGTGCAGCACTTATTCTGTGCCTGAACTGGAGTGAGGGCCTAGATTATGTCCTCAAAGTCACTGGAGTAGGTCTTGAACCTATGACCTTCTGACTCAAATGAGAGTGCTACCCACAGTGCCAAGGCTGATATCAAGAATACACTGGCAGGCATTTACCCGAATATAACTGATGTATAGAGGATGTGATCTGTGCAATGTAGACATGTGAAAGAGCAATGATTGAGTTTGTACATTGGAGACAGGAAATGTTTTTTGTTTGCTCAAATGGTTTTCCATATTCAAATCAAAAATGATAACTCATTTGTATGAGGAAATGGTAGATAAAAATATTTGCTTGATACTTCCTGAAATGCATGCTGCACATGTAAAATGCACTGAATCAAGGCTGAACAACAATCGCCAACACAATGAGGTTATATAATGTTATTATTAAGGAGTTCTGGCTGGCATAATTTTTTTTTAAAAGGCCTTTTCTTCTGTTTTGTTTTCTATCTTCACTTTTTTAACTCTCTCCTCCCCCACTGCAACACTTCAGAAACTATTAATGATTGCAGTTTAAGATGGGCAGTTAAAGATCTGGCACCATTTTAAAGGGGAAAACTCTGCAGAATGCCAATCTGAAATGGATGTGGAACATTCCAGAAATACACAGCTCACCAGCATCAGTGGACAAGACAAGTTGACCAAAGCATTAAAGTCCAGACATGTCAACCTGTCCTTTCTCTTTAGGTGTCAACCATGACATGTGGGTAGCACACTCACCACTGAGTCAGAAAGTTATTGGTTCAAACCTCAACTCAGTGAGTAGGACACAGAATCCAGCCTGATACTCCAGTGCGAGGCTGATGTAAAGCTGCACTCAGAGGTGTCAATTTTTGGATGTGATGTTAAACTGAAGCCCCATCTTCCCCCCCACCCCCCCCCCCCCCCCCCCCCCGCCTCAAGTGGATATAAAAGATCCCATGGCACTATTCTGAAGAAGAACCTGGGTGTTCTCCCTGGCATGCTGGCCAATATTTATTCCATAACCAATATCAAAACAACAGATTATCTGTTCACTATCTCATTGCTGATTGTGATCTTGCTGTGTGCAAATTGACTGCTGTGCTTTTTACATTACAAGTGACCAAATTTGAAGAGTATATGAAAGTAACACACTTTGAGATGCTCTAAGGTTATGAAAGATGCTATATAAATTCAGTCTCTTTCTTTCTCAAACAGGTGAATGGATCTGGTGTGCATTTCTGGCACATGCTTTAGACAGGAGAAGGAAGGATAATTGTTAGGCTGATGAGCCATTTTCATGTGACGTTCAACCTCATAACTGTAGCTAACTTCCTTTCATATAATCCACATCATTTCCTTTTAAAGATACAGATATTAAGCCTGTAAACTGTGTAGTGATTAGTGGGTTGTCCAGTTAATTTTTTTCTAATTTGTTCCTGGGATGTGGGTGTCGCTGGCTAGGCCAGCATTTTTGCCCACCCCTAATTGCCCACGAGAAAGTTGTGGTGAGCTGCCACCTTGAACTACTTCAGTCCACCTGGTGTCGGTTCACCTAGAGTGCTGTTAGGGACAGTTTTCCAGGTTTTTAACCCAGCAGTAGGGAGAGAACGATGATACAGTTCCAAATGGGGAGTGGTGTGTGGCTTGGAGGGGGCGGTGATGTTCCAATACACCTACTGCCCTTGTCCTTCTAGGTGGTAGAAGTCATGGGTTTGGAGGGTGCTGTCAAAGGAGCCTCAGTGAGTTGCTGCAGTGCATCTTGTATATGGTACACACTGCTGCCACTATGTGTCGGTAGTGGAGGGAGGGAATATTTAAGGTGGTGATGGGGTGCCGATCAAATGGACTGTTTTGTCCTGGATATGCTTCTTGAGTAGTACTGAAGCTGCAGTCGTCCAGGAGGGTCTTTCAGGGGGTTACCTTCCTGCCCTGTATAACTCTCATGATCAATTTGTATTTATTTCCAACATGCTTTACTATTGTACATCAATTGTGCTTAATGTGCAACTGTAGCATTTGTGAAGTGTTTTCACTTTGCCTTCACGTTGTAGATATTATATAATTGAAGCTTGAATCCAAAATCAAGTTCACTAATGTCAGAACAGAATCAATCCCTGGAGGTAGTAGCCTCAATCTAATTCCTATAATTGGAATTCACAAGAAGGCTTGTGCAACAATGGTCCTACAGACTTCCGGTATTGCTTTATAGGACACCTTGCACAATGCTGTGTCTTCCCCTTTCTGTTTCTTACCCTACTTTGTTCAATCCCATCAATATATCCTTCTCTTCCTTTCTCCCTCATGTGTTTATCTAACTTTCTGTTAAACACTTCCATATATTTGCCTTAACTGCTCCCCTTTGATAGTAGAGACCACATTCTAACTACTCTCTGGCTAAAGGTTTTCCTGAATTTATTATTGAATATCTCATATTTATAACCTCTAGTTTTGGACTCCCACAAGTATAATGACACATATTCTCCACGCCTACCCTTTCAAACTCATTCATTAATTTAAAGGCTTCTATCAGATCACCTCTTCCATGTTCTATTTCTGCTCTTAAGAAAAGAGCAGAAATACCTGTTCAATCTTTCCTGATTGTTGTAACCTCTGTTCTGGTATCATCCTTGTAAATCATCTTTGCACCTTCTCCAGTACCTCTACATTGTTTTCATAAAATGAAGATCAAAACTCTGGACAGTATTCTTAAGTATGGTCTAACGATGGTTCTATACAAGTTTCACACAACTTCTCCACTTTCCAGAAGTTAGAAGAGATTTTAATTGTTCTAAAATTTTCTGAGTAACTATTGACATAACCCTGGCAGAATCATCTGAAGATTGTGATTTAAAGCCACATTTTCAGATGGTTCCCAGTGCAGCGCAATTGTCCAGAGGAAGCTAGCACTTTTGGGCAATTGCCATGCAAACCCTTGCCTGGGAACTTGCCACAGGGATTTCCCAGCACATCTTTGGGGTGCCCCCCAAATCCAAAGCTGGGGGGCATGGAAGTTATGGGCCATTGTGTTTTCCAATTGATATTTAATGGAGACACTCAAAATGTTAGGCCAAAATGACTGATAACTCAACAGAAATCATAACATTGCTGTTTGTTGACTGAACAAATGGGTCATAAAATGAATTTGACGTTGATTTGTTTCTCAGGTTTTATCCTTAAAGTTCTTAAAGGAGTAAAGGAGGAGTAAATTATATCTGGAGGAGTAAATTATATCTGGAGAGTTTATCATCTTTTAGTACAGCATCCCACATACATGCAAAGAAAGAACTGACTTGTGCTGGCAATCATGAGCACAGGCAATAAGCAGAGCTAAGAAATTCAAAACAAAGTGAAAACAGGCACCATATCCTGTGCATGCATACATTATAATTTTGCAGCTGTTAGATTTAAAATATAATGACAAGCAGAGAAATTAAACTATTAACAAACACACAAAAACATAGCTTCCTTTCAAACTCCTGTTAACAAGCTTTCATCCAGGCAAAAGTTAGTTTCAACTTTCTGGGAGGGGGGAAGGTGTTGAAAGATGGTGGCACAATGGTAATGTCACTGAACTAGTAATCCAGAGGCACAGGTATTGCCACAGAATTCCACTAGAAATGAACTCCAGTATTCATTTGCAGTTTACTATGGCCTTATTAATTGGAGTTGCTGATTTTTAGTGACTTGTGAATGTCATTGTGAATCCCAGTGCTCATACCCCATTTAGACTTTTAATTTCCAAGGAGTGTATGGCTTCCTGATTCATCCTCCCAAAATGCAGCACCTCACAGGTATTGATATTGAAATTCATATATAATTTACATGCTCATTCTGCCAGTTTATTAACATTTTCTCGAACAATTCTATCTGTAAATGGTTGATTTTTTTTTTAAAGTTTTATCAAAGTTTGGGCTTAGATTGGAACAGCTCTTAAGATCATCTTGGTATTGCATCATCATGGCCTCTAATTCCAAAATTTAATTTGACAGTGATCCCCATTTTAGGCTAGGCCTCCACATCTTTAAATTCTGGGAAGTCCCAAAACATGAAGAAACAGATCTGCTGAATTATTATTTTTTTTATTCTTTCATGGGATGTGGGTGTCACTGGCAAAGCTGGCGTTTGTTGCCCATCCCTAATTGCCCCCGAACTTAACATTTCGGAGGACAGTTAAGAGTAAACCGCATTACTGGGTTTGGAGTCACATGTAGGCCAGCCAAGGTAAGGATGTCAGATTTTCTCCTGTAAAAAAAAAAAGTGAATCAGATGGATCTTTACAATCAATGATTGTGGCTGAGCTTTCTGTTCTAGATTTATTAAAAGAATTTAAATTCCTCCAGCTGCTGTGGTGGGATTTGAACCCATGCTCCCCAGGGCAATACCTGTGCCTCTGGATTACTAGTTCAGTGACATTACCATTATGCCACCATCTTTCAACACCTTCCCCCCCCTCCCAGAAAGTTGAAACTAACTTGCCTGGATGAAAGCTTGTTAGCAGGAGTTTGAAAGGAAGCTATGTTTTTGTGTGTTTGTTAATAGTTTAACTTCTCTGCTCGTCATTATATTTTAAATCTAACAGCTGCAAAGTTATATTGTATGTGTGCACAGGATATGGTGCATGTTTTCACTTTGTTTTGGATTTCTTAGCTCTGCTTATTGCCTGTGCTCATGATTGCCAGCACAAGTCAGTTCTTTCTTTGCATATATGTGGGATGCTGTACTAAAAGATGATAAACTCTCCAGATATAATTTACTCCTCCAGATATAATTTACTCCTCCTTTACTCCTTTAAGAACTTTAAGGATAAAACCTGAGAAACAAATCAACGTCAAATTCATTTTATGACCCATTTGTTCAGTCAACAAACAGCAATGTTATGATTTCTGTTGAGATATCAGTCATTTTGGCCTAACAAACATTTTGAGTGTCTCCATTAGATATCAGTTGGAAAACACAATGGCCCATAACTTGCGTGCCCCCCAGCTTTGGATATGGGGGGCACCCCAAAGATGTGCTGGGAAATCCCTGTGACAAGTTCCCAGGCAAGGGTTTGCATGGCAATTGCCCAAAAGTGCTAGCTTCCTCTGGACAATTGCACTGCACTGGGAACCATCTGAAAATGTGGCTTTAAATCACAGTCTTCAGATGATTCCGCCAGGGTTATGCCAATAGTTACTGAGAAAATTTTAGAACAATTAAAACCTCTTCTAACTTCTGGGTGACTATTGCAAAGACCCAGACTGAACCCACAGGTATCCCCCTGCCAGCCAACAACCACCCCTTACCCCCTGACCTCCGACATCCCCCCCAACCTTCAACACACACCCCCACCCCGTTGACCTCCGACACAACCCCATCCACACTCCTGACCTCCGACACTCCCCAATCCTATCCACTTACTTTAGAAACTTTCCTTCTTTCTGGCCTGTCAATTTCCCTGGCCCTTTAAACTTACCTGCTTTATGGCAGCTAGTGATCTAAAAAGGGGGCATGGCCTTCTTGAATACACTGGAGCTAGACTTTGCTGGGGCCTGCGAGGAATCTTTCGATGCAGGCCCCATGCAGCTCTGGCAAATGAAAGTGTCAACATCATTTTCAAGATCAGGTAAGTAGATATTTATTTCTTTAATTCCTGCAGACCGGCACTTTCCGACACTAGTCTGAGGTTACAGCCCATTAACTGAAAGTAAGATCTGAGATTTGAGTATTTTTCATTCTCTGGATGTGGGCATCTCTGGCAAGGTGCACATTAATTGTCCACCCCTAATTGCCCAAGGTGATGATTACATTCCAGAAAGCCCAGTGGTGAAGGATAGAACTGGCGCCAATATTTATACACTTCAATTAGTGTTTATTTGCAGAATGCATATTGCAACAATGCACCTCCAAAATCCAACAACCCCAGTTTCAGTTTGTTCCTATTTATTGAAGCACAAATGAATCCCCAATTAATGTCCAACTTCTGCATGTAATTAACTCACTAATATACAATGAACACAAGTGGCAGTGGTGATGTTGAACCTACTCTGAACTGCTGCAGTCCTTGTGGAGGTGGCAGGGAATCCTAATACTGACCCAGGCCCAATAGTGATTTGGGTACAAAATATGTTAAGTGGGGATTGTGGGTAACCCAGAGGTGTTGGCGTTCTCACAACATTGCTGAGATTGTCCTGGAAGGTGGGGGATCAGAGGGGGAAGGATGCTTATTGCTGGTAGTGCGGGTGTTTCAAATAATCACGTGGTTCTTATCTTCAAACAGACAAGAAGTTGCTACAAAGAACTGTGGCCAGAAGTTGCTGAATGTGCAGGAGAGAGCCAAACTCCTCATGATTCACTACCATGTATTCAACAAGGGAAGGTCCATAATTCAGTAACCCTACACTCTTGTACACCATTGCTGGGTAAGCATGGTTAATACCAGGATTTAAACTGTAAATTGCTACAAGTTTCAACTGAAGCATGGATACTCCACTGTTTTCACATTTTATTGTCTAAGTATGTTGGTTTGGTTAGAATGTAGGAAACCTTTACAATCTGCAAATTGTTCTTTTAAAAGAAATCCATACTGTGGTTGTTGAGAAATTGATTTTTGGCATTTCACAATGCAGCATGTCCTCAATACTGCATTAGAATGTCCGTCAATTCTAAATCAATGCCATCAAGTTTCTGGATGTTCAGAAGGTGGAGGGTTCTCCCTTAAAGTGCTGTGACTGAATATTTTGTCAAATAAGCCAAATCTAGCCTTGAATCAATACATCAGTTAAGAAGTCAATAGGGCACTCAGTGCATACCTCTGCCACACTGTGTTAACTCAACATTATTACAATTGTGTAGCTCTTCTGTGAGGCTTTTCCCCGTCTGTTTCATACTCTACAACTACGAAGCTGGAAAAATAAATATTTTTATTAAGCGCTTCCGTCCAACTGAGGAGGCTTTATGTCAATCCACATTCAGCAACACACTCTAAAAACTCTGCTCACATTTTGATAGCTGTGACAAATTTCACCATGCATTTGTGATGTACAAATGTATGAATTAGGAGCAGGAGTAGGCCACTCGGCCCCTCAAAACTGCTCTGCCATCTAATGAGATCATGGCTGATCTGATTGTAACCTCAACTCCACATTTCCCCCTACTCGCTATAATTTTTCATCCCTTATTTATCAAGAATATATCCACCTCTACTTTAAAAAAATATATATATTCAAAGACTCCGCTTCCACTGCCTTTTGAGGAAGAGTTCTCCAAAGGCTCTCGACCCTCAGAGAAAAAATTCTCCTCATCTCTGTTTTAAATAGGCGACCCCTTATGTTTTAAACAGTGACCCCTAGTTCTAGATTCTCCCACAAGAGGAAACATCTTCTCCACACCCACCTTGTCAAGACCCCTCAGGATCTTATATGTTTCAATCAAGCTGCTGCTTATTCTTCTAAACTCCAGTGGATGCAAGCCTAGCCTGCCAACCTTTCCTCATAAGACAACCCACCCATTCCAGGCATTAGTCTAGTAAACCTTCTCTGAACAGCTTCCAATGCATTTACATTCTTCCTTAAATAAAGAGACCAATACTGATACACAGTACTCCAAAGTGCTCTCACTAGTGCCTTGTATAACTGAAGCATAACCTCCTGACTTTTGTATTCAATTCCCCTTGCAATAAATATAACATTCTATTAGCTTTTGTGATTCATCCACTGGGGTACTCATTTCACTCTGCATCTCTGAGCTCTGCAATCTTGCAACGTTTAGATAATGTTTCTTTTTTATTCTTTCTACCAGAATGGACAATTTCACTTTTTCCCACATTATACTCCATTTCCCAGGTCTTTACCCACTCACTTAACCTATCTATATCCCTTTGTAACATTCTCATATCCTCTTCACACCTTACTTTCCTGCTTATCTTTGTGTTATCAGCAAATTTAGCAACCATACCTTTGATCCCTTCATCCAAGTTATTTATATAAATTGTCAAAAATTAAGGACCCTGCACTGATCCCAGTGGTAGACCATTCATTATATCTTGCCAACCAGAAGATGACCTATTTATGGCCAATGTCTGTTTCCTGTTAGCTAGCCAACCTTCTATCCTGCCGATATATTACCCCCTACATCATGAACTTTTATTTCTTGCAATAACATTTGATCTGGCACCTTATCAAATGCCTTCTGGAAATCTACGGTACGTTCACTGGTTTCCATTTATCCACAGCACATATGAATCCTTCAAAGAACTCCAATAAATTGGTTAAACATGATTTCCCTTTCACAAAATCATGTTGACTCTGCTTGATTGCCTTAAAGTTTTCTAAGTGCCCTGCTATAACATCTTTAATAATAGATTCTAACATTTTCCCTATGACAGATGTTAAGCTAACTGGCCTGTAGTTTCCTGCTTTGTCTCCCTTCTTTTTGAATAAAGGAGTTATATTTGTCATTTTCCAATTTAATGGAACCTTCCCTGAATCTCAGGAATTTTGGAAAATTAAAACAACACATCTACTATTTCATTAGCCACTTCTTTTAAGACCCTAGGATGAAACCCATCAGGACCCGAGGATTTGTCAACACGCAGCTCCAAACATTTGCTCAGTACCACTTCCCTAGTGATTGTAATTTTCTTTAGTTCCTCCCTCCCTTCCATTTCCTGATTCATAGCTATTTCTGGGCTGTTACTTGTATCCTCTATAGTGAAGACCAATGCAAAATATCTGTTCAATTCATCTGCTGGTTCCTTATTTTCCATTATTAATTGCCCAGATTCATTTCTCTAGGACCAATACTCACTTCGTTCACTACTTTTTTAACTATCTGCAGAAACTCTTACTGTCTGTCTTTATATTTCTAGCTAGCTTTTTCTAGTACTCTAATTGTTTCTTCCTTCTCAATCATTTAGTCATTCTTTGCCACTGTTCATATTCTGTCCAATCTTCTGACCTGCTACCTATCTTTGCCAATGATATGCTTTTTCTTTAAGTTTGACACCATCTTTAATTTTATTTAACCACAGACGGTGGGTCCTCCCCTTGGAATTTTTCTTTCTCATTGGAATATATCTATTTGGTATATTCAGAAATACCTCCTTAAATGTCTCTATCGACCTATTCCTTAACCTAATTTGCCAGTTCGCTTTAGCTCTGCTTTCATGCCCTCATAATTGCCCTTATTTAAGCTTAAAATAGTAACCTTAGACCCACTCTTCTCTCCTTCAAACTTAATGTAAAGCTCAATCATATTTTGATTGCTGCTACCTAGGGGCACCTTCACCATGGAGTTATCAATTAATCCAATCTCGTTGCTCAATACCAGGTCTAGTCTAGCCAGCTCTTTAGTTGGCAACAGAACATGCCATTTTAAGAAACTATCCTGAAAGTGTTCTATGAATTCTTCATGCAGGCTACCTTTGCCCATCTGATTTTTCCAGCCTATATGTAGATTGAAATCCCCATGATTATTGCTGCACCTTTCTGAAAAGCTCCCATTATTTCCCCCTTTACATCCTGTCCAGCTGTATGATTACTGTTGGAGGGCCTGCACACCACTTCCACAAGTGACTACTTGTCTTTATCATTCCTCGTCGCTAACTAAACCACTTTTACACCCTGGTTTCCTGAACTTAGGTCATGCCTGTCTATTGTGCTAATACAATATTTAATTGAGAGAGCCATCCCTCCACATTTTTCTACATCCCTGTCCTTGTCATGTACCTTACAATATTCAGATCCCAACCTGTCATCCTGTAGCCATGTCTCTATAATGGCTATTAGATTGTACTTATTTATTTCCATTAAAGCTAGCAGTTCATCTGTTTTGTTTCGAATGCTATTTGCATTCAGATACAGAGCCTTCAGTATATCCTTTTTAATATTTTTGTAATCTGTAGCTAATTTACTCTTAGATTTATACTCTCTGTTCCTTCCTGTCACAGTCTATCATTTCCCACATTAATACCTTTCTCTCCTGCCTTGTCTCTACTCTTTGATTTAACACAATTTCCCAAATTTGATCCCTTGACCCCACTATATTTTTACAACCCCCTGTACTTCCCTAGTTATGTGGCTCATGAGAACACTCGTCCCAGCACTTAAGGTGTAGACCGTCCCAATGATACAGCTCCCTCTTTCTCCAGTACTGGTGTCAGTGCTCCATGAACTGGAACCCACTTCTCCCACACCAGTCTTTAAGCTATGCATTCATCTCTCTAATTTTATGTACCCTCTGCCAATTTGCACATGGTTTAGATAATAATCCATAAATTATTACTTTTGAGGTTTTGCTTTTGAATTTAGTGCCTAGCTCCTCATACTGTCTATGCAGAACCTCTTTCCTAGTTCTAACTATGTTGTTGGTACCTACATGGACCACAACGACTGGATTCCCTCCCCCACCCCACACACACACACACACACACACACCGACAATGGCAAGTTCCTCTCCAACCCTGAGAGATATCCCAAACCCTGGCACCGAGCAGACAATACAGCCATCTGAACTCTTGCTATTTTGTGCAGGGAACAGTATCAATCCCATCACTATACTTTTCCCGACTACCACTATGTTCCTTTTTGCTCCCCCCATTTGAATGGCTTCGTGTACCACGGTGCCATGGTCAGTCAGCTCATTCACCCTGAAGCCCCCAACCTCATCCAAACAAGCTGAGAACCTCAAGCCTATTGGACAATTGCAAAGGCTGAGGCTCCTGCACTCCTGCCCATTTGGCCCCCTTAAGTGCCTCACTTGTTGTCACACCCTCCAGTCCCTGACCACTGACAAAATCAGAAGACCCTATCCTAAAGAGCATGACTGCCTCCTGGTGCAAAGCATCCAGGTAACTTTCCCCCTCCCTGATGTGTAGCAGAGTCTGCAGCTCAGCCTCCAGCTCAATGGCTGAGCTGAAGTTCCTCGAGCTGCAAGCATTTACTGCAGATTTGTTTGCTGTGGATCATACTGGCATCCAGGAGCTCCCACATGCTGTAGCTATGACACATCACCTGTCTTTTCATCCTTAATATGTTTCAATTAAATACTTAATTATGTTATTCAATTATTTATTTTCTTTTTTATATATTTTATTAAACTTAACACCAGTTCCTGTACTATTCTAAACCTTAGAAATAGGAGAGAGCTTAACCACTTATCAGATACTCCCCAAACAGCTAGCTCCTTTCTCTGTAGTAGAGTAAGAACCAAATCCTACAGGGTGAAAAAGATAGAAAACAAAGGTGCACCACTTTCCCCTCCTCACCTAACTTCCCCACTCCCCAAACAATACACAGTTCCAAACTACACTCGTTTTCCACAACAATTCACAACTTTCTAAAATAATCAACAATATCCTTTTTTAAAAAAATCAATTCATCCTATCTCCCAATGTTAGTGGATCATTTAAAAAAATATTCTATGATCGAGATCCGCATCTTCACCAAAAGCTAATCAGTTCTTCTTGGGCCAGATCCTATGTGTGTACCAAGTTTCATGGAAATCCATCTGCTTTTTGAGATGTTGTTTACAGATGAATTGATGAACAAACAGGTGAAAACATTATCTCTACTCGCCTTCAGTGGCAGAGGTAACCAACATTGCACAAGAATTGAACTGCATCAGTATTGACATATCCAGGGCCCATGTTGAAGATTCCCTGTGTGACAGGGAATTGGAAATTTGTCCTGGGTTAGCATTTCAAGATGGTTTTGCTGTTTTGTAAGTCAGACTCAGTTGGCAATGACCTTGCTTGCGTAAATAATTTGGTAGAAATGTGAGGGAGGTTATCCGGTCAAAACTAAGTTGGCCTTTCCTTAGAAACCTGAAGTAGTGCAATCCCATAATGAAACAGAACAGAATTGGACCATTCTGTCCATCAAATTAGTGCTGATGTGTTCCCCTCTCTGAGGAACCAAGTGTAATCCCACTCTTGCGTTTGCTCCTACACTCTTCTGTCTCCCTTTGAATTAAGACAATTGCTCAAAATAATCTTTAAAATTTGCTGACTCTGCCTCGACATTGTTTTGTGACATCTGACCACCTTCTGTGTGAAATTGTTTTTCCAGCCTCCACTTAATCGCCTGCAGTTATTAACTCTGCCAGTCAATGTGGGCAGAGGTAATGTTTTCACCCCTGTTTGTTAGTCTGTTTGTAAACAATATAGCTCTCAAACTAATGGATGGACTTCAACAAACCTGGTACTTATATAGGGTGTGGGCCAAGGAAGAACTGATTAGTTTTTTGTGAAGGTGTGCATCTGGAGCTGGATCCTGGAATTGTTTGGAATATAGAGTGAATTGACTTTTTTATATAATGTGGTTTGATTTATTCAAAATGTTGATTGTTTTAGAAAGTTGTGGCTTGGCTCAGCTGCTGCAATGGAATTTGTCACAGCTATCAAAATGTGAGTAGAGTTTTCAGAGCAGGTTGTTGGATATCGATTGTTCTCCTCAGCGAGATCGAAGCTCTGAATAAAAAATCTTTTTTTTTTAGCCTTATATTTAGAGCATCAACCAGGTAGCAAAAACCCTCAAGGAAGAGCTGCATAATTATAATAATGTAGAGTTAAAAGAGTGTGGCAGAGGTATGCTTTTTACTTAGTGCTGCCCTCATCCAATGTTTGTGTCCTCTTGTTGCCCTGTCACCGAATCTAAACTACCTTGAAACATTCCAACTGTGGTCTAATTGAATGGTGAAGCAGATCTGAAACTAGCCTGGTCTTATATTTGTATTTCAGTAGCTCAGTAGGATAAAACAAAACCTCTCACCTCACTTCTAACATTGCTCTTTGCTAAACAAGTCTAAGCATCATAATATTAATTAGATTTTGTGCTTGGATACTTCTTTCACTGTTCTAATAATTTTTAACAAAAACACAGGCATAAAGCACTACAGGGGAGATGTTCTAAAGCAGGAAAATCAACTTCCCATGACTGGGCAGCTACATCCTGCCTTGGAGGCCATAATGGGGGCAGTGACCCTCAGTTTGGAAAATGCTGCCATTCTAGGACTACATGCTTACAGTTTAATTGACTTAATGTTCAACTTGTGCGGTTTTCTTGACAGATGCCTTAATGTTGGAGCAATTTTATCCAGTCTCGTGCTTCCAGAATAGTTCCAGCTTTTACTTCAGCTCTAACAACGTCAAATGTCAAAAGCCAATGACTTCAGCAAATGATAAGCTACTTGACAGCCAGTCTAGGTAATTATCCAAGTCAACACCTGTTCAGTCACTTGAGATTGAAATTCTGGCTATTTCAGAGATCAGACAATGATTAGGTAAATAAATCACCATCCTGATTTAGATCTATATCACCGTTCCTTCACTGTCGCTGTAAAAATCCTCTTCGAATTCTCCTCTTAACAGCACTGTGGGCATACCTACACCAGGTGGACTGCAGTGGTTCAAAAAGGCGACTCAGCGCCACCACCTGATGGACGATTGGGGATAGTCAATAAATATTGGCCTTGTCAGCTATGCCCATGTGCCATGAATGAATTTTTCGAAATGTAATTATTATTAGGGTTGAAAACTGATCAATCGATTTAAAATTGGATTTGAATATTAGAAGCATTTATAGCAGTCATTCCTTGTCAGTGGTTAAAATAAAGGTTTATCACTAGTAAATATATCAGTCATAGCAAATTGTTGACAAATATCTTGGGTATAAGTATGCTTTTCTCAATGTTGAAGTTCATGATGTCAATGAAGTGGGGAATGATGTCCTGCCCAGCAGCCAAATAAAGCTGCAGAGAATGAACTTTAGGCCTAAAAATTACTCTCTGCCCATTTTTGACTGGGGCATATGGCCAAACCAAGGACCCCAAGGTTCGATGGGAATTAGTCCTTGATGCCTCTCAGTGCACTCTTAAAATGCTTCTTAAAGTAGTTAAAGTGGATCCAGCCAGCTTATGTGCAACAGCTCATGCCATTCCTATATACTTAGCTTAGAAAAAAGGAGCCCATGTTTGACATTTTGATCTCTACCAGTGCCACTTTGCAGCTGTCCACTAGGACCCTACCAATGGTCTTCTAAGGCAACGATGAGGTGGGAGTTGTATTGTGGGTCATAAGCCAAAGCCTCCATGTCACTACACATTACTATCCAGAACAGGCTACAGCAGCAGAGCTCTAAGTGGTTTTAAAACCCAGTTTTAAAGCTAGCACTTTGCTCATCAGACAGCAAATTTGCAATGCAAACCGAAAGGAGCACAAGTGAATGATTACTTGTTTTTTGCTTTCTGTGGTTGTTCTAATTTCCCTTCCAGCTTGTATTGTACAATGATGCCTCTTAAAACACAAAGTTCACGTCACAATTCAATATTGATGGTCTTCCTGCAGTAATACTGGGAGCGCTATTTGTTAACAGAAATGCAAATGATTGACATTTGAATCTGCTGACAGGTGCGAGTTTCACACAGTTGGCATCCAGACTGAAGGAGAGTTTTCTGTTCCTGGTATGAGTGGAGAGCTTCAGAATAAGGTTAGTGCCTCTTCATTTTGCAGTCCTTCTTGAAATGGTATCAATTTTGCTGGAGATATAAACCTGAGACACACTCCCAAGTTACTGTAATAATTTCAAACTCCGTCAGAGATCTAGGTGGTCACATGACATCAGTGTCAAAGGGTCAAATGATAAGCTGTAGCAAAGCAGAAAACACAGCTGATAGTCTCCACTCAGTCATTCGCAGTAATTCATGAAGTGACCCATCAGTGTGACAATTGGAATGGGTTGTGTCAAATTAACTTTCCTTCTGGGCAATCTCAAAACTACAGAATCAAACCGGAGAATGAAAGACAAATGGACTGAATCCACTCTAGATGGAAACCTGCGTATTTGTTTCAACAAAGCAGAAGTAATGGGTTTGGAAATATCTCTTCGGTTTTGAAATAGGGCAGATTTATTTTTTGTATGTGACCACATTCTGCTACAGTAATCCAGAGACACGTGAAACTGTGTTGGGGCTATTTTATTTTTGAAATAACGTTCTCGAAACCTGCATTTTTGTACCTTAAGGCATCACTTTGAATGTGTGGCTGAGGTCAGGAATTGTAATGATTTCTAAAATTATACAAAGCTGTCTTGGTTATAGTTACATTGACTGTGGGTCGGAATGAACTTGTGTTTCTAGGATCTTTGATCTCTGGGTGTCTCAGTGCTTTACAGCCACTGAAGCGCTTTGAGTGTAGTCACTGCTGTAATGTAGAAAATTTGTGCACAGCAAGCTCCCACAAACAGAAATATGATAACCTGTTGGTTGAGAGATAAATGTCAATCAGGACACCAGGGATGATGCCCTGCTCGTCTTACAAATAGTGTCTTAGGGTCTTTTATGTCCACCTGAGAGGGCAAATGGGGCCTCAATTTAATGTTGCATCTGAAAGATAGTGGGCTGAAATTTTTTCAGAAGCCAGGTAGCCCCACTGCTGGTACTGAAACTGGGGTCAAAGCTCACTTGGACAGATGACGTCAAATTAAAGATGCTGATATGCACCTCGGAGCTACCAACCCAACCAGAGGGTCAGCAGCGCCAAAGATAGATATGGCCACTGCTGAGGCTACAGGGAGAACAACACGGGGTGGGGGTGGCCTCCATGGATCATGAAGCGGCCATGAAGGAAGCCCCCCACCCTGCCACTAGCAATCTACTGTTTGGTGGGCAGTTTACCTGATGCCAGTAAAATGCCAGTAGGGGACAAGAAGTGCTCCATAGCTGGTTAATTAATTGTGCTGCTGCTCTTTCAGGCATTTACAATGTCCTGTGGTGGCAGAAAGACATCAAGCTCCCCTCCTGATGCCTTTTGCTGCTATTTTCCAGCCTTCCTGCCTCCTAGCCCATCTCCAGGGCACTGTTAAAATCCAATCCAGTCTGATATCTTCAATGCTGCCGTACTGCAACGGCTTGGATTATGTGCTCAGGTCTCTAATTGTGAAGTCACGACCATCTGGCTCTGAAGTGAGAGTGCTGCCCACACTGAACCACAGCTGACAGGATTATGGAGGAGGAAGAAAAACCTGCCAGTTATTTATTGAACCATGTTGAAAAGTGTGGGTTTGTGGAAGTTGGCCAACCAAGAGCGTGTTTTGGCAGTGTTGCTTCATTTATTGAATATAACACTGTAACCCAACTCTCAAATGAAGAATGATCTCTTAGGCAAGGTGCCACAGGATCAGTAACTCCTGGTGGTAGCAACAGTTTGGTCCTTAAGGAGAGCAGGGAAAGAAAAATGAAGGGTAGGACGTTTGGAGAAAGAGTGGAGGGAAGTGGACAGCATTATGTCTGAA
This sequence comes from Carcharodon carcharias, assembly GCF_017639515.1. Lineage (NCBI taxonomy): Eukaryota > Metazoa > Chordata > Chondrichthyes > Lamniformes > Lamnidae > Carcharodon > Carcharodon carcharias. The sequence goes on along the minus strand of NC_054479.1, from coordinate 88,060,318 downwards.
TTGGGATTGCTGTTGCAATGAGGGTGGGAAAGTGACCATTGGAACAATGTGTATTTTTTTTTTAAAAGTTTCATCCAGGATGACACCATATGTTCTCATTGACACTTGATGCTGAAATTCTATGACACCCACTTGGTGTCACGTTTGACCATGAGATGAGCTTTCGACATCATTTGTACCATCCCCAAGACCACCTATTTCCACCCCCATAACTTCACCCATCTCAGCTCATCTGTGGCTGAAATCCTCATCCATTCCTTCATTACCTCTAGATTCAACTCTTGCAGCACACTCCTGGTTAGTCTTCCACATTGTACCCTCTATAAACTTGAGATCACTCAAAACTCTGTCCATGTTGTGACTTGCAACAATAGCCTTTCCCCATCACTCCTGTGCTCGCTGACCTACATTGGCTCCCAGTCAAATGAGGTCTTGATTTTAAAATTCTCATCTTTGTTTTTAAACCTCTCCATGGTCTTGCCCCCTCCCTATCCCTGTAATATCCTCCAACCCAACAACGCTCCGAGATACCTGCACTCATCTAATTCTGTCCGTTTGAGCACCCCCGATTTTAATTGTTCCCACATATTCGGTTGCCTAGGCCCTAAACTCTGGAATACCCTCCCTATAGCTGGCCATCTCTTTATCTCACTTTCAACATTTAGGATGCTCCTTGACCAATCGTTGATCATCTGCCCTAATATCTCCTTTGGTGGATTGGTGCCTTTTTTTTTAATATGCTCCTGTGAAGTGCCTTGGAACGTTTTAGTACGTTAAGGTGCTATATAAATACAAGTTGTTGATAGCTCAGTGAAAAATACCATAGAAATCCTGGGGAAAAGGTGCAATTATGTTGCCTTCAGACATTTGCTCATTGCTTCCACAGAAGGTAATGGTGAGCTAGGGGGAAGAATCTCTGAAGACTTCATCTGTAAAATGCAGGGAGAAGCCCGTTTAGTTTAGTTTTGTAAAAGGAGCTGGCATTGCACCGATATAGTCCCTTATATTTTCAGGAGACCCCAAAGGAACTTTGCAACTAATGCAGTATTTTTACAGCGTACTCATTGTTGCAATGTAGGTAACCCAGCAGCCAATTTGCACACTGCGAACAGCAATGAGATAAGTATCAGGTAATTTATTTTTAGTCATGTAAGCTGAGGGATAAATATTGGCCAGGGCACCAAGCGGAACCCACTTGTTTCTTTTCAAAATAGTGGTGGATTTTTCACCCTCACCTGAGAGGGCAGTCAGACACAGACACCTTGTCTCATCTGAAAGATGGCATGTCTGACAGTGCAGACTCCCTCAGAAAAAGATGCGTGAAGCTGCACCTCGCTTTGAAGCAACCTTCCTGCCATCTCTCCTCCCTTCTACTTTCAACAATTTTATGTTGTGGCTGAATCCCAAAAACCTCTTGCGAAATTTTCCCCATCCATGGTGCTGTCTCCAGTGCAACACCTTTGAGGTGTTTGCCCGCACATGAGCGATGCTGCAGACCTTCCTTTTTGGAGCCAAGTTTAACACCTTTTATTTTTTGCTGGTTGGGTTTTGGATGTGTGTGGGACCCCAGCACCTCAGAATCATACTGAATGGAGGGAGGTCATTCATTAACACTCTGAGAGCTATCTAATTAGTCCCAGTCCCCTGCTCTTACTTGTAGCCCTGCAATTTATTTTCCTTTTCATGCATATAATTATTTCCCTTTTGAATATTATATTGAATCTGATTCCAACACCCTTTCAGGCAGTGTAGGAGATCACAACAGCCTACTGTGTAAAACAAAAAAAATCACTAATAATTATTGCCCCCCCACCACCCCCCCCCCACCCCCCCCCCGTCTGGTTCTTCAGGCAATTATCTTAAATTTGTGTCCTCTGATTACCAAGCATCATCCTCTGGCCTCCCACCACCCCCACAAACTGACACCTACCCTGCCAGTGGAAACCATTTCTCTTTAAATATTCTATCAGCAACTCTCAGTCGTATCTTCCCTTAACTTCTCTGCTCTAGGCAAAACAATTCCAGTTTCTCTACCCTCTCCACATAACTGAAGTCCCACATCTATTGGTATCATTCTGAATTGTTTCCAACCCACGCGCAAACCCCACCCCCCCCCCCCCCCACCCCCCCCCACTACCCCTGTTGTTGTGACGGCAATGAACACTGCACTGCTGAAACCTGAAATGAAAACAGAAAATGCTGGAAAAGCTCAGTGGGTCTCGCAGCATCTGTGGAGAGTTAACTTTTCAAGCCTGTATGACTCTTCTTCAGAGCTAAAGAGTAGAAATGTGATGTGATGGATTTTATACTGCTTAGGAGGAGGTGGAGCAGGCGGAGCAAGATAGAAGGTCAGGGATAGGTGGGAGCTAAGGAGAGATTGACAAAGATGTCATGGACACAAGACAAAGGGAGTGTTAGTGCTAAAACCTATACAGTTTCTGTCACTTACGCCATCCATGCTTATCACTGGCAGCTGCCTACAGCAGACAAATGGCATTAACCACTTGCCATCACCAGGATATGGCATGGCTTATGGACAAGTTAAACATGCTGATCCTTCCAGGCAATTTAATAAGCTTCTCTTGCCAAGTTAGTGTGGCCAAGCTCAGTTGATTGTTCACCTGAGGAGCTGAGTGCCTCCATATTGTAGTGTCGCTGTTTGTATTGGGGACTATGGTGAACCAGGAGCTCAGTGACTAAGTTACATGTATTCATTCATCAGTCATTGCTCTGACAGGGTTTAATGTGTCCGTCCTACATGAACACATGGATATAATTGCTGTTAAGCCTAAGACATGGGCATAGCACCAGTGGTCAGTGCGTTGTGCTGGCAGTCAGTGGAGTGAATGAATAGCGGCCCCCTGTAAGAAATATATTGGATGTTGGGTTGTGCTCAGTGGTCAGGTTGTTTCAGTCTGACAGCCATGACCTATGTCCTTTTAACTTTTGGACTGGTAAATCCAGGAGCCTTGATCAGATTTAAGTATAGGAAGCCAAATCATTGCAGCTTTACTCCAAGTAGCAGTCAAATTGTGTGAATACCAATGTAGGACTAAGTGGCGAAGACAGTGTTTTTATTATTCATAGCAAACTGAAAATTTTTTCACATAAGTAGAGTCTCTTTTTGCCTGCTTTGGGATGCAGACTCCTGCTGAACTTGAGCATGGGCTGGCAAAAGTCGATTCTTGGGTTCCCCAAAAGTTTATGCAGAGATTTTAATGAATTAAGACTGTGCAATTCAGCAGTAGGGAGGCACTTACAGATGGAGATGGTGGCAGATGGAGAATATCATGGGCAAGTATGAGGTTATTGGTAGTAAGAATAGGGAAGCAGAATATTTGTTAAAAGGTGTAAAACATAAATGTTGATGCTCAGACTCGGGTGCTGAATTTTAAGTCCCACGGGTGGATGCACGCCTGACCCGCTCGGACATAAAATTTCCTGGGAAGACATTGGCCGAGCATCCTGATGTCATCGCACACTGTGTTCCACTTGGCAGACGCTCACAAAGGTCAGAAGCATGCCCGCCGAAAATTAAGAGGGCAATTAAGCCCATTAATAGCACAATTGTCTCCAATTTTTCGTGGCCAGTCCAACCTCACAGTTGGCGGATGGACAAATTTGCATTTTTCATTACATCTCGTCCAAGTACAGGGTGAAACTTCTGTTATGAAATAAAATAAAAATAAATATCTGTGGACAGCATTTTTATCAGCTATATTTTCAGGCGATTGATTGATTGTGATGCATGGATATTTTTGCAGTTTTTTAAACCTTTTATTTTAGCATTCTCAGGTCTGCAGCTCCCTGAGGCAGCTGTCTGCCATCAGGAAACTTTCTCGCAGCGCTCACCCACACCCGCAGAAATGTCATCAGCCGTCCTCTTCCTGCCCCCGCAAAATTGCGGTCGTAGGATGTTTCCTGACCGATCCCAGGCGCGCCAATCACATGCGCCTGCCAAAGGTAAAATTCAGGCCTGGATGCACTTGTACAAAGAGCACAGTAAATATACAGGTACAGCAAGCAATTAAGCAAAATGGCATGTTGGGCTTTACTGCGAGGGGTTTGGAGTACAACAATAAGCCTTGCTACAATTGTACCGGGCTTTGGGGAGACCACACCTGGAGTACTATATGCAGTTTTGGTTTCCACATCAAAGGAAGGATATACTTGCCTAGAATTGGAACAATGAAGATTTACAAGATTGGTTCCTGATTTGAGAGGGTTGTCTTATGATGAGGAACTGAGCAACTTGGGTCTATACTTGAACTTAGAAGAATGGGAGGGGGTCTCATTGAAACATACAAGATTCTTGAGGGTTAATCAGAGTGGACAGAGAGGTTATTTTCTCTGCTTGGGGAATGTAGAACACAGGCAGTTTCAGGATTAGTGGTCAATCATTTAGGACTGAGTTGAGAGATTTCTTCACTCAAAGGGCGGTAAATCTTTGGAATTCTCTACCCTAGAGGTTGTGGATGTTCCCTCGTTGAATACATTTTAAGGCTGAGATGGACAGATTTTTGATCTCTCAGGGAATCAAGGGATATTGAAGAAATGGGTGGGAAGGTTGAGTTTAGAGAGAAGATCAGCCATGATTGTACTGAATGGTAGAGCAATCTTGAGGTGCCATCCTGTTCTGTTTCTTATGTTCTTGTGTTCTAACCCCCACCCCCTAACCTTCTGTTGCTTCTAGTAGTGTGAATTTCAGATGAGGGTAGAATCAGGCCTTGATAATGGCAAAGTTGACTGTGATGAAAACAGGAGTCAGTTCTCTACGTTTTTGTCTGTACCAGACAGTTACTGGTCTCGAGAGAAAATTATTTCACCACATTCAGATAAAGGGCAAGGAATGGAGTAAATAAGACGAACGTGTTAGATTATTAGAATATAGTTAAAAATTTGATAATTCTTTCTAGGCAGCAGCTGATAAGGAAGTGGAGAATTGTGATCTGCCTCAAGCCAGGTAAGACTTGGTTTCCCATTATTTCGTATGTGTGTGCGTGCGTGTGTATATATTATAAATATATAATGAAATGTTATATTTCAACATTGCTTTAGCACCAGAAATAATCTTGTAACTGAACCATTTTCCAGTGAAGTCCTTGAACACACCCAGCTTAATATACCTTGTATTATCACGCCGGAAAGCTCCTCCATGTCTGGTAAGCAACTTCCAAGCATCTAGGATTGTGAATGTTTGTTTGTTTTTAAAGATGTGGTAGGCCCTTGCCTTTCACATGAGATTTATTTATTCTATGCTTGGGACAGGGTCCAGTTCCCCTCATACTTCCGCAAAGCAACCTGATGATGGCTTGCAGCTACAGGAAACAAAAAATACATTTGATGTAGTTAGTGAAAATAATGCCAATATTTGTGGCATAGTTAAAGATGGCATCTCAGGTAAGTTCTTGATTTGCATCAGTTTGTATAATGATTTGTGTAAGTACTATTAATGTCATTTGTTTGTAGTTTTTCTTTAAAGTGTGTTTTGAATCTACAGATTTTAAGCCATTTTTTCCTGCAAATCATTTTCTGCTATTGAGGTAACTGAGTAGGGTTTTGTTTATTTGAAAAGGAATCTTTAGTGGCTTGATAGCAAAATGGGGATGATGGCAATTTTTTGTGTTTCTGAACTTTACACTTGTGTACTAGCCAGCTTAATTTTTGATATGTCTATGGTTATATGAAGTAAGTAGCGAGGAGATTTGTGTTGATCATAATTGCCAACATGGACACACTGGGCTAAATGCCCAGTAAATTTTATGTACGTTTGTAGTTTTAACAGAGAGTCATAATTTTATAAGTTCTATTGTCAATGTGCTGATTTGAACTAAATCAAGCATGAATTCCAAAAGCTTGAATTTGTGAGAAACTGAGTTGTAAGATACTTGCAGGGCTTCTTTCTACAAAAAAAATTGTAATGTTCTCTTATGCTGAAGATAATGTTTGTGAAGAATTGACTGAAATTTAATTTCCACAGATGGCCCAGTTCCAATGGATACCAGTCAGCACATCTCCAAACTTTGTAACTCCAAAGGGGATCAACCAGGGTCAAGAACTAAAGCAAAAATAAACTTGGTATGAAAGTATGCTTTAATTAAAGATCACTGTTTGTACCCCCTAATTTCAAAATATGTTGATGCTTTGGAAACCCAATATTTTAAAATAAACCTAAACAAATACTGCATGAAATGTTACTTAATTAGCAAATCTATCAATTTGAGGTTTTGTAATATCGCCAGTGACTCTCCCTCATTGGATTCTGTCCTTTTTTTAAAAAACCGTTGTTATCATACGTTTCATCCTTCTCTTCTTTCAAACAGCCACCCTATCACCTAATTCCATTTCAACTCCAAAATCCTTGAGCATCCCACCTCTCAAATCCATGTCCAACTTTCCCTCTGTTTGAATATTTCAAATCTGTTGCTGCCCCACAGCACGGAAATAGATCTAATCAAAGATACCAATGACGTTCTGTGACAATGACCATGGTACATTATTACTCATCTGTCTCAACCTTTCTGCAACCTTTGACATGGTTGACCTTATCGTTCTCTTCCGACTACTTTCCTTCATCTTTCTGAGATTTCCCTCATTTGGTTCCACTCTTACCTCCCAACAATGTCTTCTCACCATCACCCCATTATCTCTGGCATCACACAAGGATCTATCCTTGGCACATTCCTCCTCTTCTACATGTTGTACTTCGGAGACATCATCCTTCAACAAGGGGTGAGGGTCCACACATATATTGGTACCACCTAATTTCACTGCCATCCTGTATCCATCACTACCTCTGCCCTCCCCCACCTTCCCTTGAAACTTATGTGCTAACCACTCTTAGATGAGCTGCAATTTCCTCGAATCATCCTATTCCTTATTCTTTTCCTGAAGCTGGTGAAGTAATGTTCGATAAAGAACATTGGAAAAACCAATGCCACCTATTCCATTCCCTTCCCTTGGCCACTCTTGGGTTGAACCAGACTGTTTGCAACCTCCTATTCAACTCTGATCCAAGCTTATGACTCCATTACCTCTCCATCACAAACATGGACTACTCATCTGCTGCGGAAGCTCTCAACTATTCCTTTGTTATCTCCAGGTTCACCTATTCCAATTCTCTCCTGACCTGCTTCCCATCCTCCATGCTTCTTAAACTTGTGCTTATCCAATGTTCTGCAGCCCATATCCTAACTCGCACTGAGTGAGTACCCATCGCCCTTGTGCTCACTGGTCTATTTAGGCTCCCAGTCCACCAATACCTCAGATTTAAAATTCTTAAACTTGAATCTAAATGCTTTCATGGCCTTGCCTTCTCCTATCTGTAACCTGCTCTGCTCTACAATTCTCTTCCATGCCCCAACCCACCTTCCTTTGAAACTATCCATTCATCTGGTTCCTGCTTCTCATTCAGCACCTCCTGTTTCATCTCAACATTGGTAGCTGTCCCTTCAGCTGACTAAGCCCATTGTCTGGAGTTTCCTCAGTAAAACCCTCTGCCTCTCTACTTCCTTCTCCTTTTTAAAGAACCTCCTTAAAATCCCTTTGATCTCTTGTGTCACCCAGTCTAATATCTTCCTTTTGGTTCAACATTGGTTTTTCTGACTGACTTATTGTTCTGAGGTCCCTTGGGCTCTTTACCTATGTTAAATACACTGTATAATTACACATCTCTGTTGTATTCACCCGAAATGCAAAATGAAACAATTTCAACGTGCACCTAATTATATTTCTGCTAATAGTTGTTCTTTGAAACAGTTTGAACAATGCTACCACTTTAGTTTCTCCCCTCCTGGTCTCCATCCCACAAGGCATTTCTGTCCATACAACACACATCCTTCTCCTAAGAGCCATTATTTTGAAGTTAAATATTTTACTTAAAATACAAAACCAACCCATTATATAGTACAAAGTAACACTAGGGACAGCTTTTCAACTCAACCATACAACGCAGAGCAGCCTTAAATGCTTCCTCCCCCTCTCCTTCATTGGATCATACTGCACAGAGGAAGCTGTTTGGCCATGCCTGTGCTAGCTCTGAAAGAGCTATCCAATTGCTGAAAAGAGAGATGTTGCTGAAGCTTTCATCTTGTACTCATCAGGCCAAATGCAAAAATGCCAAATTTTAAGTGATCACAACAATTTATATTACAGTAGAAAATTGGTGCTGAAATCAACTCTGGCCAAGGTGTTGCCATGGAAAGAGCAGCAGGAAAGTATAGGTTCCCCAAACCACTGGATGATTCAAAAAAAGGGGCATGACTTGAACATATTCCTTTTTTTTTTTTTGCAGAGGATGTGTCCTTGTGTATGAATGTATATCACTTGTAGCAAGCATAAATGAGCTACATTACAAGTTCAACTGATTATGTTAAATTGGTTAGTGTAGTTATTAACACATTCAGGATTGTTCAGCAAGTGCTGCCTAATTACAGAATCCTATCCAAGTAGTCCCTCGCCCTGCTCTTTCCTCATAACCCTACATATTTCTCCTTTTCAAATATGTATCCAATTCCTTCTTGAAAGTTATTACTGAATCTGCTTCTGCCACCCTTTTCAGGCAGTACAGTCCAGATATACCTTAAGTCTGTGCCCTCTGGTTGCCGTACCTCCTGATGTTTTCTATCCAATCATGTTAGGAGTAGCATTAATTTACAGAAAAGATCATGATCTTAGAACTAGCAGCCAGTCAGAGAAGGAAACACACTGTACATCACACAAGATCTATCTGCTCAGAGGTAGTGGTCAGTATAAGACCTCCCTGCAGCCTTGTGTTAAGAGCTTTTCAAACTTTATTACCAGTAAGACATACTTTATTAAAAATCAGTTCTTCAGCAGTTTGAGAAACATTAGTGTGAAATCTTGTAATTGTTTCTGTTTTCAGATGTTAATACAGTAGCCTGGGCAATAGGCTGAATTTCTTGTGACTTCTTTTCCCTCTTATACTTAGGAAGCTACTCGAGGTTCTGTGGCTGTAGATGAATTGAGCTCAAGTGAATTACGAGTTATCTATGGTAGTCCAGTCAATAGTCTTGATGGTAAGAATTAAAAACTGATGTCCTAACATGATCTGTTTATAACATTTCTGTTTGTGCTTCAGCAACAGCCAGAGCTTGCATTTGTTTTCAATATAGTAAAAATTTCAAGATGCTGCACAAGAGTATTATCCAATAACATTTGGTACCGAGCCATATAAGGTGACATTAAGACAGATGGCCAAAAACTTGGTTAAAGAGAGAGGTTTAAAAATAGTGATTAAAACATTAAAGCCGAAAGGCAGGTTTGGGTTTGTGGACCAAAACCAAGCATTCTTTATGCATAGGCACAGAGTGTAAGGAACCAATTGAATGAGTTGTGGCCCCCAGATTCAATCCAGATGGTTTGACATGATAATCATTTCTGAGATATGGCTACAAGATGATCAGGAATGGGAACTAAATATGCCAGGTTATAAAGTCTATAGAAAGGATAGGGAAAATGGTGAGTGCTGGGGGGAGCAGCCTTAACAATTAAAGATGAAATCAAGTCAATGGTAAGAGAGGGTATAATGAGAGGTATGCAGGCACTGACACCTTTATGGAAACAATTAAGAAACAGAAAATAATTTAAGGCTGCAGAGGAAGTTGTGAACAGACCAACAGCTGTGAAGCGGTAATTGTATCAATGAAGAGATTGGACAAGCATGTAGCAAAGGAAGTGTGTGTTTAATGGGTGAATTTAACTTTCATATAGATTCAGATAAGCAGACCAGCTTACGTCAAAAAGGTAGTGAATTTGCTTTAGCGTGCCTGGGATAGTTTTCTACAACAGTGTATCATAGAACCAATCAGGGGGCAGACTGTATTAGATTTAGTAAGCAGTCAGATGTAGTTAACAATCCTAACGGTCCATGAGCATTTATCTAATAGCGATCATAATAGAGTACAACCTCGTAGTTGAAAGGTAAAAATGTAAAAGAGCTACTCAGAGTTTAGATTTAGGTAAGGCTGACTTCAATGCAGTCAGACTGTCTACAATAAACTGGGCAAATCTGTTAATGGGTCAAATGACAGAAGATCAGTGGGAGGTATTCTGTTTTACAGAACCAATTTATACCCCTTACAGAGGCAAAAATTCTTCTTACCAAAAAAAAAGACATAAGAGACAATATTAAACTAAAAGAAAGCAGATTTAAATGCAAAAATTAGCATGGATTCTGGTGGACAGGAGAGATTCAGGGATTAGCAATGGGTAACACAAACTAGTAACAGCCACAAAAAGTGAGTAAGAAAAGAATTGGATATCAAAATCTACACACACCATTTGTACAATTATGTTAGGGAAAAGAAGGTCGTGAAGGGGGTGGTGGTGTGAGTCAGTTTCACCTCTGACTTCTGAGTGGTTCGAATCGCTCCCACTCCCTGGGTTCTAGACCTTGGACTTATTTAGGGGTTGTGACAAAGTGCAGCAGACAACTGGTTTTGGTACAAGAAAAATTGAGTTTATTGAAATCACAAATGAATTTATAACATTAGGATTACACTAAGATTATACAGACTTACAAAGTACACTTAGTTAAGAATGGGGAACATACGGCATAACAAGGAAAAAATCACGCTACTAATCCCCTTACCCTTGTCCCACCCCCCCAAAACCTAACTAAATTGAAATAGGAGAGGTCAGGGATCATGCTCACCAACCAGGGTTCCTTGACAGTTTGAAATCCAGCCAGGTAAGCCAGTTGCAGTTTTGGGGTACGCTTTTTGTGTCCTCTGGGGCCTGCCGTCGCCACGTGGTCCTGGTCTGTGGAATCTGCGAAGGTTCTTCAGTTGATTGGAGGGTGCGGTTGTTGGTGGTCGATCTTCGTGGAGGGCTGCGGTTGTGACCTTGTTGTCTTCGGTTGAGCCTGCCACCCCGTGCCCCTCGCTGTGTTGTCACCTGTGGGCTTGCAAAGCCTCCAGATCTTTTTGCTTAAACTCTGTTTCAACCGCTCCCAACTGCTCACTGCCTGCTAGCTGGTTTCTCTCTCTTCCCCCTCTCGTAACTGACTGGGCCAGTTATACTGTCTTTCGAATTTCTTATCAGAATCCAAATCAAAGTTAGTTCTTTATTTGACTTTGGTGGGCTTTCCACGGTGATTGTTGTCTCTTTGTTTTTAATGGGCTCGCATGATGTTTATCATTGTCTTCCTGCCTAGTAACTAGTTTTGAACTGAAAGCCATTGTATGTGTGGAGTATTGATGGGTTCATTGAATTGATTGTGCCTTTGATTATTTATGCAAGATTTTGATGAGCTTCAGTTTCGTGTGAAGTGAATTCTTTCTCTGGGTTGATTGTATTAAAGGGAAGAATGAGTATTCTGTCTCCTCTTGTTGTCTGGTTTCAGGCAAAACAATCCACACTGTACTCAATAAGCCTGGGCATGTGCAGCACCAGGCCTTCATGGGCCCAGCCTCCCATCTGCAGGGTTTTATACTTAACTCAGCAGTTTAAAAGTCCAAAAGTCATATCCTTGTTGATGATATGTAAAATGTGGGAATTTTGAGAACCCTTCAGGTGGTCAGGAGCAAAGAAAACTGATAATGATGATAGTCCCAATGAAAATAAAGAAATTGTGGACATGCTGAATAAGTACTTTGCATCAGTATTTGCAGTAGAGGAAAAGCTCAACATGTTGGATATTCAAAGAAAATAATATTGGGACAAGTGCTCACCAAAATTAAGGTAAGCAAAATAACATTAGTGAAGAAAGTAATGTCACTAAAGAGTGAAAAATCCTGGGGACTGATTCCATCCCAGGGTTTTAAAGGAAATGAGTGAGGACATGGTAGTTGCCCTGACTAGAATCTTCCAAAGTTCTCTGTTCAGGAACCATACCTTTAGTTTGGAAAATTGTGCAGTTTAAAGGAAAAGCAGAATTACAGACTAGCTAGCCTAACATCTGTTGTCAGGAAATTATTAGAGCCTGTAATTAAGGACAGGGTGACTGAACACCTTGGAAATTTTTCAGCCAATCTGAGAGTGCTAGCATGGAATTATAAAGGAGATGTCATGTCTGACCAATCTGGCTCCGGGTATGCAAATCATCAACTGGTACAGGAAATAATCAAAAAGGTTAATGGAATGCTGGCCTTTCTATCTAGTAGACTAGAGTACAAGGAGGTAGAAGTCATGCTTCAGATAGACAAAGCCCTGGTTAGACCACACTTGGGAGTTACGTGAGCAGTTCTGGGATCACACCTTAGGAAAGATATATTGACCTTAGGAGGCAGTGCAGTGTAGATTTACCAGAGTGATAGGTGGACTCCAAGGGTTAAATTACAGGAAGAGATTACACAAACTAGGATTGTATCCTCTGGAATTTAGAAGACTAAGTAGTGATTTGATCAAAATTTAAGATATTGAGAGGAACAGAGTTTCTCTCTATCCACCCTATTTCCAATAGTTATGGAGCCTGGGATTATTGTGTGGTGTCTAAAAATTAGGGCCACATCTTTCAGGGATGAAATTGGGAAATATTTCAACACACGCACAAGGTGGCCATGCAGAAGCTGGTGCCATATTTAAAGTGCAGCCAGCTCTGTATTCGAGTTGGAAATCGCCCCTCAGATTGTTGAAGAAAACCCTGCAATTTAAATCTCCAGTATCTGAATTTCTGTGGCTCCAGTACAAAGAGATTCCAAAGTCCAGGGAGAAGATTCCTCCACCGACACACAAGGTCATTCGCAGGTATCAAAGGGTACAACTGAGATCTGAAATGTCACACTTCAGCCAGAGCATTCCCTCCAGCGCTCGAGAATGAAAGAAGACGATGGATAATTCCCATGCAGCCATGACCTCTTTCTTTCCTTGCAGGCAGTTGCCTGAGTGTCCTCCCCTTAGGAGCTCAGACCTTTGGCCCTTCTGCATCTCAGTTGTGTGCTGCCCCTTTAAATTTTGCACCCAGCACTTCTGGGTGCTGAATTTCCTCAGCGAGGCTCCACTCCTCAAGAGCATCAGCTGAGTAAGTTTTCAGAGAGAAAAAGTCTCCAAGATCAATTCAGTGCCCTGTGCCTCAGTCTCCTGGGGCAACATTTTCCGGTCAGCGAGTGGGGTGGGGACCACTTGCCGACGCTTAAAATGACGCGGGGTGACGTCAGGCATGCATCCCGACATCACCTCACATCATTTAGGTTTTCAGGTCGGTGGGCACTTAAGGCCATTAGTGAGGTATTTAAAGCGCTTAACGGATCTGCCCATCCAACCTTAAGGTTGGCAGGCAAAAAGCCCAGCGGCCTTCAAAAAAAACATGAAATCTCATCCACGGGTGGGATCAGGTTTCATGAGAGTTTTAAAATCTTAACATACTCTTCAAATAAAAGTTATGGACGTGTTCCAGTTCATGTGACAGCATCACATGAGGGGACATGTCAGTAAAATTTTTCTATTCTTTAATCTGTTTTTCACATTTGAGCCGATCTCCCTGAGGCAGCACTTTGCTTCTGGGAGATCTGCGCGTACGGAAGAGCGCATACCCGGCTCAGGGAATCCCCACCCCCGCAGTCCGCACAGGAAGCACACAGCATTTCCGGACGCACGTCACGCTGGGCAGGTCTTAATTGGCCCGCCCACATAGGTGCCAAATTTAAAGATGGTGAAGAGGCAAAAATAAAATTTCCCTGACATGTCCTCTTATGTGACACTGTCACATGAGTTGGGACATGTCCATCACTTTTAATCAAACCTTTAGTAAATTTTTTAAAACCCTCATGAAACCTTATCCTACCCATGGATGAGGTTTCATGCTTTTTCTGAAGCCCGCCAGGGCTCCCAGCCTGCCCGCCAACCGTCCATTAATTATTGCAATTACTTTTTAAATGGCCTCAATAGGCCATTGACAGGTCAGCGGGCACACAGCTGATTCAGCTGCGCCCCCGCCAACCTAAAAATTGAAGTTCCGCCCAACGTCATCCCACATCATTTTACGCATCAGTAAGCAAGCCCCGCCCCCTGCTCGCTGAACTCAATATCCTGGCCAAGGAATTAGGAGCAGGAGTATGCCATTCGACCACTCAAGCCTGCCCCACCATTCAATAAGATTATGGCTGATCTGCCTGAGGCTTCAATTCCTCTTTTGTGCCAGATCCTCATAGCCCTCAACTCTCCGATTATGTTGGGTGGAGTGGGGGGGTGCGAAGGAAGGGTTGTTAAATGAGCATATAATCATTAGGACAACCTATCTCGTCACTAACCTTGCCTGTTTTGAATGTCTAACTGCAAAGATTGCAGCAAGTATTCCGTTTGGAGAGGGACGCATTTTTGATCCAGGGTGGGGTATGTGTTTTTTTTTATTCATTCATGGGATGTGGGCTTTGCTGGCTGGGCCACATTTATTGCCCATTCCTGGTTGCACCTGAGAAGGTGGTGGTGAGCTGCTTTCTTGCATGGCTGCAGACCATGTGGTGTAGGTACACCCACAGTGCTGTTAGAAAGGAAGTTCCAGGATTTTGACCCAGCAACAGTGAAGGAACAGCGATATATCTCCAAGTCAGGATGGTGAGTGACTTGAAGGGGAACTTCCGGATGGTGGTGTTCCAGTCTATCTGTTGCCCTTGTCCTTCTAGATGGTAGTGGTCGTGGGTTTGGAAGGTGCTGTCTAAGGATCCTTGGTGAATTCCTGCAGTGCACCTTGTAGATGGTACACACTGCTGCTACTGTGCATCAGTGGTGGAAGGAGTGAATGTTTGTGGGTGAGGTGCCAATCAAGCAGATTGCTTTGTCCTGGACGGTGTCCAGCTTCTTCAGTGTTGTTGGAGCTGCACTCATCCAGGCAAGTGGGGAGTATTCCATCACAATCCTGACTTGTGCCTTGTAGATGATGGACAGGCTTTGTGGAGTCAGGAGGTGAGTTACTTCTTGCACAATTCCTAGCCTCTGACCTGCTCTTGTAGCCACAGTATTTATGTGGCTAATCCAGTACAGTTTCTGGTCAATGATAACCCACAGGATGTTGATAGTGGAGGATTTGGTGATGGTAATGCCATTGAACATCAAGGGGCAATGGTTGGATTCTCTCTTTTTGGAGATGGTCATTGCCTGACACTTGTGTGGCACAAATGTTACTTGTTACTTGCCGCTTGTCAGCCCAAGCCTGGATATTGTCCAGATCTTGCTGCATTTGGACATGGACTGTTTCAGTATCTGAGGAGTCATGAATGGTGCTGAACATTGTGCAATCATCAGCAAACATCCCCACTTCTGGCCTTCTGATGGAAAGAAGATCATTGATGAAGCAGCTGAAGATGGTTGGGCCTTGGACACTACCCTGAGGAACTCCTGCAGTGATGTCCTGGAGCTGAGATGACTGATCTCCAAAAACCACAACCAACTTCCTTTGTATTAGGTATGACTCCAACCAGCTGAGAGTTTTCTCGCTGATTCCCATTGACTCCAGTTGTGCTAGGGTTCCTTGATGCCACATTATCAAATGCTGCCTTACTGTCAAGGGCAGTCACTCTCCCCTCATCTCAGGAGTTCAGCTCCTTTGTCCATGTTTGAATGTTTGAACCAAAGCTGTAATGAGGTCAGGAGCTGAGTGGCCCTGGCGGAACCCAAACTGGGCGTGAGTGATCAGGTTATTGCTAAGCAAGTGCCGCTTGATAGCACTGTTGATGACCTGTTCCATTACTTTACTGATGATCGAGGGTAGACTGACAGGGCAGTAATTGGCCAGGTTGGATTTGTCCTGCTTTTTGTGCACAGGACATACCTGGGCAATTTTCCACATAGCCGGGTAGATGCCAGTGTTGTAACTGAACTGGGAAAGCTTGGCTTGGGGCGCAGCATGTTCTGGAGCACAAGTCTTCAGCACAATTGCCGGAATATTGTCAAGGCCCATAGCCTTTGCAGTATCCAGCACCTTCAGCTGTTTCTTGATATCACGTGCAGTGAATTGAATTGGCTGAAGACTGGTATCTGTGATGCTGGGGACCTCTGGAGGAGGCCAAGATGGATCATAGCAAGATTATAGCAAATGCTTCAGCCTTATCTTTTGCACTGATGTGCTGGGCTCCTCCATCATTGAGGATGGGGATATTTGTGGAGCCTCCTCCTCCAGTGAGTGTTTAATTGTCCACCACCATTCTTCACTGGATGTGGCAGGACTGCAGAGCTTAGATCTGATCTGTTGGTTGTGGGCTTGCTTAGCTCTGTCTATCATTTGCTGCTTATGCTGTTTGGCATGCAAGTAGTCCTGTTTTATAGCTTCACCGGGTTGACACCTCATTTTCAGGTATACCTGGTCCTGCTCCTGGCATGCACTCCTGCATTCTTCAGCCAAATAAAAGCAGATCAAAGCAAAAATACTGCAGATGCTGGAAATTTGAAATCAAAACAGAAAATGCTAGAAATACTCAGCTCGGGAAGCATCTGACACAGAAATAAGTTAGTGTTTCAGGTTGATGAACTTCTACATAGAAACACACAAATTAGATGCAGGAATAGGCCCCTCAGACCCTGGAGCCTGCTCCGCCTTTCAGTAAGAACATGGCTGATCTGATTTCTCCACCTTCCCGCCTACCCCGTATAACCTTTCACCCCCTTACTTATCAAGAATCTATCTATCTCTGGCTTAAAAATATTCAAAGGCTCTGTTTCCACAGCCTTTTGAGGAAGAGAGGTCAAAGGACTCATGACCCTCTGAGAAAAAAATTCTCCTAATTTCTGTCTTAAAGGAGCAAACCCTTATTTTTAAACAGTGACATTTAGCTCTAGATTCTCCCATAAGAGGAAACATCCTTTTCACATCTACCCTTTCAAGACCTGTCGGGATCTTATGTTTCAATCAAGTTACCTCTTACTCTTCTAAATTCAAGCGGATGCAAGCCTAACCTGTCCAGCCTTTCCTCATAAGATAACCCACCCATTCCAGGTATTAGTTTAGTCAACATTCTCTGAACAGCTTCCAACACATTTACATCTTCTTTAAATACAGAGACTCAGTACTATACACAGTACTCCAGATGTGGTCTCACCAATGCTCTGTATAACTAAATCATTATCTCCTTACCTTTTGTATTCAATTCCCCCCACAATAAATATAACATTCTATTAGCTTTCGTAATGACTTGCTGCACCTGCATACTAACCTTTTGTGTTTCATCCACTGGAGCACCCAGATCTCTCTGCATCTCAGAGCTCTGCAACGTTGCACCATGTAGGTAATACATTTTTTTTATTCTTCCAGCCAAAATGGATAATTTCACATTTTCCCATATTATACTCCATTCGCCAGATTTTTCTCACTCACTTAACTTATCTATATCCCTTTGTAGCCTCCTCATGTCATCTTTGCAACTGCTTTCCTACCTATCTTTGTCATCAGCAAATTTGGCAGCCATACCTATGGCCCCTGCACACAAGTCATTTATATAAATTGTAAAAAATTGAGGTCCCAACACTGATCCCTGTGGCAAACCACTCATTCCATCCTGCCAACCAGAAAATTATCCATTTATGCCTACTCTGTTTCCTGTTAGCCAGCCAATCTTTTGCCTATGCCAATATGTCACCCCCTACACCATGAGCTTTTATTTTCTGCAATAACCATTGTTGTGGCACCTTATCAAATGCCTTCTGGAAATCCAAATATCGTACTTCCACCAGTTCCCTTTTATCCAGAGCACATCTTACTTCCTCAAAGAGCTCCAATAAATTGGTTAAACATGATTTCCCTTTCACAAAACCATGTTGACTCTGCTTGATTCCCTTGAATTTTTCTAAGCACCCTGTTATAACGTCTTTAATAATAGCTCCTAACGTTTTATCTATGACAGATGTTAAGCTAACTGGCCTGCAGTTCCCTGCTTTCCATCTCCCTCCCTTTATTGGAAAATAGCAAATAGCAATCTAATGGAACCTTCCCCTAATCGAGGCGATTTTGGAAAATTAAAACCAATGCACCAACTATCTCATTAGCCACTTCTTTCAAGACCCTAGCATGAAATCCATCAGGACCTGGGAATTTGTCAACCAGAAGCTCCAACAATTTGCTAAGTACCACTTCCCTAGTGATTGTAATTTTCTTGAGGTCTTCCCTCTCTCCCATTCCTTGATTTACAGCTATTTCTGGGAAGTTACTTGTATCCTCTATAGTGAAGGCCGATGCAAAACACCAGTTCAATTCATCTGCCATCTCCTTATTTTCCATTATTGATTTCACAGCCTCACCTTCTATCAGACCAACGTTAATTTGTTAACTTTTTTAAATGCCTATAGAAACTTTTACTATCTGTCTTCATATTTCTAGCTAGGTTTCTCTCATACTCTAAT
This sequence comes from Carcharodon carcharias, assembly GCF_017639515.1. Classification (NCBI taxonomy): domain Eukaryota; kingdom Metazoa; phylum Chordata; class Chondrichthyes; order Lamniformes; family Lamnidae; genus Carcharodon; species Carcharodon carcharias. The sequence goes on along the minus strand of NC_054479.1, from coordinate 88,042,030 downwards.
TTTTCCTTCTTTATTAATCTTTTAGCCATTCTTTGCTGATCTTTATATTCTTCCCAACCTTCTGACCTGCCACCAGTCTTTGCACAATGATATGCGTTTTCTTTAAGTTTGATACTCTCTTTATTTTTTTTAGTTAACCATGGGTGGCAGGTCCTCCCCTTGGAATTTTTCTTTCTCGTTGGAATATGTCTATTCTGTGTATTCTGAAATATCCCCTTAAATATCTGCCACTGTATCTCTACTGACATATCCCTTAACCTAATTTGCTAGCTCACTTTAGCCAGCTCTGCTTTCATGCCTGCTATAACTGCTTTTATTTAAATTTAAAATACTACTCTTAGATTCACTCTTCTCTCCCTCAAACTGAATGTAGAATTCAATCAAATTACGATCACTGTTACCTGGGGAACCCTTCACCATGAGGTCATTAATTAATCCTACCTCATTGCACAATAGCCTGCTCTCTGGTTAGCTCCAGAACATACTGTTTTAAGAAACTGTCCTGAAAATATTCTATGAACTTCTCATTTAGACTACCTTTGCCCATCTGATTTTTCCAGTCTATGTAGATTAAAATCCCCCATGATAATCATCGAACCTGTCTGGCAAGCTCTCACTATCTCTTCCTTTATATTGCATCCTAACATGTGGCTACTGTTAGGGGGACTGTACGCCAACCCTACAACTGACTTCTTGCCTTTATCATTTCCTCATCTCTACCCAACCTGCTTCTACATCCTGGCTACTTGAACTTAGGTCATCCCTCCCTTGGGTTAAAACCATCGTTAATCAACAGAGCCACCCCTCCACCTTTTCCAAGTTTCCTGTCTTCCTTAAATGTCATGTACCCTTCAATATTTAGGCCCAACCTGTTATCCTGCAGCCCTGTCTCTGTAATGGCTATCAGATGTTAACTTCCTTATTTCTATTTGCCCTATCAATTCATCTGTATTGTTTCAAGTGCTATGTGCATTCAGATACAGATCTTTTAGATTTGTTCTTTTTGTAACCTCCAGCATTATCTGTTGATTTGCTCTTAGAATTGTACTCTCTATCGCTTTCTGTCATGGTCTGTTTATCATATCCCATATTAATAATCTTCTCACTTGCCTTGTTGCTACTCTTTTGATTTAGAATATCTTCCCAAATTTGATTCCTTGCCCCCAACCATTTACAGTGTTTAAAGCCTTCTCTACTATCCTAGTTATATGACTCACCGGAACACTGGTCCCAGCACGGTTCAGATAAAGACAGTCCCAATGGTACAAATCTTACTTTCCCCAGTCGTAGTGCCAATGCCCCAAGGCTCTTGTGTCAGAACTCTTGAGATACCTGAGATTCAACTTACCTCCGGAGTGATACTTTGGGTCCTCTGCAGGGATTGTTAACTGAGGGACTTACAATTACTTTTAGCAGTCAGTAAAATTATGTTTTGATCCACTCACCAACCCTGCCCTCATTTTCACTAGTCAACCCCTGCATGTTCCCTCAGGGCTATGGTGGGTTCTCCCTGGTGACTGACTACTTCCTTCTCCTGTAGTTATATTGCTTTAGGCATTGATCTTGTGATTTGATTTGAACTGTTCCATTCCAGTGTTACATAGATCTTGTGATTTGATTTGAGCTGTTCCATTCCAGTGTTACATAGATCTTGTGATTTGATTTGAGCTGTTCCATTCCAGTGCAACACCTCTAACAAAATTGTGTTTTTTGTGTCATTTTTCTTTTTCAATAGTACACAGTGCAGAGATAACTGAAAGCCTTAGTGATCTGGCATTAACAGGGTTAGATGGCAAAGTTTAGTCATAAACAGCTTTTAACTTGGGTAGTTTAGTTTCAGTAATTTGTGCATAACAGCAATTCTCTGTTTTTCAGCAGGAATGTATCAGTCACCTGACTCCAAAAGTAAAGATCCGTTGAACTTACAGAGGTAAGAAGTGTGCAAAGTTAATTCAATTGTTTTCTCCAGTGTCATAATATTCAGTGTTTTTGCAATTCTGGAATATGCAAACTGAAGCTCTTTGTATCCTCCCCACAGTGCGTCAGCTACCGAACAGGATGTGGAGGTAAGGTGGCATTGTACAAATTCTGTTTTATTTGTTTTTATGCAAAATCTCAATGTTGGACTGTTGCTAAATAATCATACTGTTGCGCAGAGCATAGCTCGCAATTCAGCTCCCATAAGTAACTCCTCCGCTTGTTCTGTCCCTGCCTCTTGTGTATCTATTTGGAGGGAAGCTGGATCAAATTATTAGTGCTTTGATGTTGACAGACTTCTGGGATTGTTTTGGAATCTCCAGGAATTGACAGATTACTTTCCCAGCCATTGCTGAGAGCAAACAGAGAAAAGCCCTAGACGTTGTCAAGGAAAAACAAAAAAATTTTCTTCAAACAATTTTGTGTTTCAAAAGGGGCAAGAACATTGCACTTATATAGCATCCCTTTCACAACCTCAGGACATTCCAAATTGTTTCACAGCTGATTAAGTATGTTTGAGGTGGAGTCACTGTTGTAAAGTAGGGAGCATTACCATGTTCATGTCCTCTTCAGAACTGAGCAGATTGAGGGGGCAGGGTTCATCTATGATGCTCTGGCCATCATATGCGGAACAGCTTTGATATACCAGCTGATCTTTTCCTGCTCAACAAGTTCATAAGTTCACACTTAAAAGTGGCAGGCAATTTTCACACAGCCAGGTCCCAGAAACAACAATGTAATAGTGACCAGATAATGTCTATTTCAGCAATGTTGTTTAAGGGATGAGTGTTGGCTAGGACATCAGGAAAATCTCCCCTGTGTTTCTCCGAAGAGTGCCATGGGATTGTTTAATTTTATTTGAGGGCAGGTAGGATCTTGCTTTAACGCTTCAACCGAAGTGCGGAACCCTGGACAATGCAGGGTTCCTCAAGTACTAGACTGGGGTTGACCACAAGGATGAATATTTCTGGGGACAAACATGTGGCAGTGCAGTTGGAGGTGGGAAATAATATGATGAAACTTTGCAGAAGATGTCCAACCAGAGTTAGTGGTCCTAGCGTGATGTGAAGCAATATGCATTGCTTTAATGGACATGTATTTCAGTAACTTTAACATTGAGTAACTTTTCTTTAAATGCAGGCTGAATTCCTCCGCTTCTCATTAGCTTTCAAGTGTGACATGTTTACTCTGGATAAGAGATTACGCCTGGAGGAACGATCCAGAGATTTAGCTGAAACCAATTTGAAAAAAGAGATTGAGAAATGTCAACAAACATTGCAGGTTAGCATTTGGTTCATTTACTGATTTGCGTTTGATTTGCTGTTCAACGACATCCTTCTGTTCTAGAACCATAGAAAAGTTACAGTGCAGAAAGAGGCCATTCAGCCCATCATGTGTCAGCCAGAAAAAGATGAAAATGAAACTAGCTGCTCACGTTAATCCCACTTTCCAGCACCTGGTCAGTAGCCTTGCAGGTTACAGCAATTCAGATGCAGATCCAAGTACATTTTAAATGAGTTGAGCATTTCAGCCTCAATCACCAATTTAGGCAGTGAACTTCAGACGCCCACCACCCTCTGGGTGAAAAAGATTTTCCTAATGTCAGCTCTAATCCTTATACCAAACACCTTAAATCTATGCCTCCTGGTAATTGGCCCCTGAGCTAGGGTAATCAGGTCTTTACTGTCCAGCCTATCTAGGTCCCTCGTAATTTTGTAACCTCAATTAGGTCAACCCTCAGTCTCCTCTGTTCTAAGGAAAACAGACCTAGCTTATCCAATCTTTCCTCATAGCTGCAATTTTCAAGCCCTGGCAACATTCTTGTAAATCTTCTCTGTACAGTCTCCAGAGCAATTACGTCCTTCCTGTAATGTGTTGACCAGAACTGTACATAAAATTCCAGCTGTGGCCTGACCAGCATTTCATACAGTTCCATCGTTACATCCCTGCTTTCGTATTCAATACCTCATCCAATAAAGGAAAGCATTCCAAATGCTTTCTTTACCACCTTATCTACCTGTCCTGCCACCTTCAGGGACCTGTGGATATGCACTCCAAGATCTCTCACTTCCTCAACCTCTTTCAATATCCTCCCATTTATTAAGTATTCACGTGCTTTGTTTGCCCTCCCTTAATGCATTACCTCACACTTTTCTGGACCAAATTCCATTTGCCACTTTTCTGCCCACTCAACGAGACCATTGATACAATTCTGGAGACAACAGCTATTCTCTTCACTATCAACTACACGGCCAGTTTTTGTGTCATCTGCAAATTTCCCAATCATACCTCCCACATTTATGTCCAAATCAGCAATATATACAACAAACAGCTAAGGCCCCAACACTGAGCCCTGTGGAACACCACTGAAAACTGTTTTCCATTCACAAAAACATCTATCAATTTTGGATCCAACATGCCACATTCCCCTGTATCCCATGAGGTCTCACTTTTCTGACCAGTCTACCATGTGGGACCTTGTCAAATGCTTTACTAAAATCCATATAGACCACATCCACTACACTACCCTCATCAATCCTTCTTGTTACTTCCTCAAAAAATTCTATTAAGTTAGTAAGACACGATCTTCCCCCTAACAAAACCATGCTGACTGTCCCTGATCAACATGTGCCTTTCTAAGTGACTCTAAAGTGAGTTTATACTGTCTTTCAAAATCGATTTCAACAATTTGCCCACCACTGAAGTCGGACTGATCAGTCTATAATTTTCTGGCCTATCCCTTGCACCTTTTTTAAATAATGGTACAATATTTGCAGACCACCAGCCATCTGGTACGTCGCCTATATCTAGTAAGGATTGAAAAGTGATCCTCAGAATATCCACTATTTCCTCCCTGGTTTCCTTTAACAGCCTGATATACAATCCTGGTGACTTTTCCACCTTCAAGAATGTCAGTCGCTCCAGTACACCCTCTCTCACTATGCTTATTATATCTAATGTTTCACACTCCTAATGTCTGCATCAACCCTCTCCTTAGTGAAGATGGAGACAAAGTATTCGTTGAGAACCCTGTCCACATCTTCAGCATCAGCGCACAAGTTACCATGTGCATTTCTGAAAGGCCCTATCCTTTCCTTAGTCATTCTCTTGCTCTTAATATACTGGTAAAACATCTTTGGGTTTTCTTGATTTTACCTGTCAATATTTTTTTAGTAACCTCCCTTTGCATTCCTAATTTCCATTTTTACTTCACCCCTACACTTTCTATACTCCGCTAGGCTTTCTACAGTGTTAAGTCTTTTGTGACTGTCATAAGCTTTCTTCTTCTGCCTTATCTTGGCCTGTATGCTTCTGGATAACAAGGGGGCTCTAGATTTGGCAGTACCACCCTTTTGTGGGGACATGTCTACACTCTGCCTATAGAATCTCGCTTTTGAATGCTTCCCACTGATTTGGCACTGGTTATCCTTCTAATAGCTGTATCCAATCCACTGCCACCAGCTCACCTGAGTTTCGTAAAATTTGTCTTCCCACAATCAGAACATTTACTCCTGTTCTATCTTTGTCCTTTTCCACAATGATGCTAAGTCTAACAGTATTATGGTCACTATCTCCAAAATGGTCCCCCACTGCTACTTCATCCACTTGCCCAGTTTCATCTTCCGAGACTAAACCTAGAATTGCGCCCCCGCTCATTGGGCTTGTTGCGTGCTGGCTGAAAAAGTTCTCTTGAATGTAGTTCAAGAACTTTGCGCCCATTCTGCCCTTCATATTGTTCATATCCCATTTGATATTGGGGTAGTTGGAGTCTCCAACTATTACTGTCCTATTGTTTTTGCATTTGGAAATCTGCCTACATATTTGCTCTTCTAAGTCTCTTCCACTGTTTGGAGGTCTATAGTAAACTCCTGGCAGTGTGGTTACCCTTTTTTTATTTCTGAGCTCAACTCATATGGCCATATTTGATGCTCTATTTCCATCCTCACAGCTGTAATTGACCCTTTAACCAGTAATGCTACACCCCCATCTTTTTTTTCCTTCCTATCCTGTCTGAAAACTCTATGTCCAGGGATGCTGAGCTGCAATGTTTGCCCCTCCTTAAGCCAAGTTTCCATTATAGCAATGATATCATGTTGCCATGTCTTTGTGTGCCCTCAGCTCATTGGATGTATTTGCTATACTACTTGTATTTACATATATACCTTTTAACACTGCCAAATTTCTGTGCTGTACACTTTTTAACCTGTGCTGCTTCTGACTTTCAGAGTCACTCACTAATTCTCTATCTCCCATTCCCTGCTCTGAATTTGCCCTCAGGTTCCCATCCCCTTGCTAATCTAGTTTAACCCTCCCCTCCCACCCCCACTTCCTCCAATAGTACTAGCAAATCTCCCTGCGAGGATATTCATCCCAGTCCTGTTCAGTCCTGCTCCGCTTGTACAGATCCCACCTTCCCCAGAACCGGTCCCAATGCCCCAGAAATCTTATGCCCTCCTTCCTACACCAACTTTCCAGCCACGTGTTTCATCGCTCAGTCCTCCTCTTGCACACAAGACTGGGAGTAATCCTGAGATTACTGCTTTACGAGTCCTGCTTTTCAATCTCCTTCCTCACTCCCTAAAGTCTGATTTCAGGACCTAATCCCCTTTCCTACCTAAGTTATTGGTAACAATGTGGACCATGACCTCTGGCTGATCACCCTCCCCCAGAACAATGTCCTTCAGCCGTTCTGTAACATCCTTGACCCTGGCACTAGGGCGGCAACATACCATCTTGGAGTTATTTCTACGGCCACAGAAATGCCTGGTTGTTCCCCTAACTAACACATCCCCTCTCACCATAGCTCTTCCTTTCTTCTTCCTCCCTTCCAGTACAGCTGAGCCACTCATGGTGCCACAAACATGGCTCTGACTGCACTCCTGAGGAACTAGCGCCCTCCCCAGTTTCCAAACTGGAAAACCAATTGTGAGCAGGACCGCAGGGGACTCCTGCACTACCTGCCTAGTTTTCTTGGACTGCCTGGCAGTCACCCATTCCCTTTCCACCTGCAGCCTCCTAAAACTGCGATGTGACCACCTCTCTGAATGTGCTATTCAAGTAGCTCTCAGCCTCGCGGATGCACCGCAGTGACTCCAGCTGCCGCTCAAGCTCTGAAACCTGGAACTCAAGTTTCTGCAGCTGGTGACTCTTCCTGCACATGTGGTCATTTAGGAGATCAGGAGCACCCTCAACTTCCAACATTTTATAGGACACTCGTTCTATACGACCGAGCTGTCCTGACATGGTTTCAATTTACTTCTTTTACATTTCTTTATTTTGGTTTACTTCTATTAACTTTATTTGGCCCTACTTAATTATCCTTACCAAAAGTACAGTCCCTAGTTTATTTTAAACCTTAGGAATAGAATAATCCTTAACACTTACTAAATACTCTCCAGATATTCACCAAACAGCTAGCTTCTTCTCCAATCAATCAAATTGTCCCTTTCCTGTGGTGTCAGAATTTGTTTCTTTTTCACTTTCCTTTTGAACTCAGTGCGGGCCGGTTCCCAGCAGCTGACAGGTCCGCCTCACCGACTGCTCTTCCCGAAGGTGAGTTCTCTTCTCTCTTCCCCTCCCCCACAAACACCGTAAAGAAAATAAAAATAGCTGGAAAAACTCAGCAGACCTGACAACATCTGCAGAGAGGAATATAGTTAAATTTTCAAGTCCGTCTGACTGTTAACGTTGACTGTATTCCTCTCCGCAGATGCTGATGCAGATCCCAGACCTGAGTTTTTCCAGCTATTTTTATTTTTGTTTCAGATTTCCAGCACCCGCAGTATTTTGCTTTTACCACAAAGAAAATAATACAGCACAGTACAGGAACTGTACTTTTGGTAAGGATAATTAAGTAGGGCCAAATAATATGAAGTTAATAGAAATAAACCAAAGTAAAATAAAGTAAATGTAAAAGAAGTAAATTGAAGCCATGTCAGGACATTTTATACCTCACACCTCTCACCATTTTAAGTGTCTAAGAAATGTGATGGGATTATAGTGACCTAGCAGAATTTAGCAATTTCACTGACTTTCTCAAGTTGTAAACGTCTCCATTTTTACTCTGTGAACAAAGAAGATCTGGGAAAACTCCCCATTACTTTTCTCCATGGTAGCACCTCGACCAATCGGTGTCAACTTGCAAGCCAATTGGCACCCTTCTCCTGTAGTATAAATTGTTGTGTTCATTTGAAATTTAGTTATCCTTGTGTTCATCCTGATGAGTGCAAGATGAAAAGCTTCGGCAACATCTCTTTTCAGCAATATTCAAGTCCTGTACTATCCAGTGACTGAGCAGAGAAACAATTCCATTTTGTGTCCGTATCTCTCTCTCCTTCTCGGTGGAATGAATTCTTGCTCGCCCTTGCACATTCTGAATTGTAATCTCTCTCTCTCGCATGCTTTCCTGCTAACTCTCCCCCCTCTCCTTTTCCCCCTCACCCGTTCCCTTCCCCCTCACCCCTCCCTGCCACGTTCTCCCCTCCTGTCCCATTCTCTTCCCCCACACCCTCTCCCCCATTCTTCATTTATCTTTTCTATTTTCCACAGACCGTGAAGCCCCTGTGTGAAGAAGCACAGTCACTGGAGACTTTTGAGAAACTGGAAAAAAGTTTGGGGATGCTCATGCAGACCATAAGCCGAGTCGCCAGCCGGGCTGAAATGCTAGGAGCCATTCACCAGGTGAACAAAGCTAATTGTCAATTGTTAAAATCTTAGTGTTAGAGGTGCACATATTCCAAATCAGGAAAAGCTTATGAGTACTTGTGATTTCATTTTAAAACTCGGAACTCCGGTTCCGCTTTGTCAATCACTAGAAAAGCTGGGGTGCTAAGATGTTCAGGAGCATACGTAATCTCCATCAGGCACTGCATCTGCAGGGTAAAATGTAATGGGAAACTGCAAGTGGCCTAACAGTGAGGATGATAAAGGGGAGAGTGCACATGAAGCACACCAAGACACTGTAAAGGATTTTAACACTTCTTACAGAATTAACTAGAACCAGGGTCTGGATTTTAGAGTGGAGCCTTATTTCATGCCCGGTTGGAGGTGGAGCATACTGTTTTAAAGTTAGGAGTCATGAAAGTTTAGGTTTCCCAGACATCCTGCAGTTGACAGGCTGCAGGCCTGTCTGATGGGAATTCTTACAGCACAAGTAAGGCCACAGCCAAACTGTCCTGAGAGCCGGGGATTGGAAGGTCTGATAGTGGAGAAAGGGGGCAGACAGATCACAGAGTGAGTGGGTTCACTGGGTACTGGTGCTCCTCCTGGCCCACAAGCAGTGCCTGAGGCCACATGAGTTAGCAATAGAGGGAGGTGGTGGCATAGTGGTATTGTCACCAGGCAATGTTCAAGGGACCCGGATTCAAATGGCAGATGGTGGAAGTTGAATTCAATAAATATCTGGAATTAAAGCCTAATGATGACCATGAAATCATTCTAGATTGTCATAAAAACCCATCTGGTTCACTAATGTCCTTTAGGGAAAGATATTGGCTGCCCTCACCTGGTCTGGCCTCCATGTGACTCCAGACCCACAGCAATGTGGTTGACTCTCAAAAATGTCCTCTGAACAAGAGCAATTAGGGATGGGCAATAAATGTTGGCTTAGCCCAGAAACAAATTTTTTTTTAAAGTCAGCCTTATTATAAGTGATATTCCTGCCACACAAATGCCAGGCAATGACCATCTCCAGCAAGAGAGAATCCAACCATCTCTTCTTGATATTCAATGGCTTTCCATCGCTGAATCTCCCACTGTCAACAACCTGGGGATTGTCATTGACCATAAACTGAATTGGACCAGCCATATAAATACTGTGTCTACAGGAGCAGGTCAAAGGCTGTGAGTTCTGCAGTGAGAGATTCACCTCCAGATGCGCCAAAGCCTGTCTACCATCTACAAGGCACAAAGTAGGAGGAGGATGGAATACTCTCCACTTGCCTGGATGAGTGCAACTCCGACAACGCTCAAGAAGCTCGACACCATCCAGCACAAAGCAGCCCGCTTGATTGGAACTCCATCCACCATCTTCGAAGTTGAGTTCCTCCACCACTGATGCATAGTAGCGGCACTATGTACCATCTACAAGATGCACTGCAACAACTCACCAAAGTTCCTTAGGCAGCACTTTCCAACCCTGTGATCTCTACCACCTAAAAGGACAAGGGCAGCAGGTGTATGGGAACACACCACCTGCAAGTTCCCCTCAAAGCCACACGTCATCCTGACTTGGAAATATATCGCTGTTCCTTTGCTTTCGCTGGGTCACAATCCTGGAACTCCTTCCCTAACAGCACTGTGGGAGTACCTACACCACATGGACTGCAGCTGTTCAAGAAGGCGGCTCATCACCACCACCTTATGGCCAAATAGGGATGGGTAACAAATGCTGGCCTAACCAGTGACGCTCACAATCCATCTAAGATGTTTTAAGATATTTCATTGACCAATCCATCTCAGGTGAGCAGATTGGCAGCCTGACCCTCATCCAATCTGCATTAAAACAAGAAGTGGACAGATTCAACGTGAGTTGGATTCTTGTTTCAGATTTTTGGAGCCTTAACTTCTTACCTGACCCCAGCCTATTCATTGTTGGGAGATGAGATTCATCCCTGCATGTGCAAACAGTCAAGTTGTAATTTCGTGATTGTAATGTCACTTTTATCTTTTTCAGTGAATGAACCTTATTAGAGCTGAATCACATTTATCTTGTTTAATATAAAAAGCCATTTACTACTCAATAAGTTGATTTGAAAAGAGCGATTTCAATAATGAAACATTCACTTTTGCACCTCATTCCTTGTATGTATCGCCATATGGTTATTATAGTCAGTCTGTGTCTGAAACCAAATTTCTGACAATATATTATTGAGTTAACCTTCTTGTGAAAGGGTTGGAACTGAAGATACAATAAGTTACTTAAACATATTGGACCAGAAGTAGGTATTTCTGAAATGGAGCAGTAGTGGCACAGTGAACCAAATCCAGGATGTTAGTAGCCATATTCCATGATATACTGTTTATATCGCAAGGGGAAATCCTGGTAGGTGTGTCCAACATTGGCACCATATGTAGGAATCTGTTCAAATGGAGATTGCACTCTCATTCACAAATTGTCCATGGGTCATTCACCCATGGACAAAGGGACATATGTCAGAAGTGAGCCAATTTGAACAAAGACTGTGCACATGGCAGGGTTTGGACTGATTTATACATTTAAGGTTCAAGAAAGACTGACTAGAGAGGAAAATTCAAATATGAGCATTCTAACCACGTCATACGTTTTGCTTGCTTTGTTTCTTGCGTGTGAAGTGCTTTCGAAAAAAGTTTAATAGAGAGAATTCTGGCTGAACTCTCCTGTCAAATCACATGTATTTTATACAATAAACTAGCTTCTTAATTTTACATTAATCTCGTCTCACCAGAATGTTTCATCAACTCTGCCTGCTGGAAGATTGGAGAATGGATATGTGCAAAAGACATGGGTGGCAATTTTCATTGTCTAAACCCGGCAGGAATGGGGATGAACTTATCCCTCATTCTCGCTCACACTGTGTCTGTCACTGCTTTGTTTGGCACCATCAGAAGGACTGTAAAGAAAGGGATCAAACGGTATGGGGAGAAAGTGGGAGCAGGCTATTGAGTTGTATGATCAGCCATGATCATAATGAATGGCGGAGCAGGCTCGAAGGGCTGAATGGCCTACTCCTGCTCCTGGTTTCTATGTTTCTATTCAGTAATCCCATCAGTTTAGCCCATATCGCCACAAATCAGGAAACGTGCTGACCACATGTGATGTTTTGTGTGATGGTGTGAAATTGGGAACCATGATTGTTTCTGATTTTTTTTTAATTCATTCATGAGATGTGGGCATCGCTGGCTAGGCCAGCATTTATTGCCCATCCCTAACTTCCCTTGAGATGGTGTTGGTGACCTGCCTTCTTGAACGACTGCAGTTCATGTGGTGTTGATACACCCACAGTGCTGTTAGGGACGGAGTTCCAGGATTTTGACCCAGTGATGGTGAAGGAACGGTGATATATTTCCAAGTCAGGATGGTAAGTGGCTTGGAGGGGAACTTCCAGCTGGTGTTCCCATGTGTCTGCTGCCCTTGTCCTTCTAGATGGTAGCGGTTGTGAGTTTGGAAGATGCTGTTTAAGGATATTTGGTGAGTTCCTGCAGTGCATCTTGTAGGTGGTACACACTGCTGCCACTGTGTCAGTAGTGGAGGGAGTGAATGTTTGTGGATGGGGTGCCAATCAAGGGCTGCTCTGTCCTGTATGGTGCCGAGCTTCTTGAGTGTTGTTGGAGCTGAACTCATCCAGGAAAGTGGAGAGTATTCCATCACACTCCTGATTTGTGCCTTGTAGATGGTGGACAGGCTTTGGAGAATTAGGAGGTGAGTTACTCTCTGCAGGATTCCCAGCCTTAGACCTGCTCTTGTAGCCACAGTATTTATTTGGCTAGTCCAGTTCAGTTTCATTGATAACCCCAGGATGTTGATAGTGAGGGATTCGGTGATGGCAATGTCATTCGATATCAAGGGGTGCTTGTTAATTCTCGTTGGAGATGGTCATTGCCTGGCACTTGTGTAGCACGAATGTTACTTGCCACTTGTCAGCCCAAGCTTAGATATTGTCCAGGTCTTGCTGCATTTGGACATGGACTGCTTCAATATCTGAGGAGTTGCAATGGTGCTGAACATTGTGCAATCATCAGAAAACATCCCCATGTCTGACCTTATGAAGGAAGGAAGGTCGTTGATGAAGCAGCTGAAGATGGTTTGTCCTAGGACACTACCCTGAGGAACTCCTGCAGTGATGTCCTGGAACTGAGATGATTGACCTCCAACAACCACAACCACATTCCTTTGTACTCAGTATGACTCCAACCACCGGAGGTTCCCCCCTGATACCCATTGACTCCAGTTTTTCTAGGGCTCCATGATGCCATGCTCGGTCAAATGCTGCCTTGAGGTCAAGGAAAGTCACACTCACCCCACCTCGGAAGTTCAGCTCTTTTGTCCATGTTTGAACCAAGGCTGTAATGAGGTCAGGAGCTGATGGCCCTGGTGGAACCCAAACTGGGTGTCAGTTAACAGGTTGCCACTTGATAGCACTGTTGATGGCCCCTTCCATTAGTTTACTGATGGTCGAGAGTAGACTGATGGGATGGTAGTTAGCCGGGTTGTATTTGTCCTGCTGTGTGTACAGGACGTACCTGGGCAAATTTCTACATTGCCAGGTAAATGCCAGTGTTGTAGCTGTACTGGAACAGCTTGGCTAGGGGCACGGCAAGCTCTGGAGCACTAGTTTTCAGTGCTATTGCAGGAATATTGTCAGGGCCCATAGCCTTTGCAGTATCCAGTGCACTCAGCCATTTCTTGATATCATGTAGAGTGAATCACATTGGCTGAAGACTGGCATCTGTGATGCTGGGAACCGCTGGAGGAGGCCAAGATAGATCATCCACTTGTCACTTCTGGCTGAAGATTGTTGCAAATGCTTCAGCCTTATCTTTTGCACTGATGTGCTTGGAGATATTTGTGGAGCCTCCTCCTCCAATGAATTGTATAATTGTCCACCACCATTCGCAACTGGATGTGGCAGAACTGCAGCATTAGATTTGACCTGTTGGTTGTGGGATCATTTAGCTCTGTTTACTGCATGCTGCTTACGCCATTTGGCATGCCATTTGGTCCTGTGTTGTAGCATCAGCAGGTTGACACCTCATTTTTAGATTTGCCTGATGTTGCTCCTGTCATGTCCTCTTGCACTCTTCATTGAACCAGGGTTGATCCCCTGGCTTGGCGGTCATGGTAGAATGGGGAATATGCTGGGACATGAAATTACATATTGTGGATGGGTCCAATTCTGCTGCTGCTGATGGTCCACAGTGCTTCATGGTTGTCCAGTCTCAAGTTGCTGAATCTATTCGAAATCTATCCCACTTAGCACAGTGGTAGTGCTACACAACACAATGGAGGTTACCCTCAATGTGAAGATGGGACTTATATCCTTTGACCGCATCTTGTAGGTGATAGGTAATTTGAAGAGCTGCAATTGGACCAATTGCCAGTAGTTGTGTGCCTTCCTTATTCAGGCTATTGAAAGGGAAACATAAGCATTTATATATCTAGAATGGAGCCTGCCTCTCCTAACTGAGAATTAATGTATAGTATTAGCGCACATAACCCCTGCAGAAACAGTGAGGCCATAATCTGGCAATGGGTGATGGTGAAAAACAGGGCAATTAGCCTACCAAATATTTTTCTATCATCTCTTTGGACTGAATGGCATCCCCCTGCCCTGAAACATGTCTGAAGTTGGGACTGTGTTGTTTTTAAATCTATTGAGTAACTCATGTACTAAAAGTTGGAATTTTTTGTTCATTAGGAAACTCGAGTCAGTAAGGCTGTTGAAGTTATGATCCAGTACGTTGAAAACTTGAAGCGTATGTATGTAAAAGAGCACACAGAGCTGGAAGAAATGAAGCAACTACTTTTTCAGAATGGCAAAGCCTGCAGTTCATTTGGAGAAAACCGAGGTAATTGTTAATGTTTGGAGTTTGACTATTATCATTTCTAGAAGTGCCAAGCAGGTTGTTTCCAGTCCCTGTTTAGATTGATGACCCACATTTGACAGAGTTATACAGGAGACTGTTTTTAAATCTTAGTAGCGGTACATGATGTTGTGGAACCATTGTTAGGAAGCCATGCCTCATCAAAAAAAAATACTTTATGAACTTACTGGCTGAAAATCACTGACAAAGTTTTAAAAAGGACTAAAATAGCAACGTGTTAAGGTGGCCACTGAAAGTCAGGTGAATTTTTGTAATTTCTGCATACTCAATGACCTCCAGTCTTCATAAAATTCTTTGTTAAATGATCCTGGGCGGGGTGCCCTTCCTTGAATGGACATGCTGAGACAAAACCATTTGTGGAATTCCCACTTTCTATTGTCTATGGATTTACTAAAACTCAAAATCCATGGGCTTCCAGACTTACTGTCTCTGAACACAAAACTTAAACAAAGCTGTAGAGGAACCAGTTCATTATAAGTAGGTGTGAATAGCCATCATCCATTCCCCCCATTGTGTAGCAATGGTTTCTAACTTTGAATCGTTTATGCGGACAATGGAAGTATTAATCAGGTGGTCACCTAATCAAAACTGACCTCAGACAATCAATCTTTCTTCAAGCACCAGGGAGAAAGAAGTCAGTCTGGAAACAAATAGCACAGAAGATCCCTGTGGGTCTTTCTCTCCATCTATTTTTACAAGCTCAAACCATGTCTGTTGTTTTTGACCATCCGTGTGCTGCAGACAGCGATATTTTTTAAAGACCTCAACCCAGCAACTTATGTCTCTAAAAAGATAAATTGTCCATCTTTTAAACCACCTCAATGCCAAAACCAAAAGGATCTCTGAACCCAGCCTGGATTGGATTCTATAATTTAGAATCTTGTTATTTAGAGTCAAGAGTGCTACTAACTGATTCACAGATGACGCACATTACAAATCCTGTTGCAAATACTTCATTCATTTATATGTAACACCTTTAGTCACTAAGACCAACAGAGAAAACAGTAAAAGGCTCAAACTAATGTCCTTTTACTATTATTAAACTCTTTATTCTTTCTTGACACAACCTATTTGATTTTACAAAAGTCTGTTAAGGTTTATTTTACACACTAGCTTGCACCAAGCTCTATAATGCTGACAAAATTTTAAGTAATGCTCAAGGGTCACATAAACCACAAGTGTTAAAGATGAAAAGAACTAGACTGGGTTTCGCACTGAGTTTCCACAGCTAAATTCTCAACTTCCCACTCTGTTCATGATCTGCTCAGTTAACATTGTAATCTGTAGTTGTGCACTTTGCTGTAGGTCTAAAAATATCATCTCTAACATCCTTTAGGCTGTCCTGATTGCTTTGCCATTAGTAAAGATCAGTTAGTAGCACACTTGCCTCTAAATAAAAAGATTCCAGGTTATAGAATCATACAACACAGGAGGGCATTCGGCCCATCATGCCCTTGGCAGCTGTTTGCTGAAGTATTCAATTTGCCCTGTCACTCCTGCTCTTTCCACATAGCCTTTAAGTAGAAATCCAGTCTAATTTATTTCTGAGTGATGCGTATAATGTTGCTCAGCCTTTATCAGATCCCACTTCAGGGCTCAAGTACGAAAATAAAGGATGACAATTCATGCAGTAATGAGGCTGTGCTGCATTGTCAGAGGCGCCTTTTTTCAGATGAGACATTAAACCAAGGTCTCACTGCCTCCTTTGCTATTTCTGTTTTTCTCGGACACTTTCGTTTAAGCCTGACACATTTGCCAATTTAGCTTTGTTTCATCATTCGTCCTCCTTTGGACTTTCCATTGCACAAGAATGATCCTCAAAGCATTCCATTTTTCTTCCACGTTGTTAATGCCCCCACCTGATGAGTCTTTGGAAAGTTAACACTCTTCATATCCAGGACTGACTTTTAAGTGTTAAAAAATCTGACATATAGATAAAGAATAGGAGGGGCCAAGAATGGATGATCAGTGCATGCCAGAGGGCACTGTGTGCAGAAACTATCTCAGGAAATGTACTGATTCCAGTGGGGGACGTAGGAATGGGATCAGGGGAGGGATTTCTTTTGAGGAGGATTATAGAAAGAAGTGCTGGAGGAGGATGGAGTGGTCAATGGTGTCTGAGGGCACTGAGGCATAGCACATTGTGATTGCAGTTGCACAGAATATTGTCCATCACTTAGGCCAGACAATTTTGGTGCTGAATCTGGGAAGAAATCCAGACTAGACAGACCTCAAACAGACAATGGTAAGAAGAGAATTAAGTGGCACTGTGTTAGTGGATGATAGCTAGGAAGTGTAGTTTGGGCAGTGCTGCAAGAGGACAGATGGTTTTAAGGCAAGCTTTTTAAGGAGTAGTTACAGAGCAGTTCTGTAACTGGAGTGAGAGAATATATGCTTGAAGAAAGAGCAAAGCTGAAATTGATGATTATTTGTGACAATGAGCTAAGCCATAGCTCTTAAATCAGGAAATGGGAGGGAATCTAGGGAGTAGGTGGCAGGTCTGAGAGGGAAATTGTTCCTGAGAATGTCTGAGGAGCCCATCAATGTCTAAGGAGGACAAATAATGTGGGATGAGTCTGAGGCATCCAAGTTGGATGGCTTCCACTAGGTGGTAAAGTTCTTGAGTCCCTCAAGTTGGATTTTGAGAGGAGTAGTCTTTACTCAGCTGGTTCAGGTTGCTAGGTGAAAAATACAATTTTAAGTTTGGGTTTACGTCTATCAATTCAGATTCAAAAACACAAATGTACAGATTAACTTTTTTTCAAAATGGAGAACCTTACAGGTTTCCAGATTAGAGAGGTTTATTTGTAAATGGAATAAGTAAATCGCAGACTTGTAATATGGGATTAAACCACAGTGTGATTTCTAACTAGCAGATTCATTGGAAAGGATTTTTTTAAAATCCAATTTCCAGATGTTGATGTCACTGGTAAGGCTAACATTTATTGTCCATTTCTCGTTGCCCTGCAAAGGATACGTAGGATATACAGCACAGAAACAAAAAGTAATTCATTCCAACCAGTTCATGCTGGAAAGGTGGTGCTCAGGCACTGCCTTGAACCACTGCAGTCCTTCTGGTGAATGTTATTTAGCAGGGAGTTCTAGGACTTTGGCCAAGTGATGATAAGGAAACTGGAATATTATTCCAAATTTCGATGGTCTGTGTTGTGATTGGGAGTTTGCATATAGATACTTGCTTTCTCATACTGTGGCAAACTAAGAAGTGTATACGGTAAATAGGCATCCTTGGTAATTTCTATACAGAATGTATGTTGTATGTTAGAGTACAATAATCCTTAAAAGCTCCCTTACAAGAACTGATGAAAACCACCTCATATACATGTGATCAGAGATTAGATTGAAACTTTAGTTTATGAAATTTAACCTTTGCAGCAATAATGCAAATATGTAACACAGTAATGCTATGGCAGTATTGGATTCCAAGATCATAACAATGGTATAGCT
The DNA here is from genome assembly GCF_017639515.1 of Carcharodon carcharias. Classification (NCBI taxonomy): domain Eukaryota; kingdom Metazoa; phylum Chordata; class Chondrichthyes; order Lamniformes; family Lamnidae; genus Carcharodon; species Carcharodon carcharias. The sequence continues at coordinate 88,024,006 of NC_054479.1, read as the reverse complement.
ACTTTAATGAAAAGCTTAAAGAATTGACATTATTGACCTACAGTACCATTCATTTTCAGATGATCTGCGAAGTAAAAAGTTCCTTACTGCTCAGACACTTGGCAAAGTAAGTATTCAAAAGCAGATGCATAGTGTTGACCAAAACAGCTGTACCATGAGTGGAGATTAAGACCTGTATAAGGCCTTGGATACACCAGGGCTCAGTTTTGCAAATGCACGTGACCAGAAAGGAGCGTCGGTAGCTGGTTGAATTGTAGAACCTTGCAGCACAGTAGGAGCCCATTTGGCCCTTCATATCTGTGCAGCCTCTTTTGAAAGAGCTATCCAATCAGTCCCACGACCCGTGCTTTCTCTATAACCCTGCAACTTTTTCTTGTGATTCACCTATTGAAAATGATGGATAGAAAATGGTAGCTGGCTCGGCTGACGTAGCTCAAGCATACCAGGCACCAGACCAGCTGAAAAACAGACTATGCAGTGTAAAACCAGACGAATGGCCACCTTCTGCAGCTTGTTATCATGGAGAGTGTTAGAGCTCGGGAGCCATTATTATGCAAGTCTGGTATGGAGCCAGTGAGGTAAACTCATCAACATTTCTGAGTCAGCAATGTGGTCCAGGGCTGAATCTGTGGATCTGGGTAGCAGGTGGGCAAGTTTGATATGCCAGGCCAGCTAGAAAAGGATAAATACTCTGCAGGCCCCTCAATGTGGCACAGTGGTCAGTGCAAGGCAAAGGCGATCCTATTCAGGGCAGAGATCATTTGCATTTAGTGACCCCAAAATAAAAATATCGGACATAAAGGCTTCCAGTACCCAGCATGGGCCAGACCAGCTAAAAACTGGTCCAATGGCCACCCTACAGCCAGCATGCTTACAGTTTCCTGATCTGCATGGCTGCTGGTCAATTATCCTAATCAGCCATGAGTATTTAAAAGTATTGATACTGGCTTTTTCTACACAAGAAACAGGAAAGGCTGGGGAATAACTAATCAGGAAAGTTGGAGAATGGTTCTATCCTTTGTGTGAATACAAATCGCTTCTTTAACTTTGGTGTTAAAGTTTTTGGTGGGGTTGGGGTTTTAATCACTCTCTGTAATTCAGAGCAACCTAGAGAACTCTGGTGATAAAGCATACTCTTAACGAATGAACTCATTTTAATTTATGTAGTGCTATTCACAACCTCCGGTCATCCCAGAGCTGATGGAAATCCTTTTGAAACAGTCATCTTGTAACATGGGGAATGTTTACACCATTCTTATTCCTGCATTTACAGACATTGAGCTGAAGTTACAAAGGATGATCAGGAGAATACCTGGGAAAAAATCACTCCCATTGATTCTGGGCACGTTACCCCTTTCTGCAGATTTTGATTGCACAAGTTGTAAAGTCTGTAGAATCTCAGACACCTTCCTAAGGCACCGCATGGAAGTTGTAAAATGGCAATCTTTCCTGAAATATTGCTCTTCGTTTTAAAGTGCTGTTCTTTAACTTCATTTTTCTTCCCAAACTCTTGATCTTGATTTTCTTTTGTCTTGAATCCTGGTTTAGTTTTTCCTCTTTAAAATTTGTTCAAAGCTTCAACTTCCTTTAACCATGGATCCTTTACTTCTTTGTCACTTTTTACGCTTGCTGCAGAATTTTTGTATGTACCACTTCAGAGCAGACAGAGAAGGCCCAAGGCAAATAAGCTTGGTGGCAGTAGTGGTTAACAGCTGGTTGAGTTTAAGAACCTGTGTCATGTAATGGTGATCTGGTGGCCCACAAAGTTATTCTGATTTAATGCTGAGGTTCTAAAATGCACTATTAAAGGTCAATCACTGTTTGAGATTGATTTTGTTACGCCAGGCCCAATAGTATTCAGCACTATTCTTGGCTGAGGTGCTGTCTTTCAGATGACCATTAAGGCTGCCTGTTGGGATAGATGTTAAGGATCCCATTGCATTCTTTGTCCTTGTGGCAACTCTAACATTTATCCCTCATTCAACATCTCTAAAACAGATTAACGGGTCAATTATTTCATAGCTGTTTGAGACCTTGCTGTGCACAAATTGATTGCCACTTTTCCTACATTACAACAGTTATTGCCCTTCAAAAATAAGTAAGTGGCTATAAAGCCCTTTGAGGTATTCTGAGATCATGGATGGTGCTATATAAAAACAATTTTTTTTCTTGTTTTCTCTTTATTTCTCTCTTTCAATCTTGCCCCACTTGTGCACCTGCCCCTCCATATTGTACATCTTCCCTCCATCTTGCCCTCTTATGTCCTGAAGCTGATGGGGTTGTCCTTATTGATACAGAATCAGGATGGGGAGTTGGATTGCTGCTTCATGAATGTTAGCACATATGACACTTTCCAACTTCTGGAAATGAATATTCAGTATCAAATGTGGGAAAAGGTGCCAATGTTAATTACAACTTTTTTTCTGCCATTCTCTCTCGTTAAAGAGTTCCCCACGAAGAGTCAGCATTGCAGCAATCCCAAGATGCACAGCAGGAACACCATTTGACTTGGTAAGAAATCTACAGCATACGAGTGTCTGCACATCATTAATCTAATTTGGTGTTGGGTGGAGCAGCAGCTTCACAACTGGAAACCGTTCAGGATTCTTGAAGATTGTTAAAATTTCTGCAAGCCTACTTTTAATTTGTCATAGCACAATAGACTTGTGCAAATAAAAAACATAGGCTATACCAGTGAATAAAATATGCACAACAGCAATATTTGGTAGCTGGAGGGCAGAAATGATTTGGTTGTTGCAAACCGAACAATTAATTTATTAGGAGAGCTGAGATTTACTGATTTAAAATTGCTCCCATATGTGAGGGTTATTTTTAAACTTATATGCAATGGGATTAAGGTAGTTTTGTTTGAGTTGGCAGCTGGAAAACCTTAAAATACTTGGTGTGATGCTATCTCAGAAGAATTAAGCACTTCATGTGACACAACCAATGCAAAACTAGGTGGCAACATTCAGTTGATTACATTACCAGCTTGCTTTCTAATATAACATGAAGTCACCATGACTTAGGCATACAGTGGGTTTGGGAACATGGTCTGTTTCTTTTCTCCTCTTCACCTCCGTTGTACCTCATTCTTTCTCTCCTCCCTACTGCTCTTACTGAATGTAAAGAAGCTTATAGTTGGGTGTTCACTACCTGCTGTGAGCATCCTTCATGTGTGACCTAGAACGGGGAATGTTGGCAGGCCATAGGGCTGCTATGAGCAAATAAAAAGGACAGGGGAGACCAACAAGTACATCCAGACCTGCATCATTGCTCTCCCTCAACCCCCACATCCGCAGTAACACAAACGCTTTGGAGATTAAGAAAATACCTTCGGCCAATACAGGGAAAACTGTCTTGAAGTTCCTCTCCAACCCTTGAAGTTCCAGGAGATGCAAGTAATTAATAATAATTAAAGCAGCCCCTTGGCTACCTTCCGCCATTTGATATGACCTGAACTTGCAAGAATTTGTCCAACTCCCTATTAAAGGGTTGCAATAATCTCATACTTGCCTTGCATTTTGATAATCTATTCCAGATGTTGACTCAGTTGAAGGATTTTCTTTTGCAACATCCAGCACTATCATTGCTTTTTCTTAGAAGTCCTTCTCTTAAATGTCTAAACATTTATATTTAGAGATGGGGTTGAGGGGAATCAACATTGTTCATCTCTTGACCCAAACTACAATTTTAAATCTATTTTGAACCTATTTCTATCACTGTTTACTATGTATAATAATGGATATGTTACTGGATTAGTGACCTAGAGGTTAAGATGATTAATCCAGAGAATGTAAATTTAAATTTGCTTGAGAATTTGAATTTATGGTAAATAAATGAATCTGGAAAATAAAGTGAACATGATGCTGTTGAATTGTTGGAAAAACCCAATTGATTCATTCATACTCTTCCGTGAAGGAAACCTGCCATCCATACCTGGTTAACCCTGTACTCCAGTCCTAAGGTTGATTGTTAACTACACTCTCAAGCCACACAGTGTATCAAACCTTCGTAATGGAAATTACAGATGGGCAACGAAATGCTGACCTTGCCATATCCTGAGAATTATTTTTTTTAAACTTACACTAATGGGTCTGTTTGCTTAAATATTGAATAAAATTTTCAGGGGAACTATAAAGTGAGTTGGGGGTTGTGACAATTTCAAAGAATATTAACTACCCTTGAGAAACAAATCACTTTTGTTTATAAATTTATTGTAATTGTCGGGTGATTGGGAGATGGGAGAGGACATCCCGCTGGAGAAGTCCCTGGTTTCTACTCGGTAACTACCTGGTTCAACAACCTAAATTGGAAATTCTGCTTTTGGCAAGACATTGGGTTTAAATTGGTGGTGGGGGGGTGGGTGGGGGTGGGGGGGGTGGGGGTGGAGGGGGGTGTGGTACAGGATTGACAGTGACTTTGATACATGATGAAGCAGTAGACCCTCCCCTCCCAAGCACTCCAATGCCCCCCACCCCTGGCAACAATTTGGGCAGTTCTTTAACTTCTGAAGTGTATTAAATTCTGAAGTTGAAAAAACTATATTTGATTTACAATTTAGTCAAAGCTGAATGAGATTGATGAAGGAAGAAGAAAGTCTGAAGGAGATCAGGACAAGTTGCGGAACAAGCTTGTGAGAAAGATGAGCAGTTGGTAGGTCATCGATTTTGTACACATATACTGCTTTTGGACATGGTGGTGCTGCAGTCATTGTGCTGATAATGGCAGCTGCATAGAATCGTAAAATCATGCAGCTCAGGAGCTCCTTTGGCCCATCATGTCTGTGCTGGTTCTTTGAGTTACCAGTTAGCCCCACTCTTTACCCATTGCCCTGTAGATTTCCCCTTTTCAAGTAGCTATCCAATTCTCTTTTCAAAATTACAAAACAACCTGCTTCCAGCATCCTTTCAGGCAGTGCATTCCAGATCGTCACTCACACGAATAACTGTGATATCCTTTCAAGTTGTATTACCCTTCCAAAAGTGAAAATGGTTTTTAAGTAAGAGCTTTTAAGTCAAGTCAGTTTGGTACCTGTTATTTGCTATGCTCAGACTGCCCAACCATTTTGCCCAAGTTAAAAGGAGTGTTATTAATTTTATTACTTAAATGACTTAGTTTAACTTAATAGTGACAGGATAATTGAGAATGTGGAACTTCTAAAACATGGGGTAGCTGAGTTGAATAGCAAAGATGCATTTAAAGGGAGGCTAGATAAGTTCACAAGTGACAAAGGAATGGAAGGATGTGCTGATGAGGTTCATGTGGCTCATAAACATCAGCACAGGCTCATTGGGCCAAATAGCCTGTTTTTATTTTGTAACTTCAGTGTGATTCTAATTTAAGGCTATCAGATTGGGAAAATGGCTTTTGTTGTTCTTCTATGACTGCTTGTAACGTTCCTTATTCAATCTGAACCTCCCCCTGACTAACTCAACACAAAATGTCAACTGAATTGACAATGATGTTAGGAGGGTAGCCTGTTCATCATCCTGAGCTAGACTTGGCATTGTGGGAGAAAATAGAGGGAGTAGCTACTTAGTATAGTCATGTATGCTAATAAGTCATGCACTCTGTTGTTTCATGTCTGATTTCTAACTTGTGCTGAGCACTCAATTTAAATTAGCTGATGAATAGAAAAAGTAAGAACCACAATTTGCATGCTGCTTTGGCCATTTATTCAATTATTCCATATACGGCCACATCAAAGACACGTATGGGTTGGAATCAATTCTCCCTGTAAGCTGTGCAGGAATGTGGCTGCGTAGCATCAAGATGCAGTAGACAAACCAACAGGGCACAAGCAGTACTCCCATTAAGATGCACACATGCCTGGCTGTGCTATCTTAAAGGTACGACACAAATAAGTCAAGTGAAGAGAACACTGGTGGAATAGCTTGTTTTTACTTGTGGAATTTATTTTACCTTCTCTGGATAGGAAACTGACTTCCATGGAATGACAAATCAGGCAGAGTCCACACCATGCAGTCAATCCCCGATAGCCAGTTTACCGCCCAGCAGAATAAGTCTAAAATCTATTCCATAGTGAAATGGCCTCGGGTACATACCAAAGTGATAAATTGCCATACCCAAGAGGCTTACCTTAACCTCTATTTGAAGTCCGTCTGCAACAATCTCCAGCTACATAAAAACTTCAGAGGTGCTTATGGCAGCTTTGTGTAAAGTTAGTTCCATTTACTTTGTATTTCAGAAGCTTCACTACTCTGACCATTGTACGGCAGATTGGACATAAAGAAAATTTCATGCCATTATTCTAAAACTAAGCTAGTTTTAAAAAAAAACTGTCAGCTTTTGAAGTTTGATGTAAAACATCACCTTCTACAGTAGTATTTAAATTGCTTATTTAAACTGTGGCAATTTTTGGATATTAAATTATTTAAACTTGATTTAGGAAACTTGTAGGGCAAAAAGAAAACGATCCATCCTCATCCCGGCCAGCACTGCATCGATTTATCAGCACCTGTACCTGGGGTGACAAGGACAATCGGATAGTGAATAAGAGGTGAGTCAAATAATTCTCAATGCAAGTATCTGTCCATGTAAAATATTTTTTTACTTTATTCTTTCATGGGAGTGGGCATCACTGGCAAGATCAGCATTTGTTGCCCTTGTACTGAGGGATTTGCTAGGCCATTGCATAGGGCAGTTAAAGGTGAACCACATTTGTGTGGATCTGGAGTCACATGTAGGCCAGACCAGGTAAGGGTGGCAGATTTCCTTCCCTAAAGGACATTAGTGAACCAGATTTTTTTACAACAATAAATGATAGTTTCATGGTCACCATCCTGAGACTAACTTTATATTCCAAATTTATTAATTGAATTTAAATTCTACCAGTTGTGATAGTGAGATTTGAACCCATGTCCCCAGAGCATTGACCTGGATTATTAGTCCAGTGTCATTACTACTACACCACCATCTCCCCAGACAGTGCAGGAAGAACTTCCTTTATTAAAGCAGCGTATGGGTTAGAATTTCCTCCAGTTGAACACTGGAAAGAAACACAGAAAAATAGAAGCTGGAGTAGGTCGTTCGGTTCATCGAGCCTGCCCCATCATTCAATATAGTCATGGCTGATTACTCTCTCAACACCATACTCCTCTCTCCCCATACCTCATGATGCCTTAAGAGTCTAGAAATCTATTTATTTCTTCCTTAAATATATTCAGTGACTTGGCTTTCATAGGTTCACCACCCCAAGTGAAGAAGTTTCTCTTCATCTCTCCTAAATAGCCTACCCATATCCTGACATTGTGACCCCCCAGCCAGAGGAAACATCATCCCTGCATCCAGTCTGTCCAGCCCTGTCAGAATTTCATACATTTCAATGAGATCCCCTCTCGTTCTTCTAAACTCAAGTGAATGCAGGCCTAGTCATCCTAATCTCTCCTCATATATGACAATCCTGCCATCCCAGGAATCAGTCTGGTGAATCTTTGCTGCACTCCCTCTATGGCAAGTAACTAAGGAGACCAAAACACTACTCTAGCACACAATACTCTAGGCATGGTTTCACCAAGGCCCTGTATAGCTGCAGTAAGACATCCTTGCTCCTGTACTCCAGTCCTCTTGCAATGAAGGCCAGCATACCATTTCTTAACTGCTTGCTGCATGCTTGCTTTCAGTGATTGGTGTACCAAGGGCATCCAGGTCCCTTTGTACACCAACGTTTCCCAATCTTATCACCATTTAAATAATACTTTGCCATTCTGTTTTTCCTACCAAAGTGGATAAGTTCACACTTATTCACGTATTACTGCATCTGCCATGTATTTGCCCATTCACTCAACTTGTCTAAATCGCCTTGAAGCCTCTTAACATCCTCCTCACCATTCACATTCCTACATAGTTTTGTGTCATCAGCAAAATTAGAAATATTACATTTGGTTCCCTTTCAAAATGATTGATACGTATATTGTGAATAGCTGGGGCCTAAGCACCCGCTGCGGTACCCCACCAGTCATTGCCTGCTATTCCAAAAAAGGCCTATTTATTCCTGCTCTGTTTTCTGTCTGCTTACCAATTCTCAATCCATGCCAATATATTACCCCCAATCCCATGTGCTTTAATTTTGCACATTAACCTCTTATGTGGGACTTTATCAAAAGCTTTCTGAAAATCCAAATACACCACATTCACTGGTTCTCCCTAATCTATTCTGACAGTTACATCCTCATTATTGTTTCTCCCTTGTGTGTCAGTCATGGTTCCATTATAGCATTTTCACCTCTGAGTTAGAACGTTGTATGTTCATATTCCCACTCCTCAGATTTGAGCATGCAATCCAGGCTCTCTCACCAGTGCAATACTAAGGAAGTGCTGCACTGTCACGAGGTGCAGTCTTTTTGGATGAGACTATAAGCTGTGAGGCGCTGTCTGTGCTCTCAGGTGGACATTCCAAGGCCACTATTTCAAAGAAGGGCAGGGGAGTTCTCCCCTGTTGCAAGATTATCTAGTCACTAACATATTTCTGCTTGTTGGACCTTGCTGTACGTGTATTAGGTGCTGCGATCCCATTACAATTTGGCAACGCTTCAAATATACTTAATTGGCTATAAAGTGCTTTGAGATGTTCTGAGCTTGTGAATGGAGCTATACAAATGCCCCTTATCCAAATGTTCCACTGCATCTAATACCAAATTGTTACCCTTGCCCACAAAAAACCCTTCAGTTTTGTCTCTTATTAACTCTGTGATCCTCTGTAGCCCATTATGTTCTAAAGCTATAGGTCAGCTTTGATTGGGAGGTCCCTGACTGCTGTGCACCTCTCCCTACCCCCAGTCTGCCATCACAAAACTGATGTTGGTGCCTTCTCTTGTATCAGCCTTGCTCTCTGGAGCCCCTCTATCTTTCCACCCATTGTTAAGCTGCTTTATAAATACAAGTTATTGTTTGTTTTCTATTTTAGAAGCCTTAAAATCTATCATTAAATCGAGCTTCCAGTTGCCTTTCTGAACGGTCTCTCTCAAAAACTTTTCCTGAACTGTTTAGATTTGCTTTTCTGTATTAAAGGTGATCAACAAAGGCAGACTACCCTCTAAACTGATCGGGGAAATAGTTGTATATTAAATCAAATGAATCTTAGTTTGCAGTTAAACCTCTATCAAATACCAAATGACTTTGAATGTGTCAGATAGGTTGTCAACAGTGTGCTGTTTACTGTGAGTAAGGAATCTGAAAAACTAAAACTAAGTGATCGGCATCTGCTCTGTCCACATTGTTGCCACCCAGTAGGGCTGCTCCAGGATTGGAATCACAAGAGGGGGAAGCAAAAGAAGAGGCAACAGAAGAAGCTATCTTAACCGAAGCAAAAAATAACCATCCAAATGCTGAACCATGTGTAATGTAAGTATATTGTTAACCATGCTGATATGTGTGACTTATGATAGTTCAGCTAACACGTTATGGTAAAAGGCGAATGTCTTATATTTGCTCCAGTGGAATCTATTTTAATGTAAGGTGATCATAACTAGGGGCTATGTAATAATTGGACTAGGTATGTAAGTGTGAAGAACACACTGATATTTGGAGTCAGTTTTTGCCACCTCGACACACAGCAAACTCACGTTGGGTGGCCACAGCTGAAAGCAGGGATCCATTTTGTCTGAAGCGGGAAAGGTGGTAGGTCACTGTCCGACACGCATGCAAAGTGATGTCAGGTTCACCATTTCTGTTGAAGAGTCATACGGGCTCGAAACGTTAATTGTGTTTCTCTCCGCAGATGCTGTCAGACCTGCTGAGTTTTTCCAGGTATTTTTACTTTTGTTTTGGATTTCCAGCATCCGCAGTTTTTTGCTTTTATCACCATTTTAAAAGCCTGCCTGAAATGCGATTTTCACCTCCAACGGTATTTTCATCAAGGCGTGTAGCTTTCAGAAGAGTATGAGAACCACATCAGGTTGCTCGGTTTGTAAACACAGCCAGAGGCTTTTCATCAGTGTGGGAACGTTCTCTACCTGCTTCAAGTAAGCATTTTTTGCCAATATTTCAATTGAGAAAGAGCTGGAAGAGCTCCTGAAATTGCAGCAGGGCAGGGTTGGAGGAAGCGAGGTCCCAGAACACTGAGTCTGACAAATCTGCCACCAACAGGGCGTTTGTAGAGCCTCCAACAATCTTCATTGAAGGACAATTCTGCCAGTGGCCATGAGTGCAGCTCCAGCACACCAGCAAGTGATTCAAGTCCAGCAACAACCTCAAGTGCCATGAAGCAGGGTCACCAGGCAGAAGGAGGCAGAACCTTTTCAGGCAGTATGGAGGAGGACCACCACCAGGCAATACCCTGAGCAGTGTGTATACAGAAATAGCTCACCAACCTGGAGATTACAGAATATCAGTGCAGGAAGAGATTTGGTGTCTCTAGGAAGTTGACAACCCCTGTGCCCTTCCCCATGGTAACTTGGTCCCAAGATCTACAGACCAATATGCCTTTCCTATTGCACTGAAGGTCACGGTGGCCCTCAATTTCTTTGCCTCCAGCTCCTTCCAAGGCTTTATTGCACCTCTCTGTGAGAGCTCCAAGTCAGCTGCTCAGTGCTGCATCCATGCTGTGACTGATGCCTTCTCCAGGGTGGCTGATTTCATAACATTCAAGACTGAGTGGCTCCTCAAACTCAGAAGACAACCGGGTTCACTTTCATAGCCGACTTCCCACAAGTCCAGGGTTCCGTGGACCATATGCATGTTGCCATCGGGGCATCAATAGAGAACCTAGACCAATTGGTGAACAGAAAGGGCAACTATTCACTAAATGTGCAACTGGCCTGTGATCATCATAAGATATTCCTGTACATCTGTGCCCATTTCCCACGGAGTTACCATGACCCATTTATAACACAGGAGTCAAGGCTGACTCATTGTTTCAACCCAACCCCCAGCTCCTTGGATGGGTATTTGGAGATGAGGGCTACCCTCTGAGGAGGTGAACTCTATCACTCAAACAGCCTGAGACTGAGCTCCAGCACCAATACAATGGCAGCCATCTTCAAACAAACACCCATTGAAGCATAGCTCTGCTAAAGATGAAATTCAGATGCCTCGACTGCTCTGGGGTACTCTCCAATATTTACCAGCCAGTGTTTCCCAGATGGTAGTGGTATGCTGCAAAGTGGGTATGCCGCAGCAGAGGGGTATGGTGCTCAAGGTGGAAGAGGGCAAGTAAGGCCCTGTTTCTTCAGGGAGCGGGGTGGGGGGGGCAGGGATGGCTGACCTGGAGAAGGGGGCTTAGGACTCGAGGCTGAGCTGTGGGGTTGAGGACGAAGATGTCACAGGACAAGCCTGGAGACATGCTAAGGATTCCCCAAATGGTACTGTTACTGCAAGGGACCTCCTCTTTCAACAGTTGCTCAGCTGAGGGATCCCTGAAGAGATGACGACAGAGCATGTAGCTGGCAATGGTTGTGGACCGTGCCTTTACAGGGACGGCAAACAAGCCGCCAACATCCCCAATACAGTCAGCACAATTGAGAAGGTCTACTGGCTGCAGTCTCCAGGGGTCTCGATGAGAACTTGTTGACCTCTTTGTATATAGTAGTTAAAAGTTACTGTAAATAATATAAATAGGATGCAGAACATTGCATTAAAAACCTTGGTTTAATGTACAAATGTCTCAGACATTTCTTAACTTACACACCTAAAAGTGCCCCTTTATGAATTAACTTTTTTTAAAATTAGCTCATGGGGTGTGGGCGTCACTGGCTAGGCCAGCATTTATTGCCCATCCCTAATTGCCCTTGAGAAGGTGGTATGAGCTGCTGCCTTGAACCGCTGCAGTCCATGTGGTGTAGGTACACCCACAGTGCTGTTAGGGAAGGAATTTCAGGATTTTGACCCAATGACAGTGAAAGAACAGCAACATATTTCCAAGTCAGGATGGTGAGTGGCTAGAAGGGGAACTTCCAGGTGGTGATGTTCCCATGTGTCCGCTGCCCTTGTCCTTCTAAATGGTAGTGGTTGTGGATTTTGAAGGTGCTATCTAAGGAATCTTGGTGAGTTCCTGCAGTGTATCTTGCAGATGGTACACATTGCTGCCATTGTTTGTTGGTGGTGGAGAGTGTGAATGTTTGTGGGTGAGGTACCAATCAAGCGGGCTGTTTTGTCCTGGATGGTACCAAGCTTCTTGAGTGTTCTTGGAGCTGCACTCATCCAAGCAAGTAGGGAGTATTCCAGCACACTCCTGATTTATGCCTTGTAGGTGGTGGACAGGCTTTGGGGAGTCAAGATGTGAGTTACTCACCACGGATTCCTAGCCTCTGACCTGCTCCTTTAGACATGGTATTTATAAGGCTAGTCCAATTTCGTTTCTGGTCAATGGTAACCCCAGGGTGGTGTTAGTGGGGGATTCAGTGATGGTCATGCCATTTGAATGTCATGGGGCAATGATTAAATTCACTTTTGTTGGAGATGGTCATTGCCTGGCCCTTGTATGGTGTGAGTGATACTTGCCACTTGTCAGCCTAAACCTGGATATTACCCAGGTCCTGCTGCATTTGGACATGGACTGATTCAGTATCTGAGGAGTCACGAATGGTGCTGAACACTGTGCAATCAACAGCGAACATCCCCACTTCTGTCATTATGATGGAAGGAAGGTTATTGATGATGCAGTTGAAGACGGTTGAGCCTAGGACCCTGAGGAGCTCCTGCAGATGATTGACCTCCAACAACCACAACCATCTTCCTTTGGGCTAGATATGACTCCAACCAGCGGAGAGTTTCCCCCCAATTCCCATTAACTCCAGTTTTGGTAGGGCTTCTTGATGCCACACTTGGTTAAATACTGCCTTTATGTCAAGGGCAGTCACTCTCACCTCACCTCTGGATTCAGTTCTTTTATCCATGTTTGAACCAAGGCTGTAATGAGGTCTGGAGCCAAGTGACTCTGGTGGAACCCAAACTGCATGTCATTGAGCAGGTTATTGCTAAGCAAGTGCCACATCATAGCACTGTTGATGACCCCTTCCATCACTTTACTGATGATCAAGAGTAGACTGATGGGGTGGTAATTGGCGGGTTGGATTTGTCCTGCTTTTTGTGTACTGGACATACCTGGGCAATTTTCCACATTGCCAGGTAGATGCCAGTGTTGTAGGTGTACTGTAGCTTGGCTATGGGTGCAGCAAGTTCTGGAGCACAAGCCTTCAATGATATTGCCAGAATGTTGCCAAGGCCTGTAGCCTTTTCAGTATCCAGTGCCTTCAGCCATTTCTTGATATCACATGGAGTGAATTGAATTGGCTGAAGACTGGCATTTGTGATGCTGGGGACCTCCAGAGGAGACAGAGATGGATCATCCACTCAGCACTTCAGGCTGAAGATTGTTGCAAATGCTTCAGCCTTACCTTTTGTGCTGATGTGCTCCCCCATCATTGAGGATGGAGATAATTGTATGCCTCCTCCTCCAGTGAGTTGTTAATTGTTCATCACCATTCATGGCCGGATATGGCAGGACTGCAGAGCTTGATTTGATCCATTAGCTGTGGAATTGCTTGGCTGTGGTCTATTGCTTGCTGCTTACATGCAAGTAGTCCTGTGTTGTTGCTTCACCAGGTTGACACCTCATTTTTAGGTATGCCTGGTGCTGCTCTTGCCCTCCTGCAGTCTTAATTGAACTAGGGTTGATCCCCTGGCTTGGTGGTAATGGTAGAATGGGGGAATAGTGTTTGAATACAATTCTGCTGATGACGGACCACAGCGCTTCATGGTTGCTCAGTCTTGAGTTGCTTGATCTGTTTGAAAAGCTATCCCGTTTTTATCATGGTAGTAGTGCCACACAACACGATGGAGGGTATCCTCAATGTGAAGATGGGACTTTGCCTCCACAAGGAGTGTGCAGCGATCACTCCTACCGATACTGTCATGGACAGATGCATCTGTGGCAGGCAGGTTGATGAGGATGAGGTCAAGTATGTTTTTCCCTCTTGGTTCCCTCACCACCTGCTGCAGACTCAGTCTAGCAGCTATGCCCTTTATGACTTGGCCAGCTCGGACTGTAGTGGTGCTACCGGGCTATTCTTGGTGATGGACATTGAAGTCCTCCACCCAAGGTACATTCTGTACCCTTGCCACTCTGTTTCCTTCAAGTGGTGTTCAACATGGAAGAGTACTGATTCACCAGCTGGGTGGATGGTACATGGTAACCAGCAGGAGGTTTTTTTTGCCCATGAGACTTCATAGGGTCCAGAGTTGATGCTGAGGACTCACCAGGACAACTCCCTCCTGACTGTATGCAACTGTGCTGTGACCTCTGCTGTGTCTGCGGAACATTCCTTATTGACTTGTTTTCAGCGGTTTGATGCAACTTGCTAGGCCATTTCAGAGGGCATTTGATGTAGGCAGTCAGATGTAGGCCAGACCAAGTAAGGACGATGGATTTCCTTTCCTAGAGGTCATTAGTGAACCAGATAGGTTTTTATGACAATCGACAATGGTTTCATGGTCATCGTTAGACTTTTAATTCCAGATATTTTGCTGAATTAGAATTCCACCACCTGCCATGGTTGGATTGGAACCTGGGTCCCCCGAGCATTACCCTGGGTCTCTGAATTACTAGTCCAGTGATGATACCACTATGCCACCGCCTCCCCAAACTGACACGGTATCCTCCGCACTCAGACACTACTATGCAGTGTTCTCCTAGTTGCTTCAGAGGTGGAGGCAGGCTGCTCATGTTCTTGGCTATACAACCCCTACCCCAACCCCAGAAAATACCATTCTCCAGGGTCCCCCACCAGGACAACCATCACCACAGTATTCCCAAGAATAACGGCCCTGTGCAGCAGGAAAGATGGATTCCCGATCACCCACAAGTTTGTTCGATGGCATCCTGGTGATTTCCATGCCTGCTCCACAGCTCAAATGCTTCTCAGCAATGCTGTCCCACCCACCAAGTTTCAAGCATCCCCATGGCATTGTGGGCCCATCTCTCCTAAAAGGACAAGATCTGTGAAGGGTGGATCTCCTCTTTGGCATCCTTACACCATAACAGTTGTTGCTGTATCAGCGACCTGGGCACTCCAAGGTTGAAGAGTAGCATGTACCTTGTGTCCTACAGATGCTTGATATGTTGCTTGCAGCAAGCCAAGTGGGGAGGCCAAGAAGGGAAGCCTTATTCACCTTGCTGGAACATAGCGAGTCTCTAAGCATTTCCAGCACTGGACCCAATTTAGCTGATGGTTGCCTGCAGAGCTCACCACCTCAGCTATCTCCTACGATGCCCTCTTTGTGGTGGCAGGGAGAAGCTTGTGCCCTGGTGGAAAAAGGACATTCCTCTTGGCATTCACTTCCTCGACCAAGAGGTCCAGGTCTTGGTCTGAGAACATTAGTGCTGGCGTTTCCCTGGTGTCCTGGCTGCAGCCTGTATCAGCAAAGGTGAGGGAGAGGTCCATGGGTCCGTATGTGTGCTGTCCATGTTGTCATCAATAGCTTTGTAGAATTTAATGCCAGTGAGGGGGGATGTTGTTGCACAGTCTGGCATATCAGTGATGAGGTTGCCGTGGAGAGGCTTGGTGGCCTCAGCTTTGCTGAGCCACCGACAAGGTGGCAGGCATTTGACACAATGCAGCGAGGTCAAAAAGGGCAAGAGGTTCTTGAGGGACACACGTTGTCAACCTTCTGACAGCCAGATAGTAAAGTTGGAAATCAGACACCAATCTTTTTAATACTAAATTGATTTAAAGAATTGTAACATTACAAATGTCTGCTTCTCCCAAACCAATGTCCCAGAAGTGTCTCTCTATACCTTTTTTTAAACCCAATAATGGTTAATTCATATAAATAAAAGCAAAATACTGCAGATGCTGGAAATCTGAAACAAAAACAGAAAATGCTGGAAAAACTCAACAGGTCTAGCAGCATCTGTGGAAGTTAATTAAGTTCCAGTTAAATACTTAAGATACTTATTGCCCAATGTATTAGCATCTTAACCTTAATAATACAATTAACATGTCCCAACCAAGGCATGTGTTAATGGTAAGGCTGTGTCGAAGCATGGGAGTGGTAAATATGTTACCTCCTCAGGTTGTAGGCAGAGCAAAGCTGAGAGGCAGAGGATCTGAATGAGGGGTGCAGCAAATGGGCTGGGCTGCTATGGCCACTTTCAGGGCATAGCTCTGAAAGCCACTGCATGCTGATTTGTTAGAGTTCAGAGGCATCAGATGGGTGCAGCAATGAGTCAAGCAGTGGTTTGAGAGTTCATTAAGGGATTGTTTATAATGGACCAGCTCTCACAGGGCAACAATGTTTCAGCCATCAATCATGAGCAATGACAGTCAGTACTCACATGTCAAAACATCAACCTTTTGGTCAACAGTGGTCTTTATCTTCCATCTGGAAGTTTGTTGCTAGGCAAAGGGTCCATAATGGCACCGTAGACAGTCATTTTATTGGGCACATGATTGGGATGCACACCCACCTGCGCTTCTGACAGTTTCCAGTCTCTCACGCATTTCTGCAATGGTTTGGGAGGCAGTGCCCCTGACTCCAGCCCAACCCAGATACTTGAGGATGAAGGCAGTGCATGAATGTACATCAAATTAGACCTCAGGAACACGGGTCAGGAAATGGCCCAGTTCACGATTCCCGAGCCAAGGATGAAAATCCAACCATTGTAAGCTGCATAGATCGAGAATTTCCTTTTCATCATACTGACAATGACGGATAGGAAAATACCCTTGTCCATCTAAACTATTCCACACAAACTGTAATGCATTGTGTATCATGATGCACACAGTCCCATCCTTGGAAGCCATGTGATTTCTCAGGAGCAGTAAAACTAGTGTTTTTAAAAAAAAATCGTGTTGGAGTGGAAGAGGTGAAAGGCTGGAAAATTCCTCTGACCTCCTTAGGTGATCAAAACTGGTCCAGGAGATCACACTGGCCCTATTTAATGTCATAGATACCTACCATTTGTACAAGGTGCTGTCCTCCCTTACTGCAGACAGATTGAGCTGTGGCTTAAACAAATTGCAGTATGATTTATCACAATCTGCACCACTGAATATAAAAATCAGTGCTAAATGCTGCTTGCCTATCTCCTAAAATAATTTCCATGTTCTTTGTGGGGGGAGAAAAATAACAATGTCCTACTTTAAAAAGTTGTTTTTTTTCTACATTGCTATGAGGCCATTTACTTTTCACCCAGTTCCTTCTGAACCTCAGCATGTTAGCACCTCCATAGAACTTCATGTCAAACTAGTGGTTGTGATCTTGTTGATGGTATTATCTGTGCTCCCATTGAGGGGTTGTGGGGGGAATGGAGATTTTTTTAAAAACCCTGCCAACATTGAAAATGCGCAATCAGATCTTTCAGCATCCGTGAAGAAATGTGAATTAACTCATTGGAACAGGAATTCCAATGAAATAAAGTGTCAACCCTCTTGCTTCTGTTAGACTCTGTTTGCATATGCTGATATAAAACATATGAAATGAAGCAAGAGTAGATCATACATCCCAGTGAGTCTGCTCCACTATTCAATAAGATGATGGCTGAGCATCTACATCAATCCCACTTTCTAACCCTATCCTTGAATGCCTGATTCACTTAGTGCTCAAATTCTATCTATCGCAATCTTGAATATAGACATTGACCGAATGTCTTTTTCACCATTTTAAAGTTCTTCATTTGGTTTTCAGTTTGTATCTGACAGGAGGTTGTGTATGTGATTTATGTCTTGACCTCTCAATCTTTTATTCTGCCCCAGGTATAGAGGGATGTCGGCCCATCTAGCAGAATTGTGGAATGCTTTTTCCAAAAGTGACCGAGGACCCTGGCTGCCTGTTATACTACTATTCTCGCTAAGCGTTTTGGGTAGTTTTCTCATCGGCTGGTCTTTCCACACATCTGTTGATGCTGCCTCTGTGGCCACTGGGAACTCCTGGAAAGCGATACAGCAATTTCTGTGGCCTTACACAGAACTTCAACACAATGGACAGCCCCCTGTATAACTAACCATTCCATTTCCCATACAGGCAAGCTTTGGATTGCAACTTTCAGAATCCTCTCGACTCTCTGCTAAGAATGGCGCAATAGGTTAATGCCTTGTTTTTAAACTAAAATACATTGTTTAAGATTTTAGCCTTGACAAATCACATCATATGAGAAAGCAGTAAATGTTGGACAAAATACTCACTCACTTTTAGGTATTTCTGGATTGTTTCAACGTTTAGAATATCTTAAACTCCAATTTGTATCAGAAAATATTTTTACCATAACTATTCAACTCTAACATTTTGCCTGTTAAAGGTAAATTTAGACAATAGGAAACAAGTAAAATATCTTGGCTGTTCTTCACGTGAAGTTCCCAATTGCTGTGAATTTTTAATGGAAAAATTTGAATGTATGAAGCAGCAATCTGAACATGTGCGTGTAAACTTAATAAATTTAGATGTTCATGAGGAAATCGTACTCAATAAAGTCTTCAGTTGACCGGCAGTGTGTGTGTGAGCAGCTGCGTGGCCTCCAGAATTTCATGCATAGAACTAAAAAAAAGGTGATCAGTGTTGAGAATTCGCTCCTTTGCAGCATCACTGGCTAAGCCCCTCATCATGTGGTACAAGTTAGAGTAAAAGTCGGTATTTTCAACAATTTCCTTTGACAGTTCTTCATTGGATTCCTTCATCTTGAGCTTGTGTGACCTCTCTGGCCGTAACATATAGAGAGACCAGTCCTCCTCTGCTATCATCTCGCCACTCAAATTTTCACAGGCCTGTGGTTCAACAGAAGAAAATGCAGGTACTGCTTATCTGAGCTCGGACTGTGCAGCATCAGTTTTCCCTGTGCACGTTGCATACTTCAATTCAAATGTCCATCAGGAATTTGTGCACAGATAAGTTCAAATGAAATGCTTGGTAGACATGCTTGTTTCTGTCCTCTGCCAGAGGATAAAGGCCGTCTAAAATGTCCACTTATATTTAACTGCATGAAAACCTATTGCATTTAACAAGATCCCTAATTTATTTAATGCTACCTATTTCTATTTAACCCTATGAAAAATGGGATAGTTAAATTTCCTCCATTAATATTATGCTGACATATTGGCCCCAATTTTAATTGAGATTAGAACTCCACCTGCCTTCTGGGATTGGACTAAGAGGCCTGAATTTTGACGTTCTCAAAAGTTTCGCCCAGCAAGAATGGTGTGGGGACAACGGGGTGGGGAGCAGATGGTGGTGTTGGTGGTAAGATTTTGATCAAGCTGAGTCCA
Source organism: Carcharodon carcharias (assembly GCF_017639515.1). NCBI lineage: Eukaryota > Metazoa > Chordata > Chondrichthyes > Lamniformes > Lamnidae > Carcharodon > Carcharodon carcharias. The sequence goes on along the minus strand of NC_054479.1, from coordinate 88,004,786 downwards.
CTTACTGGCCTGAGGTTGCTCCATTCCCTGCATGCAGTTAACTTTGAAGGAAATGGCTGTGGCATAACCTCATCACTAATCATTGGCTTTTGTTTGCCAATGCCTGTGTGAATGGAGGCAAAGCCAGGGTTGGGGAGATGGGGGGTGACGGTAAAAGATTTCAGGCAAGGAGAGGACTGAGGTAGTAGGTGGGGGTACAGGTATTTGGTGTGGGGGCTGGGTAGGAGGGCATGGCGACTATTTCTGAAATCTCATTTATATCGCACTTTTCATGACCACTGGATATCTTAAACTGCTTTACAGCAAATGAAGCACTTTTTGAAGAGTAGTAACCGTGATAATGCAGGAAACATGGCAGCTAATTTGCACGTGGCAAACTCCAACAAGGAGCAATGTGATAATGATCAGATTATCTTTTCTTTTTGGTGTTGATTTGAGGATAAATATTGGCTAGGATACTAGGGATAACTCCCCTGCTCATCATCGAAATATTGCCATGGGATCTCTTGCATCTACCAGAGCTAGCAGATGAGACTTGTCTTTTAGATGAGATATTAAACTCAGCACTTTCAACAGCTCAGCACTCCCTCAGTATTGCACTGGAGCGTTAGCCTTCAGTTTTGTGTTCAAGCGTTGAAGTGGGGCTTAAACCTGGAACCTTGTGACTCAGTAGCAAAAGTGCTGCATCACACTGACATGACCTGGCCCACAAGGAGTTTTCAAATCTGTTTTATAACTTGCCTTGATCTGTTCTGACCTCCTGAGTCTTCGCTGAAGTTGGCAGATCAAGATCATGCTATGACGCTGATGATGTCATCAAGTGTGAAATTTGTATGTAAAACAAGGCTATGCTTGCCTGTCATGGAAAACTCAGCCAACTAGATGATTGGTGTAGATGGAATAGTGGCTGGAGGGAATGGAGTAACCTCAGACCAGTAAGTGGATTTGGTCTGATGGTAATCCTGCCACCAACCCCTTCCCACCGACCCCCCTTCCCCCACACCATTCTTGCTGGGTGAAGCATAGGGAATGGTTAAAATTTAAGGTATTGGGGCTGAGTTGGTTAAAGAACAAATACTCTGGAATTAAAATACACCAGTGTCAAATACAATAGTGTTAAATATTCTCTTAAAATTAATTTTGGAGAATACAATGGTGGGAAAGCAACAAATGATCATGGTCAGATTTTTTAAAAATGTACCTTTTAATGGTCCTCTGTTCTGATATCTTCTCCTTTGGCTTGGTGTCAATTTATGTCTGATTGCACTTATGCAAATCACTTTGGAATGTTTTACTACATTAAAGGTGTTATATAAACGCAAGTTATTTGTTGTATTTACCTGGAGCAATATTTCCTCTGGGTCAGAGTAAAAATTCCATTTACTGTGTCTAAAAGCTATCACAGAGCTCACGAGGGCCATCTGTGTGTACGTGTCCAGAGCCACCTGCTTGTTCTGTGGTACAAATCAAATTTTCAGGTTGATCAAAACTGCCAGGCCAGATCTATTACTTAAACAACTACCAATACTTCATTACTTTATTATATATTGTTTTAAATTCATTCATGGAACGTGGGCGTCACTGGCTAGGCCAGTCTTTTTGCCCATCACTAATTGCTGTTGTGGTGGTGGTGAGCTGCCGCCTTAAACCGCTGCTGTCCATAGGTACACCCACAGTGCTGTTAGGGAGGGAGTTCAAGGGGGCCACATTCTGTATTATCGGTAAAATCTATAAATAGCTAGGAACTTGTATAAGTTTTCCAGGGGGCCACATTTCACAGCTGCTCTGGAGACTGAAGTGATGTGTACATAGGCAGTTCAATTGGTTTCTCTCTCGATCCAGTCAGTATGGCAAACTTAAACATAGAGTTTCTGATCTTTTACAAACTGAAAGTGTGATTATTAACAACACCTGGGAACCAAAAAACAAGGAGCCATAGCTTAATTCATCGTCAAGTCAGCAAGCCCAGTGTCCTACGTGACCCGGAACTGATCTTCAAATCCCATATACTACCCACACTGAGACCACTAGCTTCCACTTCTAATGTTGCCTACGTCATAGATTTCCATAATTTTATGATTTTTTACAGAATAAACAATATCCAATTTAGTTCCAAACCTCAGCTTTTTCCCCATAACACTAAAAATTTTGCCCTTCTGCACTTCCTACTATATCTACACTTCTGTCACTTCCAACTTGACTTCTTACAGTCTGCCTCCCATATTTCACCCCAACTCCTTTTCAAATCCTACTAACCACATCCAGTCTGATACTCAGTTGCCCATCATACCAAATCCTTACCAATCTACAATGGCCCCTTATATCCACAATTTATAAGTTGAAATATCTTTATGCACAAAGAATTGCTGACCTTATGCAGTGAGCTCTGCCACTTTTATGCCCTCTCAAGAACCCATCATTCCAAAAACTGTAGCCCCCTGTAAATTACACTCCCACCCCAACCCCACCCCGACTCTTGACCAATGGTGAAAGCTTCCAGTCCTTCATCCAGCTGCTTCCATAAATCACTCGCCCTTGATACTCCTTCCCCTTCTGCAAAGCCTTAACTGATTCTCATCACTTCCATCTTTCCATCATGCCCTTAACCCAAACAGAATTACCTGCAAAAACTCAGCAGGTCTGGCAGCATTGGTGGAGAAGAAAAGAGTTGACGTTTCGAGTCATCATGACCCTTCAACATAACTGGGTGAATTCAAGGAGAGGGGTGCAATATAAGCTGGTTTAAGGTGTTGCGGGGGGGGGGGGGTTTGGGTGGGGGGGAGCGAAGTGGAGGGGGGTGGTGTGGTTGTAGGGACAAGCAAGCAATGATAGGAGCAGATAATCAAAAAGATGTCACAGACAAAAGAACACAGGTGTTGAAGTTGTTGATATTATCTAAATGAATGTGCTAATTAAGAATGGATGGTAGAGCACTCAAGGTATAGCTCTAGTGGAGGTGGGGGGGCATAAAAGATTTAAAAATAATGGAAATAGGTGGGAAAAGAAAAATCTATATAAATTATTGGAAAAAACAAAAGGAAGGGGGAAGAAACAGAAAGGGGGTGGGGATGGAGGAGAGAGCTCAAGATCTAAAGTTGTTGAATTCAATATTCAGTCCGGAAGGCTGTAAAGTGCCTAGTCGGAAGATGAGGTGCTGTTCCTCCAGTTTGCGTTGGGCTTCACTGGAACAATGCAGCAAGCCAAGGACAGACATGTGGGCAAGAGAGCAGGGTGGAGTGTTAAAATGGCAAGCGATAGGGAAGTTTGGGTCATACTTGCGGACAGACCGCAGGTGTTCTGCAAAGCGGTCGCCCAGTTTACGTTTGGTCTCTCCAATGTAGAGGAGACCGCATTGGCACCAACGAATGCAGTAGACTAAGTTGGGGGAAATGCAAGTGAAATGCTGCTTCACTTGAAAGGAGTGTTTGGGCCCTTGGACGGTGAGGAGAGAGGAAGTGAAGGGGCAGGTGTTGCATCTTTTGCGTGGGTATGTGGAGGTGCCATAGGTGGGGGTTGAGGAGTAGGGGGTGATGGAGGAGTGGACCAGGGTGTCCTGGAGGGAACGATCCCTATGGAATGCCGCCAGGGTGGGTGAAAGGAAGATGTGTTTGGTGGTGGCATCATGCTGGAGATGGCGGAAGGTGATCCTTTGAATGTGGAGGCTGGTGGGGTGATAAGTGAGGACAAGGGGGACCCTATCATGTTTCTGGGAGGGTGGAGAAGGCGTGAGGGCGGATGCGCGGGAGATGGGTCGGACACGGTTGAGGGCCCTGTCAACGACCGTGAGTGGAAAACCTCGGTTAAGGAAGAAGGAGGACATGTCAGAGGAACTGTTTCTGAAGGTAGCATCATCAGAACAAATGCGATGGAGGCGAAGGAACTGAGAGAATGGGATGGAGTCCTTACAGGAAGCGGGGTGTGAGGAGCTGTAGTCGAGGTAGCTGTGGGAGTCGGTATGCTTGTAATGGATATTGGTGGACAGTCTATCACCAGAGATTGAGACAGAGAGGTCAAGGAAGGGAAGGGAAGTGTCAGAGATGGTCCATGTGAAAATGATGGAGGGGTGGAGATTGGAAGAAAAATTAATAAATTTTTCCAAGTCCCGACGAGAGCACGAAGCAGCACCGAAGTAATCATCGATGTATCAGAGAAAGAGTTGTGGAAGGGGGCCAGAGTAGGACTGGAACAAGGAATGTTCCACATACCCCATAAGGAGACAGGCATAGCTGGGGCCCATGCGGGTACCCATAGCCACACTTTTTATTTGGAGGAAGTGAGAGGAGTTTAAGGAGAAATTGTTCTGTGTGAGAACAAGTTCAGCCAGACGGAGGAGAGTAGAGGTGGATGGGGATTGTTCGGGCCTCTCTTCGAGAAGAAGCTAAGGGCCCTCAGACCATCCTGGTGAGGGATGGAGGTATAGAGGGATTGGACGTCCATGGTGAAGAGGAAGCAGTTGGGGCCAGGGAACTGGAAATTGTTGATGTGACGTAAGGTGTCAGAGGAATCACAGATGTAGGTGGGAAGGGACTGGACAAGGGGAGAGAGAAGGGAGTCAAGATAACGAGAAATGAGTTCCATGGGGCAGGAGCAAGCTGACATGATTGGTCTACCGGGACAGTTATGTTTGTGGATTTTGGGTAGGAGGTAGAAGCGGGCCGTCCGAGGTTGGGTGACTGTCAGGTTGGAAGCTGTGGGAGGAAGATCTCCAGAGGAGATGAGGTCAGTGACAGTCCTGGAAACAATGGCTTGATATTCAGTGGTGGGCTCATGGTCCAGGGAGAGGTAGGAGCAAGTGTCTGCGAGTTGATGCTCAGCCTCCGTGAGGTAGAGGTCAGTGCGAGTGCGAACTTGTTTTCACACTGAACAATTTCTCCTTCAACTCCACTCACTTCCTCCAAATAATAGGTGTGGCTATGGATACCCGCATGGGACCCAGCTATGCCTGTCTCTTTATGGGGTATGTGGAACATTCCTTGTTGCAGTCCTACTCCGGCCCCATTCCACAACTCTTTCTCGATACATCGATGATTACTTCGGTGCTGCTTCATGCTCCCGTCGGGACTTGGAAAAATTTATTAATTTTTCTTCCAATCTCCACCCTCCATCATTTTCACATGGTCCATCTCTGACACTTCCCTTCCCTTCCTTGACCTCTCTGTCTCAATCTCTGGTGATAGACTATCCACCAATATCCATTACAAGCCTATCGACTCCCACAGCTACCTCGATTACAGCTCCTGACACCCTGCTTCCTGCAAGGACTCCATCCCATTCTCTCTGTTCCTTTGCCTCTGTCGCATCTGTTCTGATGACGCTACCTTCAAAAACAGGTCCTCTGACGTCCTCCTTCTTCCTTAACCGAGGTTTTCCACCCACGGTCGTTGACAGGGCCCTCAACTGTGTCCGGCCCATCTCCCGCGCATCCGCCCTCATGCCTTCTCCACCCTCCCAGAAACATGATAGGGTCCCCCTTGTCCTCACTTATCACCCCACCAGCCTCCACATTCAAAGGATCACCTTCCGCCATCTCCAGCATGATGCCACCACCAAACATATCTTCCTTTCACCCACCCTGGCGGCATTCCATAGGGATCGTTTCCTCCAGGAAACCCTGGTCCACTCCTCCATCACCCCCAATGACACCTATGACACCTCCTCATGCCCACGCAAAAGATGCAACACCTGCCCCTTCACTTCCTCTCTCCTCACCGTCCAAGGGCCCAAACACTCCTTTCAAGTGAAGCAGCATTTCACTTGCATTTCCCCCAACTTAGTCTACTGCATTCGTTGGTGCCAATGCGGTCTCCTCCACATTGGAGAGACAAACGTAAATTGGGCGACCGCTTTGCATAACACTTGCGGTCTGTCTGCAAGTATGACCCAAACCTCCCTGTCGCTTGACATTTTAACACTCCACCCTGCTCTCTTGCCCACATGTCTGTCCTTGGCTTGTTGCATTGTTCCAGTGAAGCCCAACGCAAACTGGAGGAACAGCACCTCATCTTCCGACTAGGCACTTTACAACCTTCCAGACTGAATATTGAATTCAACAACTTTAGATCTTGAATTCTCTCCTCCATCCCCACCCCCTTTCTGTTTCTTCCCCCTTCCTTTTGTTTTTTCCAATAATTTATATAGATTTTTCTTTTCCCACCTATTTCCATTATTTTTAAATCTTTTATGTCCCCTCACTCCCACTAGAGCTATACCTTGAGTGCCCTACCATCCATTCTTAATTAGCACATTCGTTTAGATAATATCACCAACTTCGACACCTCTGTGTTCTTTTGTCTGTGACATCTTTTGATTATCTGCTCCTATCACTGCTTGCTTGTCCCTACAACAACACCACCCCCCTCCTCATCTCTCCCCCACCCAACCCCCCCACCCCCCCGCCACCTTAAACCAGCTTAGATTTCACCCCTCGCCTTGGATTCACCCAGTTCTGTTGAAGGGTCATGAGGACTCGAAACGTCAACTCTTTTCTTCTCCGCCGATGCTGCCAGACCTGCTGAGTTTTTCCAGGTAATTCTGTTTTTGATTTGGATTTCCAGCATCCGCAGTTTTTTGTTTTTATGCCCTCAACCCAGCCTGTGCATATTGAATTAATCCTCTGAAATACTTGATGTTTTCTAAGGGGTTATACAAAACGCAAGATCATCTAACCGTTGATCAGAGCAGGAGGCCTTTCAAACCATCGTGCCTGTGCCAGCTCTTTGAAAGATCTATCCAATTAGTCCCATTATCTGCTCTTTCACTATAGCTTTGCAAATTTCTCCTTTGAGTAAATATCCAAATCACTTTCAGGCAGTGTAATCTTTATCATGCTAAACATCATCATGACCCCATAACATGGCTATCGTCAAAGTATTTAACTCTTTTGAGGAATATTTGTGTTCCAGTTACATTTTAATTCATGCACCAATTTCCTGAAGCTTCATTTTGTTCACAGATGAATATTCAAATTGGGGGATTCTCAAGAATTGTTGAGAGAAAATCATTAACTATCTTTTACCTACATTGAGTTTTTGTCTTTTCATTCCAATCCGAAACAGCAGAAATGGTTCAGAAAAGTAGTTGCTACTCCTACCCTGGTAACTTGTAGTTTCCAAATTTAAAGGTTTAATTTAAATTTTCCATACTTTCTATTTTCCTACTTGCTGTAAAATTGCTAAATAATGATACAAAAGTGTTGAATTGGTTCAGATCCTCCTTAAGAACCTTCAATATGAAAAGATATGTCCATTGTAAAGAGTGCTTTGCTCTCCCTTTCTGGAGAATGCAAGTTTTATTTTCAGTTAGTAGTAGGGTGCAAAGATCTGGAAACATTCACTGTTCCCAAGTCCCTCCATGACATTAAGAAGTGATGTGGTTTGTTCCAAAGTAACGTGGAAACTGTGCTATGATTAGCTTCATCCTATTGTGTGGAGCATCCTTTTTATGAATGTTTTTGCTTAAAATAGAGGAGCCTGGCTATCTTTAAGCCAAGTGGTAATTCAATTCACTGTTTTCTCTCTCATTTGACTTTAATTCGGGTTGATTTTTCTCAATCTAATTCTTCATTTATATAGTTTATAATGTTTGGGTTTTACTCTCAGACACCTGCTCCCACCATGTTATGTCTTGTGGATCCCAAAAGTTTGAAATAGTCAAACTTTTAAATTCAAATACTGGAGCTTCATCGAATGTATTTCTCAGATCACATCATGTGCTGTGGACTGATGCATTGTTAGTCTGATACAGACTTTTGTGCAATAGTGAGTGATGTTGCACTATGGATTTTTATGCATACGTACACATGAACATAGTTCTTAAATCATATTGGAACAATATAACAATTTAGCACTAAAATAATAGCAAAATACTGCGGATGCTGGGAATCTGAAATAAAAACACAAAATGCTGGAAAAGCCCAGCAGGTCTGGCAGCATCTGTTTCTCTCTCCACAGATGCTGCCAGACCTGCTGAGTTTTTCCAGCATTTTCTGTTTTTACAACCCTTCCGATGCTTCTTTTGCAGTTTTGAGATTTCCTATCTTTGCAACATACGCAGCATTTAGTAGTACCTGTAGCAATGACACCCTCCTGACCATGTACAAGTTGGTAGCTTAACGCCCTGCAGAATACAAACTGGCTGGCTGAGGCATTTGAGACTGTGCTGTAATTGTGGGGTTCAAATGCTTCTTAGTCCTTGGGATGCAGTTTTAGGGATTCTGATACCATTTCTAACATGTATAGGTCTGATTTGTTCAATTCATGGAATTCTATTTTGCATATCCATTAATAAATTACCCATTTTAGCAGGGGTTGCATTTTGCATTTGGCCAACAATGATGTGAAACTTGGAATACAGTACCTCCCTCCAGCTCTGGGGAATTATGGATTTTGTAAACTTTGCCCCTTGTGATTTTCAAAGTAGATGCTGAGTGCGTCTCAGTGTATATTAATTACTTGAGTTCAAATCACAATTATATTACCTAACTCACCACAAAAACTGAGACACTTTTTAAAAAAAAAAAGCTGCTCACCTTTGCATTTATCTTAACGTATTTCTCTGATTCAGCTCCGGGGAAAATGTTCAATCCTGCATTTATCATTGAAATGATTAGCGTGGAAGCAGTCATCCACTTTCCTCTTAAATTAGAGAGATTATCCTGCATGGGAACGGGGCACAGTTGGCACAGGTCCTGTGGATTTTATGATAACATGCTAAAATGAAACAGTAACACGGCACAGTCATTAATGTAACTTGTGTGTACACAAATCCTAGGCTTTTCTGCATGATATTCTCACAACAACAGAAAACTGACTGAATGAGATCTATCTACAACTTCACCAGCTAACCACAGACATAATGAATTGTCTAAAGACCTGTTTTTTTAAAAAAATGCAAGAAAAGACACTGATTAAAAATGGCTGCCATGAGTCACCTGATGTGTGGTACTATAAAGTTGACCATTTTTCTGGAAAGTTCCTACATGAATTGCACTGCAGACTTGTTGCATGGAAATTCACACTTGGGCCGTGTTGAGGTCCACTTCAAACGGACTCTCTTGAAAGGAAAGCATTAAAAATGCAAAGTGCTGGTCTTTGATTAGCTGTGGTTCTATCAAGGCAATGGTGTGTATCTGGCTGATAAGCAGTTTCTAGGCATTCAAAACCCCCTGTGGAAGGCAAAATCACCTCATCTCCTGTTGATTTTTATTTTGAAATGTCAAAAGTTTTGGGGATGAAAAGATCAAAAAATTGGATCATTTGATATGCAACAATGATTGGAAGGCATACTAATCTAATTCTTCTTGGGAATGTACAGACAGGGGTTTTAAAAAGTAGTTCTACCAAGCAGAATCAGGAGGAGGAAAAAGAAACATGACAGTCATCTGTAAACATTGCTGGAACAATAGTGAAAAGATCTCGCTCTTTCTCAAGATAAAAGAGTCTTCAACAAAGTGCAGACCTGAACCAAGTCAACTCCAGAATTCTACAGGAAGCCAACTAACTTAAAACGGCCACAGAGTTCGACAATCTATGCCTCAAAGACAAGCAAAGGACTTAATCATATATTCCTCTAAGCTTTTATTGGACTCAGCTTTCGTACTTCTGATATCTGTGTATGTCATTACGTCTTTATTATTTTTCTCTGATTTAGTGACTAATAAATTTACTCTTTTTTGACTCAAGAAAATCTAGTTTGATTGGTTCCTTATTAACAAATAAATACATTTGGATTGAGAAGACATTTATGGGGAAAATAAATTTAAAAACCTTTGTGGCAATCAGCCAAGGAGCTGAATAGAAGCTCACTCCGCCTCACCCAGTTGTAACAAAATTTGCCAAATATGAAATCAGCCAAGCAGGGTGGTAGGTTTTATTTATTCATTCACGGGATGTGGGCTTCGCTGGCTGGGCCAGCATTTATTGTCCATCCCCAATTGCCCTTGAGAAGGTGGTGGTGAGCTGCCTTCTTGAACCACTGCAGTCCATGTAGTGTAGGTACGCGACAGTGCTGTTAGGGAGTTCAAGGATTTTGACCCAGTGACAGTGAAGGAACTGTGATATATTTTCAAATCAGGATGGTGAGTGACTTGGAGGGGAACTTCCAGGTGGTGCCGTTCCCATCTATCTGGTGCCCTTGTCCTTCTAGATGGTAGTGGTCGTAGGTTTGGAAGGTGCTGTTGAAGGAACCTTGGTGAATTCCTGCAGTGCATCTTGTAGATGGTACATATTGCTGCTACTGTGTGTTGATGGTGGAGGGAGTGAATGTTTGTGGATGTGGTGCCAATCAAACAGGTTGCTTTGTCCTGGATGGTGTCAAACTGCTTAAGTGTTATGGGAGTTGCACTCACCCAGACAAGTGAGAAGTATTAATCACACTCCTGACTTGTAGATGGTGGACAGGCTTTGGGGAGTCAGGAGGTGAGTTACTTGTCACAGGATTCCTAGCCTCTGACGTGGTCTTGTAGCCACAGTATTTATATGGCTAGTCCAGTTCAGTTTCTGGTCAATGGTAACCCCTAGGCTGTTGACAGTGGAGGATTCAGTGATGGTAATGCCATTGAAAATCAAGGGACAATGGTTGGATTCTCTCTTGTTGGAGATGGTCATTGCTTGACACTTATATGGCGTGAATATTACTTGCCACTTGTCAGCCCAAGCCTGGATATTGTCCTGGTCTTGCTGCATTTGGACATGGACTACTTCAGTATCTGAGGAGTTGCGAATGGTGCTGAACGTTGTGCAATCATCAGTGAACATCCCCGCTTCTGACTATGATGGAAGGAAGGTCATTGATGAAGCAGCTGAAGAGGGTTGGGCCTAGAACACTACCTTGAGGAACTCCTGCGGTGATATCCCTGGAGCTCAAATGATTGACCTCCAACAACCACAACCATTTTCCTTTGTACTAGGTATGACTCCAACCAGGGGAGAGTTTTCCCCTGATTCCCATTAACTCCAGTTTTGCTAGGGTTCCTTGATGCCACATTATCAAATTCTGCCTTGATGTCAAGGGCAGTCACTCTCACCGCACCTTGGGAGTTCAGCTCTTTTGTCCATGTTTGAACCAAGGCTGTAATGAGGTTCGGAGCTGAGTGGCCCTGGCGGAACCCAAACTGGGTGTCAGTGAGCAGGTTATTGCTAAGCAAGTGCTGCTTGATAGCATTGTTGATGACCTTCCATTACTTTACTGATGATCGAGAGTAGACTGATGGGGCGGTAATTGGCTGGGTTGGATTTGTCCTGCTTTTTGTGTACAAGACATACCTGGGCAATTTTCCACATAACTGGGTAGATACCAGTGTTGCAGCTGAACTGGGACAGGTTGGCTAGTGGCACATCAAGGTCTGGAGCACAAGTCTTCAGTACTATTGCCAGAATATTGTCAGGGTCTTTGCAGTATCCAGTGCCTTCAGCCGTTTCTTGATATCAGGTGGAGTGAATCGAATTGGCTGAAGACTGGCGTCTGTGATGCTGGGACCTCAGGAGGAGGCCGAAATGGATCATCCACTTGGCACTTCTGGCTGAAGATTGTAGCAAATGCTTCAGCCTTATCTTTTGCACTGATGTGCTGGGTTCCCCCATCATTGAGGTTGGGAATATTTGGGGAGCTTCCTCCTTCAGTGAGTTGTTTAATTGTCCACACCATTCATGACTGGATGTGGCAGGACTGCAGAGCTTAGATCTGATCCGTTGGTTGTGGGGTCACTTAGCCTTGTCTATCATTTGCTGTTTAGGGTGTTTGACATACAAGTAGTCCTGTGTTCTTGATTCACCAGGTTGACACCTCACTTTTACGTATGCCTGGTGCTGTTCCTGGCATGCCCTCCTGCACTCTTCATTGAACCAGGGTTGATCCCCTGGCTTGATGGTATTGATAGAGTGGGGGATATGCCAGGCATGAGGTTACAGGTTATATTCGAGTTCAATTCTGCTGCTGCTGATGGCCCACAGCGCCTCATGGGTGGGTTGCTAGATCTGTTCAAAATCTATCCCATTTAGCACAGCGGTAGTGCCACACAACACGATGGAGGGTATCTTCAATGTGAAGGCAGGACTTCGTCTCCACAACGACTGTGTGTAGTGGTCACTCCTACCGATACTGTCATGGAGAGATGTATCTGTGGCAGACAGGTTGGTGACAATGAGGTCAAGTATGTTTTTCCCTCTTGTTGCACCACCTGCTGCAGACATGGTCTAGCAGATATGTCCTTTAGGACTCAGCCAGCTCGGTCAGTAGTGGTGGTACTAAGCCACTCTTGGTGATGGACATTGAATTTCCCCAACCAGAAGACATTCTGCGCACTTGCCACCCTGAGTGCTTCCTCCAAGTGTCTTCAATATGGAGGAGCACTGGTTCATCAGCTGAGGGAGGGTGGTATGTGGTAATTAGCAGAAGGTTTCCTTGCCCATGTTTGACCTGATGCCATGAGGCTTCAAGGGGTCCAGAGTCGATGTTGAGGGCTCTCAGTGCAACTCCCTCCCAACTGTATACCATTGTGCTGCCACCTCTGCTGGGCCTGTCCTGCTAGTGGGACAGACATACCTAGGGATGGTGATGGTCGTGTCAGGGACATTTTCTGTAAGGTATGATTCCATGAGGATGACTGTCAGGCTGTTGCTTGACAAGTCTGTGGGACAGCTCTCCCAATTTTGGCACTAGCCCCCAGAGGTTAGGAAGGAGGACTTTGCAGGGTTGACAAGGCTGCAATTACCATTGTCATTTTGGGTGCCTAGGTCAATGCTGTGAGGTCTGTCCAACTTCATTCCTTTTTTGTGACTTTGTAACGGTTTGATACAACTGAGTGGCTTGCCAGGCCATTTCAGAGGGCATTTTAAGAGGCAGCCACATTGCTGTGGGTGTGGAGTGCAGGCCAGACCAGGTAGGGATGACAGACTTCCTTTCCTAAAGGACATTAGTGAACCATCGACAATGGTTTCATCAGGCTTTTAATTCGATTTTTATTGAATTCAAATTCCACCATCTGCCATGGCAGGATTCAAACCCTGGCTCTCTGGATAACTAGTCCAGCAACAATACCACTATACCATCGCCCACCAAGGTCAGAAACACATACTGAGATGACCCCAAAACAGGGGCCATAAATCTCTGCTTCTGGCATTTTGTGTTTTTATTCCAATCAGCAGGCCTGGCAATATGTATGCAGAGTGAAATGAGTTAAACAGATTGGGTGGATGGACATTCACTAGAACTGAATGATGTTAGAGATGAACAGCTTTTAACCAAGCGCAGAGCCAGTAAAAGTTGGTAAGAAAATGAGCTATGATAGGGCAGGAGTGATTAAATGACAACAGCAGTGATGGTACAAATGATAATAAGACAACTGTAGAAACAAATGATGTTTTAAAATTCATATATGGGATATGGGCATCACTCGCTAGGCCAGCATTTATTACCCATCCCTAGTTGCCCTTGAGAAGGTGTGGTGAGCTGCATTCTTGAACCGTTGCAGTCCATGTGGTGTAGGTACACCCACAGAGCTGTTAGGGAGGGAGTTCCAGGATTTTGACCCAGAAACAGTGAAGGAATGGTGATACATTTCCAAGTCATGATGGTGAGTGGCTTGTAGGAGAACTTCCAGGTTTCTGCTGCCCTTGTCCTTCTAGATGGTAGTAGTTATTGGTTTGGAAGGTGTTGCCTAAGGAGCCTTGGTAAGTTCTTGCAGTGCATCTTGTAGATGGTACACACTGCTGCCACTGTGTGTCAGTGGTGAAGGGAATGAATGTTTGTAGAAGGGGTGCCAATCAAGTGGGCTGCTTTGTCTTGGATGCTGTCAAGCTTCTTGAGTGTTGTTGGAGCTGCACTCATCCAGGCAAGCGTAAAGTATTCCATCACACTCCTGACTTGTGCCCTGTACACAGTGGACAGGCTTTGGGGAGTCAGGAGGTGAGTTACTCACCTCAGGATTCCAAGCCTCTGAACTGCTCTCATAGACAGTTTTTATATGGCTAGTCTAGTTTAGTTTCTGGTCAATGGTAACCCCCAGGTTGTTGATAGTGGGAGATTCAATGATGGTGATGCCATTGAATGTCATGGGGCAATGGTTAGATTCTCTCTTGCTGGAGAACGTCATTGCCTGGCACTTGTGTGGCACGAATGTTACTTGCCACTTGTCAGCCCCAGCCTGGATATTGTCCAGGTCTTGCTGCATTTGGACATGGACTGCTTCAATATCTGAGGAGTCACGAATGGTGCTGAACATTGTGCAATTTTCAGCGAACATCCCCACTTCTGACCTTATGATGGAAGGAAACTTATTGATGAAGCAGCTGAAGATGGTTGGGCCTAGGACATTACCCTGAGGAGCTCTTGCAATGATGTCCTGGAACTGAGATGATTGATTGCCAACAACCACAATCATCTTCCTTTGTGCTAGGTATGACTCCAACCAGTGGAGAGTTTTCCCTGACTCCCATTGCAGTTGGCAGGATTGGGGGTAGGATACCAGTTAATCAGTTTCCCACACCATTTTAACTGACTCCCATCTTCCACAACCCCCATTAATTGTCTGATCCCATGGCACTATTTCGAAGATAAGCAGGGGAGTTATCCCCGGTGTTCTGGCCAAATCTTATCCCTCAATCTATATCACTCATTGACCAAATAATCTGTTTTTATCACTTAGCTGTAGTGGGAACTTGCTATCTTCAAATTGGCTGCTCCTTTCCCCACGTTACAACAGTGACTAAACTTCAAAAGTAGCTCAACAGCTGTATGCCTTGGGCCAAGAAAGGCTCCACATGGATGAAAGTCTTTTTATTTGTTCTCTTTCTCTCCACAGATGCTAACTGACCTGCAGAATGGTTAATCTTTTTCTGTTATCATCTTGTTTTAAAACTGTTTTAACATAAAAGGACACAGAATTTACAACACAGAAACAGGTCATTTTGAACTGGTGGTCCTTGCGGTGGTATGCTCCACACAGGCTTCTTTCCACCATACTTTATGTTACCCTACTGAGTTAAGATTAAAAGCTCTAAATTGATTGATAGAATGTACAAAGTTTAGTAACATAGTGAATCAGGATACCATAAACAAATTAGGGTGGTTAACTCGAATTATAGGGCGGAATCATCCCAGTTTTGCACTAAGTGCGGTAGCAGGAAGGTAAAACGACGCTTTACCCGCCAGCCACAATGGCGGCTTTTTACGCCATAGCGCCCCAAACCCACTGCATTAATTATGCATTCTCAGGAAACACACCATTTCCATGGCGGGTGGGCTCTTATTCGCCCGCCACACCATCACCTCGCTGCCTTCATCATGCTGGGCACCATATTTAAAGTGCAGCCGCGTGCACACCTCTGTGTTTCCAGCCCACGACTGCTGCACAGAAGGCACAGACCTGGAAGGCAAGAAGACTGCAGCCCCCAGGTTCAATGACACGTCCCTCGAGCACCTTTTGGACGCAGTGGAGGACCAACGTGATGTATGTTACCGCTGCTCTGGTTGCAGAACGGGTAGCAACATCACTAATCCGGCTTGGGAGGCAGCAGAAGCAGTGGTCAGCACCAACATCCTGCAAAGGACATTAAACTAGAAAGTGGGGGGGATAGGGAAGGGTAAAACTCCAAGAAGTATGACTAATGGGAAACAAAGTAGCAGGTTAGCGTGTGGAGGGTGGATTCAACTTCATGGAAAATTATGAAAAAACTGAAAAGAAAAGAGAGCCCAGGAGAGACTATTAAAGTCTCCAGAACACAAAATAGGACAGAGTGTTTGGAAAGAGGTAGGAATCTAACTTCAAGCACACCAGATAAAGGGATGACAATGAGAAAGAGGACGGGAAACACAGGACTGAAGGTGTTGTATATGAATGCACGCAGTATACTGAATAAGGTAAATGAGCTTGTGGTACAGATTGAAATTGGCAGGTATGATGTGGTGGGCATTATGGAGACATAGCTGCAAGGGGATCTGGACTGGGAGCTAAATATCCAAGGATATACATCCTATTGACAAGATAGGCAGGTTGGCAGAGGGGGTGGGGTTGCTTTGTTAGTAAGAAATGAAATTAAATCGATAGCAAGAAATGATGTAGGGTCAGATGATGTAGAATCTGTGTGGGTAGAGTTGAGGAACTGCAAAGGTAAAAAAACCATAATGGGAGTTATGTACAGGCCTCCGAACAGTAGTCAGGATGTGGGGCACAAGATACACCAGGAGATAGAAAAGGCGTGTAAGAAAGGCAAGGTTACAGTGATCATGGGGGATTTCAATATGCAGGTCGACTGGGAAAATCAGGTTGGTAGTGGATCCCAAGAAAAGGAATTTGTGGAATGTCTACGAGATGGCTTTTTGGAGCAGCTTGTGGTGGAGCCCACTAGGGAACAGGCAATTGTAGATTTAGTGATGTGTAATGAGGCAGATTTAATAAGGGAGCTTAAGGTGAAGGAACCCTTAGGAGGAAGTGACCATAATATGATAGAATTTACCCTGCAATTTGAGAGGAAAAAGCTGGAATCAGATGTAACGGTATTACAGTTGAATAAAGGCAAATACAGAGACATGAGGGAGGAGCTGGCCAGAATTGACTGGGAGATGAGCCTAGCAGGAAAGACAGTGGAACAGCAATGGCACGAGTTTCTGGGAGTAATTTAGGAGACACAGCAAAAATTCATCCCCAGGAAGAAGAAGCATACTAAAGGGAGGACGAGGCAACCATGGCTGACGAGGGAAGTCAGGGACACCATAAAAGCTAAAGAGAAAGCATACAATGAGGCAAAGAGCAATGAGAAACCAGGGGATTGGGAAGCCTACAAAGACCAACAGAGGACAACTAAAAAAGAAATAAGGAGGGAGAAGATTAAATATGAGGGTAAACTAGCCAGTAATATAAAAAAAGATTGCAAGAGGTTTTTTTTAGATATATAAAGGGTAAGAGAGAGGCAAAAGTGGACATTGAGCTGCTGGAAAATGATGCTGGAAAAGTAGTAGTGGGGAACAAAGAAATGGCAGAGGAACTAAATAGGTACTTTGCGTCAGTCTTCACAGTGGAAGACATGAGTGACATCCCCAAAGTTCAAGAGAGTCGGGGGTCAGAGGTGATTATGGTGGCCATTACCAAGGAGAAGGTGCTAGAAAAACTGAAAGGTCTGAAGGTGGATAAATCACCTGGACCAGATGGATTACACCCCAGAGTTCTGAAGGAGGTAGCTGAAGGGATAGTGGAGGCGTTAGTGGTGATCTTTCAGGAATCACTGGAGTCAGGGAGGGTCCCAGAGGACTGGAAAATCGCTAATGTAACCCCCTGTTTAAGAAGGGAGTGAGGCAAAAGATGGGAAATTACAGGCCGATTAGCCTGACCTCGGTCATTAGTAAGATTTTAGAGTCCACTATTAAGGATGAGATTTCAGAATACTTGGAAGTACATGGTAAAATAGGGCAAAGTCAGTGTGGTTTCATCAAGGGGAGGTCACGCCTGACAAATCTGTTAGCATTCTTTGAGAAGGTAACGAGTAGGTTAGACAAAGGAGAGCCAATGGATGTTATCTACTTGGACTTCCAGAAGGCCTTTGACAAGGTGCCGCATAGGAGGCTGCTCAGTAAGATAAGAGCCATGGTGTTAGAGGCAAGGTACTAGCATGGATAGAAGATTGGATGTCTGGCAGGAGGCAGAGAGTGGGGATAAGGGGGTCCTTCTCAGAATGGCGGCCAGTGACTAGTGGAGTTCCGCAGGGGTCAGTGTTGGGACCACAACTTTTCACTTTATACATTAATGATCTAAATGAAGGAACAGAGGGCATCCTGGCTAAGTTTGCAGATGATACAAAGATAGGTGGAGGGGCAGGTAGTATTGAGGAGGCGGGGAGGCTGCAGAAGGATTTGGACAGGTTAGGAGAATGGGCAAAGAAGTGGAAGATGGAGTACAACGTGGGGAAGTGTGAGGTCATGCACTTTGGTAGGAAGAATAAAGGCATAGACTATTTTCTAATTGGGAGAGAATTCAGAAATCTGGAGTGCAAAGAGACTTGGGAGTCCTGGTCCAGGATTCTCTTAAGGTTAATTTGCAGGTTGACAGGGTAGTTAGGAAGGCAAATGCAAAGTTGGCATTTATTTCAAGAGGACTAGAATATAAAAGCAGGGATGTGCTGCTGAGGCTTTATAAGGCTCTGGTCAGACCACATTTAGAATATTGTGAGCAATTTTGGGCCCCGTATCTCAGGATGTGCTGGCCCTGGAGAGGAGGTTCACGAGAATGATCCCAGGAATGAAAGGCTTAACATATGAGGAATGTTTGAGGACTCTGGGTCTATACTCGATGGAGTTTAGAAGGATGAGGGGGGATCTGATTGAAACTTATAGAATACTGAAAGGCCTGGATAGAGTGGATGTGGAGAAGATGTTTCCATTAGTAGGAGAGACTAGGACCCAAGGGCATAGCCTCAGAGTAATGGGAAGACCTTTTAGAACAGAGATGAGGAGAAACTTCTTTAGCCAGAGAGTGGTGAATCTATGGAATTCATTGCCACAGAAGGCTGTGGAGGCCAGGTCATTGAGTGTATTTAAGACCGAGATAGATAGGTTCTTGATTGGTAAGGGGATCAAAGGTTACGGGGAGAAGGTGGGAGAATGGGGTTGAGAAACTTATCAGCCATCAGCAGACTCGATGGGCTGAATGGCTTAATTTCTGCTCCTATGTCATATGGTCTTAAAAGAGGACAGCCATCTAGTGCCACAAGAGGATGAATGATCTCCTCCATTCAGCCAGAGTAAGTCACTCTTCTCATCACTCTCAACTCTCGCAGTCACACATCCACAGGGCCCTCACTCACTGCCAGTTCAAGGAACATCACCATTCACTCTCTCACTCACACTTTCATTGTCCTCAGCCCATCCATGGGACCACTCACTGTCCACACATGCCTGGCAGGCATCCTGCTTACACTCTCTCCATCTCTATTTATGCAGGACAAGCTGGCACACAAGAGGGAGAGGTAACAGACCAGTGGAGGGACTCCTGAATCAAGATCCTCCATTTTGAAAACAGAGCCATCCTGCTGGCCTGCAAAGATCTGGACCGTTCCTGTATTGACGATTAAGTCAGCGGTGCTCTACCAAGTGAGGACCCAGCAGTGTAACATCCATCAGACAACCAAACTGTGAGTGATGTGTCCTGCTTCACAGGCCAGTATCATGCCCTAATTATCACTCCTTGCTTTTACAGGCACAGCAGGGAAACTGCCAAGAGACCAAAACCCAGAGCCCCAATCATGGAGGTCAAGCCCCAAGGGAAGCTCAGAAGAGGAATCTGCTGAAACCCTCCTTGAAGTCCCATCACAGCGCTCACCCACACCCTCCAACAGTGCAGAGACACACCTCAGTGGGACCTAGCTTTAGAGTAGCCTTGGGATCACAATCTGGTGAGCACATTGCACTTTCTGATCCACAGCAGACGGCGGCAGGGGCTTCCCAGGTGTCTGGCACAGGGGACTACTGGAAGCCAGAAAATTACTGAGTCTGAGTCAGATGATGAGACTCTGGGTTTGGTCATGTCACAGTTGCTGGAGCTGCAAAGGTAAGCTTGGGAATGTCAGGAAGGGATGCAAGGCACAATGGAGGAGTCCATGCACCTTCAGCTGAGCTGATAGCTCCAGCATGCCAACACACCGAGGTCAACACTGGTAGGAGTGGCCACCATGGAGACTTTGGTTCAGGACATCAGTCCTGCACTGCAGCACGGGCTGCACTCCATCACTGACGCCACAGTTGACCTCCCACAGCGTGTATGCGAACGGGTGCAGGGCAGCTTGATTTCACTCCAGCTACCTCTTCTCCTCAAAGAGTCAGCGAGGGGCCATTGGGCACCCATAGGGAGAAGGATTAGCAGGTGTACTCCCCAGGGCCATCCATCAGGTGATTCCGGGAGTGTCTGGCCCATCAGAATCACCTCTTCCTGTGACCTCAGCAGCTCCAGCTCCACAAGCCAAGGAGGCTGCCACTGCCACACAGCAGGACCCCCAAGTAGGCAGGGGCCTTCCAGGTCTCAGCCCTCCAAAGGACACCTGCCAAAGTCATCACAGACAGGGCACAGCAATCAGCAGGCTGCCTCCACCTCAGCTATGGATGTCTGGGGAGCACCAAGACGTAGCGGCAGGGTTAGGAAGGGTAAGAAGATGTAACTCTTTTGTTACAAAACAAATAAACTGAATTAACAAATCAAGGGACAAAGGAAAAGGCAGCTCCTTAAAGGGAAATTGCAAAAACAAAAGACAAAATGTAAAGGGGACTTACCAACATTAAATCAAAATGTGATTAAAGGGGTCAATAAAATACCCCAGTCCCCATGGTGCCCACCGAGGATGAAAGACCTCGACAATGCCAGCAAACACCACATGCTCCCTTTCCAGGGACACCAGCCTGCGATCATAGCCACAGAAGAGGGGCAGATAGTCGGGTTGGACGATCCCCTCGATCGCCCGCTGCCTGAACCTGTTAATGGCCAACTTAGCCAGGCCCAAGAGCAGGTTCACGAGGAGGTCCTCCTCCCTCCCAGCCCCCCTCCACACCGGGTGCCCATAGATCAGGAGCGTGAGACTGAAGTGCAAACTAGACAGTAAAACATTTCTCAAGAAACTAAAAAGGGGGTGCAGCCTACAACAACCTACACACACGTGGTCCACAGACTCCACAAGGCCGCAAAAGACGCAGGCATCCTGGGAGTCCATGAACCGACACACTCTATGATTGTACGGGACTGCTGCGTGCAACACCCTCCACCCCAGGTCCCCGATAGAAAAGGGGAGGACACCTCTGTAAAGGGTCTCCCACTGGGGACCTCCACTGCCGGATGGAAACTAGGCATACCAGGGCATGTCTGAGTGGCAGGCGAGGGCAAGGAAGTGAAGGGTGTGCAGCAGCAGCCCATACAGGAAACCCCTCCACACCGTGCTAAAGGGCACGGAGGGCATTTCCGTGAGGCGACTCAGGTTGCCTGGCTCCCGAGGGATGGTTCGGGGCTTGGGAGCAATGTGGAATTCTGTCCAAACAGGGGTTTATTCGGACGGAAGATCACTGCGCACCCGCGCCACCTTGAGTCCCAGTATGACATCGGGGCCGAACACAGCCGTCCTAAGGTCTTGGATGACATTGGCCATAAGCCAAGCATCCACTGACGCACATTGTGTCAACTCCTGGGGATTCGTCCAGCCCACTCCTCTGCTACCCAGCACATCCCCGATCCTGGTCACGCTGGCAGCCACAGCCCTCCTCTCCGCCAGCCACTGAAAAGTGCAAAGATGCAGATTCCTGAGCCATGGCTTTCTGACGATATCCACTATCCTTGACGGCGGAGAGCTGCGTCGCAAGGCAACCATGTTCCAGAATTTGATCAAGTCCTGGTAAAAGACAGGCAACGCCGGCAAGAATCCACAAAGGCCCCTCAGGTCTATAAATACGTCATAATCCAGGCCGTGCACCTGGTGGAAGAAATACGTTGCCAGGGCACACAACCTTGGAGGGGGCTTGAAGTAAAGGCATCACCGCAGGGTCTAAAGCCGGAAAGTCGCCACCTGGGTGCGTAGCCACACCAGCGCCTGACCGCCCTCCCTGAGCAGGAGACTCAGAGTCTCAGCAGCGACCCAGTGCAGCCTTTTGTCCCAGAAGTTGATGAGCATTCTCTGGATTTTTGTGACAAAATCTGGGAGAGGGGTCAAAGTGACCAGCCGGTACCACAACATGGCAGCAATCAGCTGGTTTATTAACAGCACTCAACCCCGGTAAGGCAGCACTTGGAGCAGTTCTGTCCAGCACCGCAGGTGAGAGGTGACTTTGGCCTCCAGCTCCTGCCAGTTCGCTGGCCAGGTTTCCTCAGCAGGGCAGAGGTGGACCCCCAGGGTAGAGGAGGCTGGTTCTGGTCCAGGTGAAAAGCCTGAGCTTCTTGGGTAGGGGATCCATCTGCCACTTACCGTCCAGGAGTCCAGAACACTTGCCCCAGCTGATCCTGGCAGAGGACACTCCTGGCACTCGCGCATCCTCCGCAGGTCATCCGGGTCAGGGAACATGAGCAGCACATCATCGGTGCAAATCAAGAGGACCACCCCAATGCCCAGCCCATGCAGAACCAGTTCCGACAAACTCCTCCACAAGAGGCGCAGGAAAGGCTCCACGCAGATGGAATACAGTTGGCCAGACAGGGAGCAGCCCTGATGCACTCCTCTGCCAAAGTGAAGGGGCACCATCAGGGACCTGTTAACCTTAACTAGACATTCTGCGGCAATGTACAGAAGTCAGATCCGGGGGACAAAATGAGTCCCGAACCCGAATGCTCGCAGAGTCTTGAATAAATATTCATAATCCACCCTGTTGAACGCCTTCTCCTGGTCAAAAGATGGGAACTCTTGATAATCTTTTAAATGAAAACAATTAAACCAAATCAACAAAATTGGGATAAATCAGGCACAGCCCCTAATTCAGGTCAGCTGTAAAACCAAGGACAAAAATTTAAAGGAACCTTACAAACTTTAAATCAAAATGTGATTAAAGGGGTCAACAAAACACCCCAGTCCCCGCGGTGCCCACCGAGCATGGAAGGCCTCAAGCGTGTCAGCAGACACCGCGAGCTCCCTCTCCAGGGACATCCGGCAGCGAACGTAGCCACGGAAGAGGGATAAACAATCGGGCGGGACTCCCCCGTCGATTGCCCGCTGCCTGGACCTGTTAATGGCCAACTTGGCCAGGCCCAGGAGCAGGTTCACAAGGAGGTCCTCCTCCTTCTCGACCCCCTTCCGCACCGGGTGCCCATGGATCAGGAGCGTGGGGCTGAAGTGCAAGCAAAACATCAATAAAAGGTTTTTCAAATAACTAAAAAGGGAGTGCAGCCTACAACACCCTATATATACATGGTCCACGGACTCCACAAGACCGCAAAAAGGGCACGTGTCCTGAGAGTCTGTGAACCTATGCATCCTCTTATTATAGGGGACTGCTGCATGCAACACCCTCCAACCCAGGTCCCCGATAGAAAGGGGGAGGACACCTCCGTAGAGGGCCTCCCATCGGGGGCCTCCGCCGCCGGACGGCAACAAGGCACGCCAGGGCGTGTCCGGGCGGCGGACAAGGGCGAGAAAATGGAAGGTGTGCAGCAGCAGTCCGTACAAAAAGCCCCTCTTTGCCGTGCCAAAAGGCACAGAGGGCATGTCCCCGAGGCGGCTCATATTGCGGGGCACCAGCACCCGAGGGAGGGTTCGGGGCTTGGGGCCAATGTGGAATTCTGTCCGATCAGGGGAACGTTCAGATGGAAGACCACCGCGCACCTGGGCCACCTCAAGACCCAAAATAACGTCGGGTCCGAGCATGACCGTTCTCAGGTCTTGGATGGCATCGGCTGCAACCTGGACACTCACAGACGCACGTCGCTCCAACTCCTGCGGGAGCATCCAGCCCGGTCCTCCGCCACCCAGCACGTCCCCGATCCTGGTCACCCCTGCGGCCACAGCCCTCCTCTCCGCCAACCACTGAAAAGGACGGAGGGGCGGATTCCTGAGCAGCGGCTCTCTGACGATAGCCGTTACTCCTGACGGGGGAGAGCTGCGTCGCGAGGCGACCACTTTCCAGACTTTGATCAGGTCCTGGTAAAAGACAGGCAACGCCTGCAAGGAGCCACCGAGGCCCATCTGTTCTATAAACAGGAGCTGCACGTCATAATTCAGGCCGTGCACCTGACGGAAGAAATACGTCGTCAGGGCACACATCTAGGAGGAGGCTCGACGTAAAGGTATCGCTGCAGGGTCTGAAGGCGGAAAGTCACCACCTGTGTGCGTAGGCACACTAGCGCCTGACCACCCTCCCTAAGCGGGAGACTCAGAACCTCAGCAGCGACCAATGCAATCTTTTGTCCCAGAAGAAGTCGACTAACAATTTCTGGATTCTTGTGACAAAGTCCGGGGAAGGGGTCGCACGATAGACCAGTCCTCTGGAAAAAGTGGATGATGTCCCTGACCAGGTGGACGTTATCAAAAATAGTGCGGCCCTGGACCATGTAGGACTGGTGAGGGTGGATCAAGTGGTCCAGCATGGTGCCAAGGTAAGAAGACATGGCTCTGGCAAAGAGCTTGTAATCTGTGCTGAGGAGGGAGACCGGGCACCAGTTCTTAAGGTGGCGGAGATCCCCCTTCTTAGGCAACAGAGCAATGACCGCCCTGCGCCATGAGGGGCATCTCCCCGGTAGCAATACTCTCCCCCAGGACCCCCGCGTAGTCATTCCCCAGGATGTCCCAGAACGCCCTGAAGAATTCCACGGTCAGCTCATCCAGGTCCAGGGACTTGCCCCTGGACAAGCTGTCGAGGGCGCCGGTCAGCTCCCCCAGACTTATAGGGGACTCAAGCTTACCAGCAACCTCCAGGCCGACCTGCAGCAGGTTCTCCCACAAGACTCTGCGAGCATCCTCACTGGACGGATCTGGAGTGAACAGGGCAGTGTTGTAGGTTTTGACAATGGCCCTGATGCCATTCTGATCTGAGACAAGGGATCTGTTGTCAGCCAGCAGCGTAAGGAGCTGCTGATGTACTTCGTGCCTTTCTTCCAGCGAGTAGGAGGAGGAGCTGCGGTCTAGATCCTGGAGGAACTGGATCCGCAACCTCAAGTACACGCCGTGGGACCCGACAAGTTGCAGGTCCCCAGCACTCCCTTCTCTTCATACGCCAGCCGCAGGGTCGGGTCCACATCAGGCTGACGGAGACGTGCCTCCAGGTCAAGCACCACCTCCTTGACTCTGGATTACAGCCTCTTTGTCAACCCCCTCATGTACTCCTGACAGAAGACGCAGACGTGAGCCTTGCCCATGACCCACCATGCCCTCAAGGAGGGGAAGCCTCCCCGCTTCCTTCTCTAACCAGCCCAAAAACGAGTCCAGGAACTGCTCCTCCCCCAGCAGCAGGCTGTTAAAGTGCCAGTATGTGGGACCCTGTCCAAGCACAGAACTGAACGAGTTCCAGCCTCACCAGATGGTGGTCCGTGCACGACACCTGCCACACAGAAGCTGATGGAACGTAAGACATGAACGCCTTGGAAACATAAAGGTGGTCGAGTCTGGACGCTCCGACTCCAGGTGACACGAAAGTGAAAACACTGGAGTCAGGATGGAGATGTCGCCAGATGTCCACCAAGTCAAAGGGCCCAACCAGGTCCTGCAACGTACTCACACCTAGCATGCAGTGCTGGGCACCATGATGGTCCCTGGCCTCGACGGTACAGTTGAATTCCCCCCGAGGACGATGCACTCGCTGCATCGATGGAGCTGAGATGAGTGGACACTTCCTCAAAGAAGTTCGCTTGCTGCTTAGCGCCCAGGGGAGCGTACACATTCACAAAGTGAAGCGCTGCGCCCTCCAGTGCACAATAAGATGCAGCAACTGGCCTGGCACCGGCTCCTTGGCCCCCAAGATCTCCAGCTGAAAATGTAGGGCCAATAAGATAGCCACCCCACCAGAATTGGAGGCTAGGTGACTGACGTGGAACCCCGCTCACCACTCCAGGAGCTTTGTAGCTTTGTCTCCCAGGACGGTATAGGTTTCCTGCAGGAAGCATACTTCCCATCCCCAAGGACCGAGAAGTTCTGGAACCTGTGCTGTGCATTCCTGCTGCCGTGGACGTTGAGGCTAGCTATGGTAATCTTCATTGTCAGAAGTATGCGCTACCATCACCATATCTAGTGCAAGAAAGAGAAGTCTATTTTAATCCATCCCCTCCTTTAGGAGCCCAGCAAGAAACGTGTAGCCCATTCTTTTGGCGTTCTGGTCCAGCCCAAGGTGCCTTGAGGGCCTCGCTGGGGAACCAGAACATAAGAGGAAAAGAATGCCAACGGTCCAGGGCCGACTGGACCCTGTCTCTGCAACCACAATTACGCACAAAAAAATCCTGGAGTGCCCGTAAAGGGATGAGGGGAGAATCGTGGGGGGGCATCAGGGGATCCACCACCTCACCCGACAGTGATTCTAAGCCGTCCCCGGTGCTCACCACTGAAACCCCGTCCTCCTCCAGGTCATCGCCTCCAACTTCCAACCCCTCCCCCATATTGAGTACGGGGGCTGGTTCAGAACTGCCTGTCGGCTCCACCTCCAGCTCGATCCCACCCTCAGGATCAAGGGCAGAGGGGTCCTCTCTGGTGTCCTCTTGGGGATATGGGCCAAAAGGCTGCGGCGGCTCAGAGCTCCGCTCCCCCGCCAGGCACCGGGTTGTCTGGTGAATCCAGAGAAAGCTCCGGATCTAGGATGGAGGCACCCAACGTTGAAGTTTAGGAGGGAGCGGGAAGACTTTCCTCGCCACTGCCGCCCGATGACCCAGCGTTTGGGGCCATGAAGTGGTTGCCGCAGTCCCCTGGCGGGACAGATAGCATCTCAGGAGTACAAGGTGTGTCGGGGTGGGGCACCACTGCAAGGGTGATAACCTCGCCAATCCTCGAAAGGCCTTGCTCAGGGGACTGCATCAAGGGGTCGGGGATTTGGGCTCCCCCCAGAATACCGCCCCCTTTTTACCCCCATCTGCGAGGCCTCCACTGCCTCCCCCAGCCTCCCCCCCAACACTCTGTCCTATGGGGTTTGGGCAGGTCCACCTTCTTTAGTAAGGTTTGGGGTTGTGCACCTCATTGTCGCTGGACCTGGGAACCTGCGCAGGGATGATGCCGGTCCCAGCACTTGGCGCTGAGATACGGGAGCACACGCTGCCATGAAGCCGGGGCCAGATGGTCTTTTCTCCCCCAAGCTGGTGTCTTCAAGGGTCTTGGAGTCAGGATGTTTTTGGGGTGTTTGGGGGCTGCCTCTGGGTGGATGGGTCTTTCTCCGTGCCTTCTTACAGCATAGATTCTCTCCCACCACCTTGCTGGCAGGCCAGGTGAAGTTAGCCACCAGCAGCACTCCCCTTTGAGGGGGTGCAAATGGAGTGGTGCTGGGGGGAGGTGCGGTGGTGCCAGCTATGGCCGCCTGGGTGGTGCTGGCTGCCTTGGAGGTGGGGCAGTTCTTCCTAGCATGCCCCACTTGCTTGCAGGAATGGCACTGCACGCCATCTGCCATCCAAAATACCCAGTAGGCGGCCTCCTCGAAAATGACGTCAAACCATCCCTCTGTGCACTCCTCCCAGGGTCAGGCGAACGAAGACCTGGCGTCAGAAGGAGTACACATGGAGGAGGTTGGGCTCTCTGAGGCCAAGCAGGAACAGCACAACCCCAAACCTGACCTCCCCCAGTTGATGAAGGTCGAGGAGGAGAAGTTCACCCGGAACAAAGGGCGAGACATTGGATAACATGGGCCTCTCTGCGGTGGCCTCTGAAGGGTCCATCGCAAGATAGGTCCTGCCCACAGTGAGCCCCCTCAGAGGCTATGTGATGATCTATGGCGTGTACTCACTGTATATTGTCATCATCCTCCTGCAATCAAGTGACTATTAAGGCCTCCACTGTATCTCCATGACAGGAGCTTTATCACCGAGGGTATGTGCGCTGCCATAAACCAGACTGGAGTCAAACATTGATAGGTGCAATATGAGGATCTTATGGTGTCTCCTCACTGCATGCTGTTAGAATCCTCCACAAATCTAGCAGCTATGAAGGCCTCCCAAGCATGCCTGCCTTGTCTGGCCAGCGCAAGGGCATCATCATCGTCTTTGAGGACTTTCTCACCCTCATCACTGTCGACGTCCTCCTCATCAGAGGAGACCTCCAGCACCTGCATCTCCTCCTCAGCCAGCTCCTCTACAACCTGACGCTGCATAGGAGAAAGGGTGCAGCAGGCAACGACGATGCGTGACACCTTCCGTCTATTGCAAGGCTCCACCTGACCGGACCAGGCACTAGAAAAGCATTTTCAGCATCCCGATGGTTTGTTCCACTAAGTTGTGAGTTGCAGCATGAGCCTCATGATACCTTCGTTCTGCTGCAGTCGAGGCCGCTGCATGGGTGTCATCAGCCACATCCTCTGCAGGTAGCCCTTGTCCCTGAGGAGCCATCCCTGCAACCTCTGTGAACCCAGGAAGACGTCAGGGATCTGTGACCGACTGAGGATTTAGACGTCATGCACATTCCCTTGAAACTGTGTGCAGACCTGCAGGTTGCACTTTAGCTGCACGTTCAGCAAATGGAATCTCATGAGCTCGACATAGTTGACCTCATGTTGCAACGGAGATCTGAGCGCCACGAGTGCAGTCAATGGCACCCTGCATCTGTGGGAAATCCGAGATCTGGGCAAATCCAATCGCTCTTGCTTCCTGGCACTCCTGGTCCCGGGCAAGTTGCAAAAAGTTGTGTGCCCTCGCAAAGATGGCATCCATGATCTCATGTGTGGATTTGTGGGTGGAGACTTGTGAGATCCCACAGAGGTCACCTGTAAAGCCCTGAAAAGAGCCACTGATGTAGAAATTGAGCGCAGCGGTCACTTTCACGGTCACTGGCAGTGGATGCCCTCCATGTCCATGTGTTGCCAAATCTGCGGTAGCTGGCAGACGTGACAAACCAGTTCCCTAGACATGCGCAGTCTTCAGAGACACTGGTTCTTGGTCATCTGCAGGAATGAAAGGTGGTGTCTATAGACCCTGGGTGTCATTAGGCGCCAACCAGCGAACGCTCACAGAGGCTCTTTGGTGGCATGTGCGGGAGACCCAGCTGCCCCTTCTTCCAGTGGGTGCTGCTCCTCCCTCTGCGCAGCCAGGTGCCTCAGTTGCTCTCTTTACTGTTGTCTTTGCTCTCTGTACGCCACAAGTCATGCAGCTAGTTCACCAGGCTCCATGATCCTGATGTACTCCTCCCGCAGAAAAAGAAGCGTGGATTAGCATGGGTGTACTTAGGACCTCTCTTGGTTAAGTCTGAAGGCCCCTTAATACTTCTCGGAGAGTACTGGCCACCACTTGGATGGCCAGAGATTAGTGCGCTGCATGGCTGCCCTAAACCCCACCTTCCTCTCCCCCACTCTGCCTGACCAATTGGTGGCAGCTTTGTCCATTGGATTGCATGCTGTGCGCTCAGCTCATGCACGGCATTCTCTGAACATGTGTTGCAAGGCTGCATTGTTAGCTTGAATGTATTTATAAACCTAACCCTTTGTTAGGTATATAATAAAAAAAAAGACATGGCACTTTTGAAAGTTAATATTACCAAAGAATTATGAGCTAGAAACTAGTCAAATGGGAAAAAAAATCAGCCTAGAGTATCTTCTGTACACTTTTATTTTATATTGTGCCGGACCAATTTGCGATTAGATGTGCCTTTTTATGTGCATTTGCATTTAAGATTTTTAAATGTCGGAGCACAAAGAAGCATGAAGGAAGGTTTTAATCCAAGCAGTGCCACACTTTATATAATTTTCATTTCCATCATGTTCACTACATGTGCTAGAGTAAAAAGAATACCTAACACGGGGAAGACTGGTCCGAACTGGTATAATGATATTGCAAGAGGCTGAGGGTGCCTCCACCAGTGACTGTTCCATGACCAGCTTTAGCAAGGATATTGTACAATGTGCCCAGTCATCCAACTGTTCTGCAGTCCACTAAAACACTCATTAGTTTGCAGTCTGAGCCCGATGGGTGAAGAGCTCTGGAGCACTAGGTGGCAATTTGACGCCTCTGTGTTGCTTGAGTGGGCAGATAAGCTAGAAGCCCGCCTCAAATCATATCAATGTGGCTGTGCCTGAACTGTCTCAGCTGCAGAGGAATAGTCACTTTATACAAGGTATCCCTATTCGTGGCCATTTCCCTCTCCCACCACCACGCACCCCCACCTCGCACATGCTTGCGCGCTACTTTCAACCACAGGGTAGCCTTTGCCCCCCCCACCAATGTACTTCAACCTTGATGTCCAACAAGTGTCCCTTGCAAGCACTCCACAACGTTACTGTGCAGTCACCTCCGAGATCCTCTCAAAGTGCAGCTCGCCAAGTGCACACCTTTTATGTGCTGTTGTGAAACATATCGGCATGATGAGGGCGGACAATCCAGCGGAGGAAGACGATTCCAGCAGGCTGACCTTATAATGACATATTGATATATTACAATGAGAACCCCAGAGATGGGAAATGAGGTCCGCCATCGACGGGCTGAGCAGACGATCACAAACTGGTTTCACGATGTAGTGAAACTGATTTTTGGCATATTCTCCGCTCATGCCGCCAAACACACCCGACGCCAACAGGCACGGACGATTCCACCCACGGGGTCATAGAATGGTTATTGCACTGAACGAGGCCATTCAACCCATCATGTTCATGCCAGCTTTCTGATAGAGCCAGTCAGCTAGTTCCATTTCCCTTTCTTTTCGCTGTAGCCCTACAATTCTTTTCTCTTCAGATAATTATCCAATATCCTTACCCTTATCTTTACCCAATGCTGAGGTACTCACATTTGCATTTGTCAGTTTGAGTTGGAAGTTAAACTGTCTGCAACTTGAAGTGTCCTTTAGGCAGAAAAAATAACTGGTCGGCAACTCTGTTTCTAGGTTCTAGTGAGATTTGCACCTGTTACTAATGTGTGGTGTGTGGGTTTATTGGCTGCTTTTTTAAATATATGAAAAAGACATGCGCTTCAAAATGCATTCTCCGTGCTCATTTTCTTGTCTACAGAAGGCTGCTGCCAGTGCTTTCAATAAAAGATAAAGATTGAATAGAAGATTTAATCTAACTAAACTCCAGTCTGTCTGGATAGAAAACATATCAGTGATCTGCCGTTTATACAGTGTCATAGCTGATATATTACAGAACAAGCTGTGGAACGACCATTGTTAAAAATGTGCTATTAACTGGTTTATGAATTTAAATATTTACCACTACAATTGAGATAGAGATGTCGCAGAGCTGAACTATGTTTTCATGTAAAGGGTTTTGTTAAAATAATTTTAAAATTCTCCTTTATCATGTACTTCATTTGAAGGACCACAATTTCCTTAAATTAGTCGGTCACTTTTTGTTGTGGCTGATTTTCTCAATGTACCAAGATTGTTATCTGGGATGGGGAATGGGCAGGGGAAAGTTCTGAAAAGCAATTTGACATTTAGAAAAAGTGAAAGATAAATCATCCTGGTTAAAAGTAGGTTATATGAGAAGAACAGGCAGGTCTGACCACTGTGTGTGAAGAATGTGTACCCATTAAAAAAATAATATGCATTTCTTAAAACCATAGAATGTAAAATCTCCAGCTAAGTGTCATTTAAATTATAGGATTTGTTTTCATGGAAAGCAATATTACACAAACACAGTCATACTTAACCATCACAACTTATTTGTGTAACATCTCATTTCTGTAAAGACCTTGCTACGATGACTTTTAAAAATGTAAGCTGTCATGAAACTATTAATGTATGTAATATTATTGGAAAATATTTTTCTTTTAAAATAGAGGTTTAGTCTGTGGTGTGTCTTAATTAGATTAAAGCCAGCTAGTCTGGGTGCTTTGATGTGTACTAATTTTGAGATGTGAGAGCGGTAGAGTGCATTTGCATTTTTTGAATAGCGCATTCAAGTGGGGTGAAATCTGGCACCTAGCTAGCAGAGACCAAGCATTACATTTATATTAGTAATAAAATTGGTCCTATGAAACGGGTTTTATTGTTAGCGGGGGTGGAGTTCAAAGAGGCTGGTGATACAATGAGAATTTACATTCAATGAAATCTGTTGGATATATCCGATAGCAGTTTCTGTTTACAGAGCAGAGGCAATGTAAGATCAAAACCTGTGAGCCTACCACTATGTCTGCAAAGGAACCAAAGTGAAAGGAACCTTATTTTGAATTTGTAAGGTGAAAATACTTTGCCTGGTGTCTGCTTAAAAATCTATGAGTTGCTGTTGCCTTAGTGGAGATTAGTCTGGGAATTTGTTAAAATTTTGATAGTAGTAATTTGTAGCCATGTGTATGTGTTTAATGTGTTGTAACTTGATAAAATATTTCATTTAGTTTAATATAAAAACCTCTCGAGAACTGAGTCTGATTCCTGAATTTAGAGCTGCATCTCAAACATACCGCTTAAAAATATAAGTTATGACAGTTGTTTAAAGTTTCCCTTTGGGATTTTTAAATACCTCAGCTTTACCAAACTGCCGTCTCATAAAACCCAAATGGAAGATTTTGCGTTACATCAAACTGATAGACAAAAATATCTTGTGATAGAAAAGGTGCAAAAATATTAATGGATAAAGGGCAAATGGCTCTGGAAATGGGTCTCATTTTATATGAAATGAAGTATGAAGTGAGAACTGTCACTTTAAAGGAGGTCAGACTTACAGTCTCTTACAAAGTAATCAAAAATACCCTATCACTAATATTAGGAATTCTAGCTGCAATCTGTGCACACCACTGCCTGTTCAAGAAATAAATTATTTGTCAATAATCAACCTCCCAATCACTGACAATCCGAACACCATTATGAAATGGGAAAAGCTCCATTCCCAAGCATCACTGTGAAATCACACCTAACCACACAAAAAATATAGATCTCAACTGCTTACGTAATAATACTATCTTGTATATTGCATGCATTTATTTCACCTTGGCTCCTGCTATGATTTTTCAATCATACTCCTAACATCAGTAACTTTGCTGCAATCATTTTACTCTGACATTTGGTTGACTTGTTACAGTATTACTTTAAGTCAATCAGCGAGCAGGAACTATACTAATGAAATGTGAAGAATGCAGCTAGAAAACTATCGGCGAGATTTTCCGCACCCGCCCACCTGCCGCTGCGAGCTTCCGGTCCCGTCGCAAGTCAATGGACTTCCGATGGGGCGCCACCTCATCCGTGGCAGGTCTCGCCCGCAACGGAGCTGGAAAATCATGGCCCATAAATGAGAACCTACTACAGATAACACAAGGTATTAAAATTGGCAATGCAGGTTAATAAAGCCATTGTAAAAGAAGCAAAGTACTGAGGTTCATATCTAGAGGGATAGAAATGAAAAGCAGGGAAGCTGTGCTAAACTTGTATAGAAACTTGGTTATACCACACC
This sequence comes from Carcharodon carcharias, assembly GCF_017639515.1. Lineage (NCBI taxonomy): Eukaryota > Metazoa > Chordata > Chondrichthyes > Lamniformes > Lamnidae > Carcharodon > Carcharodon carcharias. Next base: position 87,971,849 of record NC_054479.1, on the reverse strand, counting down.
TGGAATACGTGAGCAGTTCTGATCTCCATATTATGTAAAGGATATAAAAGCACTGAAGAATGTACAAAAAAGATTTACAAGGAAAATAACTGATATCAGAACTAAGAATTTATTAAGAAAGGTTGCATGGCTTGGAGCTCTTTTCTCTAGAAAGGAAAAGCTGAGGGGTGACCTAACTAATAGAGGCCTTTAAGATTATGAAAGGGTTTGATAGGGTACGTTTAGAGAACAAAAACAGAATTACCTGGAAAAACTCAGCAGGTCTGGCAGCATCGGCGGAGAAGAAAAGAGTTGATGTTTCGAGTCCTCATGACCCTTCGACAGAACTTGCGTTCGAGTCCAAGAAAGAGTTGAAATATAAAACAAAAACAGAATTACCTGGAAAAACTCAGCAGGTCTGGCAGCATCGGCGGAGAAGAAAAGAGTTGACGTTTCGAGTCCTCATGACCCTTCGACAGAACTTGCGTTCGAGTCCAAGAAAGAGTTGAAATATAAACTGATTTAAGGTGTGTGTGTGGGGGGCGGAGAGATAGAGAGACAAAGAGGTGGAGGGGGGGGCGGGGGTGTGGTTGTAGGGACAAACAAGCAGTGATAGAAGCAGATCATCAAAAGATGTCAACAACAATAGTACAATAGAACACATAGGTGTTAAAATTAAAGTTGGTGATATTATCTAAACGAATGTGCTAATTAAGAATGGATGGTAGGGCACTCAAGGTATAGCTCTAGTGGGGTTTTTTTTTTTATTTATATAATGGAAATAGGTGGGAAAAGGAAAATCTTTATAATTTATTGGAAAAAAAAGGGAAGGGGGAAACAGAAAGGGGGTGGGGATGGGGGAGGGAGCTTACGACCTAAAGTTGTTGAATTCAATATTCAGTCCGGAAGGCTGTAAAGTCCCTAGTCGGAAGATGAGGTGTTGTTCCTCCAGTTTGCGTTGGGCTTCACTGGAACAATGCAGCAAGCCAAGGACAGACATGTTTAGAGAAGCTGTTTCCAATTGTGGCAGAGAACAACATTATTAGTCCATGAATACTGTACAAGTCATTAGTAAATCCAATAAAGAATTCAGGAGAAACTTCTTTACTGGAAGAAGAGGGTTAGGAGATGGAACTTGTTACCAAATGGAATAGTTGAGAGGAGAGAAAAGCAGCATAGGTACATTTAAGGGGAAAGCAGATAAATGCGTGAGGGAGAAAGAAATAGAAGGATATGTTAATAGGGTGAGATTGTAGAGCATAAACAGTGGCATGGACCACACATTGAATGGCCTGTTTCTGTGCTGTAAATTCTGTGTAATTGCTGGTTGCTCCTGGTTTAAAACATGAATGCTGCATCCATTAAGCAGGAGCAAAATGTTATTTAATCTATGTATGCGAGTATACATCCTGCCGCTCCGTCTATCAGTAGGTTATGCCAACAGGGCTGTGCAATTCTATGTTAAAAATTCTACATACTAAGGACTTACAAAAACAATCAATCCTGAATGAGAACCTATTATTATTTTTCAAGTAAATAAATTGAAACACTCAAAAGATTTTTACAAAACAAAGTTTGCCATTTTATTCTCAGTAGCTAAAATTTCTAATATCTAAATGATGATTTGAAACCAAATAATTTTTTTTTAAAGTTTATCACAATATGTTTCCCCTGTGAATAGTCTTTTGTGTCCTTTAATGCCTTCTTTGAAGTTTTTTATTTGAAAACTTAGCCTTTCTCATAAGACTGGGTTTGGATTTAATGACTGGAATTTTCCAGCCCTGTTGGCCTCGGGCATCATGGCGGGCGGGGGAGGGAGAACATGGTGAGAAGGCCTAAAATCGGTTGTATGCCAGCATGAAAGCACAGCGGGATCATCCAATGGTGTCTGCCATGGCAGAAAGCCAATCACGCTGGAGGCCGGCGTGAACCCACTTTGCATCCCGCCAATGGGATGCAAAGTAAGGTCTGACCAGAATCGTCCCCCAATGCCACATTTACACTTACGCTGGTGGGAAAACAAGCTGGCCAGAACACACTGGGCCTTGCTCAGAGCACGAACATTCGAGGCGCAGAAGATGCTGGAGCCCTACAACTAATGGACCCTGGAGGAACACGTGTATCACATGCTGGGCAGATTCTCATGTACATGGCTCAACCACGAAGCAGCTCTGGGGAGGTGGGAGGTCTCCATTAATGTCTCGGGTCTGCTTCGGAACATCACGGACTTGGCCATGGGCTGCTACAGATGATCGGCGAGGAGGGAGGGAGAGGAAGATCCAGGTGTGAGTAGGAGAGGAAGGTGCACCATGATGGGAGGTGGAAGAGGAAGATCTAGGGTTGACTGGGAGAGGAAGGTGTACAGGCATGTGAGGCTGGGAGGGGGGAAGAACGATGGTGTTGTGGGGGGTGAGTTTGGGGGGTGGGGACAAGGGTATTGGGTGGGGTGAGGTTTGGAGTAGGGGACAAAGGTGTCAGGGGAGTGAGGTCGTGAAGGGGAGGAGGGTGTAACGGGGGAGAATGCGGCAAGTCGGGAGGTAGGTGTAAGGGAAGGAGTTCGGAGGGGAGAAAGGCGTTTGGAGGGGGAGGAGATCAGAGGAAGGAGTAGTTCAGAGGAGGGGAGGAGATCAGAAGAGGGAACAGTTTGGAGGGGGGTGGAGGGGTGCGGTGGGAAGGAGTTCAGAGGGAGAGGAAGGGGTTTGGAGGGAGGGGAAGGAGTCCGGGGGAAGGGAGGAATCTGAAGTGGGGAAGGACTTTGGAGGAGGAAGGAGTTTGAAGGGCTAAGGACTTTGGGGAGGGGAAGGAATCCAGGGGGAGGAAGGAGTCCAGGGGTGGAGGGGGTGAGAAGGGAGAAGTCCAAAGCGAGGAAGGACTTTGGGGGAGGAAGGAGTTCGAAGGGGATAAGGGCTTTGGGGGAGTGGAAGGAGTTCGAAAGGAGGAAGGAATCTGGGGGGGGAGGAATTTGGAGGGAGGAAGGAGTTTGGGGGTGGAGGGAAGGAGTTTGGGGGGGTGGAAGGATTTCGGAGGAGGAAAGGAGTCTGGGGGAGGAAGGAGTCTTGTGGAGGAATGAGTTCGAAGGGGGGAGGACTTTGGAGGGATGAAAGGAGTTTGGAGGGGGAAAGAAGTCTGGGGGGAGGAAGGAGTAAGGATGGAAGAAGGTGTCTGGGGAGGAGGAGGAAGTAAGAGTGCAGGAGTGAGTAGGTGGGGGGCGGGGGGGATGTCCAGGTGAATGTGCAAGGGAGGGGTCTGTGGAGTCAATGACTGCTTCCAGGGGAGCGAGCTGAGGGTGGACATGGTAGGAGGAAAGGTGAGTATAAAAGGGGACAGCGTGAGCCAGAAGGGTGGGAGGATGAGGGTGCAATGGTAACAATAGAAGGGGTGGGAGGAGTGGTTGGTGGGGACTTGGAGGCAGACACAGACTCGGGGGGGTGGAAGGAGGTGGTCGGGGAGATCAATGTGGATGAGGGTGGGATTCTCAGAAAGGTAAGGAACGTGCACATTCACCTGGACATCCTGGAAAGAAAAGGGTTCTGGTCGGTAGGCGATGATGGGGAGGTGAAATGTGATGCCAAGGGGTCAACAGTGATGGGGAAAGGACATGGGTGACTGGGGGAGGGGAAAGACCGGGGGGAGCTGCATAATTAATGAGGTGGGGCATGCCAGGAATGGGATAATATGGCATGAAAAACCGACATTGCAGCTGGCGGATGAAACAACCTTTTCCTTACCCGCTACCACACTTTATGCAAATTTGGGACAATTCCACCCGATGTTCAAACTTGACTGTCAGCTAATGGCAGCGCCTGTTGTCTGAGCATGTGAGGAATGCAAAAGTTTCCGACATGCACTGGTACTGCTTACTTATCCCAAATGATATAATACTTCTCTTTGGAGTCAAATATTGTAATTCAAAATGGTTTGCAAAATTATTTGAAGAAAAAGTACAATTTCAAAGCTTTATTCTAGTAAGGCTTATGTTGTGTTTCTTAAAACAGAATGTGTGGATGTGTTGAGGGAGGCAGTGTGTGAGTGAAAGAGAAAAGAAAATGACAATGTATCTGCTGTAGACTTCAAATATATATCAAGCAGAGACAAGGAAAGAAACATGCTAATTTAAGTTATTTCATAGAAATATATGGCAGAATTTTACCGCCACGTTTCGGTGGGGACGGGGCCATAAAATGCGGCGAGACATTCTAAACCTCATCGACTTCAGTGGGAACGTAAAATCCCACTGCCATAAAATTCTGCCCATAGGAACAGGGATAGGCCATCCAGCATCACATGCCTGTTCCACCATTCAATTAGATCATAGCTGATCTGAATTTTTCCATCTACCCACCTTGGTTCCGTAAGGCACATTACCTTTGCCTACCAAAAAACTTTTAATCTCAGTTTGACATTTTTAATCTTTTCATCTACCATTTATGTGAAGAGGTTTTCCTGATCTCACCTCTGAGCCAGCCACACTTTAATTTTAAGGTTATGCCTTCTTGTTCTGAACTCCCCCACAGAGTAAATAGTTTTTTTCTATTTATCTTCTTGATTCATTTTATGACCTTGAAAGCCTCAATTAGATCACCCCTTAATTTTCTCTACTCAAGGGAGTACATACCTAGTCTATGCAACCCATACTCATAGCCTGTTTTAGCCCAAGTGATGTTCTGATGAATATGCGCTTTTCATATTTACATTTTTTGGGATGTGGACATTGCTGGCAAGGCCAGCATTTATTGTCCATCCCTTTCAAGATCAATATATACATCCTGAGAAATGGCACCCAGAAATGAATGCAGTATTCTCACTGAGGTCTAACCAGAGTTTTAAACACCTGTAATACAACATGCACCCATTTGTATTCCGGGCCCCTCATCTATCCTCCCTAGGTCCACTTTCTTTGAAAATAAAAGAAATTAATGTTGAAAGTATTCAGGCTGATTATCATCTATGTTTTGTGCTTAGAAAATGCAAACATTGCAATTAGTGATCAGGAAAGACACATGTATACTCTTGCAAAGAGAGACAGACAGATACAGTTAGAGGCCTAAGTCTAGAGCCAGTCATGAAATGCTGAATTCAATGTTTGCAGAGATCTCTTAGAAAGTTATCAGTGCTGCCAAACCCTTTACATCTTCCACCCCCAGCTAATCCCATCACATCTATGCCCCTCCTTATTTCTAACAGAAATTAGTGTCTCCCCCTGGCCTTGTGGCATGAAAATGGCATTCGTGTACTTACTGCCACCTTAGCACTAGACCTCTGGCCACTGCCAGTGGGTCCTGAGAACAGGTGGCTTCAGGGAGGAGGCTCCCTGTAATATATAAAACAAGGTCCTATGACATACATGGGACCTGGATTGCAATTTTGAGGCACAAATGGATGGCGTTCATCCAACTGACCTACATCCATTTATGCCAGTGTTGAGTGCCTAACCTGCTGCCCTTAAGGGGGGCACCAGTAATATTTTTAGTTTTTATTCCTGTAGGACAAGGAGAAACATAAGGGTTCCTCTCAGGTCAACAAAAAACAAATTTCACCTTAGACTTTCAGGAGACGACTCCACCCCTCCCCCAGCCCACCTGGAAGCTCTGACTGTTAAACAGTTCAGTGGAGAAGCAGACGAATTTTACTACCTCACTAACTGGTGAGTTGCCTCGGTGCTACTGACTTGGCACTAGTAGAATGCAGCTGAGAGCCAGGCCTTGCAATGACTTGAGCTTCAAAGCAGTCAAAACGAGTGGGTGACAGCTGTACACTTACCTGGTGTGTGCTGAAAATTACAACTGCCCACTAAGAAGCCAGCAAAGAGCCAAACTTCATTTTCCACCAGCCAAATCTACTAACTCTCAGGTCCTCTTCCAGTTTTTCCAAACCACAGATACTGCAGCTCTCTGCAATGACAGCCACCCATGCTACCAAAACATAAGGGTGGTCAAAGCCCAAGATTGCACAACCCCCACACTGCTACCTCTCCCCCAATATAATTAAATACTAATGGTGTATCTCATTGTTAACATTCTCAGCTGTGAAAGTATTACAAGATAAAGACTATGGCAGAGGTATCATTCTGTTTTGTGATTGTCTTAAAGGATTGCTCTGCTGTGTCGGGGGGCCTTAAGACTGGAGCTGTGTGAATGTCATATTAAGCAAAGCTTTTAGATTTCCTTCTCCGATGATGACATTGCTCGACCAGTTGTGTTTTTACCAACAATCCAGCAGCTTTCATAGTAATTTTTCTGGTAGCAGCCAGCATGCTTTCCAAATATATTGAATTCAATATCATAATTTCTGACTTCTGGGGTTGCTGGTTTAGTATCGAACCATACCCAATATTGAATTGCAGCGTAATCAGAAAATTTACCTTGATTCGAATTTCCACTTTGGTGAAAGCAGCAACAACAGTTAAAATAGCTTCATTTTCAGCCACAGGTTTGATTTCCCAAAACTGGAAAGGCATATTGACATGGTATCTCTGAATCAGGGTGAAAATATTGAAAGTGTCCATCTTAAAGGACAACATCTGTTCCTCTGGGTCAAACGTGATACTGTGAATGCCATCTGTCCTCCATTGTTTACCTTTAAATGAGAAACAAGTGGTTAAATCTGAGATTGAACTGTATCAATGAAAGTGAAGTCACGCCACCAGGGCTGAAAGTGGGAGTTGACCCCACTTCGGCTGATGGCGGGACCCAGGGTAGTATATTGCCAGCAGCAGCAATTAATGGCTACCATCAAACAAGTACAGCAGTCTGATCTCAAGAACTGCCACCCAATCATAGGGCCAGTAGCCTCTGCAGTGCCACTGCTAGCAGTGGCCATCCCTGAGGCTGCAGCTCCAGGGAGAGGGCACGTAAGTGGTGGGGCACCCTTGAAGATAGGTGAGTTGAGCTGGGAGACATCAGGCACAGGCCCTTGTGATCAGCAGGGTGGCAAAGGAATCAGGTTGAACATGAGAGAATATAACCATTACTCTTTTATATTCAATGGCATTGCCATTGCTGAATCCCTCGCTATCAACATCCTGTGGGTTACCATTGACCAGAAACTGAACTGGACTAGCCATATAAATACTGTGGCTACAAAAGCAGGTCAGAAGCTAGGAACCCTGTGGCGAGTAGCTCCCCTCCTGACTCCACAAAGCCTGTTCAACATCTACAAGGCACATGTCAATAGTGTGATGAAATACTCTCCACTTGCCTGGATCAGTGCAGCTCCAAAAACACTCAAGAAGCTCAACACCATCCAGGAGAAAGCAACCCACTTGATTGGCACCCCATCCACAAACATTCACTCCCTCCACCACTGATGCACAGTGGCAGCAGTGTGTACCATCTACAAGATGCACTGCAGGAATTCACCAAGGCTTCTTCGACAGCACCTTTCAAACCCTCGACCACTACCACCTAGAAGGACAAGGGCAGCAGACACATGGGAACACCACCACCTGGAAGTTCCCTTCAAGCCACTCACCATTCTAATTTGGAAATATATCACCGTTCATTCAATGTCACAGGGTCCAAATCTTGGAACTTCCTCCCTAACAGCACTGAGGGCGTACCCACACCACATGAACTGCAGCATTCAAGAAAGCAGCACATCACTACCTTCTCAAGGGCAATTATGGATGGGCAATAAATGCTGGCCTAGCCAGCAACGTCCACATCTCATAATTAATATTTTTAAAATGGCTGGTTGTGGATTGCAGCAGGATGGGAGGCAAGTATTGTGGGAGGCAGAGACTGAATATGGGTTAATGTCTGAGGATGGGCATGGGGAGAAGGTGCTGGGATCAATCAAGGACTTAAAGTGATGAAGGAGGAATCACAATGCTGATAAATTAAGACTGGCTTACCAAACAATGAATAGGCTTTATGGAAAAAGAAATTCTAGAAATTTTGAACTTTCTGAAGGTTAATTCTATGAGTGCATGGCTTCACTCCAATGCTAAATCTGCATACTATAGATCTGGAAATAAATCAGACCTGAGCAATGTAGAAGACTCCCCCAAGGAGGCCCACTCCACTTCACTCTGATGTGAAGTTGGCTCTGACTCTGAATTTTATACTCCTTGTAGTATGATATGGGTTTTATAACTGAGTAATTTTTCAATTGTTTGTTATGTTAAAAAAATTATGTTATATGCAAACCATTTTCCCGCCATTGGGGGCAACCACCTGAGGAACCCCACAGTTCACTGTCCAATATCATGGGAAAAGTGTACAACATCCTGAGATGTATACGACAAGGAGTCCTTTGCAACAAAGTGCGCTGCAGTACTTTTACAAATTCCAGGACAAACACTTCACCCCAATATTCAAGGGGAGGGTGGGTGATGTGGAAAATGGCTGATAAATTCAACAAATTGTGGACATCCTGTATCTTATAGCTCCGCCTCCCACCTGGCAACCAGCCAAATGAGCCAATGGGCAGGAAGGAATACTGGCAGCAAGGGGACACTACCAAGGGCCCTTACAACTTAGTGGGGTGATGGGTGGGGTAGGAACGAAGCTCCAGTTGGTGTTCAGGAGGTGGACATGGAGGTCAGGAATCAGAAGGGCTGGGAACATGAAGAAGTCATTCAGCTCCTTGAGCATGTTCTGCCATTCAATTAGATCATGTCCAATCTGTATCTTAACTCCATCCACACTCCTTTGCTCTGTAACCTTTAATACCTTAAAAATCTAGCAATCTTAGGTTTTGAAATTTTCAACAGATTTTTGAGAGGGAAAGAGCGTTCAATTTCCACTAGCCTTTGTGTGAAAAAGTACTTCCTGACATCACTCCTGAAAGGCCTAGCTCTAATTTTAAGATTGTACCTCCTTGTGCTCAACCTCCCCCATCAGAGGAAACAGTTTCCCTCTATTTACCTTATAAAACCCTTTAATCAATTTAAATGCTCCAATTATATCACCCCTTAATTGTCCATATTTAAGGGAATGCAAGCTTAGTCTGAGCAACCTGTCCTCAGAATTGAATCCTTTTCGTCCTGCATACTAGCCTTTTATGATTCATGCACTAGGACACCAAGATCCCTCTGAATCTCAGAGCTCTGCAATCTCTCACCATTTGGATATTATGCTTCTTTATTATTCTTCCTACAAAAATGGACGATTTCACATTTGCCCACATTACACTCAATTTGCCAGGTCTTTACCCACTCATTTAACCTGTCTATGTCACTTTGTAGCTTCCTTATGTCCTCCTCACAACTTAATTTCCTACCTATCTTTGTGTTGTCAGCAAATTTAGCAATGACATCATCTGTCCCTTCATCCAAGTCACTTATATAGATTGTAAAAAGGTGAGCCCCAGCACTGATCCCTGTGGCACACCACTCGTTACAACCTGAACCAGAAAAAGACCCAGTTATGGCTACTCTCTTGTTTCCTGTTAGCTAGCCAATCTTCTATCCATGCCAATATATTACCCACTACACCATGAGCTTTTATTTTCTGCAATAATCTTTGATGTGGCACCTTATCAAATGCCTTCTGGAGATCCAAGTACAGTATATCCACCGGTTCCCCTTTATCCACAGCGCATGTGACTCCTTCAAAGAACTCCAATAAATTGGTTAAACATGATTTCCCTTTCACAAAACCATGATGACACTACCTGATTGCCTTAAAGTTTTCTAAGCCCTGTTATAACATCTTTAATAATAGATTCTAACATTTTCCCTATGACAGATGCTAAGCTAACTGGCCTGTAGTTTCCTGCATTCTCCCTCCCTTTTTTGAATAAAGCAGTTACATTTGCTATTTTCCAATCTAATGGAATCTTCCCCAAATCTAGGGAATTTTGGAAAATTCAACCCAACGCATCAACTATTTCACTAGCCACTTCTTTTAATACCCTAGGAGGAAATCCATCAGGACTTGGGGATTGTGAGCCCGCAGCTCTAACAATTTGCTCTTTACCACTTCTCTGGTGATTGTAATTTTCCTGAGTTCCTCCTTCCCTTCCATTTAATGATTTACAGATATTTCTGGGATGTTACTCATAACCTCTATAGTGAAAACCAATGCAAAATATCTGTTCAATTCATCTGCTATCTCCTTATTTTCCAATGGACTCAGAATAATGTTGAGTGAGGGATGATGTGGTGCAGAATCTTCATGTGGGTGTACGCTGCTAAGCTCGCCATCGCCACAGGAACAGTCCACGTCCTCTCCAGCCAGCTCCAGCACGTGACTCTCGAACAGAGTGAGGACCTTGATGTCCGGCACTCCACCCCCAGTCTGGGACCTCTCCCATTGATTGTATGCAATCCTGTCCTGCATAAAGGCAGATGGAGAGAATGTGAGAGAAGGTGCAGATCAGGCCGAATGAGAAGGATGTCGGGTGTGCGTGTGTGCTGAGTGGAGCCATGGACGGGATGAGGAGGCTATCTCCACAGGAGATTAGGTCAAATGGAGTTGAGAGAGTGTGTGAGAGAGTGAGCGGTGATGTCCCTTGAGCAGGCAGAGAGTGAGATATCAGTGAATGTGTGATGGGATTGTGAATGGAGGAATTGAAATTGATGAGATAGTTGACTTAACCTGGTTGCACCGATGAGATCCATTCATCCATTTTCTGCACTGAATGGCTGACCTCTTGTGTGCAGTGTTGGCAATGACCATCTCTGCCACCGCCCCCCAACCTGGAGTGGTGAAATTGAAGGGCCTACTGTGGCTAGAGTGGGGGTAGAGGACATCGAGACGGGCCTTCATGGCATCCAGAAGGCGTCCCAGGGATCTGTCACTGAATCAGGGGGCTGGACGCTTCTTGGCTTTTGAGGTCATGTCTTCACCGGAGTAGTCCTGGGCTGCAACGTTGAGAACTGTGCGCGCGGCTGCAGTTTAAATATGGCGCACATGTGGAAGTGGCGAGGTAACAGAGTGGTAGGCAAATTAGAGGCCAGCTGCCAATGATCCAGCATCTTCCCCATGACTGCATAATTTATGAGGCAGGACGGGGATGACAACATGAAAACCCGCCATTGTGGCTAATGGGTAACTGCCTTTTTTCACGCCCTCTACCGCACTTAGGGCAGAATCATCCCCATTTGCACTAAGTCCAGTATAGGGCGGGACACTCAGCATGATTCCCACAGGGCAACAGACTGGCTGAACACACGATCTTCGCTTTTTAGCTCATTAAGTTATGCATCAGCAAGGAACTCGGTGAATCTCGGGGCAAGTCGCTTGCCCTGCCGTCATCTCTTGGGGTTGAAGATCCTAGCACCATGTTTAAACAGCACCCAGATAAACTTTTACTCACTGCAGGCCAGGTGTTAAGGTGACAAAAAAACTAGGGCACTTAAGCAAAGGAAACCCTCTGTTCCATGGTTCAGCGAAGCCTCCCTAGGGATTCTTCTCCAAGCCATCCAGGAAAGGCAGGAGGTCCTCTTTCCAAGGAATGGGAGCAGGACGCCCTCTCACCTGCCCAGACCGGCCTGGGTGGAGGTCACCAGGGAGGTTAGTGCATGTGGGGCCCAGAAAAGGACCACCATGCAGTGCAGGAAATGGTGAATGATCAGGTCCACTCCACCAGGGTAAGTGAAACTTCTACTCACTGCAAACTCACACTTTCTTAAGGGCATCAAGCAGTCTAAGGGTTAGAGCCACAGGGATGTCACACATGACCAGCAGATGGGACATCAGCAATGAATGTCTGCCAGCCACTTTAAGCTTTCCATTTCATGTAGGCTCCTGGACAAACGGCATCTTAATCCCTTAATGGGGGAGGGCTCAGCAGAAGCAACAGGCATGCGTGCTTCTGAACTCTTTCATCCATTGTGCTCACTGTTAATCCTCTGTTTTTATGCAGGACAAGATTGCACATAACAAAAGAGAGACAGCCATGACCCAAGGGGGAATCCTGGAGATCTAGACCCTGTCAAGTTTTGAAGAACAGGTCGCAGAACTCGCTTCTGAGGAAAGGGATCATTCATGCATGGAAGGCAAGATCGGCCTCTGTGCATCCTCTATACATCAACAAGATGCAGGCAATGACTCTGAGTAATCTTTAATGTATCAGCCTGCTTAGTCAATCACTAAATCTCTCTTCTCTCTATTCCAGGTACCAGTAAGAAAAAGAGAGGACTTCCTCTACTGGAAGGCTCAGCCCCAGGCCCCAGACCACCTCTGAGTGGGGAGCAGAATTATCCTCAGTTGAAGAATCAGCACTGCATTCACCTGCACCATCCACTAGTGCAGATACGTACCTCGGTGGAACCTAGAGTAGTCTTGGGTTCACAATCTTGTGATAACCTCACAGATGCAGAGACAGGCAGTGGAACTTCAGGCAGAGTTGTCAGAGGCCATCCACAGAGTGGAACGAAGGATGGAGGGAATCCATCTACATTCTGTCTGCAGTTGTGGGTCTGGCATGCGAGCACATCAAAGTTTCCATTGAAAGGGTAACGACCGCCTTGGAGACCAAGGTCCAGCAGTTTATGTCGGATTTGCACTCGGACCTGCACACCATCGCATTAGCAATGGGTACGTTCCAGCAATGGCTGGATGAGAGGGGGAACAAGGCACCTCCAAGTGAATCTTCTCCCCAAGGAGACAGGGAGGAGCCATCAAGCACCCAAAGGGAGGAGGAAGCGCCAGCCAGACACCTTGGGGGCATCCACCCAGAATGCTCCGAGGGTGCTCTGGTGCTCGAACTCCCCTCTGCCAGTGACCCCATCAACTTCAGGTCAGGCCGAGGAGGGTGCACCTGCACCTAAGCAAGAGACCCTTAGCAGGCTGGGGTCCTCAACACCTCAGGCCACCAGAGGATGCTCACCAAAGTCATCTCAGACAATAGGGCACAGCAATCAGCAGGATACCTCCATCTCAGCTGCAGATATCGGGGCTGCACCTGGACATAGTGGTAGGGTAAGAAAAATTAAGAAGTTAAGAATGCACACTGGTGGCATGGGTGTTCACTCATGGTGTTGACTTTTCACTTCTGTAAATATATGTTGCATTAATCATTCTCCAAATCTCATGCATTTAATTCATATTCAATTTTCTTCAATGTCTCATGGTCATTTAAGGGTCCAAAAATTAGCCCCCAAATGAACTCCCATCTGGACCCTCAGTTGCATAAATTCTCAGACAATCTCACCACAGTCAGCAGCCTTTATTTCTACATCTGCGACATCAGGAAATGCACATCATCTATGACACTGATGCCTGGCCAATACACCTGTCAGCCTTAAATATCAGGCAGACATGCTTTGGTCTCTGGAGAAGTGCTCATCAAGGTTAGTGATTATCCTGCTTCTGTTGCATTGATGTCTGTTGTTTGTGGCACAAGTAGTAGTTTCAACTTGCGTTATATTCATTTCTCCAATGTGTAGTTTGCAATGGTATTTATGAGAATGAGCTGATGAAAACAGTAGTTTCAAACTTCAAAGCCCATAAGCTTTCATGTCTCTCTGCAGCTTGATATCGTCTCCGCTTTTAAGACTAAATGTCATTTCATGCTGAGTTCCCACTCTCCCAACATGTGATGCTGAACTAGGGAGGGAAGGGTCAATCGGAAACCTACAAATGTCCGCATGAGGAGTGTGAATGTGTGATGCTGGAGGTGTGTGCTCATCTTGATAAAGCTGTCTGCTTACATGTGACCATCTTACATTGGATCTAGCTGGCTGCTTAGCGGAGCTTTACGTGACCTTTGCGGAAAGGCACAGCATGCAACTCTACCTGGAATTAATTGCATGACACTGACTTAGAGTATATAGAAAGGAATGGCCTTTGTGAGCTGGACCATGTTGAGGGCCGTGATACTCTGAAAACGATGCAATTGCAAATCTCCTAAAGCCTCAGCACAGCCTATGGCCAGAATTTTCCCGTCGGTGATTTGGGGGCGGGGCCCGTTCGCCGATGGGAAAACGACGCGGAATGACGTCAGGAGGAACCCCCGACGTCATCTTGGTCCCTTTAAATTTTTAGGAAGGCGGGTGGACAGCGAAATCAGCTGTCCGCTCACCAACCTATCAATGGTCAATTAAGGCCATTGACAGGCTAATTAAGATCATTAAAGACCTGCCCGTCCAACCTTAATTTGGACGCTCCTGATAATGCATGAAACCTCATCCACTGGCGGGATGAGGTTTCATGTCCTCTTTTAAAAAAGTTTAATAAAGTTTATGTCATTTTTATTAACACGTCCCATCTCGTGCGACATTGTCACATGAGGGGGACATGTTAATAATATTTTTATTTTCCTATTTTTTAACTTTTGTGCACTGTCACTAATCTCCCTGAGACAACACTTAGTCTCAGGGAGCAGTGCGATCTTTTACGCGCATGTGTGAAAGAGCGCACTTTGACAGCTGGAGATTTCCTCCCCCCCTGCACAGAAGCGCATAGCGCTTCCTGTCGGGAAGGCCGCTAGGCGGGCCTTAATTGACCCACCCACTCAAAATGGCGGCGGGCCCAGTTTCAGCGGCGGGGGTCGACTGTCCACCCGCTGCCAAGCCGGTGGGGCCTGCATGCCCACCAAGGGCAAAATTCTGCCCTATGAAGGGAAGATATTGTCATTGACTGCTGTGTCAATACTGACTGTGCCAGGTTTCACCCTAACGCAAAGGTCATCCAGGACAGAGGCTTGTCAGGCTTCCGACAACTGTAGGGTCCCGAGTGTTTACTAATCATCAAACCACTGTCCTGGCAAGGCATTCTTTGTGAGGACAATCCAAAAATCCCTTACAGTTTCACCTCATGATGTAGAGTTAAAAGGTCACTGTGTCCTGATGTGCGAAGGACGATTTAGTCGTTGGTAGCAAGATGCTGTCTCTGCATTATGCATTGCTGACAGTTGGCAACAGGACAAATGGAGCTCCATGTTGATCCGTCCACACGCAAAGCATTAACAAATGGTATATGTGTTTGGGCCGCCTAATTGAGTGGTGTCACACTGACCTGAGTGCATCCCTGTGTAATTTGCAATTGCAACTGCTTAAAAACTCCCATGCATACTGACTTGGTGTGGTTTTGGGTGAAAGGACTACACCATGTGGAGTTGCTTAAGATTGGGCACTAAGGGAGTGCTGATCACTTTCCACAGCAGCTACATGTTGCTAAGGCTATTCTTCCTTCCAAGGATAATCCCATTATTAGGGAATATGGTGACTAACAATATTTCTGTGTAGTTGTGAGATATTTAACCTTTCATCAGATGCACAAGCTGAGAATGAAGGTTTTGGGGCAATCCATGCTTAGAAAGCTGAAGAAAACATCAATTGTGAAAATTTGTCATCACCTTAATCCTCCTGGAATCTTGTAGATATCAGGTTGTCACGAGCACATCTGCCATGTCGTACCCATGCAATGGCAACCTCATTTAGCTCGTCTGAATCCTTGCCCTCTTCAGAGTCATCCCCTTCAACATCCTCCTTGTCCGAGGAGACGTCTAGCTCCTCAATGTTTCCCTCAGGGAACACATCCCCACTTTGCAGCACAAGGTTGCACAGGGCGCAGCAAACAATGATGATGCAGGACAATCTGTGGTGAGTACTGGAGAGGGCTGCCTGACCAGTCCATACATCAGAAACATATCTTCAGGAGGCCAATTGTTTGCTCTATTAAGGACCTTGTGGTGGAATGTGCTGCATCGTATCTCCCTCAGCTGCACTATGTGGACAGTGAACAGGCATCATTAGCCAAGTCTTCTGGGAATAACCTTTGTTCCCACGGAGGCAACCTTCTAAGCATCGAGGTCTCTCAAAGTTCTATGGCACCTGCGAGTAAGTCAAGAAGTAAGAGTCCTGAGTGCTCCACAGATCAGCTGGATGCTCAGAGAGTGAAATCCTTTTCAATTTATGAATCTCACTTGCTGCTGCTCTCAAGGCCACATTTGTGCAGTCGATGGTGCCCTGCACTTGAGGGAAACTTGGGATCGCTGTGAATCCCAGAACTCTGTGGCAGCCTGGCTTGCATCATCATGCAGAACTGGAAGTAATGGTGAGTTTTTTTGAAAAGGGCATCTGTCATCTCCCTTATGCATTTGTGTGTCACCAATTGTGATATTCTGCAAAGGTACCCAGTGGAGCCCTAGCAAAAAAGTCACCTTCAAAGCAACTGGCATGGGATGCTCCCCAAGTCCTTGCAGCATGAGTTCCCCACAGAGAAGGTGGCAAACCTGAGCTACACATCCCTGGACAAGTGAAGCCGCCTGCAGCACTGTCTTTCACTGAACTCCATGTATGAGCTGCAACCTCTATATACCCTTGGTCATGCCAAACGTCTTCCTGGATTTTTCCCCTTCTCGGAAGAATTTGGGACTTCCTGGGGCCCCGTTGCCTCTTGTTGCTCAAGCTAATGCTCCTCCTGGACCTGTGGACCAACATTAAAATATTAATGCTGAACTCCTCCCACACGCCTTGAAACCCCTTCCATACTAATTTTTTCATGCCTGTTTTTCCAACTGTGCCATTAATCACTGAAGGCGAACATGGTGCTCAATAAATACATGAGTGCGACCACCTTCCAACCTTCCCCTGTCACCCAACAAGTTCCTTCCATCCTCCTCCATAATTACCATCTCCTAACTCCCATCCCTCCTGCAACTATCCAGCCTTCCCTGCATGTTACCCTTGATCCCATCAGTCTCCATGTTGATATCCATGTTCACCTTCCGATCTCTTCAATGTCGATGTCCCCATGTCCTTTGTTGATGTGACCCCTCCCTTTCTCGAGGACGCATACACCTTTACTTTGAGACCACCCCCGCCCCCAATGAGACCATCCAATACCCCACCATGATTTTTCAACTGCCAACCTACAGAATCCAGATGCCTCCCCTGAATGTTACTGTGCCCTCTGTTTCCCAATACTCTAACTCTACATGCTTTAGTTCACTGACCACAACCACAACATTCCCTGCACAACCGTCATTGCCCAGGGAGGCTTTCCCCTGTCCAAGATGGGAACCAAGACATCTGTGCCTTTCAGATCCCTCTAACATGGCCCATGCAGTCCCAGGACAGTGTCTTATACTTGCCTCCGACAGCATCATCTCAACCCCAGGACAGTCTCTTAATCTTCCCTGGACAGTCTTTTAACTTTTACCCCCAGACAGTCTTTCACATTTCCCCTATGTTCCTTGCCTCCCCAATCCCGCCACCAGCCACAACCCCACTGCTCCCTCACCCCCCACATCCTGCCTCCTCCATCTCACCTTTCCCTGTGATCCTTGCATCTGCCACCCCCAGTCCTACCTCCATCTCATCCCTCCCCACTGATTGTGCCTCCCGTGCCCAGCCTTGGCACAGCTTGTGCTACAGGCCCCCAATATATCACAGTGATGGTATGAAGGGAAGGCAAAAGCAGCATCTGCTGACCTCCAATCATGGATGAACTGAAACTCACCAGGTGCCCACCACTTATATGGTCGTAAAACAGAACGTTCTAATCAGCCGTTGGTGGGGCACTTAACTTGGAGGGGGCACATTATTCCGATGATCTGGCCTTATAATGAGCATTCTTGAGATGCTAATAAATGCAAATGAGGTTCCTGACACTGCACAGTGGGAAACTCAACCGCCTTGAAAGTCGGGTGAACAAAATTCCAAACTATTTTCAGCTGGTGGAAAACTGATTTTTTCATTTAAGCCAAATTAAGGGCCCTGCCCACCTTGATTCTTGCTGCTGACGGGAGCATATGATTCTGTACACAGAGTGGGCCTGAACCTCTGAGCAGACAGGATGTCAGGCTGGTAAAGGAACCCAGAGTTGCTTAGGAGAGGAGAGGCCCATACAACAGCATGGGGAATGGGAAAAATCAAACAATAGTGCAGGGAGTATGGCTTTGGTTGAACTTCATGAGATGTAGAGAAAATGGAATTATACATAGCTGAGCTGAGAGCAGGGCTTGCCCTTACTGCAGCCAATTGGGAAAAAAAGGAAGCAGACTGCCTACCCCTCCCCCGCAACATCCCAGTCCCAACATCACTAAAATTCTATTTACTTATTTTAAAAGTGCAATTATCATATTGCAAATTCACATCTCAAGTTTATAACTTGCAGAAAATATGCAAATTCGCAAAATGATTGGCATCCGTGCATACAGTTATAGTTGGTACTCAATATTTACTCATTGATGGCTCTATAGCTGCTTTGCTCAGTTTTATTCATATATCCACTGCCTACAGAATTCTGATTCATTGCTGTTTTATGATTAGAAAAGTTAAGGTAATCAGAAAGCGTGAGGTGGCAGGTTTTGTGACTCAGCGGTGGTGTTCCCGCTTCTGAGCCAGAAGCTCTGGGTTGTTGCATAGAACCCAATCCCCTTTACTATCAGGTCAGACTGCCTAAAAGTGCTGGGGGTATGGTTCGGAGGGACCAGGGCATGCGTTACAAACTGAAAGGAGCGTGTGACTATTGTGAAACGAAAACTGGGTATGTGGGAGCGACACTTCCTCTCCATTGTGGGTAAGAACCTGATCATGAGGTGTGAGGCACTCTTGGTGTTGCTGTACATGGCACAGGTCTGACCCATTCCTCAGTTCTGCGCTGTGGCGATCACTTGAACCATCTTTCGCTTTGTCTGGAAGTCAAAAACGGACCATGCTCGCAGGGACACGACGCTCAAAACTCTAGATAAAGGGGTAAAAAACATGCCCAACATCGCCCTCATCCTGATGGCCACCTTTATGCGTGGCTGCATCAAGCTGTGCGTAGACCCTCAGTACGCAAACACCAAGTGTGAACTTGTGGTGTTACAAAGGTTGGGTCTGACCACGCTGCCGCGGAATGCTCCAAGTAGTTGGACCGTGCTGTACCACCTGTCCCTTGTGGAAAAATTTATGCAGAGAAACACTTGACCACAAGTCCATCAGGCAGTGGTCAGCATGTATCGTCCTAGAGGCCCTGTGGGCAAAGGAGATGATGGATTCTGTTGGATAGTTCCCTGAGCAGACTGTCAAAGTCATTTGGCAGAATGCCTCATTGTCAGAACTTTCCAACAAGCACCAAGATGGAGCTTGTCTGGTGGTGAGAAAGGCTTCCCCATCAGATCCTTCCTACATGCCAGAAGTCTCACCCCCTCTGCACGTTGCCCTCGAGGTGGCTGTGGTGGGGAAGAGACCGTTGTTCACCTCCTTGTGGAATGTGCCTTGCAAAGGAGGTCGGTGGGAGAGGCAGTGGCTTTTGTCGAGGTTCATCCTGAGCAGTTCTGTGACACAGGACTCTGTGCTCTATGGGCTGTTCCCAGGGGGACACACCAAGACAAACATCAGCTGCAGCTGGAGGATCATCAACTTGGTGAAAGACGCTCTTTGGTCTGCCCGAAACTGCTCCAGGGCAAAGAGTTGTCCCCGACCGAGTGTTGCAGACTGACACATTCCAAGGGCCAGGACTATGTGCTGAAGGATACATTAAAGCTTGGAGCAGCCACTGCAAAGGCCCAATGGGGAAAGGCTGCTGTCTAAGGCCTTTCAGCCATAGTGCACTGAGGGGCTGGGAATTGTATAGACCCCTTGAGCTGTATGACTCACATTGAATGTATGCAGTGAATCCTACATGTATCACAATTGTATTGAAGCACCTCAGAGTACAACATGATCTATGTAGATAACTTAAATACCCCATTGCACTGTCTGACTGTCTATAATGACCTATTAATAATAATGAGGTTGAAATGTCTGTAATGTTCATTGATTGTATTGAAGCATCTCAGGGTACGACATGATCTATGTAAAAAACTTGAATATTATTGTACTTTTTGTGATGGCCATTTGGAAATGTTTTGTAATGTTCTTTTAGATACTTTATGAATAAAGTATATATTTGCAACAAAAAAGGGTGGCGGACATCCAGAACAGCCTCGCGAAATGGAGGCCAGTTGCAAATAAGCAGAACCTCTCCTGATGAGTAAGCAGTTGTGGACCACAGAGGCAGGGTGTTTAGAGTGAAGCGAGCTAATCCTTTCCATCTTTCAAAACCTCCATAACCTTCATTTACAATACCCTGTGACATGGCGAGCAAGGGCTGCCATTTAATGCATCCCACTATAACAAAATCCTTCAGTGGTGGATTGGATGATGCTGTGAATGTGGACAAAACATTGCAGCAGGGCATTCTCAATTATACAGGCCGGCCTGATTACTGAAACCAGGCAATTTCCTCCAAGACAGTGTGGGACCCGCTATGCAACAGACCTCCCACTCTAAAAGACATATACACACACACAGACCCTTCCATGGAATATATTAAAATTCACAGAGCAATGTGCTCCATATACCATGGAATAGGTAAATTGTGTTTCTGGGGAAATAAATTTAACCTTTGAGAGATACTTTCACAAACTCCATCCAACTTTCCCTTGTCACTTCTTCTGGGACTATTATTTAAGGTTTATGCCATTTATCAATCTTATCAGACCCCAGTGTTTGTTGCATATTCTTCTAGAACAACAAAGGTTATGGACTATGAAAATACATAGTTAACAAGAGTAAGCATCAAGTTGTTTCTGCGTATCCCTAGTCAATAGACTGTTCTAAAACACCAACTGCAGGAGAGATGTATATACACTAATCAGGTGAGAAATGAATGCGGAAATATGTTAATATACTCTCCTCTTACTTTTGAACCTTGCATACCAACACAGCTCAAATTAAGAAAATTAAGATTTCTATACTAATAAGGGCTCAAACTTTAAAACACTGATCATCCTGTTGCACCTGTCCAGTATTTTTGCCTATTATTTAAAGACTGATAAACTTGTACACTGAGTGAATTTGATACCTTCTGGATCCCATCGAGCAGGCTTGGGTTGTTCAAAGAATAGTGCTTTTGGAGGGAGTTTGATGGTGATTCCTGCAGGCGGTGCAGGAGGGTTTTCACCTTCCTTTTCATCTGGTGTGGGACTGTCTTCCTTGGTTGACTCTGGTGGATAGGGACAGGTTTGCAATCCTATATCTGTTAGCTAAAAAGGATACAACAATGTGTGTATTCATTAGTCATTACATATATACTATTCGTACAATGCTTTCTAATGTGATGCCATGAAACATTAAAATGCCGAAAGTGAATGTAGAGTAAAGAGTTAACATCAGGAACACCAGATACTGATGTAACTATTGCGGTAACTGTGATGCAATGTCACATGATTAAGTAACAGATCTGATGGGTAGCCAAAGTTGAATCTTGTGTATGGTACCGAGGTATCCATATATATCTGTAAATAAATAGGAATAGTTTTTACAAATAACAGCCTACAGTAGTATTCTTAGCGTCACAGATAAATCCCCAAGAAACCCATCCAAGACCCGAACTCAAGGCGAAACCGTGAACGTGCTTAAAGCAGATGTAAAGTCTCTTGGCATGTTTTTCTTTATTATCTGGATATTTTATATAAATTTCACCAGAGGCCTGAAGTTTCCACATATTTTTTGAATCACAGGGTCACAGAATTGTTATGGAGCAGGAGGAAGCCATTCGGCCCATCGTGTCTGCATAGGCTCTTCAAATTAGCATTATGACTCAGTGCCATTCTCCTGCCTTTTCCCCATACCCTTGCACGTTGTTTCTGTACAAATAATCATCTAACGCCCTCTTGAATGCCTCAATTAAACCTGCCTCCATCACATTTCTAGGCAGTGCATTCCAGACTCAAACAACTTGCTGTGTAAAAAATATTTTTCTCACATCACATTTGCTTCTTTTGCAGATCACTTTAAATCTGTGCCCTCTCGTTCTTGACCCTATTAAGAGCGGGAACAGTTTCTCCCTAGCTACCCTATCCGGCCCCCTCATGATTTTGAGCACCTCGATCAAATCTCCTCTTAGCCTTCTCCTCTCCGAGGAGAACAGTCCCAAACTCTCCAATCTATCTTCATAACTGAAGATTTCTCATCTCTGGAACCTTCTTGTAAACCTCTTCTGCACTCTCTCCAATGCATTCACATCATTTTTATAGTGTGGCGCTCAGAGTATTGTACACAATACTCCAATTGAGGTCTAAGTAGTGTCTTATATAAGCTCAGCATAACCTCCATGCTCTTGACCTCTATGCCCTATTAATAAAGCCTGGGATACTGTATACTTTATTAACTACTCTGTTCACCTGTCCTGCTACCTTCAATGATCCATGCACATATACACCCAGGCCCCTCTGTTCCTGCACTGCCTTAAGAATTGTACCCCTTATTTTATATTGTCTCTCCATGTTCTTCCAACCAAAATGCATCACTTCACCCTTCTCCGCATTGAACTTCATCTGCCACCTATCTGTTCACTCCACCAACTTGTCTATGTCCTTTTGAAGTTCTACACTGTCCTCCTCACAGTTTACAATGCTTCCAAGTTTCATATCATCCGCAAACTATGAAATTGTCCCCTGCACACTAAGATCTAGATCGTTTATATATATCAGGAAAAGCAAGAGTCTCAATACTGACCCCTGGGGAACTCCACTACATACCTTCCTCCAGCCTGAAAAACATCCATTGAATATTATTCTCTGTTTCCTATTACTCAGCCAATTTTGTATCCATATTGCTTCTGTCCCTTTTATTCCATGAGCTATTACTTTTCTCACAAGTCTGTTGTGTGGCACTGTATTGAAAGCCTTTTGAAAGTCCATGCACACCACATCAACAGCATTACCTCATCTATTGTCTGTTACCTCTTCAAAAACTCCAGCAGGTTAGTTAAACATGATTTCCCCTTTAGAAATCCATGCTGGCTCTTCCTAATCAACCCACATTTTTCCATGTGACTACTAATTCTATCCTGAATTGTTTCAAGAAGCTTCCCCATCACTGAAGTTAAACTGACTGGTCTGTAATTGCTGGGCTTATCCTTACAACCTTTTTTGAACAAGAGCATAACGTTTGCGATTCTCCAGTCCTCTGGCACCTCCCCGAGTCTGGAAGAGACTGAAAGATTATGGCCAGTGACCCTGCAATTTCTATTCTTACTTCCTTCAATATCCTTGGATGCATCTCATCCTTGTCAACTTTAAGTACCTACAGTTTATCCAACACTTCCTCCTTATCAATTTTGAACCCTTCTAGTGACAGTTTATTCCTCTGTCACCGTGGCCTCGGTAGCATCTGCTTCCTTGGTAAAGACAGATGCAAAGTATTCATTTAACACCTCAGCCATGCCCCCTGTCTCCATGTATTAATTCCCTTTTTTTGTCCCTAATCGGCACCACTCCTCCTTTTACCACCCTCTTACTATTTATGTGCCATTAGAAGACTTTGGGATTCCCCTTTATGTTGGCTGCCAGTCTTTTCTCATAATCCCTCTTTGCTTCTCTTATTTGCTTTTTCACCTCCCCTCTGAACTTTCTGTATTCCGCTTGGTTCTCAGTTGTATTTTCTACCTGACATCTGTCAGATGCACACTTTTTCTTAAACAAAAACAAAAATTGCTGGAAAAACTCAGCAGATGTGACAGCAGCTGTGGAGAGAAAGACAGTGTTAACGTTTCGAGTCTGTATGACTCTTCTTCAGAACTAAAGAGAACTAAAAATGTGGTGAAATATATACTGTTTAAGGGGGTGGGGGGGGGGCGGTTGGTGGTGGTGGTGGTGGTGGGATAGGTAAGGCTGGATAGAAGGCCAGTGAAAGCTGGAGGCAAAGGACAGATTGCAAAAGATGTCATAAACAAAAAGGTCGAAGGGGTGTTGATGGTGGTGATACTGGCTAAAGGAGGTGCTAATGGTGACATTAAGAGTAGAAAGCAGGATGAGCAAGTGACAGATGGCCCTAGTAGGGGTGGGGTGGACGGAGGAGACGGTATGGGAAAAAAGATCGAAATAGGCTAAAGGGGCAAAACAATGAATGGAAATAAATTTTTTTAAAAAATAATAATAAAAATAGGTGGGAAAAAATATACATATAAAAATTTAAAAATTAAGATTTGAAAAAAGGGGATCAAAAAGGGGTGAGGATGGACGAGAGAGTTCATGGTCTGAAGTTGTTGAACTCAATATTCAGTCCGGAAGGCTGTAAAGTGCCTAATCGGAAGATGAGGTGCTGTTCCTCCAGTTTGTGTTGAGCTTCACTGGAACATTGCAGCAGGCCAAGGACGGATATGTGGGCATGAGAGCAGGATGGTGTGTTGAAATGGCAAGCGACAGGAAGATCTGGGTCATGCTTGCGGACAGACTGAAGGTGTTTCGCAAAGCTGTCACCCAGTATGCATTTGGTCTTTCCAATGTAGAGGAGACCACATTGGGAGTAGCGAATGCATTGGACCAAGTTGAGGGAAGTGCAAGTGAAGCGCTGCTTCACTTGAAAGGAGAGTTTGGGCCCTTGGACAGTAAGGAGGTGGGGAAGTAAAGGGGCAGGTGTTTGCACCTTCCGCAATTGCATGGGAAGGTGTCATGGGAGGGGGTTGAGGTGTTGGGGGTGATGAAGGAGCGGACCAGGGTGTCCCAGAGGGAACAAACCCTACGGAATGCCGAAGGGAGGGGGTGAAGGGAAGATGTGTTTGGTGGTGGCATCATGCTGGAATTGGCAGAAATGGTGGAGGATGATCCTTTGAATGCGGAGGCTGGTAGGGTGAAAAGTGAGGACAAGGTGGACCCTATCATGGTTCTGGGAGGGAGAGGAAGGTGTGAAGGCAGAGACACCCTCACGGGTCGGACACGGTTGAGGGCCCTGTCAACCACCGTGGGTGGAAAACCTCGGTTAAGGAAGAAGGAAGACGTGTCAGAGGAACTGTTTTGGATAGTGGCATCATTGGAACAGATGCGACGGAAGCGAAGGAACTGAAAGAATGGGATGGAGTCCTTAAGTAAGCAGGGTGTGAGGAGTTGTAGTCGCACACTTTTTCTTCTTTATCTTAATTTTTATCTCCCTTTTCATTTGGAGAGCTCGGGATTTGTTTGCCTTACCTTTCCCTTTTGAGAAAATATACCTTGATTGTGCCCAAACCATTTCTTCTTTGAAGGTAGCCCATTGATCAGCTACAGTTTCTCCCATGAACCTTTGGTTTCAATCTATCCAGCCCAGCTCCATACTTGCCCCATTGAAGTAGGCTCTCCCCAAGTTAATTATTCTTACACAAAAGCAGAAAATGCTGGAAAATCTCAGCAGGTCTGACAGCATCTGTGCAGAGAGAAACAGAGTGGATGTTTCAAGTCCGTATGATCCTTCTTCAGAGCTGGAATTGCCACCACTGCAGCTGCAGCTGCACTGAAGCTGCAACTTCAGAACTGTCACCACTCCCTCCAGCTCTGAAGAAGGGTTATACAGGCTCGAAACATCAACTCAGATGTTTCAGATTTCCAGCATCTGCAATATTTTGCTTTCATCTTAATTATTTTTATTCTGGATTGCACATTGTCCTTTTCTACCGTCATCCAAACCTTACAATACAATGATCACTGTCTCCTAAATGTTCCTCCACTACTTGGTCCACCTCATTTCCAAGAACCAGGTCCAACAGTGCATCCTTTCTTGTTGGACTGGACACATACTGCTGTAGAAAATTTTCCTGAACACAATCTAGGAACTCTTGCCTCTCTCCGCCCTTTACACTACCAGTCTACAATTGGGTAATTAAAGTCCCCCATTATAACTACTCTATAATGTTTGCATCTCTCTGTAATTTCCCTGCAGATTTGTTCCTCTACATCCTTCCCACTAGTTAGCGGTCTATAGGCTACACTGAGCAATGTAATTGCACCCTTTTCGTTCCTTACCTCTAGTCAAATTGATTCTGCCTTTGAACCCTCTAGTACATCCTCTCTATCCAGCACTGCAATGTTGTCCTGAACCAATACTTTCACCATTCCTCCTTTTCTTCCTTTCCTATCTTTTCTGAACACCTTGTACCGAGGAATATTTAACACCCAATTCTCCCACCCTTGAGCCAGGTTTCTGTTATCACCACAACATAATATTTCCACATGGCAATCTGTGCCTGTAACTCTCCAACCTTATTTACTATACTGTACATTCACATACAGGTACAGTTACCCTGATTTAGACTTCATGACTTTCTCCCTTACTCCAACTCCACCTATTAACTTGCTATTCTCTAAACTAGTGCTATCTGTCCCTCTCAGTATTTTGAGCATCCTGGTATCCCTGTCTCATATCCTCTCCTGGTTCCCACGCCCCTGCTGAGTTAGTTTAAAGCCCTCCCAACCGCACTAGCAAAACGGCCCACAAGGAACTCAGTCCCAGCTTTGTTCAGGTTGAACCCGTCCAGCTTGTACAGATGCCATCTTCCCCAGAGCCAGTGCCAGTGTCCCAGGCATCTAAAGCCCTTCCTCCTGCATTCATCTGCCTTATCCTCCTATTTCTATCCAGAGGCTACAACATTTGAAGTCCTGCTTGCTCATTTTTGACCTAGCTCCCTAAATTCTGATCACAGGATCATATCCCCCTTCCTACCTAAGTCATTGGTACCAATGTGGACCACACCCTCTGGCTGATCACCCTTCCCCAGAAGAAAGTCCTGCAGCCACTCAGTGACATCCTTGACCCTAGCACCAGTGCAGCAACATACCATCCTGGAGTCACATCTATAGCCGCAGAAGCGCCTGTCTGTTCCCCTTAATAACGAATCCCCTATCACTATTGCTATTCCATTCTTCTTCCTCCCCTCCTGTACTGCTGAGCCGCTTGTGGTGCCACAAACCTGGCTCTTACTGCATTCCTCCGAGGAACCATCATCCTCACCAGTATTCAAAACGGAAAACCGATTAGTGAGCAGGATCCCAGGGGATTCCTGCAGTATCTCCCAAGTTCTCTTGGACTGCCTGGCAGTCACCCATTCACTTTCTGCCTACAGGCTCCTAAGCTGTGATGTGACCATCTCTCTGAACATGCTATCCATGTAGCTCTCAGCCTCATGGATGTGCCACAGTGACTCCAGCTGCTGCTCGAGCTCTGAAACCCAGAGCTCAAGTTTCCACAGCTGGCAGCACTTCATGCGCGTGGTTGTCTAGGACATATTACAGGCCACACCTTCCACTCAACCAAGCTGTCCTGCCATGTCTTAACTTTATTTTTACTTTGGTTTCCTTATATTACTTTCTTATACTGGCCCTGACTTTCTCTTATTGTGTTTGCCACTTTCTCTTGGTATTTCTCACTAAAACCTAATATAGCTACCCTTTAAAAATAATGCGCTTTTCTAATTAGAGCAATTTAAAGACAGACCCTTACTGCAGTTTCTTACCAATCAATGAACTTATGGCTTTCCTGTGATGTCACTATTTGTTTTTCTCAATCTCCTTTCAAACTCAGTGTGGGCTGGTTCTGAGCAGCTGACTACTGTGCCTCTCCGACTCCCAAGATAAGTGATATTAGTGCGACCTGGGCAGAATTGAAAGTGCAATAGATCATGGAATGTAAAGCGTAAGTGAGTTACATCCAAAATCACTTTGCTCAAGTTCCTGTAATCTTTTACGTTGGTTCAAAGGGCACTTTGCCTAAAACAATCACTGTCCATAAAACTTGCCACACCCCCAGCTCAGTGCAGTGATTTTCCACCACTTGTGCCTATCCAGTGTGTGTGGACGGGTGGATGTTCAATCATATTGCATCCAGAATTTCAGACACTGAGGGGCCCATGGTCACATTAATTCACTTTTAATGCCCAGTAGCTATAGTAACCAGCAATCAATTGAAACCTCACTCAGGTTTTGTTCCTCAAACTAATGCTACAAATCACTTCAACTTACCATCAATTTAGTTTCAATGAGTTTAAGTTCAGTAAATAGATCTGCCCTTGCTGAATAGGATCTGCAATCAACAGTCAAGTGAAACCACTGATTGACCTGTTCTTCAGCTGCAGCAATTATTTAACAGTGTTGAAACACGTTTTCAGTTTAAAGATAATTTCCAAATAAAAAGTGAAGCTATGGGCACCCACATGGGCCCTAGTTATGCTCGTCTTTTTGTGGGATGTGTGGAACATTTCTTGTTCCAGTCCTATTCAGGCCCCTCCCACAACTCTTTCTCGGGTACATCGATGACTGTATCGGTGCCACTTCGTCTGGACCTGAAAAATTCATCAATTTTGTTTCCAATTTCCATCCCTCTCACCTTCGAATGTTCCATCTCCAACACTTCCCTTCCTTGACTTCTGTGTCTCCATTTCTAGTGACAGACTGTCCACCTATATTCATTACAAGTTCACCAACTCCCGCAGCAAGCTCGAATACATCTCCTCACACCCTGCTTCCTGTAAGGACTCCATCCCATTCTCCCAGTTTCTCCATCTCCATCACATCTGTTCTGATGATGCTACCTTCCGTAACAGCGCTTCTAATTTTCTCAGCTGAGGATATCCCTTCCACGGTTGACAGGCCCTCAACCATATCTGACCCATTACCCGCACTTTTGTCCTCACGCCTTTCTCTCCCTCCCAGAACCACGATGGGGTTCTCCTTGGCCTCACTTTCTGGCCCACCAGCCTCCTTATTTAAAGGATCATCCTCCGCCATTTCTGCTAACGCCAGCATGAAACCACCACTAACATATCTTCCCCTCACCTCCCCTGTCAGCATACCAAAGAAACCATTCCCTCTGTGACACCCTGGTCTCTATCACTCCTCTATCACCCCCAATACCTCAACTCCTTCCCATGCAATCACAGGAGGTGTAACATCTGCCCCTTTACGTCCTTCCTCCTCAGCATCCAAGGTCCCAAAGACTCCTTCTAGGTGAAGCAGTGATTTACTTGCACTTTTTTCAATTTAATCTACTGTAGTCGCTGCTCACAATGCAGTCTCCCCTACACTAGTGAGACTGAACGCAGTCTGGATGACTGCTTGTGGAACACCTTTGCTCAGTTTGCAAGCATGACCCTGACCTTCCTGTTGCTTGCCATTTCAAATCACCATCTTGCTCTCATGCTCACATTTCTGTCCTTGACCTGCTACAATGTTCCAATGAAGCCCAACGCAAGCTGGAGGAATAGCACCTAATCTTCCAGTTAGGCACTTTACAGCCTTCAGGATTCGACATTGCGTTCAACAATTTTAGACCATGAACTGTCCTCCATTTTGGATTTTTTTCCTCCAAGTGCCTGTCTGTACCTTGTTCTCATATTTTTGCTTGCAGACTGCACTGGCACTTTTTCTGCTATTAACACATTCTGCTACATTGCTTTCAGACAGTGATAACCTTTATTCTGCTATTAACACTTACTCTGGACCAAAACTTTCATCTTTAATACTATCATTACCACTCCCTTTGTCTTGTATTCCATGACATCTTTGTCATTTGATCTCGGTTGCCCTCCAACCTATCCCTGATGCTCTATTTTGCTCCACCTGCCTCTGGTCATTTTTTAACAGCATAAAACAGTATTTCTACCTCTCTCCAGTTTTGAAGAAGAGTCATATTGGACTTGAAACGTTAATGCTGTTTCTCTCTCCACAGATGCTTCCAGACCTGCTGAGGTTTTCCAGCATTTTCTGTTTTTATTTCAATTTAAACGAGTTTAATTCAGTAATTTTGAGGCTCTATTGCCCTGTTCCAGTAAATAATTGATTACAATTGGTAACTTTGCTTGATTTGGTCAATCATGGGAAATTTTACTTTTGTGTTTATACAAATAAATTTGAGCGGAGACCTGGGTTTTGTTTCATCTTGGCCAATGTATTCCAGACGCATTTTCACAATTGTGCCTCTCGCAGAAACTAGGCCAGAGTATATAGCCTAGAGTAAAATACTTGCTAGCAACAGTGTTTTCTAGCCTAAAAATATGCTGTAGGTAATGGAGTATGTCAACATTGCATATATGCTGCATTTGAACTAGAAAGGCTCATTGAGCTTCCCCATCCCCCATAATGTAGAGGAAAGTGCACCAGAACTTATATTTGTATCTTGGGAAAGTACAATGCTTAATGTGGCTCTTGAATGCCCTGCAGCTTCTGACTCACTTGGCATTAATTAAACCATTGTTGTAAACAAGTTAACAAAAAAATCACTGGTTCTATTTGACCCAGTTCATAAGAACTACCTAGGGGTCAAAAGGGATTGCAAATATTACAGTGCTGACACAATAGTCATCGCAGACTGCAAATCTACAAAAAATGAATGTAAACAAATAGGTTTCAGATACTAGCATAAAAGCAAAAATAAAAGCAAAAAATGTGGATGCTGGAAATCCAAAACAAAAACAAAAATACCTGGAAAAACTCAGCAGGTCTGGCATCATCTGCGGAGAGTAGCACAGTTAACGTTTCGAGTCCGAATGACTCTTCAACAGAACTAAGTAAAAATACAAGAGAGGTGAAATATAAGCTAGTTTAAGGGGAGGTGGGACTCTTCTATTTTTACTTAGTTCTGTTGAGGGGTCATTCGGACTCGAAACATTAACTGTGTTCCTCTCCACAGATGCTGCCAGACCTGCTGAGTTTTTCCAGGTTTCAGATACTGATCCAGGGACAGTGAAGGAACATCAGTATATTTCCAAGTCAGGATGGTAAGTGGCTTGGAGAGGAACTTGCAGGTGTTGGTATTGCCATGCTTGGCTGCCCTTGTCCTTCCAGCTAGTAGAGGTCGCAGGTTTGGAAGGTGCTGTCGAAGGAGCATTGATGAGTTGCTGCCATGCTTCCTGCTTCATGCTGCACTGTGCGTCAGTGGTTCAGGGAGTGAATGCTTAGGTTGGTGAATGAGGTGCTGATCAAGTGGGCTGCTTTGTCCTGGATGTGTTGAGTTTCTCAAGTGTTGATGGAGCAACATTCATCCAGGCAAGTGGAGAGTAGTATGTCACACACCTGACTTGTGCATTGTAGGTGGTGAAAAGTCTTTGGGGAGTCAGCAGGTGAGTTACTCACCACAGAATTCCCAGACTCTGACCTGCTTTTGTAGCCACAGTAATTATATGGCTGATCCGGTTCTCTTTCTGGTCAATGGTAACCCCAAGCATATTAATAGCGGTGGATTCAGTGATGGTAATTGAATGGTAAGGATAGATGTTTACATTCTCTTTTGTTGGAGACGGTCATTTCCCGGCACTTGTGTGGCATAAAAGTCACTTGCCACTTCTCATCCCAAGCTTGAATGTTGTCCAGGTTATCCAGCATATGGACACAGACTCTTCAGTACTGGAGCTTAATAGGATGTCTGCGCAATTTGCATGGAAGTTGAGGGTTTTTAAAAATTCTTCCACGGAACGTGGGCGTCACTGGCTAGGCCAGCATTTTTATTGCCCATCCCTAATTGCCCTTGAGAAAGTGGTTGAGGTGGAGGAGGGGAGGGGAGATGCTAATGAGTCTAGCACGCAACTTGTATAAATGCCCCCAGATCCCTTTACATTCACTGCCTCAACCATTGTGTGTTGAGAAACTGAGAAGTATTGTAGGCCTCAGGCCTCCAAACCTGACCTTCTAAGGCATTCCCCAATCACACAACCTGCCCTATGACTGCTTTTTTGGATACTGTAGTAATTATGGTTTTATTTAGTGTGCAATGTACTTAAGGAAGATCACATGAGCTGTAGTAACCAATAGGAGAGTAGGGCGGGCTACCTCAGCAGTCAGTGTAGAAATAGAGTTGGAGTTGAAAGCACACGTGTAGTTGCTGCTGAGTATATTGTAAATAAACTTAATGTTTCCACCCAAGAAGCATCTGCAGAACAACTCTATCATTAATAGCACAATTTCGCCACCCCACAACAAACTGGCAATGAGGATAAACAGGATTGAACAGAAGAAATCAAGTTAGGAAAAATCAGCACTGTACCTCGCCCAATGATTGTAAGTAGCAAGTTCCGTTAGAACTGAAGAAGTATCCCCTCTCATAATGGCACAATTGATCCTTTTGATCCAGCCACAGACAACTGGTCTCAATACATAAAACACCTCACGTTCTTTGATCAAGCGAGCAAGATTACGGGTGAAGAGAAGAGGCAAGCGATCCTCTTCAGTGCTTGTGGGAGCAAAACCTACAGCTTGATTCGAAGTCTGATGGCACCCAGTGCCCCAAATTCGAAAAATTTCTATGAATTGGTGGACCTCGTGGAGGGTCATTTTCAACCAAAGCCCTCAGTCACGACACAGGGGTTCAGGTTTAATTCCCATGAACGAATAATTTAAAAAAAAATCAAATGCTACTATTGACATAGAAATGGACATTGAAGAGGCAGTACAAGGTAAGATTCAAGCAGGCTTGTAAACAAAAGAAGCAGCCCAATGAAATCTGCAATGTAGAAGAGCCTGAAACAACAAATGCAGACATTTGCTCGTTGTCTAATCTGAAAGTTGGAAAGACAGAACCAATATTTGTCACAGTGAAAGTGAATGGCAAACCTATTAGAATGGAAGTGGACACAGGAACTTCCACTACAGTAATTGGGGAATATACTTTCAGATATTTAAATAATGGTGAACATTAAGTTTAAAAGAATCAGCCACCAAGCTAAAAACATATATGGGTGAAAACATTCAAGTAAAAGGCATAAGCAGAGTAACTGTCCATTATGTAAGCCAATCGGCAAAGCTACCAGTGTTAGTATTGAGTGGCAGAGGACCAAGCTTTCTAGGATGAAATTGGCTAAGGGGAATCAACCTTGATTGGCCACTGAGATTCCAAAAGGAAACTGGAAGCGTTCCTGTTTTCAAAAGGTTTGTGTAAGGACTCAACGTCCTGACGAAATACAGGCAGTCTTAAGCAGAAGGAAATCGAAGAGACTCTGCTGGATGACAGAGTTCGAGACGAGGTGAGCAACCTTCGAAGGGAAAAAGAAAACCTGTTAAAAGACCTTCACACACTATAAGATTCCCTCAGGTCAAAGTTTGTATCATTGGAAAAGTATGAAGAGAAACAGAAAGAATTCAGCACTTCTCCGAACAAACTGAAGAATGAGTTGGCAGAAAAGACACAACAATGCTCAATTTTCCAGAAGGCAGCAAACAAATACAAAAAAGAGATGGAAGAGCTGAAGAATCAGCTAAATGAAGCCAAAGAGGCCTTGGAGGCAAAAGTCGCAGAATTTCCCAAGAAGCAGACAGATAATGAAATTTTGGGAGACTCAGCCAGAGTTCAGACAAGTTGAGCTTGCATCTTGACAGAAGTATAGCCAACAGTGAAGTCAAAACGAAGCCGAGATTAAAGTCTGTGCTAGAAAGACACATAGAAAGAAGGTACAGAAATACTAATAGGGCCTTAATTCTGGCAGCATACGAATATACTTTCGTACATAGGCCTGGCAATCAAATCACAAACGCCGATGCCCTTAGTCATTTGCCTTTACAAGAAAATGATGAGCACGTCCCAGTTCCACAAGACCTTGTTTTACCGTTAAATTTCTTAGATTCCTCGCCTGTACGGGCTCGACAGATCAGAGACTGGACAAGTCGGGACACAGTCCTATCTCAGGTAAGAGAACAAATGCTACATTGTTGGTCACAGGAGCCCATATCTGACAAAATGAAACTGTACTTCAACAGGAGACATGGAATAACCAGCCAGGATGGCATCTTATTGTGGAGAGCACGAGTGATAGTTCCTCCAAAGGGAAGGGAGCCACTTTTAATTGAACTACACAGTGCCCATCCAGGAATTTCCCAAATGAAGACCATAGCACGCAGCTATTTATGGTGTCCTGGTGGATGGCAAAATAGAGAGTTTAGTAAAGCGCTGTGTGCAATGTCAGCAACTACAAAAGTTGCCAGTGACATCTACGTTACCCCCATGGGAATGGCCAGGTAGACCCTGGGTGTGGTTACACATTGACTACATTGGACCTTTTCTGGGAACAATGTTTCTGCTCATTGTCGATGCCCATTCAAAATGGTTGGACTTATATGAGGTGAAGTCACCAACATCAGCTGCTACAATTGAGAAACTACTTCAGAGTTTTGCTATTCCTGGACTACCAGAAGTAGTCATTTCCATTAATGGCACGGCATTTACGAATGCTAAGTTTCAATGATTTATCAACCACAACGGTATCACTCATGAAAACTGCACCTTATCACCCTTCCTCAAACGGACTGGCCGAGAGGGCGGTTCAAACATTCAAGGCAGGCATGAGAAAGTTAACTGGCAATTCCTTGGCAACCAAGCTAGCATGCTTTCTTTTTCATTTACTGGATTACCTCTTACACAACAACGGATGTCACACCTGCAGAGTTATTGTTGAAACGCCATCTCAGGATGAGACTGAGCTTAATAGTGTCGACCTAAGAGGGAAAGATGGAAAGGAGTCAGGGAAGCTAGAAAACTAAACACGACTGGCCTAGTCATGAGAGGAAATTTACCATGGGAGAGCCGGTATATGTGAAACATTTCGGAGAAGGACCAAAGTGGTTACCGGGTGAAATAAGTGCAGTAACTGGGCTTCCATCTTACCATCTGGATGTGGAAGGCTGGCTCATCCGTAAACATGTGGACTATTTAAGGAAGAGAGAGGAAAATCACCAAGATTTGGTTCCACCAGTGATCATGACTGGGTCTGCGTTTCCTGGTGAGGATGCTTAACCCAGTACTGTCATGTCTGATGTTCCTGTAAGAGTTGAGGATACGGAACTGCAAGTGCCCACTGAAGCACCTGATGTACAGGCAACTCTGGAAAAGGAGGCACCTGACAAAGAATCTGAAGTTGTGGAGCTGCAACTTTCCACACGTACCAGGAAACTACCTGAAAGACTGAACTTGTAGATTCCCTACCCAGTGAAAATATTATGTTGTCTTGGAAAAATGTACTTGCAAATATAATATGGTTTTATTTAGTGTGCAATGTAACTTTAAGAGTAATACTTGTTAAGAGATCACATGATCTGTAGTAACCAATAGGAGAGTAGCATGGGCTACCTCAACAGTCTGTGTAGAGATAGAGTTGAAGTTGAAAGCATGCGTGTAGTTGCTGCTGAGTATATTGTAAATAAATTTAATGCTTCCACCCAAGAAGTGTCTGCAGATCAACTCTATCATTAAAGCACAACTCGGCCACCCTACTACAGATATCAACAAACTTTTTCTCAAAGCTATTTTGTCTTACTTCACAGTCAACTGTCCCATCTTTTTCTACAATTCAATCAAGTGATGATATGATATATCAAAGACATAGGCTGGGACTTTCTGGCCCTGGCGCAGCGGGTCCTGTTGCGGTGGATGCAGCGAACTAGCCAAAAGTCCATTGACTTCGGCAGGGCTGGAAGATCACACCAGCGGGGTGGGCTGGAAAATGCTGCCCATAATCTACAACCTCCCTCTTTTCTGGTTTGTCCACCGCCTTACCTGTTTCTTCTGTCCAGTATGTTGCACATATTCAATTGCTGTTTTATACTTCATATTATGCTACAAAATTAAAATTGTAACAACTGTTTAAACTAGCTCCCTTTTGAAAACCATCTAACAATCCTACCATTCTCCCCCCTTCTTCCTTACCTTCTGTTCCGAATACCCACTCTTCCTTTCTGATCTCTATCAGATATCAGATGTCATCTGATCCTCTGAGCCAAAAAGTTTTCACCACCACCCCCACCCCCCAAAATGAACTTGCTAATGACCTTAACAAGTGAAATGATTCTTTTGCCGAGATTGAAAAATGTCCAAGCCTATTAAGATCCTTTCAACCTTTTAGTTTTTGATTATAATGACTTCCTGGGTATCAAGGTTTCCCTTTGCCATTTCTCTAATTCTTGGCTTGGCCTGTCCAGTTCCCCACTGAGAAGGAGGATGTCTTCCTTGTACCATAAATTCAGATAACACATTTTTGATTGCTGTTGGTTGAGAGAGTAATGTTGACCAGCGTACTGTGTGCACTCACTGCTCTTGAACAGTGGCAAAGATTTTTTTTATAACCACAAGGCCTCGGTTTAATCTCAACAGAAAGACACCTCCGCAGCAATGCAGCACCAACTTGATGTAGCACTGATGTAGCATAGACTAGCAGTTCCCAAACTGTGGGCTGCTACCCCAATTAGTGTCACAAAAGCAGCAAATGAGGTTACAAACTCCTACTCCTCCTAGACTGCATCCTGCAGTGGCACTGAGGCCCAGGTGTCATCCTGTCCTGACCTTGCTCTGCTCATGTCTTGGTTTCTCTTTCCAGGGCATGAGCTCCTGCCTTTGGCCACTTCACTGACACTCTAAGCCCAGCCCCAACCATGCACCCAGCGATGATGCCTCCACTGCTGAGCTTTGGAACATCTGAGCCTATGCCTGTGTCATCCTAGCTCTGTGGAATAACCTGGGTGCCAAATTAAGCCAGCTAAAGACCCTCAGCTGTGCTCCTGTTGCTTCCTGGCCACAGTCCATGAGCTGGAGTGGCGCAGATGAAGTAATGGACTGGTGAGTACATAAAACAATAATATTTTTACAAAGTACTTTAAAAACACTGATTTTCATATTTATACAATGTATTAAATTGATCTATAATAGAGCAAACTTTAATAGTTATATACTGAATGTTATAATGTTGCTTTATTGCTGTTTGTTTTTGTTAGCAACTGGGGTCGCACTAATTTTCAAGTATTAAAATGGAGTCATGTGTAAAATATTTTGGGAAGCACTGGCATGGTCTATGTGCTCAAGTTCTGAAGTGAAGGCTTCAAATCCTTGCAGCTCTAATTCTCTGATTTGCCTTCTTTGTGAGCAGAGCTGAACAACTCAGATCTGATGAAGGTTGCAGTATCTGATCTGCATTAGGGTTAGGGTTATTATTCATATGAATTAATAAGGCAAGTTGTTACTGTTGTTGAACAAGGTGCATGACTCAGATCTGATGAAGGTTGCAGTATCTGATTTATAACCAAAACTTGGACAGTCAGTTTGTGCACACAAATGTTGGCAATCTAGCTCAGATAAGTGGCTGAACATCCTGGGGACTGTGTTGATAATGATTCTGCGGTTGCCATTTACAGCTCTTCTAGACTTATCTTTTATTTCTTTACTTGTCCCATGATTGCTTTGCACTATCATCTCTTTAGCCTCATTTCCCCTTCCCCCACTTTCCTTGCCTCTGCATTTGTTACATCTCTTAACTTTTATTAACATATTTACAATTTCACTACACCTGACACGTCAAGAACATATTCATTCCCGCCAACCCCTCCCCCCCGTGATTAATTCTTTAAATGTAATTGTTTCACAAAGGTAGATATCACCATTGCATATGCTTACTATATCTCTTGCAATAAAAAACATTGTTTAAACGGCATTCGGGTGTTGCATTATAAAGAGTAAAATTTTACCTGGACGATTCTCCATCCTTTAACGAACTTGGGCTGAGGCGGCAACTTCAGCACATCAAAATAATAAATTCCGCCCAGTGGTGTGTACTGATTATAGTCAACAACATTCATTTCTATTCTCTCATTTGATGGAATATCTGGATGTACAAAAAACACAAATCAAATCAAGCCACGACAGATGACTGAATTTCCTTTTCAGGCATAGCAAAAATATTACTTCAAAGGCTTAGTTCTGTCTTTCCTTAGCAGAGTGATTTTATGACTGACAGATCAAATTTGGCAGAGGCACTCACATGACGCAAATGTAAGTCATTCATTTTAATATATGTCCTTAGGATGTCAGATGTTGGCAGTGTTGTCCTAAGTGACTTGAAAAGGCTATCTCAAAGCACACTAAGAATCAGCCACACAATGTAGGACTGGGGTCACGTGTTGACCAGACTGAGCAGGGGTGGCAGTATCCCTTCCTATTAAGTCATTAGTGAACTAGTGGTGTTGCTGTAATAATCTGGCAGCTTTCATTGTCATTTTTCTTGCTAGCTCAAAGATTATCAAATTTGTTAAATTCAATTTACAACTTGCCATGATGCCATTTGAACTCATGATCTCTGGGCTGCTAGTCCAGTGGCATAACTTTGTTGGTGGAAATATCTCCATGTAAAGACCAACTATGCACCAATCTATCACAAACTAAACCCATTAGTGAAACAATCCAATAAAAAAGATGAAACAAAGCATTGTTTCTTTAAATGCCTGAAAATAAGCTTAAAAATTTATCTAACTCAGTGGAAAAATTACTCCAGCAAAACTTTTAATCGCTCCCATCCTGATCATTCCCCTTGGTATGACAGCGCTCTTAGCTTCCTCGAGTCCAAGTGGCACAGACTAGAGCATATCTGGCACACAACTGTTCAGCCATCATTCAGATCTAGCTGCACCACATAAAGCACAACGAGGCATCGTTCTCCTCAGACCAAACGACCCATCACTCCAGGATCATCCACCACCAACCATCTCTTTAAATCCCAGCCACAGCCCTAATCTGCAGCTAATGTCTTGCCTCCAGGAAGATGGCCAGGGGGACCGTGTCAGCCCGCTGGCCCTACCCGTTTCTACGGCTTTCCTCCCAGTCTTGCCTTCAAGCTTGGCCCCGTGGGACCAGGAAGATTTCGCCCTACATGTACAGCTGCCAATGGAACTCTCTCCCTAAATTGCCCTGCCTCTCCATCATCCTATCCTCCTTTAAGATCCTCTTTAATGCACTCCTCTTTGACTTGGACCTTCATATCCATTCTTCAGTTTGGCTATTGTTATGCCTAGTAAAGATATGTCACATCGCTAACTTTTAAGATAAAACTTTATTCAATGTGGACTATTTGAAATTAACTTTTGCATTTTAAAAACAAATGGCATGCTGCTGCAAAGATGGCCACTGAAAGTCAGATGACCTGCCCTGTGTATTCAAAAACAGACTTACTGTCTAACAGAATCAAAAGGACACAACCCAGATGAAAAGGTGTTAACTACACATATCCTGAAGACACCAAAAGACATTCAGAATTGAATGGGTCTTTTTTAAACAATGAAAGTAACCATCTTAATTTCCCTCCCTGCTCACCCGCCCTCCCCCACCCTCTCCCCCCATCCCCACCCACCCATCTCAGGATGTGTCTTAAAACGATAAACCAGGATATGGCTAATCAACCCAAGACCACCACCATATTTAGAAAAGGAATTGGAATTGTGAGGAGTCACATGGTAAGACAACCATGTTTGTCCCTTTATAATATTTGAGTGCTGTCTGCAGAAAGATACAGTAGCAGAATGTGCAATAAAATCTATGCCTTAAGAACTGGAGTGAGGGGGAGGGTGTTGGCAGTGGCGTGACATAAGTTCTCCAAGCCTGTTCCTTTTTTTGGGTTGACCAATACATCAAACTGACCTCCTGCGAACGAGATTACAAGCAATTAACTTCATTACCTGCAGAAAGTTCATCCCTTCAAGAAATTCCTGAAACAATTGCGGCATCTGACAGGCCTGCAACGCATGTTTTTCAGAACAAGACGATAATGTGAATTATGAAAGTGCACTATTCACTTCAACTGTACATTGTTCGAGCGTATTTTGGCTGTATACTTGTGTGAGTTGATGCTGCAGCGTTAGATTTCAACGTGGAGTGCTTCAATAAACAATCATCTTTCTTATTTTAAAGCTCCTAAAAACTTACTGCTGACTTTTCAAATCATCCGCACGTACAGGGGTTAAACAATACACAGATCTTCCTCTCAAAAGCTTACTGATTACGGGCAGTTGGGAAGGGAACAGGCATTTCAGCAGCTTTCACCTGGTCCATAACACTATAAAGCACTTTGGGAGCTTCTTTTTATTATTATTGATGCCATATGAATTAATAAGGCAAGTTGTTACTGTTGTTGAACAAGGTTCATGACTTAGATCTGATGACGGTTGCAGTATCTGATCTATAACCAAAACTTGGACAGACAGTTTGTGCACACAAATGTTGGCAATCTAGCTCAGATAAGTGGTTGAACATCCTGGGTATTGTGTTGGTAATGATTCTGCTGTTGCCATTTAGAGCTCCTCTGGACTTATCTTTTGTTTCTTTACTTGTCCCAATATTGCTTGCACTATCATCTTTTTAGCCCCACTCCCCTTGCCTCTGTATCTGTTTTAAACCCATTACATCTCTTAACTTTTTTCTAATTCTGGCAAAAGGTCACAGGCTTGAAACATTGGGCAGAATTTTCATGATGGACATGTAAATTACGAGTTGGGCCATTTCCCAGTATCGTATTCCCGATTTCTGAATGAACCTGAAAGCACCTGTCATTTTCCCCCTGGGTAGGCAGGGGCAGGCTAGATTTGGAGCCGCCACTTCCCGAAGCAGGCCTGAGGAGCAGATGCTGAGGCCAACAGGTTAGAAAGGCCTCCTTTCACTGGAATATCAGCCCAGTTCTGTGGATAACTGTTAGGCCCCTTGCTCCCATCCCTCACTCCCTCTTAGCCCCCACCCACCTCCTATGTCCCCTCCATACCATGACACCCCTGTACCCCCATACCCCCAATGCCCCACCAAACCCTCATATCTCCAATCATCTCCAAGCCCCAATCTTCTTTCCCATGCTTCCTCATATCTCCCATACTCCCAATGCATCCTCCATAACCACTCATCCAGTATTCACTATGGTCAGAATGCATGAGCCCTTCTCAATAACACTGATAAGGCTTTGAAATGTTCGCAAAACAAATATAAATAATCATCCATTCAAACACCACTTGAAAAAATTGCTCCTCTTAGGAACTGAAAACTTTCAAACATAGCCATTCAAACTGCACATGAAAAAACACTTGTGTCATGAAAATGTAATAATTCTCATAATATTATTGTGATTTAATGAAAAGTGGGTTAATAGTGGGATTTAACTGAATTGGAGACAGCTGGTCTGGAAGCTTTGAGTCATCAAAAAGAGAAGCTAGGTTTGAAATGCTAAATACATAAATCTGGCTGAAGTTTTAGAATGTGAGCTATCAGGAAAATTTGCATTTTTAGATAAACAAGAGTAGTTTGAATTTCAAAGAGATGTTAAGATGTTACATCTAGCCAGAAGAAGCTAAGCTAAACAGTGTGTTTTTCTCACAGGTTACTGATAAAATTAATACTATGAAAGGTTTAAATTATGAGAAAAGTAAAGTTGCAGAAACATATGGGAAGAATGGAATTTGCATTAAAAGGGAGAAACATCTATAATGATGAGGCTATGTGTAAGAAGAGAAGGCATTCTAAGATCTAACACAAGTGCTAAAAGCCTCCAGCTTCTGTGCATCAAGTTGCTGTCCAAAGGAACCAAGGCTGAGAAAACTCACTGCTTAGGGCATCGTGTTCCTTTGCTCGGGTCTGTTTAAATGTATTTGTTTTTCTGCTGTTGCCTTAATGGAGGTGTAACTGGAAGCCAGATTAATTAACAGTTTTAGGAGTTATTATAGTAGTAATTTGTATGTGTTTGAAATCTTTTCTTTTGTTAATAAATTTTTAATTTCGTTTTCTAAAAACCTCTGGAGTCATGGTAGTCTTATTACTTCTGAATTCAGGGCACACACCTTGAAATAAAATACAAATTGCAAAACAGTTGTGACAGCTGTTTCAAGTTTCCCTCTGAAACTTGAGCAGCTCGGCATTTACCATCCGCTGTGCCATAACAAAATTGGGGGCTCTCTGTGGGATATATTTGAAAGTCCTTGATTGTTTTGGAGTTGGTGAATCTTAAGGTTATGAGTACGAGATGCACTTTGAATTCAGGAGTTGGTGCGAAGTTTTTTTTTAAAGTGGTGAGACTGCAATATGGCTTTGGCAGTTGCCAGGACTTGTCTGGGAGTTGAAGTTATAACTTTGGTTGGTCTACAAAAAGTAACTAAAGCTAAGTTAATAGAATTGGCAGATAAGTTATACTTAGGATTACCTGCAGGGATAAGGAAACCAGGTATAATTGAAGGTATAACACAGCATTTGAATTTGAAAGGAATACCCGAGAGACTCGAGTTCTCCAAGGGGTGGGTCGTTGGAAAGAGCTCAAATTCAGTTGCAAATAAAAAAAATTGAATTGGAGGAAAAGGAAAGGGAAGGAGCATTTCAATGGGAACAGGCAGAAAGGCAGGAGAGAGAAAAAACAGGAAAGGGAATTAGAAATGGCAAGGTTAGAAAAGGAGGAAAGAGAAAAAGAGACAGAGAATTCCAGCTTAAAATGTTGGCAGTTAAAACAGAGACACCAGAAAGTGAAGAAGGACTTATTTCCAGATGAGAACCCGATGGGGAGATGTTTAAATTTGTACAAGCACTTCCAAAGTTTGAAGAAAAAGAGATGCTGAAGCATTCTTTATTTCATTTGAGAAGATAGCTAAACAGATGAAATGGCCACAGGAAAACTGGATATTGTTGTTACAATCTAGGTTGGTGGGTAGATCACATGGGGTTTATGCTTCACTGTCAGAAGCAAGGTCAGTGGACTATGATGTGTTTTAAAAAAAGGCTATTTTGAGTGCATATGAGTTGGGTCCTGAGACATATAGGCAGAAATTTAGGAATATAAGAAAATAGCTGGG
Source organism: Carcharodon carcharias (assembly GCF_017639515.1). Lineage (NCBI taxonomy): Eukaryota > Metazoa > Chordata > Chondrichthyes > Lamniformes > Lamnidae > Carcharodon > Carcharodon carcharias. Next base: position 87,929,645 of record NC_054479.1, on the reverse strand, counting down.
CAAACTTACATTGAATTTGAGAGAGTATAACAAAGTAATTTTGACCAGTGGGTATGAGCATTGAAGGTAAAGAAGTTTTTAGAGAGGTAAATCTTTTGGAAGAATTTAAAGATTCAATTCCTTTGGCAGTGAGAACTCGTGGAGGAACAGAGGGTTAAAACGGTAAGCAAACAGCAGAGATAGCTGGTGATTATGAATTAGTTCATAGATCTCAACCTTTTTTTATGTCGTCCTTTTAAATCAGAAAAGGATAGAAATTGGGAAGGTGAAAGGAAAGTGGGTAGTCAAGGAAAAGAAGGAGTAGGTGGAAATTCCCAGTAAGATTTTTCTCAGACTAAAAAGAAAGGTGCTGAGGGTAGAAGTGACACTCGAAAATTGAGGTGTTTTCATTGTAATAAAGTTGGACGGGCAAAGTCAGTCTGTTGGAATTACAGAGAAAATCTGCTGGAATTATTGGGATGCAGAAAAGTTCTGGAAGTAAAATTACTGTAGGTACTGAGGTTCAGGCACAGGAAAAAACAGTGGTTTGTGTACAGGTGAAACAGGAAAAATCAGTGATGGGTAAAGATTTGGCAATGTATTCACGATTTACCCAAGTGAGTTCTGAGGAGCAGGTTGCAGAAATGTTTAAAGATTTTGTATGTAAAGCGAAAGTGTTTCCATGTGTACAGGGCGGAGCGGGTAAAGATGTTAACATTTTAAGAAACACAAGGGCTAGTTAATCCTTAATGTTGTGGGATAGTGATATTTGTTGTTCAGGAGGAATATTGCAGGAACAGGTAATAATAATTGGGGTTCATGGAGATGCTAAACCTATTCCATTATGGGTGGTAAATCTAAAGAACAAGTGGAAAACACGTGAGGTGATTGTTGGAGTAGGGGAAAAATTGTCCATTGCGGAGTTTCAATTTACTTTAGGTAATAATATGGCTGGGTCACAGATGTGGGTGACGCCTATAGTATTTGAGAAACCTGTAGAGGTGTTTTCAACAGAAGTGTTGCAGAAAGAGCATCCTGGACTGTTTCCAGATTGTGTGATAACAAGATCACAAGCTCACAGGTTAGAACAGGAAGTTAAAAGGCAGGGTGAAGTCCAACTAGCTGACACTGTTTTTGATAAGATTGTTCAGGAAGAAAGAATGGAGGATAATGCAGCTGAGGTATTTAGTTCTAGGCAGTTGGCAGAGTTACAGAAAAAGGACATGCAAATCAGACAGTTGTATCAGACAATTTACTCAGAAACAGAGGCAAAGTGTATTCCAGGATGTTATTACCTTAAGGGTAATGTTTTAACGAGAAAGTGGCGGCCGTATAATGTTTCAGCAGATAAAAGCTAGGGGGAAGTGCACCAGATGGTTATACCATTTGGATATAGAGATCCTGAGAATAGCTCATGAAATTTCAATGGGGGGACATTTAGGAATCAGAAAGAAACAGGCATAAGTACAAAAACATTTTTATTAGCCTGGAATACATAGAAATGTAGTTAAATTCTGTAGAACATGTCACACATGTCAGGTGATAGCGATTAAGCCAGCAACTTCAATTACAATTCCAGCATTTGGAGAACCTTTTAGTAGGATCATAATTGATTGTGTAGGACACCTCCCTAAGACTAAAAGTGGAAATCAGTATTTATTAATAACAATGGATGTGTTCACAAGGTTATTGAAGTAATGCCTTTGAGAAATATTACTACAAAGAGAATTGTGGGAGAGTTGACTAAATTCTTTACAAGATGTGATTTACCAAAAGAAGTACAATCAGACCAGGGTTCAAATTTCATGTCACAGCTGTTTAAGGGAGTACTGAACAGTTTGGGGATAAAATAGTTTAAGTCAACAGCTTATCATCCTGAATCACAAGGGACTTTGGAAAGATTGCATCAAACTTTAAAAACTATGACGAGGGCGTATAGTCAGGACTATCCACAGGATTGGGATGGGGGGAATTCCATTCTTGTCATTTGCTATTAGGGATGCTCCTAATGCATCTACTGGATTTAGTCCTTTCGAATTAGTTTATGGTCATGAGGTAAGGGGACCACTGAAATTGATTCATGAGAAATCAGTGGGTCAAAATTCAGAAACTACTCTCTTGGGTTATGTATCAAACTTCAGAGAAAGATTGGAGAAAGCATGTGAGTTAGCTAGGGAATGTTTAAAGATATCACAGCAAGTGATGAAAGTGAAGGCAGACTGGAAAGCTACAGCTCGTAGTTTTGTGGCTGGGGAAAAAGTGTTACTTCTGTTACCAGTACTGGGTGACTCATTAAAGGCAAGGTTTAGTGGGCCTTACAGGATTGAAAAGAAATTGAGTGAAGCAAATTATTTAATAAATTCTCCAGTTAGAAGAAAGAAACAGAGGGTGTGTCTTGTTAATATGATTTTAAAATATTTTGACATGGAAGATGACCACAAGGAGGGATTAGTGGTGGTAGATAAGGAGAAAGGGGTGGAAATGAAGGATTCTGAAATTGATTTTCCTCTAACCAAATTGGATAATGAGGGGGTACTTGAAAATTTAAATATAATATTGAGTTGCCTTCCAGACAAGTGTCAAAGTGATTTGGAGAAGCTATTGCAGTCACACAAAGCTATTCCTGGGAATAAGCTGGGGAGGACAAATTTAGCTATACATGATGTATGTGTAGAAGTTTCATCTTCGATGGGGCAACATTCTTGTAAATTAAATCCAGCATCACAAGTTATCACAAGTAGAGAAATAAATTGAAATCATGTTTCAAAATGACATCATTGAGTCTAGTTGCAGTAACTGGAGCTCGCCTATCATGATGGCATCGAAATCGGATGGAACACAAAGACTGTGTGTGGACTATCGAAAAGTGAATGTGGTGACAAAAGCAGATTCATATCGTATAACATGGTTGGAAGATTGCATTGAGAAAGTAAGACAATCAGAATTTATCACAAAGATTGTCTTGCTAAGAGGATATTGGTAAGTACCACTATCGGAGAAAGCAAAAGAGGTATTTTGTGACGCCAGATGGACTATATCAGTTTAAAGTCATGACATTTGGTATGAAAAATGCACCTGCAACATTTCAAAGACTGACAAATTAACTGCAGGACTGAGCAATTGTGCTGTTAATATTGATGACTTGATAGTTTTCAGTCACATGTGGGAGGAGCATTTATAACATCTGGAAGAATTATTTAGTCAACCACAAGAAGCTAACTTGGTGATGAACTTGGCTAAAAGTGAACTTGCAAAAGTGCAAGTTACATATCTAGGCCATACCATTGGACATGGTAGGGTGGCTCTGAGAGATGTGAAAGTCAAAGCTATCGTGGATTTCCTCATGCCTACAAAAAATGAGAAGTTTTTAGATTTTTGGGCATGAGTGGGTTTTAACCATTTAATCTACAGGTCATACATGTGGCTGGATGAGAAAATCTAATTTCAGATGCATTGTCAAGAGTTTGAAGCTGAAAAGGGAAAATTGGACTTGTGAAAACATGGGCATTGGACTGGAATGATTTCTGTTGATACCAAAGATTTGTATATATACTGTTCTGTTAATGCATGCATCTGGTAATGTAATAGTGTGAGTATATAGATAAGCATAGGGGGTAATGTAAGATTGGTTAAGAAAATGAAGCTGTCTTTTTCAATTATGACGGTTCATTTTCCAGCATCAGAGGGGTGTCATGAAAATATAATACTTCTCATAATATTATTGTGATTTATTGAAAAGTGGGATTTAATTGAATTTGAGACAGCTGGTCTGGAAGCTTTGAGTCATTAAAAAGGATTCTAGGTTTGAAATGCTAAATACATAAACATGGCTAAAGTTTTAGAATGTGAGGTGTAAGGAAAACTTGCATTTTTAGATAAGCCAGAGTAGTTTGAATTTCAAAGAGATGGTAAGACGTTACAGCTAGCCAGAAGAAGCTAAGCCAGTGCGTTTATTTTTATTGATAAAATTAGTACTATGAAAGATTTATATTATGAGAAAAGTAAAGTTGCAAAAACATGTGGGAACAATGGAATTTGCATTAAAAGGGAGAAACATGTATAAAAGAGATGCGGCTATGTGTAAGAGGAGAAGGCATTCTAAGATCTAACAGAAATGCGAAAAGCCTCCAGCCTCTGTGCATCAAGTTGCGTTCTACAGGAACCGAAGCTGAGAAAACTTACTGCCAAAGGTATTGTGTTGCTTTGCCTGGGTCTGTTTAAATGTATTTGTTTTTCTACTGTTGCCTTAATGGAGGTGTAACTGGGAGCCAGACTAATTAGGGGTTTTAGGAGTTATTATAGTAGTAATTTGTAGACCTATGTATGTGTTTGAAATCTTTTCTTTTGTTAAATGTTTAATTTAGTTTTCTAAAAACCTTTGAAGTCGTGGTAGTCTTATTACTTCTGAGTTCAGGGCACACAACTCGAAATAAAATACAAATTGCAAACCAGTTGTGACAGCTGTTTTGAGTTTCCCTCTGGGATTTGAGCAGCTTGGCATTTACCATCCACTGTGCCATAACACTTGTCAAATCAAAAATCTCTTCAAAACACTTTAACTGCTCATAAAAATGTCAATCAAACAAATCCCACAGTCCACTTCATAGCTGTGTAAATAACCCCAGCTGAGCAAAATCCATTACTGGGACTTGCAGCCCAGCCAAGCATTCATAATGATATGCCATTGCACAACTGTATAAGCAAGCCCTCCAGAGCTTAATACAATTGTGCCTTTGAAGTTGTCAGAATAAATAGCTTGCCATCTGAGCCATTTTTCAAAGGTATCTGTTCAACTATTTCAAAGGCTTAACCAATATCTGGAATTTAAATCAATGTAAAAATCAAAGCACAGAGTTCAGATGACATTAATATGTGATAGCCAATATTGTTGAAGGCAGTAAAGCACTTCATCCTCTGGAGAAAATTCTCTGATGCATCTGAACACTTATACAACACTGGTCAATTCAATTATCACTTTCCTTTTAAGGGCAGAACTCTAAGATCAATCACTGAATTAAAAATACACAACTTAACCAACAATATCTAATTACGGCTTTTGAAGTTGGCAAGAACTTTTAAACTCACCTGTCAAAAGGTTGCTGATTCCACAACAGGCCTGTCATAATGTTCATGAGCTAATTGTTTCAAGCAGGCTTCAGAAACTCACCTGCCTCACTGGAGTTCTTGAATTCAAGAAAATTCAAAATTGAGGCAAGCATTTAGAAGGCTGAACCTGATATTATTTTAAGGGCGTCTCAGTCCACCATCTGACACATTTCCTGGACCAGTCAATATGGTGGCTGACAGTAATCCGGTGGGAAATTTTAATTGATGGTTCCCCTGCCTCTATTTTTGGTCACCCAACACAGGTTTCACTAGGATTGGAATGGCAAAATCCAGCCCTTTAATTCAGATTCTGTATCCACAGATGTTGTCTGGTCTGAGCGTTTCCAACACTTATTATTTATATTTCAGATTTCCACCATCCAGAATATCTTAACTTTTGTATCATTGGAAGTGTATTGAATACTAGGGTAACTGAATTCATAATTTGATGCAGTTAGATTTCTGTTAGCATCTATGTATATTTATTTTTTTATAGGTCTGTAACATCCGTAGAGTGGCAATCAGAGTCGGATTGCCATTCCGCACCTACTTACTTACCTGGAAATAAGGCTGCTCCTTTCCTGCCCAATCTCCCATCTCAGGCTGGGTGAGAACAGTGTAGGGCAGCAGGCTCCCGAGGCCTTATGTCAAGAGCAGCTGAGTCAGAGGTAAGGAAGCTATGCCCCTTTTTTACAGTGCTAGCTGCTGTAAAGCAGGTAGGTTTAAAGGTCCAGCCACTTTGAGAAGCCAGGGAGAATGTAGGTTTGCAAGGTAAGTGAACAGGATTGGAGGATGGGGAGTTTTGGGTGGTCAGTGGGGGGCATTTGGGTTGCGTGGTCAGCGGATGGTCATTGGTGGAGTAGTCAGTGAGGGATGTTAGGTGGTCGGTGGGGGAGCTGGTGACGATAGGGCATTTTGGGTGTCCTGTTGGGGGGGGGCAGGGGTCCCATAGGTTGTCAGAGCAGCCCTGTGGGGTGTGGGGGTGCTGGTTAGGGGGATAGTTGGGGGACTCTCATGGAGGTTTGAAGAAGTTGGGGAGGGTCCAATGGGGGATGGTGGAGCCCATGTGGGGTGGGCTGTGAATGAAGTCCCTTGCGGGGTAGTAGTGGGTAGGTGGGGGTTACAGGGGGGAGGGGTGGTGGGTAGTCAGGTGTAGGGAGGGTCCCGTGGGGGGGTCAGAGGTGGGTCAGTACTATTGTTAACCAGAAGTTAGAAGTGGTTTTCATTCTTCTAATCTTTTCTGGGTAACTATTATTGAAAGACAGTTGGAACCATCTGAGCTTTGCAATTTATATTGTATTTTCTGATGATTCCCATTGCAGGGCAATTGCCCAGTGGAAGTTTGAACTTCCCCGGCAATTGCCAGACAATCCTAAGATGGCAACTTCAGATGGGGTGGGCTCCCCAGAGCATCTTCAGTTGCGATGCCCTGGAGCTCAGAAGTTACATGCCAATATGTCTGCACAATCTTTAGACACAAACATTAATTACTGTTGGCAGAATTTTTGGTCACACTTTTCTCTCGATTTTCCCTACTGTAACTTGGCATGACACTTTCCATTCAATTCTGTAAGCCAGCTGTTGGTGGCTATGTCTGTTAGTCTCACCATCAAATCTGTCTCCACCTTGTATGTCAAAAAATGAATTCATCAACTTACTGTCGCCGATGCCACGGTCAATTTCATAGTATATTACAAAATATCCTACATGATTAGCAATTTCCTGTTCACACACCTCAGAATTTGTTGCCATGCTGTTGTGTCAACATAAAGCATTGTAAGTTACAATGTCAATATCTCCCATTCAATTTTGCTATACGAGTTGTCCTGCTTCTGTTGTGAGCTGTTGTGGCCATTAGGTGGCTGCATGCAGCAGATTTCTGTACTTTCTCCCAATTCCACTGCTATCTGGTGTTTAAAATACAGATTTATCAATTGGCTGCAGCAAATGCAATAAGTTATTGATAGTAGGTAGCTAATCAGAGAATGTGGTCTCTCTCTCTCTTATCTGGGCTTTGTTTCATCATATCGCTGTCACTCACCCTTGTCTCCTCTCCTGCTTCTGTCATTTTCTGTTCTACTTCTCTCTAATTAACTTCTATTTTTTAATTCACTGTCAGTCATGCTGCTCTTTTCTCTGACTTTTTCTATTTTAGTGGGATGGCAGGTGGTGTAGCATGGAAGGAATGGAAAGGAGCTGACGAGGGCTACAGGCTGAGTTTTCTGAAGGAAGTTGCAACAGTAGAATAATAAATAAAAATAACAAGCTAATCTAATCAAGGGGTTCAATTACATTATCAACAAACCTGGAGTGATTCGTAGTTATTTAAATGTAATGACATTAAATTCATAAGGTCTTCTCATGAAAATACATCCCTGAATTTCACCACAGAAAACCAACTAAAATTAGGAGTTCCCATTCCCATACTTAGTTGCTGGAAGAATGTTAACATCCAGGGCTTGCTGTAAGGCCAAGGAAGTAGCACCTCCATCTTTGTCCTTAATCTCATAATTGACAACAAATTCTTCCATTCCAGTTTCATCTGTTTATTCTAATGTACTCCAAGGAACTGCAGATTGTTATCATTGTGTTAGTGAATCACAGTGAAATCACAAATTCTAGCAGGAATAGCTGGAGAGCTTCATCAATTTCAATTTTCATCAATACTTTGTGGAGTCTCTTTAAATATTTGAAGCTACACCTTCAGTTAATTTCCAAAGCTCCTCTGTGCTTTTCCAGTGGCCAGGCTCATTGTCAGTTGATAGATTTCATCATTCCTGTAACTCCCTCTGGCTTTAGGTAATTGCAGGTTACTGTGACCATAATGTATGTTGCTTAAGCAAGTGTTCTTTTCAGAGTGTAACTATTAGCTAGCAAAAAACATTTCAAACAGATGCAGATATTTCTAACTTTTCATACATGAAAGGAGGACAGGATTGTTAAGGTGCTTCAGTACAACCAGTATTCCCACCAAATTTAGTCATCATTGATTACCAGCTGTATCAAAAGGATTGGTGTGATTTGAAAAGGGGTGCAGAAACAAGAGACACCTAGGTAATCATGCACATAAATCTTTGAAAGTGGCAGGATAAGTTGATGAATCTGTTTGAAAAAAAACAAAGGCTCATTGTTTTTATAAATAAAGAACAAAAGCAAGGGAGTTATGCTAAGCCTTTATAAAACACTGATTAGGTCCCAACTAGAGTGTTGTATTATTATTATTGTATAATTATGGTTATCACACTTTATCAAGGATGTCAGGCCTTGGAGAGGCTACAGAGGAGACTTACTACTATGTTTCCACCTCTAGGAAGATCAGCAACCAGAGGACATAGATTTAAGATAATTGGCAAAATGGATAGAGGGGAGATGAGAAGAAATTGTGAGTTATGATGATTTGAAATGCATTGCCTGGAAGGGTGGTGGAAGCAGATTCAATAGTAACTTTCAAAGGAGATTTGGATATGTACTTGAAAAGAAAAAAAATTCAGGGCTATGGGAAAGGGCAGAGGAGTGGGACTAACAGGATATGTCTTTCAAAGAGCCGACACAAACACAATCAACCAAATGTCCTCCTTCTGTGCTCTATGATTCTAATTAATCTTTACTTGATGCATTAGAAATAAAGGGATAGCTTTTCAACCTCAATGTCTAAATGTTATCAAGTGCAGTACAATTGCTTGAATGACCTCCTTCTGTGTTGTGTGATTCTGTGAATACCATTATTTATAATAGTTGGAGTTAAATTTGGAAGCCACCAAAGAAGCTCATTATGAGGTTTCTCAAAAAATGGATTGGTGGGTTGATCAACTGCAATGCAGATCTGATCATGTAAATTGATAAGTAGGATCTTCCTTCGGCTTCGTCAATATCACTCATACTAATGCTGACTGGTCTCTCACATTCTACCCTATGTCAACTTCAGGTCACCCAAAGCTCTGTTGCCCATGTCTTAACTCATTCCTAATCCCATTTCCCGATTGCCCCTACGCTCACATTAGCTCCTGGTCAAACAAATTTTAAAATTTGAGAATTTTAAAATTCTCATCCTTGTATTTAAATCCCCGCATGGCCTTACTCCTCCCTACCCCTCTAATCTCCTCGAGCCCCACAATACTCTGAGATGTCTACGCTCATCTAATTCTGCCCTCTTGAGCATCCTCAATTTTAATTCCTCCATCACTGGTGGCCGGGTTTTCTGTTGCATACGGAGGGAACTCCAAGGTCTGGAGTTCCCTCCCTACACCTCTCTGCCTTTTTACCTCACTTTCTTCCTTTTAGGCATTCCTTAGAACCTACCTTTTTGACCCAGCTTTTGGCCATCTACTTTAATAGCACTCTGTGTAGCTCTGTATATTTTGTGTTATCATGCTCCTGTTAAGTGCCTTGAGACATTTTATTACATTGAAGGTGCCATATAATTATAAATAATTGTTGTTATACTTAACCATTCCTCTCCACCATCATACCGCTTACTTTGAACGCTTGTTGAATTTCTCTTAGCGTACTTAAAACAAACACTCCTCTCACTTTCAAATGTTCTATATAATAATCTTCAGAAAACTACCAGTTTATTAGGACTATGACCATGTTTTTGACACTTTCATTTCCCAATCATGATTGGAAAATGGAGTTGAGTTACAAATCAATCATTGGGGTCCATACCCTTGATTTTTCTCCTAGAAAAAACAATCTTTCTCAGTTTTGAACACCTTAATTGACCACCCCACTCCTGCCCCAGCCATAGCATTTTGGGAGGACCACATTCATTTTGAGTTTCTAAACCTTCTAAAAAATTGCATTAAATCATTTCTCAAAACTGAAAAACAATTGCATGACTTATTTCCTACCTTTAATGGGCTCTACACTCAGTACCTTCCTCTCTATATCTTCGCCAATTCCCTCCCTGCTTGATGCTCCGCTTCTCATTTCTGCTTCTTCTTTGGAACTGGTGCTTATTGCACTCTACAAAATTGTAGTGAAATGGTTACATTTTATAAAGGTTATTGACAATAAAGAAACTACAATTGAACATGTTTATTACGCTGGTGTCATATTAGGACATTATGCAGTGGATTGCTTACAACATAATCTTATAATAGGAACTATAAATCAGGGAAAAAAAATCTTCGTACTTCAGGTCATGCAAAACTCTGATGCCCGTGTCTTAAGTCCTGTTTACCTATCACCCCTGTGCCCACTGACCTACGTTAACTCCTGGTCAAGCAACATCTTCATTTTAAAATTCTCATTCTTGTTTTCAAATACCTCCACGATCTCATCCCTCCCCATCTCTGTAATCTCTTCCAGCCTCACAACCATCAGATATCTGCTAATCTAATTCGGATCTCTTGAACACCATTAGAATTAGGAATACATTGCTCCAGGAATCTAAAGGTGCAACATTAGTTGAGATGTTTTAAAGTCAGGTTTACCCTTACTTGTGAATTCTGAGTATAGGGGATGTGGATTGTGATTAATAAAGATAGAGCAAATGGCCCTGTCCTATTGTGCAATCAAATTAAATGAAAAACAGCTGAATATTCAATGTCCTCCAGGTACTTTGTGATTTATACAACTATTGACTAAGTATCTTTTCATTATTATAAAATATGACACCACAAGCTTAAACTTTTTTTATTCCTTCCGTAAAATATTTCTCAAGTATTATTTTAATGAAACAGATCTCAAGTTAACATCCTTGTGATTAACTAAATTTATTTTATTACAAAATTTATAATTTTACTTACAAATACAAAAGCAAACAAGTAAAGCAAAATAATTGGTATATAATGGCCCAGATCTCGCGGTCCCAATTGTGGCAAACACCAGGACCTGTCAGCAAGTAAACTTCAACTGATTGTCCTCATCAGTGGTGCAGCAGTAGGTGGGGGGTAGGGAGGTGGGGCAGCTTGGGGTGATGGGGAGGGGGAGCTGGTAACGCTGGATGGTGGAGGGGTTAGCTAGAATTAAAAGTACAATAAAGAAAATGTTTAAAATGATTAAAAACACAAAAACAATTAAGTGCCATTGAGCTGAAGGCAAATCTCAAGAGGTGTGTCTTCAGCTCATGACGTCTACGGGGATGTAGTTTCACTGGAATTGCGCCATGCCACTGGGACTCCCTACTTATCATGCCAATAGATCTGCACTGCAGCTGCAAAAGCAAGACCCTGCTGCAGCCTACAAGACAGGTAAGAACATAATTTTAAATGCAGTCAGAGGTGTAAGCCTCTGCTTCACCACTGACTGCAAGGTCCAGGCCAATAAGATTTTTTAAAATAATTTGGCTACAATTTTCATCCATGCCCACCAGACATGACAGAATTAAACCATCACCCCTTGACATTCAACAGCATTACCATCACATAATGATGGCATTACTATCGCTAAATCCACCACTATCCTGGGGATACCATTGTCCAAAAACTTAATGGGACCAGCCATATAAATACTGTGGTTACAAGAGCAGCTTAGAGGTTGGGAATTCTATGGCAAGTGACTCGCCAACTGATTCCTCAAAGCCTGTCCACCACCTACAAGGCACAAGTCAGGACTGTGATAGAGTACTCCCCATTTGCCTGAATGAATGCAATTCCAACAACACTTAAGAAGCTCAACGCCATCCAGGACAAAGCAGCTCACTTAATTGCTACCACATCCACCACCTTAAACATTCGATCCCTCCACCACCAGCATAATGTAGCAGCAGTGCATACCATATAGAAGAGAGGAAGAAGATACAAGATTCATTGCAGAAACTCACCAAGGCTCCTTTAACAGCACCTTCTAAACCCATGACCCCTACCGTCTGGAAGAACAAGGGCATTAGGTACAAGGGAACACCATCACTTGTAAGTTCTCCTCCTGTCACATACACCATCCTGACTTGAAACAGTGGCCAGAATTTTTAGCTCAGCGGGTGGACGCATGCCCAACCCAACTAAGCGTGAAATGACACGTGATGACATCAGCTGAGCATGCCAATGTCAACGCACTGTCACGTGATAATTCAATCAGCGGGCGCGCCCTGGAGCCGGCAGCAAACCTGCTGACAATTAAAAGGCCTATTAAGGCCATTAAGTTATCAATTGCCGTTAATTTTTCACTGCCCGACAGGCAGGTGAAAAGGCCAACGGCCTTTGCAATTTTTTGGAAACCTCATCCACAGGCAGGATGAGGTTTACAAAAGCAAATCCTGGGGAAATAAAAACTTTAATTTTTAATTAAAAACATGACAGAGTCACATGTTTTATTAAGTTTTTCTGATGTTTAATAATTTTTTCAATATATTCTTCATTTCCCTGAGGCAGCTCTGTGCCTCGGAGATTATTCAGCGCTCTCTCATGCGCATGTGCGAAGTCCGCGCTCGGCCCACTCGCCTTCCTCCCCCCTGCGCCCCTCCCTCTCCCCCCGCCTCTCCCTTGCACAGGCAGCGCTCAGCACTGCTGCTCATGTATCGTGTTGGGCAGGCCTTAATTGGCCTGCCAGCGTGAAATTGCGGTGAACTGTCGATCGCGGGCAATGGTTGGCTTCCTGACCGCCCCCGCCGATCCCACACATCAAGGGCAAAATTCTGCCCTATATCACCATTCCTTCACTGCCACTGGATCAAAATCTTGCAACTCCCTTACCTAACATCACCATCCCTCCTTAACCTACACTACACACGCTGCAAAAGCTGGAGGTGGGGATTCATTTAATGAAAGCTCCAGGAATGTCAAATTAAAGTTGACAGCCCCAGCTGCAGGACCTTGTGCAGCTATCCAAAGAAGGCCTCAAGCACTAGAGATCTTCCTGATCTTACAACAGAAGGGACTTGCATTCTGGTGGGTTCCACTCAGTGGCAGCCAATCTATCTCAGGTATTACAGTGAGCTTCTTTAGTGATCCTCCAAATGGCTAGTTAATCAGCAGTCAAAGAGAAAAAGTAAGATGCTCTTAGACCCTTGCCCCCTGAATTCTATACTATTATGATACACGTGCCTGTGTTATGAATGCAGTGTTATGAACAAATCCCTGGAATGACCCAGGAATCTTCAGTTAACAGAAAGTGGATGAAGAGTTAACGTGACATATGAACATACAAAACAGGAGCAGAAGTCAGCCATTTGGCCCCTCAAGCCTGCTCCGCCATCCATTAAGATCATGGCTGATCTGTTTGTCTTTCAAATTCCACATTCCCATCGACCCCCTGATAACCTTTGATTCCCTTGCCAGAATTTATCTACCACTGCCTTAAAAATATTCAATGACCCAGCCTCCACCACCTACTGAGGCAGAGAGTTCGAAAGCCACACAGCCCTCTGAGAGAAAAAAAATTCTCCTCATCTCTGTCCTTAAAGGACAATCTCTAAGTTTAAAACAGTGCCCCTAGTTCTGGACTCACCCACAAGAGGAAACATCCATTCCACGTCCACCTTGTCAAGACCATTCAGGATCTTATATACTTCAATTAAATCACCCCTCACTCTTCTAAACTCCAGTGGAAACAAGTCCAGTCTGTCTAACCTTTCCTCATAAGACAGTCTGCTCATTCCAGGTATCAATCTAGTAAACCTCCTCTGAACCGCCTCCAATGCATTTACATCCTTCCTTAAACAAGGAGAGCAAAACTGCACGCAGTATTCGAGATGTGGTCTCACCAATGCCCTGTATAACTGAAGTATAACATCCTTACTTTATGTACAATTCCTCTCATAATAAGGGATAGCATTCCACTAGCCTTCTTAATTACTTGCTGTACCTGCAAACTAACTTTTTGAGACTCATGTACTAGAATACCTAGATCCCTCTGCAGCTCGGAATTCTGCAACCATTCTCCTTCTAAGTAATACTTTGCTTTTTTAGTCTTCCTGTCAAAATGAACTTCACATTTTCCCACATTGTACTCCATCTGCCATATTTTTGCCCACTCACTCAACTTATCTGCAGCCATCTGCAATCTCTTCATATCCTCTTCACAACATATTTTCCTACCTATCAGCTGCAAATTTAGCTACCATGCCATCAATCTCCTCATCTAAGTCATTGTGTAAATTGTAAAAAGTTGAGACCCCAGCACAGAGCCTTGCTGCCTGCACCCCGTTTACCTCTTCTGTGCTTGGGAACTGCATATTTCCTGGTGTATAGAAGAAGGATAACAGCACCATTATCTATGTGAAGTTTGTGAGCCTCCAATGCATTCAGAGACACACTCTACATTGATTCTAAGTTTAGTGCTATCAATCCAGCAATGGTCTAGAGACTAACATGTCAAGAATTTGCTTTGGAGCCAGACTGGCTATATATATTCTTCTAGCAAAAGTTAATGATGCTCTGGGTTGATTCACACTACTTCCAACTCTAGCTACAGAACAAATAGTACTGTTGAAATTATGAGGTAACCCCACTATGCTCCCCGCTTGATCTTCCTTTTCATTGGCATCACACATAACGAGCAGTGATCTAATATCACCAATTTTCCATCACCGCAGAAAGTGAAAATACCCCGTGTTACTGGGGATGAAATTTGTCTCAGAAGGATGCACAGAATGGTCTTTACTGAATCAGTCCCCAATTTTAAAATTATTCTACATTTTCTATTGACTTGTCAGCCATAGTTTACTTGGTAGCACTGTCATCCCTGAGTCAGAAGGTTGTGGATTCAGGTTCCATTCCAAGACTTAAGATCCAATTCCCAGTGTACTACAGTAGTACTGTGTTTCAGGGTGAGACATCAAACGGAAGCCCCAACTGCCCTTTCAGGTGGATGTAAAAGATCCCATGGCACTAGCTTGAAGAAGAACAGGGGAGTTCTCCTGGCCAGTATATTCACTTGCTGCAGTAGGTTTTTGGGTAAGATGAGGGATTACATCCCAGGGTAGGGCCTGTTGCCAGCATTGGTCAGAAAGCTGTGGGTAGCACATCCACGATCTTCCAACTAGTACTCAGTCAGGTACCTCGCGGTTAAGGGCTCATAAATCTACCCCACAAGCAAAGATTTGTACTTGCAAAGTGCATGTAAAAAAAATTGAAGGTAACAGTCAAATGCTAATCTTTCCTGCTCTGAAATTCAAATAAAGTAAGCTTACCTTTCTAATTCACACTATCAATACCAAGTCTCATACTTCAAAGTGATTATAGCAAACTATAAATAGTCAACTGCAATACAATTGATCCAATATCACAAATTAGCCTGTATTGCAAAAAGAATCAGACTTAGACACTGCAAAGAGGAGTTCCCAAAGTTCAGAAGAGAAAGAAAGAGAAATTCTCTAATACCTGCAAGGGAGTGTAGCATTTTTTAAAGTTGTACTTTTATATTGCTAGAATCAGAAGATAGCACTATCACAGAGTATTATTCAAAGGGACCTCATCCTTTCAGTGCAATACAAACTGGTTGTGGCATTATCCATATGTGCAAATTGATAACTTGAGGACAGTAGTTGTTCCAGGTGACCAAGGCTGTCACATTCAATGGCAATCATCTTAGGCTATTATCAGATAATGCCTTAATTCTAAATTGATGAGCGGCTATTTGGTTTCATTAAGTCATGAGAGGTGACATAAGGTCTGTTTTCCAGCAATTACAGCCTGGAGGAATGAGTCTGATTGAGAGTTGTTTCTGAGACCTGTAAGAAGTGAGCAGGCCCTTCAATGGTTGCAACCAGCTGTTACTGACAGCCTGAGGCCAGAAACTTCCTCCTATACATTCATATTGGCAGCCTCCAAAGAAAGCATCCAGAATGTTTTGAATCACTCTGTCATCGGCTGCAAAATGTCTTAAATTAGAGCCGATGTAAAGGAAGAGATAAACTAGAGTAAGTTTATAATATGTGAACTACATTTAAGACCTGTGTTTAGAGAGAAAGCAAGTTTCAATATAAAAGCATTGAACTACCCTAAATATACCACATTTCAGATTTACTAAAAATCATATAGCCATTGATTAAACTAGCTAGACCTGCTTCTAAAAATAAAATAAAATACTGTGGAAGCTGGAAATCTGAAATAAAAACAGAAAATGCTGGAAAAACTCAGCAGGTTTGGCAACCTGAGGAGAGTTAGAAACAGAATTAACATTTTGAGTCCGTATGATTCTTCTTCAAAGCTAGAGAGACTCGAAACATTAACTCTTTCTCTCTCCACAGATGCTGCCAGACCTGCTGTGTATTTTCAGCATTTTCTATTTTTACTTTAGACCTGCTTCTAAGTTGCATTTCCATACCTTTGTTCTTGTTAGTCGAACAGGCTTTGCTTCTTCATCAGTTGACTGCTTGGCTTCAAGAACATGTTGCTCTTCAAGAGCCTTTTGTTCTTCAAAAGCTTTTTGTTCTTCAGGTGCTTTCTGGTCTTCCATGATTTTTTGTTGCTCAACCCCTGCTGGCACCTCCAAATCCTCATCTATATCTTCCTTAATTTCAACTGCAACGGGCTTCATTTTAAAGACTCTCTGATGAGCATAAAAAGTAGGGCTGCGGCAAGATATGTGATCATAATGGGTATGTAAGATCCGCACAGCTATGTCACTCATAGCCAAGGGTTTAGGGAGTTCAAATTCCACATTGTGATTGACAAATGCATAGCCTTTGAACCTGTGAGAAAAACAGAAATTATTTTAAACAGTGTCTTGTGTCTTGGTAACTATGTGCTAGATTAAAACAGCAATAGTTTACTGGCCAACCATGCTTGAGTAAAAGCAGTCAACTTCAAAAGAGCCCAATAATATCAGTCACAGTTCAGTCATGCATTTCATTTACTGGGCAAGATTAGCCATAGTATTTCAATCATGGAAACCCTCTCAGTTGTCTAAGATCCTGAATTGTGAAAAATAAAATCAAATGGCAAGGGTTGCTTCTATAATAATAAAAATTACCATCTAATTGCAAATCAGTTGCTTAACCATCATACATATCAATGTTTGTATATCCAGCTATAGAGAACGCAGTTCTTTTGTTGAGTGTTTCAACAACAATTGGAAATTGCCCAATTTAGCAACAAAACTGTATGCGCTCATAAGCTCTCTTAAGGAGAATACAGAAGCAAAATCTTGAGTGAGTGATGGTCTCCATGTATGCGAAGGAGGCACCACACATGGCAGCATATCAATGCAAGAGTCAAAATTACTTCAACTATAAGGATCACCGTGCTAGGTGCTCAGAAAGATTTCCATGACTTAAACAAAAAGGCAATGCATAAATATTATTGCAAAACTAATGGTGCAGGACATGAAAGAAAATAATAGGTGTTAAAATAAAATGCACACAGTTCCTCTATTGACACAAAGGGGGTCATTTTAACCTAATTCACTGGGTGGGAAACTCACCGGTTTGGGCAGAATGCTGATTTATATCTAGTCCAATATTACTTCCCACTGACTTCAGTGAAGTATAAAGCCAGTGCTGTTCCCAATTCCGTCAACCCAATGGTTGGGTTAGGTTACAATTTCCCTTCGAAGAAATGTTAGCAAAGGTGCTGCAACTAATGTTATAGAAGCCAGTATGGCAGGGCTATGCAAATTAGATTGCAGAGGGTATTGTACACCACTGCATAATAAATTCACTTGATCTCTGTTGGTGTGAACAAATACATTTTTAGAAAACCATAATTTTCTTTATATTTGCCCTGAACTCAAGCACCTTATCCCTAATGCTTGTGGCTTTTAGATTTAGGTATTCTCTATCATTTCATGCTTTGTTTAGGTTCTCTGTTTTAGTTTACTTTGCCTGAATTTATTTGCTCCCTCCTCTCAACTACTTTCCAAGCTTTATCAATGAACAGTCTTATCCACTCCCATTCCATGTTTAATTTAAATTAATATGAACTCCTCCTTCTACAGTGAAAGTTTGTGTTTTAGAACTTGCCTTACAGTCCATTCCTCCCATATTAATCTGTTTTATCAGTGATGGACGGATTCAACCTGGCATTTTAACCTTCCTCCTTCCTTTTCAGATGAACATTTTATATATTTCCAGCATTTTCCATTGTTTTATTAAATACATCATTGAACACATTGAAGAGGCATATCAAGATGCATCATCGGATTACCCAGGCTTGGCCAAATTGTGAATATAAGTTTTAAAAGTGTCTGCAGTTAAAGAAAAACTAGAATGCATATTACCTTTTGGCCAGCCCCAGAAGCTAATGACTAGCCCATGAGTCAGTCCATGGTAAAGCTAAAGGAATGTGACCTTTGGGTCAGGATAAAATAAGTTGATGAATGGTCTACAAGTTGTACTGTAATAAACAGATAGCTTGACCTCAGGGTCAAGATATGCAGAATGCTAGACACTTCAGTGAAACCTCACGATAGAGAAGCAAAGTACATTTTGGAAAATCATTTGTGCTTATGGTCAGGTCATCCATGGTTGTTTTATAAACTCCTCCAGAACTGCAGAGGTAATGAATAGGTCATTCTGTGTTTAAGTTGTAAACTCATTTGTAATTAAGAATGTAACAATTAGACAAATAAGATAAGAACATTGTGGGTTAATGATGAGTTACCCAAAAGATGATATAAATATCTGACAGAAACTGTGTAACTTCGAATTGCCTTTTAGAGTATTCTGAAAGAGCATTTCCCAGGTGTGCACACTTGTACTAAATAATGAACTGCTGCTGAATCTACCTTCAATCGACTCTGTCAAGAATCTTTTAGACATTCCACAACAACATCCAAATCAGCATTTTGCTAAACACATTTCAACCATGAGACACAGCATGACCTTTTTAAAACAGTTCAAACAATTCTTAAGTTTTTTCATCTGTTTTGCAACTGTTTATTATTTATTTATTCTTCTGCTATTATTGCAAACATATTTTAAATAAAGGCTGAGCAATAAAGATTGTCTACTTCTCTGGGGCAATTAAATTTCATTTTTACTTATTTTTTTCTTCATATGCACTACAAACTGGCAAGTCAGTGCTGCCACATTTACCCGCCTTGGTCAGGAACTATTGGATTAGGTTGTAGTCTGAGTGTAATATATGACAATACAAAATTTGCATCTTAACAAGTTAATTGTATCAGTCTCCACAATCATTGACTTAGTTCATGTTTTTGTATCAGATAAAAACCTATGCTAGAATTTGAAAACTAGCATTAATGTTGCTTAAATGAGCATTAGTGCACGGACTACCATTTTCTGTGCATTAGTTAAGTCAGTATAAAAATCATCGATTCCACAATACTACAATTGTAATTCATCAGCACTCCCAAGTTTCAATGAGAAAAAATTTAACATTCATCTGTAACAATCTGCATACCTGGGATTTTTGTTGAAGTTTGCCCACAAACAGAGAGTGATGTTCTCATCGGTAACTACTTCTTGCATGTTTCCAGTCTCAATGTCAACGAGATCAACAGCTTTCTAAAAATAAATGTAAGTTTTTAAATATGCAGTGCACTGTTCAATGATTTCAAGAAGCAGCGTGCGTGAAAATGTCTGTCAAATGTTTTCATTAATTTACAAATCCATTAGAAACTGATAAGTATCAAAATACAGCAGTGTCCATTTTCCATGATAATAACATGACAAAGATGGCCCACAACTACCTGCAATGTCTTTAAACTTAGAGGGGCAAAAACTTGGGGCTGGAGTTTCTGTTTGATTGTAATGTTTTTTTTCTGTACAATTTGCTTGAAATCTGCCAAACCAGCACAAAAGTTTACAGAATTTCAAACATAAATTACGTTTAGTACAAACTGAACTTTCATGATCTTTTGCTGATTTTAAGAAGTGTGCCAGAAGCCAGCCCTGCTCACATCACTTCCCCACCTCCAGATTGAACGAATGAACATTGCCAGCTTCTGTTAGTTTCACCCTTTGGGAATCTCTCCACTGGTTGGGTTCATTCCTAGTACAAAGGGCAGTTGTGGTTGTTGGAGTTCAATCATCTCATCCCCAGAATATCCCTGCAGGAGTTCCTCAGGGGAGTATCCTAGGCCAAACCATCTTCAGCTGCTTCATCAATGACCTTCCCTCCATCATAATGTCAAAAGTGGGGATGTTTCTGGATGATTGCACAACGTTCAGCACCATTCATGACTATTCAGATACTGATTTCATTATATGCAGCAAGACCCAGACAATATTCAGTGGAGTGTGATGGAATACTCCCCACTTGCCTGGATGAGTGCAGCTCCAACAACATTCAAGAAGCTTGACACCATCAAAGACAAAGCAGCCCACTAGATTGGCATCCCATCCACAAACATTCACTCCTTCCACCACCGACACACAGTGGCAGCAATGTGTACCATGTACAAGATGCACTGGAGGAACTCACCAAGGCTCCTTAGACTGCATCTTACAAATCCATGGCCACTACCATCTAGAAGGACAAGGGCAGCAGACACATGGGAACACCTGGAAGTTTCCCTTCAAGCCACTCACCATCCTTACTTGGAAATATATCGGCTGTTCCTTCACTGTTGCTAGGTCAAAATCCTGGAACTGCCTCCCTAACAGTACTGTGGGTGTACTGACACCACATGGAATGCAGCGATTCAAGAAGGCAGTTCACCACCACCTTCTCAAGGGCAATTTTGGGCTAGCCAGTGACACCCACATCCCATGAATTAGTTTTTTAAAAAGATCAGGCTTAGGCTGACATGTGGCACAAATGTTTCGTGCCACTTAAGTACCAGGCAATGAATATCTCCAACAAGAGAGAATCATGACATTCAATAGCATTACCATTGTTAAGTCCCCATAATCAACATCCTGGAGATAACCATTGACCAGAAACTGAACTTTAAAAAAAATTATTTATTCATTGGAATGTGGGCAGTTCAGGGGGCATTTAAGAGTCAACCATATTGCTGTGGGTCTGGAGTCACAGACCAGGTAAGGACAGCAGGCTTCCTTCCCTAAAGGGCATTAGTGAACCAAGATGGGTTTTTACAACAATTGACAATGCTTTCATAGTCATCACTAGACTTTCAATTCCAGATTCTTATTGAATTCAAACTCCACCATCTGCCATAGCAGGATTCGAACCCAAGTCCCCAGAGCATTATCCTGGGTCTCGGGATTACTAGTCTAGCCATAATACCACTACACCATTGCCTTCCATCCCATGTAGGCCAGCCATATAAATACTGTGGCTACAAGAGCAATTCAGAGGCTGAGAATTCTGCAGTGAGTAACTCACCTCCTGACTCCCCAAAGCCTGCCCATCTCTACAAGGCTCAAGTCAGGAGTGTGATGGAACATTCTCCACTTATCTGGAACAATGTAGCTCCATATTACAACTAGTCCCCAGGCGAGGTCCTCTAATTTGTTAACTTCCTGAATGGTACCCCAGTTTTGTTATGCTCCCAGGTGAAGAGGTCACAGCAAGGTTAATTTAAAAGGGATCCCTTCCCCTGCATGGATACCTTTTCCCAGTCCAAATGCATTTATGTTTTAGAAGGAGCCAATTTAACCAGGCTTTCTTGAGTCAAAGAAAGAGTAAGTTTATTAGTTACTAAAACCCAAGAAAAATAACAAAAACCAACACACATACACACAGATCAGAAATGAGAAGTTAAGAGTCCAAATGAAAGTTTAAAAAAGATATAGGAATCAGTCTTAGGCTTGTCTGTGGGGGTTGATGTTGGTACATTACAGCTGTTAAATTGGGTGATTCTGGTAGAGCTGACTTCGGCGGTTTCACAGTTAGCTTGGAGATACTTGGTTCTGCAGGGCGGCTAAAAGGCTGACATACTTCCTTTAGATTGTGGATTCTGCTGAACTTTGCCTCCAGAAACACACAGAGAGAGAAGTTTTACCTGCAAGCTTCAGGGGGGTGACTAGCTTGTCCTTCTGCATGCTGTCACACAAACTCACACACCAGCAAACCAGCTTTTTAACTGATTTTTTTCCCTGTGTATTCTGAAAGGGAAAAAACTATGACTCGCACCCAGAGTCCATGTTATTTTAATCTCAGATCATCTACACATTCTGATATATAAATTAACAGGAAGTCGATTTTGGATGTCTGCCGAGACTGCAAATCAGTCTTTGTCTCCACAACCACAGGAGATTAAAGTTCAGTCTTTTGCATTTTTCCTATCTCCCTTTGTAGCGTCTCTGCTTGAAGAAGGCCACAACCCTTTTCAGGTGCAAAATTCCATGTTATCTGAGGACAGGTCTGTTAGTATAATCCACACAGGAATTTTCCAGAAAGTGGTCACTTTACACTATCAGCCATCTTTTGCTCAGTGTCTTTACTTGTATTTTTTTTTTAAAAATCACAGATCTTCCTTAAAAAGTTCAAACTGCCCATTGTAATTGGTACTGTTAGTCTGCTGTCGTAACACTCCAATAACATTCAAGAATTTCAACAACATCCAGGACAAAACAGCCCGCTTGCTTGGCATGCCATCCGCCACATTAAACATTCATTCCCTCCACCACTAACGCATAATAGCAGCAGTGTGTACCATCTACAAGATGCACTGCAGCAACTCACCAAAGCTCCTTCGACAGCACCTTGTAAACCTGCAACCTCTACCATCTAGAAAGACAAGGGCAGCAAATGCATGGGAACACCACCAACTGCAAGTTCCTCTCCAAGTCACACACTTTCCTGACTTGGAGCTATATTGCTTTTCCTTCACTTTCGCTGGGTCAAAATCCTGGAACTCCCTTTCTAACAGGAATGTGGGTATACCTACACCACAGGGACTGCAAGGGTTCATCACCTTCTCAAGGGCAATTAGGGATGGGCAATAAATGCTGGCCTAGCCAGTGACGCCCACATCCCATGAACAAATTTGAAAAATTTGCAGGCCTTTGAATAAATCTTTAAAAAATATTTTTTAATGTGCTAGAAGACTAATAGGTGCATTTCAAAAGGTTTTGAATCTTTTCTTAAATTTACTGAAAAATGGATGACTGAACATAAATGCTAGTAAAACTAGACACCTGTCTCTTGACAAAGGACTCAATATTTGAAAGGCAGCCACCAACTTTGGCCGACTAACAAAATGGACACGGAAAAGCAACTAAAGCAGACAGGCCTTCCCAGTCCCTGGACTGGCAACACAACCTGCGTGCCATGCATAGCCGTGTTGTCTGGCCCGCAGAGCCCCAGGGCTGCCTTTGATCTCTGACCCTGGCAATGTGGCCCAGTGAGACGTGACTAAATGAATGACTGCCACTTACCCTCCCAGTTCCATCAAACCACCTTCTACCTCAGTCATGAATCTGTGTGCACTCTCTCCCTCTTGTCCAAAATTAATCCCCAACCTGTCATGAAAGTATAGTTCAGGTGAAATATAGATAATCAGTAGAATTCATCTGGTTACCTTTTTTCAACAAGGCAAACTGACCTTATCCAGAAGCCTTTGCGCACACATTGGGACATCTTTGAATCTGACACACCAGGTGGAACTGGTGTGTATAAACACACTGGAACAGGCAGTTACAAAATGTAACAAAGGACACAGATAGCACAGCACAGGAATATTCCAGAAAAAATAGAATATTTTAAGCCCTGTTGATTCTACGTTCTAAATGACTATTTTTTAAAGCAAAATGTTAAAAGGGTATCTTAATATACTGGGGTCAACTTTGTCTGCAAAAGTGCACACTGATGTGTTTTATTTTAAAAGGATTCATCACACATTGGCTTTAGATGGTACAGAACATCTCATTAAATCATTACGAGTTAATTTAAAATCATTAATCAACTTAATTGGAATATTATACATCACTCTTACAAGCTTCAACTTTTGTTGATCTTAAGAAAAAAAAGAGAAAGGCTTTGACCATTTGATGCCCTCATCATGAATAAAGGAATCTTAAGCTGACAATGCAGGAAAGTTTAAGGTTTAAATTACTGTTTATAAAACACAAATTATGAAAATAGAAACAAGTAAAAGTCATTATAGGCATTGCTACCGAAAGATATTACAAACAGCTATTGGCCAGATAAATGCTCACAATATTCACATAACAAGGCAATCCTCAAGAATTAAATAATTATCAATAATAGATATGATACAATCTTATAAAAAGGGGAGGAGTTTACACAAAGAACAAACACGCACAACTGCTAAGGATGATGTAATTGAATTCAATAAACTATAGACAATAGACTATAGCCTTTTGTCAGCTAAGGCAGTGGTGTTGAACAGAAACCTTTAGGTCAACGCTTCTCAGGCTGCTGAGGAGTTGGACACTTTTAAAATGAGCCCCAGCAACAGCTCCAGGGTGTACAGCTCATCAGCTAGCTAAAACACACCGGGATTTAAGGTAAAGCCTTGCTTTAAATATTTAATGGATAGTCTAAGACAAGTCTGCAGCATAGTACGTGTATTTTTTAATAATGGATTCTATATTAGAACTAAGATTATGTTTTCCATCTTTCTATAATCTTTAACGTTGCAAAGTACTTATCCACTGGAAGTGTATTGCAAGTTAAGACTCTTTAATAAATTTGTAAATAAGTTAGTAAAGTATAACATCTCACGTAGTATTCTGTATGCATTTTAAGAACCCCATCTCTTGTACACTCCAAAGCAGGGAGGTACAATTTTTTGAAGAGAGACCCCTGGATTCTTATAGTATCCTGCTAATTATAACCTAGCTGATGATTATTAAAATGGCTACCTGGAAGAAGGTAAAATCTCTTGATGGTTATCTTCCTTGGGGGATAGGTAATTCACTTGCTTGGACCTAAAACAAGTGTCTGCAGGAAATGGCTATTTTAAACTCAAATGAAGGTGATTTTTTTTATTCATTTACGGTATGTGGGCATTGCTGGCTGGGCCAGCATCTATTGTCCATCTCTAGTTGCCCTTGGAGAGTTGTTGGTGAGCTGCCATCTTGATCCGCTGCAGTCCATGTGGTGTAAATACACCCAGAGTACTCTTAGGAAGGGAGTTCCAGGATTTTGACATAGCGACAGTGAAGGAACAACGATATATTTCCAAGTCAGGATAGTGAGTGAATTGAAGGGGAACTTCCAGGTGGTGGTGTTCCCATCTATCTGCTGCCCTTGTCCTTCTAGATGGTAGAGGTCTTGGGTTTGGAAAGTGCTGTCGAAGGAGCCTTAGTGAATTCCTGCAGTGCATCATGTAGATGGTGCACGCTGCTGCCACTGTGCATTGGTGGTGGAGGGAGTGAATGTTTGTGGATGGGGTGCCAATCAAGCAGGCTGCTTTGCCCTGGGTGGTGTCATGCTTCTTGAGTATTGTGGGAGCTGCACCCATCCAGGCAAGCGGAAAGTATTCCATCACACCCCTGACTTGTGCCTTGTAGACAGGCTTTGGTGAGTCAGGAGGTGAGTTATTGGTCACAGGATTCCTAGCCTCTGACCTGCTCTTGTAGCCACAGTATTTATATGGCTGGTGCAGTTCAGTTACTGGTAAATGGCAACCCCCGGGATGTTGATAGTTGGGTACTCAATTATGGTAATAATGTCAAGGGGCAATGGTTAATTCTCTCTTGTTGGAGATGATCATTGCCTGGCACTTGTGTGGCATGAATGTTACTTGCCACTTGTCAGCCCAAGCTTGGATATGGTCCAGGTCTTGCTGCATTTGGATATGGACTGCTTCAGTATCTGAGAAGTTGCAGATGGTGCTGAATATTGTGCAATCATCAGTGAACACCCCCACTTCTGACCTTATGATGGAAGGAAGGTCATGGATGAAGCAGCTGAAGATGGTTTGGCCGAGGACACTATCCTGAGGACCTCCTGCAGTGATGTCCTCGAGCAGAGATGACTGACCTCCAACAGCCACAATCACCTTCCTTTGTACTTGGTATGAATCCAACCAGCAGAGAGTTTTCCCTCGATTCCCATTGATTCCAATTTTGCTAGGGCTCCTTGATGTCACACTCAGTCAAATGCTGCCTTGATGTCAAGGGCAGCCACTCTCACCTCACCTCGGGAGTTCAGCTCCTTTGTCCATGCTTGAAACGAGGCTGAATTGAGGTCATGAGCTGAGTGGCCCTGGCGGAACCCAAACTGAACAGCAGTGAGAAGGTTATTGCTAAGCAAGTGCCACTTGATAGCACTGTTGATGACCCCTTCCTTTTCTTTACTGATGATCAAGAGTAGACTGATGGAGCAGTAATTGGCCGGGTTGGATTTGTCCTGCTTTTTGTGTACAGGACATACTTGTGCAATTTTCCACATAGCTGGATAGATGCCAGTGTTGTAGCTGTACTGGAATATCTTGGCTAGGGGCGTGGCAAGTTCTGGAGCACAAGTCTTCAGTACTATTGCCGGAATATTGTCAGGGTCCATAGCCTTTGCACTATCCAGTGCCTTCAGCCATTTCTTGATATCACCTGGAGTGAATCGAATTGGCTGAACACTGGCATCTGTGATGCTGGGACCTCCATAGGATGCCAAGATGGATCATCCACTCGGCACTTCTGGCTGAAGATTGTGGCAAAAGCTTTAGCCTTATCTTTTGCACTGATGTGCTGGGCTCCTCCATCATTGAGGATGGGGATATTTGTGGAGCCACCTCCTCCAATGAGTTGTTTAATTCATGACTGAATGTGGCAGGACTGCAGAGCTTAGATCTAATCCGTTGGTTGTGGGATCGCTTAGCTCTGTCTTTCACTTGCTGCTTATGTTTTTTGGCATGCAAGTAGTCCTGTGTTATAGCTTCACCAGGTTGATATTTCACTTCTGAGTATGCCTGGTGCTGCTTCTGGCATGCCCTCCTGCACTCTTCATTGAACCAGGGTTGATCCCCTGGCTTGATGGGAATGGTAGAGTTGGGGATATGTCGGGCCATGAAGTTACAGATTGCGTTCGAGTATAATTCTGCTGTACAATTGATTGTACTATTTCTGATGCTGTTGGCTGACAGCATCCCATGGATGCCTGTTCTTGAGTTGCTAGATTTGTTCAAAATGTATCCCATTTAGCACAGTGGTAGTGCCACACAGCACGTTGGAGAGTATCCCTAATGCGAAGGTGGGACTTCATCTCCACAATGACTGTGTGGTGGTCACACCTATCGATACTGTCATGGACAGATGCATCTGCGGCAGGTAGGTGGTGACGATGAAGTCAAGTATGTTTTTCCCTCTTGTTGGTTCCCTCACCACCTGCACAGACCCAGTCTAGCAGATATATCCTTTAAGACTCAGCCAACGGTGCCATTGAGCCACTACCTTCTGCACCCTTGCCATGAGTGCTTCCTCCTAGTGGTGTTCAACATGGAGGAGCACTGATTCATCAGCTGATGGGCTGAGGTACATGGTAATCAGCAGGAGGTGTCCTTGCCTATGTTCGACCTGATGCCATGAGACTTCATGGGGTCCGGAGTCAATGTTGAGGACTCCCAGGACAACTCCCTCACAACTGTATATCACTGTGCCTCGACTTCTGCTGGGTCTGTTCTGCCGGTGGGACAGGACATACAGAGGGATAGTGATGGTGATGTCTGGGACATTATCTGTAAGGTATGAGTCCTTGAGGGTGACTATGTCAGGCTGTTGTTTGACTACTCTGAGACAGTTCTCCCAATTTTGGCACTAGTCCCCATATGTTAGTAAGGGGGACTTTGCAGGGTTGACAGGGCTGAATTTGCCATTATCTCTTCCTGTGCCTAGGTCGATGCCAGGTGGTCTGTCCGGTTTCATTCCTTTTTTATGACTTTGTAGCGGCTGGATATACCTGAGTGGCTTGCTAGGCCATTTCAGAGGGCAGTTAAGAGTCAACCATATTGCTGTGGGTCTGACCAGATTTCCTTCCCTAAAGGGGATTAATGAACCGACTCTACCATTACCATTTACAAGAATTGGCAATGGTTTCATGGTCATCGTTAGAGTTTTAATTTCAGATTTTTATTGATTTCAAATTCCACCATCTGCCATGGCAGGATTACGAACCTGGATCCCCAGGGGCTCTGGGTTACTAGTCCAGCAACAATACCACTATGCCATTGCCTCCCCATCACCTAAGGGAGTGCTCCTGATCTGGGGTGGCTCCAAAAAGGGGTTAAGATTGTAATCCACTTCAACCCAACCTGCTCATGAGTCTGTATCCACCTCTTCTATGTTGGGCTCCAGTTCCCACAGTCCGAGTCATGCTTCCGCATATCAACCCTCCCCTCCCTTGTTCATCATAACCTAACCCACCCCAGTCATTCCTCTGCCTTCCATCGCCTCACTCACTCTCTTGGTCATCTAAAACCCATACCTCCCACTCCCACCTCGCCATGACTCTGCCTATTCCCCCACCCCACTTCTTCCCAGTCTGGTCTCTCTGGGTAGAGTGCTGGCCTACCTGCACCCCACAACAGTCTCTCCAGGTAGAGTGCAGCCCTGCCTGCGCCTTACAATAGTCTCACCAGTACCATGCAGCTCTGCCGCCTGCACCCCACAACAATCTCTCAGGAAACAGTGGAGCCCTGTCAGCCCACCCCACCCTGGTCTCGCCTGAGACGACAGCTTTGCCAGCGGTCAGGAATTGGAGCAGCAGAGCAGTGAAAGGTAGGCGAACATTGCGTATACGCACTCCGAAGTTGCGGGTGAAGTGAACGTGGGCAGGTGCACACCACTTCTAGCCAGTCAAAAATCAGACCTGTCTAATTACCCACTGACTAAATTAGGAGGGATAATGTGATTCCAGTGAGCATACAAATGAGGTTCCTAACATGCATCAGTGGGTAAGTCAACCTGCCATTAGCCACCATGAAAGTCCTGATGGGAAAATTCCAACTTTCCTTCACTGGTGGATATCCATCATTTGGACTCACATCCAATTTTGCATTCCCACTCACCATGATTCCCGCCACTGTCAGGTGTGGAAAATCCTCCCCTGGATGTGGTACCAGAGTCAAATACAGGGCAGACCAGGTAAAGACAGCAGGTTCCCTCCCCTAAAGGATCAGTTGAGGTTTTACAACAATCTGACAACTCCATGAACACTTTTACTGACATCAGGGCCCGGATTTTAGCGCAGGCTCTGGAAAACCCGACCTGCTCGCTTTGCACCTTCTGAAATTCACGCCTGCCCCATGTGTGACTTTGTCTGGGATTTCTGTCATTTCGCAGTACATTTTGTGAGCAGTGATGGGGTGGGTGAAGAGTGGGGGTCTGGAGGCAGGCTGGTCAGAATGCCTGCCTCGATTGTCCAGCACCCAACTTCCAACATTCTTTAAAAGGTCCCTAATTCTCATCACTGATGCCCCCTGCCCACCCCATGCTACCCCATGACTCAGATTCCCCCATCCCACATCCATTCCTGCATAGATTCTCCCATGCCACCTCCATGCCCCCCGAGGCAAGGATGAGAATTTTAAGATAAAGGTGCTGCTTAGCAGGGAGCCAGGACAGGAGGAGCAGAGTTCTAGATGACCTCAGGTTTAAAGAGGGTAGAACATGGAAGGCCAGCCAGGAGCACATGAAAATAATCAAGTCTGGAGGTAACAAAGGCATGGATGAGGGCTTCAGCAGCAGATGAACTGAGGCCAGAGTGGAGTCTGGCAAAGTTATGGAGATGGAAATAGGTGTTCTTAGTGATGGTGCGGATTCCAGTAATATAACCAAAAGATCACTGTACCTTATGTAAGATCCAATGTCTTACCAGATGTTAGCTTTTTCATCACGCTTCCTCCCATAATCCTGATAGTAAGTTATCTTAAATTTACTTAAGAATAAGACCATACCTAAATCTTTTTCTCTCTCCTGATTCACCACCATCTGGCCCCTCATATGATTCAAAAAACAGAATTTCTGAATATAATGAAACTTGTATCATCTGTTCCTCTTATTCACTTGTCATATAAGCTTTTAAAGATTATTGTTGTTCAGTATCATATAAGCCCTGTGTTAGGCCATTAATTACGAACATACGAACAAGGAGTAGGCCATTCAGCCCCTCAAGCCTGTTCTGCCATTTAATAAGATCATGGCTGATCTGATAGTAACCTGAAATCTTCATCCCACCTACCGCCAATAACCTATCATCCCCTTGCTTACCAAGAATCGATCCACCTCTACCTTAAAAACATTCAAAGACTCTGCTTCCACTACCTTTTCAGGAAGAGAGTTCCAAAGACTCATGGCCCTCTGAGTGAAAAAGTTTCGCCTCATCTCTGTTTTAAATGGGTGACCCCTTATTTTTAAACGGTGGCCCCTAGTTCTATATTTTTCCACAAGAGGAAACATCCTCTCCACATCCACCCTGTAAAGACCTCTCAGGATCTTATATGTTTCAATCAAGTCACCTCTTACTCTTCTAAACTCCAGTGAATACAAGCCAAGTCTATCCAATCTTTCCTAATAAGACAACCCACCTATTCCAGGCATTAGTCTGGTAAACCTTCTTTGAACTGCTTCCAATGCATTTACATCCTTCCTTAAATAAGGTGGTCAAAACTAGACACAATACTCTAAGCTTGGTCTCACTGGTGCCCTGTACAACTGAAGCATAACCTCACTACTTTTGTATTCAATTTGCCTTGCAATAAATAATAACATTCTATTAGCTTTCCTAACTGCTGTACTTGCATACTAGCCTTTTGTAATTCATGCACAAGGACACCTGCATCTCAGAGCTCTGCAATGTCTCACCATTTAGATAATATGCTTCTTTTATTCCTCCTGCCAAAATGGACAATTTCACATTTTCCCACATTATACTCCATTTGCCAGATCTTTGCCCACTCACTTAACCTACCTATACCTTTATGTAGCTTCCTTATGTCCTCTTCACAACTTACTTTCCTACCGATCTTTGTGTCATCAGCAAATTTGGCAACCATCCCTTCAAATCCCTTCATCCAAGTAATTTATATAAATTGCAAAAATTGAGGTCCCAGCACAGATCCCTGTGGCATGCCACTCATTACACCTTACCAACCTGAAAAGGACCCATTTATGCCTTCTCTCTGCTTCCTGATAGCCAGCCAATCTTCTATCCATATCAATATGTTACCCCCTATACCATGAGCTTTTATTTTCCACAATAACCTTTCATGTGGCACTTTATCAACTACCTTCTGGAAATCTAAATACAGTACATCCACCGATTCCCCTTTATCCACAGCACATGTTACTTCCTCAAAGAGCTCCAATAAGTTGGTTAAATACGATTTCCCTTTCACAATACCATGTTGACTCTGCCTGATGACCTTGAAGAATCCAAGTGCCCTGCTAAAACTTCTTTAATAATAACTTCTAACATTTTCCCTACGATAGATGTTAAGCTAGCTGGCCTGTAGTTTCTCAATTTCTGTCTCCCTCGCTTTTTGAATAATAGAGTTACACTTGCTGTCTTCAAATCTATTGGGACCTTCCCTAAATCTAAGGAGTTTTGGAAAATTAAAACCAATGTATCAACTATCTCACCAGACACTTCTTTTAAGACCCTAGGATGAAGTCCATCAGGACCCAGGCTCTTGTCAGCCCGCAGCTCCAACAATTTACTCAGTACCACTTCTCTGATGACTGTAATTTTCCTGATTTCCTTCCCCACTTCCATTTCTTGGTTTACAGCTGCTTCTGGGATATTACTTGTATCCTCTATAGTGAAAATTGATGCAAAATACCTGTTCAATTCATCTGTCATCTCCTTCTTTTCCATTATCAATTCTCCAGACTCACTTTCTATAGGACCAACACCCACTTTGTTAACTCTTTTCTTTTTTAAATATTTATATAAACTCTTACTATCTGTTTTTATATTTCTGGCTAGCTTTCTCTCATTGTCTAATTTTTCCTTCCTTATTAGTCTTTTAGTCATTCTTTGCTGTTCCTTATATTCTATCCAATCTTCTGACCTGCCACCTTTGCACAATTATATGCTTTTCCTTTAAGTTTTATACTATCTTTAACCTTTCTAGTTAAGCAGAGGTGGTGTGTCCAAAACTTGTACTTTTTCTTACTCATTGGAATGTTTGTGAGCATTCTGAAATATCCCTTTAAATATTAGCCACTCAATCTCTATTGTCCTATCCCTTAATCTAATTTGCCAATTCACTTTAGCCAGCTCAGCTTTCATGCCCTCATAATTACCCTTATTTAAGTTTAAAAACTTAGTCTCAGACCCACTCTTCTCTCCCCAAACTGAATGTAAAATTCAATCATATTATGGTCACTGCTACCTAGGGGCGCTTTCACTATGAGATCATTAATTACCCCTATCTCATTGCATAATACTAGGTCTAGTATAGCCTGTTCTCTGGTTGGCTCCAGAACATGCTGTTCTAAGGAACTACCCCGAAAACATTCAATGTACTCCTCATCTAGGCTATCTTTGCCCACCTGACTTTTCCAGTCTATATGTAAATTAAAATCTCCCATGATTATTGCTGTACCTTTCTCACAAGCTCCAATATTTTCTTCCTTTAAGCTGAACTGTACACAGCTCCCACAAGTGACTTCTTGCCTTCACCATTTCTCATCTCTACCCAACCCATTTCCACATCCTGGTTCTTAAACTTAGGTCATCCCTCTGTATTGTGCTAATGCCATCATTAACTAACAGAACCACTCCTCCACCTTTTCCTCACTTCCTGTCCTTCCTAAATATCCTGTACCCTTCAATATTCAGGTCCTAAACCATGTTGTCCTGCAGCCATGTCTCCATAATGGCAATCAAAACCTAATTATTTCTATGTGCACTCTCAGTTCATCTGTTTTGTTTTGAATGCTATGTGCATTCAGATACAGAGCTTTTAGTTTTATCCTTTAATTCTTTTTATAACCTCTAGTTTCAACTCTTGATTTACTGTGAGATTTGTACTCTCTTTCACTTCCTGTCAGTTTGCTTTTCAGTTCCTGTAATAATACCTTTTTCTTTTGTCTTGGCTCTGCTCTTTGATTTGCCACATCTTCCCAAATTTGATTCCTTGCTCCCACTATTTAGTTTAAAAACTTTTCTACTTCCCTAGTTATGCGGTTCACAAGAACACCACTCCCAGAATGGTTTGAGTGTAGGCTGTCCCAATGTTACAGATCCCACTTTCCCCAGTACTGGTGCCAGTGCCCCACAAACCGGAACCCACTTCTCCCACACCAGTCTTTGAGCCACACATTCATCTCCTTAATCTGATTTGTCCTATGCAAGTTTGTACATGGCTCAGGTAATAATCCAGAGATAATGACGTTTGAGGTTCTGCTTCTTAATTAGGTGCCTAGGTCTTCATACTGACAATGCAGAACCTCCTTCTTGGTCCTGCCTATGTCGATGCTACCTATATGGAACACGACAACTGGGTCCTCCCTCTCCCACTGCAAGTTCCTCTCCAGCTCCGAGCAGATGTCCCGTACTCTGGCACCGAGCAACCAACACAGCCATCACACTCTTTGCTGCAGAAAACGGTGTCAACCCCTCTGACTATACTATCCCCTATTATTGCATTCCTTTTTGTTGCCCCCAATTAAATGGCTTCCTGTACCACAGTGCTATGACCAGTTAGCTCATCCATTCTGCAGCCATTAACTTTGTAATATTTATCGTCATGTTGAATTTTATTTGGTTATATCAGCTCAATACAAAAGTCATCACTTGTACTAACCCAGAAATATCACACCGCACAACACACATTAGCTAATCCTTTACCTATGGATTATCCAGCAACCAGTTTTGGTTAACCCAGACAGAGAATGTCTAGTGCATGCTTTTGTTGCACATGTGAGTCTGAGTGATTTACTTAAGTTTCTACCTGCAGGAGGATATCAGTTGCTTTATCATTTATGTTGGAGAGAAGTTCCTGAAGATCCCAGATGGTCTGTTGATACTGGTCCGCAGTCGCCTCAGGCAACTCATCAGGTGGAGTGTCACTTAATAGCATTTCCAACTCATCTAAAAGCTACAAAACGTTTCATGAAAGTCACAGGGCAGATTTAAAACATTTTTCCATTGTACAGCATTCAAAAGTCTTTGTTAAACACTTCCAACAACTAAATGAAATGGTTCTAAATATTACAGAAAAGAATAATCTGGAGAGACACAACTTATTGAAACTTTAGTTCCAAAAGAATGTTATAGGATAGTTTTACTCATGCAAGGAAAGTGGGAAATCTCTAACCCAGCAAGAGATAGAGACAGACAGAGTGCTAATTTAAAGAGTGAGTCTCGAGGGGGAAATAATGTACATGAAGCAAGCATTAAGAAAGGGGAAGTTTTGGAACCACAGGAGAGGGAATGGCAAAATAGCTTCTAAAAATCAGGTAGCAGCAAGAGCCACACAAGGAGGGTTTAACAGTGTAGGGATCACAATGGCCAAATTTCAAACAAACACCAAAATTCCTAACAGATATAGTAGATATGAAGGTTTTGTAGCGCAGTGGCTAGCATCCCTGCCTCTGATCCAGAAGCTCTGGATTCAAGTTCCACTCCAGGACTTGATAGTCAAGGAAAGAATGTTCATAGCATTGCCCAACAGGTTGAGTATCATTCTGCACATCCTTTCAACACACATCAATGGCAGGGGATAAGAGCAGGAGAGATTACTAGTCAGCCACATGACAGAAAAAAAATTGGGTCTTCTACCATCACTATTCATAGAAATGGACTACAACATGCATATAAAAGTGTGTGTTGCCACAGCAACTCAGACTCCTTGGGGGGCCAGCTGGTTTAATTGGCTGGGTGACCACTGTGGATCCAATTGGTGCCTACAGCACAGTGTTCAATCCCCATTCCAACTGGGGTGGATTCAGGGCCGCCTTGCCCTACCTGTGGTGGAGGCCATGGCACTATGGGTTAGACCTGCCTTCAGGCAGAGAGCAGAAGAAGAAAAGTAGATATAGTTGTCTCCGTGAGGAGTTCAAAACTATATTTTCTTAATGATTATATCCAAATTATTATGAAGTACATGTGTGATATGAAAAGCATATGCCTTGGTGACAATGCAATTAGGGGATTTTTTTGCTGTTACAGGATTAACATCGTGGTGACATTCAATCAGATTCATATAATCTATGAGTAATTTGAGATGTTAGGAGGTAAATGCAACCTGCTTTGGAGACCTAGGCCAGGATTTTACAGCCCTGCCACGGCGTGTCTACCCCCGGCGGATGCGGTGAGCCATTTAAATCTCCATTCAGTTCAGCGGGACCATAATATCCCACCGGGCGGGAGGGGCCATAAAATCCTGGCCCTACAGTTCCCAAAGCGTTCCACCATTGAGTATTTCCTTGTGTCATTACAAGGTCTTTTGTACATTAAATTATAGGGGACTATACTTCAAAAGCACTTCATTGGCTGTAATCATAATTGCTATGATTAGTCAACAACTTCATTATCATGGAGCCGCTACCAGAATGGGAGATGATAAGCCATATGGATCTTGATCTTGTTCTCATCTAGCGTTCATTATTGTAATATTATCGTGTGTTCCAGTATCATATTGCAAGAGATGAAAACAAACAAAACAAATTAGCCCAGAGAGATAGCAACTTCCTTGGACCTAACAACACTCTAAGGATTAAAATATTTATTTAGCCATGTGCTTACCTGTAATATTGTTCTACCCCCTTCAAACAAAGACTTTATGTCTACATTTGGATTTTCTTTAGAAAGGTTTATGAAAGTATTAATTTCCTGAGGTATTGTTGGATCAGGGGTTCCATCACAGCGCATGTAACGTTGCCACTGAAGGAACAGAACCAAACAGCAAATATTTACAATGGAAGGTTACCTATTTCAACGTTGATAGTTAGACCAAATATTTAACATCATAACTTAAACTGCAGATTTAACAGAACTGAAATGCATTTATCTTCAAATTAGACATCAACTTGTTCTGAAATAAAAAATAAATAAAAAAGCATCTCTGGCATAAATTGTCTGATGCTCCCCAGTCATCTTGTGCTCAGGTTGTCCTTTTCTTTCCACAGTTAACACATTTTTGCTTAATGTGATGCCAATGTCTACATTTTATTTGAACAATCATTATTTCTTGTCAAAATAAACATAGTCATCCAACTCCATGTCATCCCATTTTTGAAAGAGAACCTTCCACTCATTGTGTTCATAAAGAAAATCTTTCAAACATAACTTCATTGGCTGTAAACCACTTTGGGACACTGCGTCATGAAAGGTGCTTTAACAGCAAGTCTTTCTCAATTTTTTTCTTCTCTTTTCAAAGACTAGGCTTTTGCCGATAGGAAAATAGGACTATCAACTGGGATGTCAGTGTCAGACAGCTCTCATGTGGCTCCTCATGGTCAGAGGTTTTGGAAGCAGGATATCTGTCAATTGTTTCAGCTAGGAATGAAGCGTTGGCACAGGGATAAGCTAAAGAGAGCAATATAAACAAAAATAATTCAATGGAAACCTAACAAAAACAGTACCCTTTTTATCTTGGGAAAAGTTAAGAAAATCCCACTCCATTCCATAGCCTAACGATAAACAAACATAAGAACAGGCCAGTCAGTTTAACCTTGGTGCTAGGGAACCTTGATAAATGGTAATTCAGGACAAAATTAACAGTCACTTGGCCAACTGCAGGTTCCAACACAGATTTGTTATGGGAAAATCATGTTTAACTAACTTGCTTGAGTTTTTGATGAGGTTACTAAGAGTGTAGCTGAGGGTAATGCATCTAACGTGGTGTACATGGACTTCCAAAAGGAAGTGATAAAGTGCCACCCATCAGGCTTGTGAGCAAAGTTAGAGGTTAAGGAATAAAAGGTACAGTAGCAACATGGGAAAGAATTTTCCCTCCATTGGTGGTGGGGTTGGTGGGGGGTGGTGGGTGATGTGCAGGAGCAGGCGCGGGCAGGCGCGTCTCCAATTGGCAATTGTAGCAAGACTTCTCTATTCTTGTATTCCAATCTCCTTGTAATAAAGGCCAACAAGCCACTTGCCTTCCTAATTGTTTGCTGTATTCACATGGTAACTTTCTGTGTTCCTTCTATGGGCACACCCAAATCTCTTTGAACATCAACACTTACAAGTTTCTCCCCTTTTAAAAAGTATCCTGTTTTTTTATTCTTATGGCCAAAGTAAATAACTTCACACTTCCCACTGTCCACACAAATATGCTGTGACACTTTCAGTACCAGTAAGAGGATACCATTTCCTCTGCTACATCCATCAAGACACCTTTTTATTTGTGCACTTGTTCATGGGATGTGGGCGTGACTGGCTTGGCCAGCATTTATCGCCAATCCTAACTTCCCTTGAGAAGGTGGTTGTGAGCTGCCTTCTTGAACCTTGCAGTGCATGTGTTGTAGGAACATCCACAGTGCTGTTAGGGAGGGAGCTCCAGGATTTTGACCCAGCGAAAGTGAAGGAACGGCGATATAGTTCCAAGTCAGGATGGTGAGTGGCTCGGAGGAGAACTTGCAGGTGGTGGTATGCCCATGCATCTGCTGCCCTTGTCCTTCTAGGTGGTAGAGGTCACGGGTTTGGAGGGTGCTGTCGAAGGAGCCTTGGTAAGTTGATGCATTGCATTTTGGAGATGGTACACACTGCTAGTGGTTGGAGAGACACGTTCTCCCTCACACGTGGACTCCAGCCTGCATGCTACCCTCACCTGGTTTGGCCTATGAACCAACGTGGCTCTTGGGGTGTGGCTGTTGCCACGCACAAGCAGCATGTGGACCCACGGGATAGACCTTGGTGAGTTTCGGAGACTAGGATGCAGTTATTCATCCAGCTATGAGGTAGGATGCAGCTGACTCCTCAGTGACACAAGCCCCAAGGAAGTTATGATAAAACTGTATAAAATGCTGGTTCAGCCTCAACTGGTGTATTGAGAAGGAAGGTTGAGGGGAGCTTTAATGGAAGTATTCAAAATCATGAAGGGTCTGGATAGAATAGGTAGGGAGAAACTGTTCCCATTGGCGGAAGGGTTAAGAACCAGAGGGCACTGATTTAAGGTGATTGACAAAAGAAGCAACTGTGACAAGCGAAAGAACATTTTTATACAGTGTTTGGTTAGAATCTGAAACACAGAGTGATATGGAGGCAGGATTAATCATTGCTTTCAAAATGAATTGGATCGTTATTAGAAGAGAAAACATTTGCAGAGCTACAGGGAAAAAAACAGGAGAGTGGTGGTATGTGAGTTTCTGTTGCAAAGAGCTGGCAGAGACAAAACAGGCCAAATGCCCTCGTTCTGTGCTGTAACCATTCTATCACTCTATCATTCTATAAGGAGGAAGCAATTCATCCCCTCTAACCTGTTCTGCCATTCAATTAGATCCTGTATCTGTATCTTAACTCCATCTACAAACTTTGTTTCCATGTTCCTTACCAAACAAAAAGCCATCTCAGTCTTGAAATTTTCAAATGATCCCAAGCTCCAACAGCTTTTTGGGAGAGAAAGTTCCAGATTTTCACTATCCTTTGTGTGAAAAAGTGCTTCCTGACAAAGTCCCAGAATGGCTTAGCTCTAAATTGAAGCTAATGCCCCCTTGCTCTGGACTCCCCCACCAGAGAAAAGAGTTTCTCTCTAGCTAAGCTGTCAAATCCTTTAATCATCTTAAACACTTCAATCAATCTTATAGAAAAAAAGTTATTTTGTAACATCACTGCATTCAAGATTACCTTATCAATGCCCTTTAATCTTCTGAAATCAAGGGAATATTATCCTACATCAATATTGAGAAACATTACCTTATTCATTTCTCTAAGATTTTTGTGCACCTTCTGGACAGTGAGACTATTTCTTTCCAAAATTTGGAAAAGTTCAGGTAGTTCATTTTCTTTACGTGCCTTATCCTATTTTGAGATGAAAACAAAATCAAATCCATGTCAGCTACATTAAAAAAAGTTACTTTAATATGTAATTTAAATGTAATCAGTACTGAATATAATTTGCCAATACTTCAGAAGAAAACATTTGAAGGAAAAATTGTTTGACAACTTGCTCAACTCCTCTCAGCAGATCATGCATATTGTGCCCTATCATAGATTCTGATCCAACTCAAATCCATATAATTGGCAGGAAACAGGCTGATTTTCTAAGTGGTACCAATCTTACATTCTAAATCAGTATACATTTTATCGCAATCAAACTAACTTATGAAGACATCTGCAGAACTCTTACTGCATTGCACATGGATAGTTCTAGTCCTGGAGTATAGTTATGATGTTTAGCTGCAAAGATGGCCTGTCCCTTTAAAACCACACTCAGCTGATCCTATTAGATAAGTCATCTCTGTAGGCACAGAATAACATCAATTAAATGTTAATAGCTGAGGGGAGTTTCTCAAGGTTAGTTGCTTTTTGTAAACAAAAACAGACAATGCTGGAAATACCCAACAAGTCTGGCAGCATCTTTGGGGAGAGAAAGAGGGTTAACGTTTCAGGTCGATGACCTTTCAGCAGAACTGGGAAGAGTTAGAGATACAATAGGTTGTAATCAAGTGACAGGGGCCATCACTGACCTCATCTCCTCTAGAGATCTTACCCCCTTGGCCTCCAACCTCAAACAGCCACTTCCGCCTCCTTTCTAAAGTCCACAAACATGATTGTATGGTAGATCCATAATTTCAGGCTGTTCCTGTCCTACTGAAATCATTTCTTCATATCTCAACTCCATATTTCCCTTCCCTTGCCCAGTCTCTTCCTATCTATATCCATGACTCTATGATGCCCTATGTCTTTAAGTTTCCAGGTTCCTGGCCCCAGTAGCCTCCTTTACCTCCAATTTCGCTATTACTCCATCCCCCACCAGGAAAGTCTGACAGCTCTCTGTTTCTTGCTTGAACAGAGTCACACCAGTCCCCAACCACTACCTTTCTCCTCCGTCTGACTGAATATGTTAAGGATTTGGCTCAGTCTATGAAAGGGTTAAAAATTTAACCCTTCCGGTCCCGTCGAGGTGGGACACACAGGAGGAGATTCAGCGGCCCAGCCAAAAGTCCGTTGACTTTCGGCAGGACCGGACAATCCCATTGGCGGGCGGGGCTGGAAAATCCAACCCAGTGAGAGATGCATACATATTATTTTCATGGGCACAGAGAGACAGAGAGATCTTGAAGGCAAGGCTTCACCAGGCAGGGAGCCATGCTTAAGATGATAACACTTGCACCTGCTTTTTACAAAAACATGTTGTTTTGATTCTAAAGAATCGCTCAGGACAAAGAGGTCAAACAATAAAACAGAAAATAGTCATGTTACTTGAACATAGCAGATTTTCTTTGGGCAAAAATTCTCACTGGGCAGGCAGGCACGTGCCCGACCCCACCTGCTTGAGTGTGAAATGACGCGGGTTGACATCGGCCGAGTGTGCCGTCAACACGCAGTCGCACAATATTTCGGTCGGCAGGCACGCACCAGAGCTGGCAGCACACCTGCCGACAATTAAAAGCCTGTTAAGGCCATTAAGTAATCAATTAAATTAAGCTCTTTGTTGCCCGTCTAACCGTACGGTTGGAGGGCAGCGAAAAGGCCAAGCAGCCTTTGCATTTTTTTGGAAACCTCATCCACGGGCAGGATAAGGTTTCCAAAGGCAAATAAAAATGAAACATTTTTCATTCATAACATGTCCCTGCTCATGTAACAGAGTCACATGAGGGGACATGTTTTATTACATTCTTATTTTCTTTATTTTTGTGTATATCCCTTCATCTCCCTGAGGCAACTCCAAAGCTCGCCTTCTTCCCCCCGCCTGCACAGGCAGCACTCAGCACTGCCACTCGTGTTTCACGGTACGGTGTGGTGCTGTGCCCTTTCCATTGCAAACTTAAGTAAACAAGTCAGTCAGGTGCCATGGGAACATCACTGATTTGAGACCTTAAGAAAGAACATCAAGAACTAGAGGGCACAGATTCAAAATAATTGGCAAGAGGAGTAAATGTGATACGAGAAAACATTTTTTCATCCAGGGGGTGGTTGGAGTCTGGAACAAACTTCCTGAAAGGGTGATGGAGGCAGGTTCGATCGAGGTATTCAAAAGGGAATTGGATAGCTACCTGAAAAGAGAGAATGTGCAAGGTTATGGGGATAAGGCAGGGGAGGGGGACTAGGTGGAATGCTTTTACAGAGAGCCAGTGCAGACCCGATGGGATGAATGGCCTCCTTCTGCACTGTGATACTGTGATAGGAAGGTTTACTTATAGCTGAGACAATGACAGCAAAAGCTACACTTTATATCTCTGATTGCAAGTATAAAACTGGTTTACTATTTGTTTGAATATGTTATTTAATTTTATTCTCTAAGTGGATTTGAGGTTTGCATTTACTATACTTAGATGAATTGATTTATCTTGCATTTACACTCTGTATTATAATGTAATCCAAGATTTAAGCTTAAAATAAAGTATTATATAGTCACCATTAAAAAAAGTTGTAGTCTCAGTCTGTAGACCTCACAGACCCTAACTCTTCTAGAATTCTGAATATAGAATTCTATATATTCTGAGAGAGGTTGCTCTATAAGAATAAGGAACCTGTTATTATGTACCATGTATGTACCATCTACCATGTATGTTCTGAGATAAAAATTCCTGAAAAAGGGCATTTTATCTTAAGACCACGTCACCAGCTAACATAGCTGATTAAGCTCTTATTATGACTAGAATTTTTTTAGTTGAGGTTTTAAACTAACAATAAATTCAAAAGGATAGATTTACCCTTGCCGGGGTGGGGGTGGGGGGGGAGATGAGGTGTTGGTGCAGGTGCAGGTAAAGATAACAGTGTTCGAACAAAAACTGGACAACTCTACATTAACTCCACTCACTTCCTCCAAATAAAAGGTGTTGCTATGGGAATCCAC
The DNA here is from genome assembly GCF_017639515.1 of Carcharodon carcharias. Classification (NCBI taxonomy): domain Eukaryota; kingdom Metazoa; phylum Chordata; class Chondrichthyes; order Lamniformes; family Lamnidae; genus Carcharodon; species Carcharodon carcharias. The sequence goes on along the minus strand of NC_054479.1, from coordinate 87,887,933 downwards.
ATTGGTCCGAGCTATACCTGCCTTTTGTGGGATATGTGGTACTTTCTTTGTTCCCGTCCTACCCAGGCCCCCTCCTCCCAACTCATTTTTCAGTACATAGATGACTGTATCAGTGCCATTTTCTGCTCTCACCCTGAACTGAAAAAAAAATCCACTTTGCTTCCAATTGCCACCCTTCTATCAACTTCAAATGGCTCATTCCCTTCCTAGATTTCTCCTTCTTCATTTCTAAGGAAACTAATATTCACCATAAGCTGTGCAGTGACTCCCACAGCTACCTGCTGGGTATTTCCAGATTTTCTGTTTTTATTTTGGATTTCCAACATGGGCAATATTTTGCTTTTGTGCTATATGCGAACCCCAAGCTCCTCTCCTTGGCCAAGTTATCAAGGTCATAGAAACCAACAGTACATTACTGTTTTTGCTCTCTTTTTAAATCCCTTTTTAAAGAATATTCCAGTGTTATTCCGTTGCTGTTCTAGAAATATGACATTTAAGTCAATCAGGTGTAACTCCCAACCACAAACAACATGCATGCAAAAATCAAACGCTTTGAGGTGTGGTGGTTGGGTGTTAAGGTATTTTTATGTGCACATTATAGAAAAAGACAAATTTCAACATAGAAGGACACCAAGTGGTGCACTATGAGAGTATTAGATTGATATTGGACTGACTTACTTCCACGTGCTGTTGAAATTCACTTGATGGTAGTTCCCATTCTGATTTAGATTTATGGATATCACTTCCAGTGTCATTAGTTAACTTTTTAATATTCAGTATCTGTGTTTTGGAGGTCAGATTTTTTATAGTTTTGTAGGTCAATGTCACAGTTTCTTAGACTTTTAGGGTTCATTGCTAAGTGTTTTCATTGTCAGGATGTCTGTGGTTTAAAGGTCCGTGATTGACTACCATGGTAGACCAGCAGGGACTATTTGCATGAGCATCCTGCACCAAAAGAGAATTCCAGGACACTCCATGCATTCTGGATAACCCTGTGTGCAGGAAATGCCATCAGTTGCTCAAGCTCAAGGAGAGGCTGGAGGCTCTGCAGTGCATCCAGGACTCTAAGGGCAGGATTTTTACCTCGTCAGGCAGGCATGATGGGCTGGCCTGGGTGCAGCCGCAAAATCAACCACCGCCCACAATCAGGCCCTGACCGCAATTTCACACTGGCTGGCCAATTAGCAGCCAGCCAGCATAAAAGGTGCACTCAGAGCCTCAGCACTGCCGGGGAGGGGGCAGGAGGAGCTTGAACGCTGAAGTGTGCGTATGCGCGGGGGTGCACTCAGTGAAAGATCCCTGAAGGCACAGAGCTGCCTCAGGGAGCTGAAGATTTTTAACATTACAAATGAAGAGTTGAAAAATAAGTAAAACATCCCCACGTGTGACTCTGTGACATGAGCAGGGACATATTAAAAATTAATTTTAAAAGTTTTTTTTTTAAACCACTGGTCGAAATCTCATCCCGCCCACAGATGAGATTTCGCAAAACATGCAAAGGCTGCTTGGCCTATTCGCCTGCAGGCCAACCAAACGGTTGGACAGGCAGTGAAAAATTCAATTTAATTAATTGATTAAGGGCCTTAAAAAGCCTCCTAATTGTCAGTGGGCACACTGCTGCCTCTCATGTGTGACCACTGAGCGAAATATTGCTAGAGTGCGCGATGACTTTGGGATATTTGCCCGACGTCATCGTGCACTATTTTACTCCCGTTCAGGTCGGCTGTGCACCCGCCCAACAAGTGAAAAGTTCTGTCCTAAGAGTTTCAGAAGGTGGTCACCCCACAGCTGGAGAAAATCCACAAGGTTAGAGAAATTATGACCACCAGACAGAGTAGGAGGAAGACAAAGGTAGCACAGAAATTCTCCAAGCCAGTGACAATTAATGGCCAATTAAGGGCTGCTTCACACTCTCACCCCAGTTACAACTTTGACTTTGAGGCTTGGGGGGGGTCAGGGATGGAGGTAGGCCCAGCAGGTTACCCTGGTTGGACCTCAGGGGCACCCTTTCCTGATCGGGGGTTGCCCCCAAGGTCTGGTCCCTCAAGTGTTCTCTACCCCTCTGGCCTTTCCAACCTAACCTCCTTTCCCACTCCAGACCCCAGTGGCCTCTCTTCCATTGTCTGCCATGAGACCCTCACACCTACCTGCTCCTGGGGCTCCTTGCACTTAGACTTACGGGGCTGCCTGTAGCCCAGCAGTAGTCAGTGCTCCCGGGAGGCAGGACTTCATTCCGAGTGAGGGGTGGAAGTCCCAACTCCAGCCAATTAACATCCACCACACAAAAAATGCTGCCCTAAGTGTTGTCTAATCAAGGTTTGAAACAGGTTTAGATAACTTCCCCACTTTTCAATTCTATCCCCCTAGATATAAAGCCTAGTGCTTGATTTGCTTTTCTAATGGCATACCTTTTGGTGATCGACGTATTTGTACTAAGATCCCTTTGACCCTCTACGCAACCTAGGCTTGCACCTTCCAAATGATAAGTGAACTCTCTATTCTTCCTGCCAAAATGTACTATCTCACATTTATCTGTGTTGAACTTTATTTGACAATTATTTGCTCATTCTGCAAGCTTATTAATATCTTCTTGTAATTTGTTGCGGTCTTCCTCTGTATTGACTATCCTCCAAATTTTGGTATTATCTGCAAACTTAGAAATTGTGTTTTTGATTCTAAAATCCAAATAATCAATGGAAACTGTGAACAGCAATGGTCCCAAAAGTGATCCTTGTGGAACACTACTTCCTGCCTTCTGGAACTCTGGGCAGGATCTTCTGCCTGCTGGACAGGCTGGTCAGGAGCAGGCGCAAAGCCGATCGCCGCCTGCAATCGGCTGCGTGCCGCCATGTTACGTGGGCAGGCCAATTAAGGCTCACCCAGCATGATGCACGCCCGGTAGCACTCAGCGCTGCCTGTGCAGGCAGGGGGAGGATGGAGAGTCAGGGTCTGCACTCTTTCGCACATGCGCGTGTAAGAGCGCAGAAATCTCCCTGAGGCACGGAGCTGCCTCAGGAAGATAAAGTTCACTTTTAAAGTTTGTAAAAAAGGAAAGATAAAAATTATTCAGACATGAAATGTCAAAAAAAATTTATTCATTTAATAAAACCTTCATGAAACCTCATCCTACCCATGGATGAGATTTCATGCAAAACATGAAGGCTGCTTGGGCTCTTCGCCTGCCTGACAACCCTGAGGTTGGTCAGTCAACCCTGTCAATTTGGTTAATTAGTTTAGTAATGGCCCTAACAGGCCTTTGACAGTTCAGCGGGCTCGCAGCCACCTCCGGTGGGCGCCCGCTGAACGGAATATCAGAATGATGAGTGTTGACATCGGGATGCACGCCCGACCTCACCATGCATCATTTTACACGCCGATGAGAAAATTCTGCCCTCTGAATAACTACCCATTACTCCCATTCTCTCTAATCTGTCTTGAAACCAGCTAGCAATCCATTCTGCCTTTTGACCCGGACTGCACATTCTCTGACCATATCAAAGGCCTTTTAAAATTCCAGATAAATTACATCTACCGCATTATCATTGTCTACTCTCTCTGTTACCTCCTCAAAAAATTCAATATGGTTGGTCAGGCAAGATGTTCCCTTTTGAAATCCACGCTGACTCTTCATTATTATATTTTACATTTCTATATCCAGAATTTTACATCCTGTTGGCGAGCATGTGCCCAAACCAAATGGGTGTGAAATCGCATGAGATGATGTCGGGCGAATGTCATGCAATATTTTGCTTAGCCGGAGCGCACAAAATTCGGAAGAGCGTCCACCGGCAATTGAGTGGGCAATTAAGCCCATTAATGTCCCAGTTGTCAACGATCTTTTGTGGCCCGTCCAAGCTTACAGTTGGCGGATGAGCCAATCAACCAGGCAAGTTTTACATTTTTGGTGAAACCTCATCCAAGGGCAGGATGAAATCTCCATTAGGACTTAAAATAAAAATATATATCTGCGGACTGTTTTTTTTAATCTGCTTTCAGTTGTTTGATTGTGCTGCATGGACATTTTTTGCAGCATTTTTGGGCTTTATTTTCTTATCTGCATCTCCCTGAGGCAGCTGTCTGCCTTCTGGGAGCTCGCTTGAAGCACTCACCTGCGCCCCCGGCATCTGCCCTCTTCCCCCCCCCCATTGGCAGTGCTGAGCCTTTCTTCGGGCACGTTTCACGTTGTCTGGCCGTTAATTAGCCAACCAAGCATAAGATCGCGGTTGGGGGCCAATCGCAGTTGGAAGTGCATTTCGTATTTGCTTCTGGGTCTACCGATTGCATGCGCCCAACCAGCACAAGATTCAGGCCCATATGTTTTTTTAGGGGTCGGTTAGCTCAGTTGGCTAGATGGCTAGCATATAGCTTAATATAATGACAACAGCGTGCGTTTGGTCCCTATTCTGGCTAAGGTAGATTTGGGGCTTGCTTCCTTGCCCTGTCCGACAATTTAAGCTGTGGTTCAGTGACCCTTGAACGATCAAGGATGCTTCCTGGAGAAGCAGATAGGGATTCCGTTATTTTATACCACTGATGTTAAGCTGAGTAGTTTATAATTCCCTGGACATGTTCTATTCCCCTTCTTAAATGTAGGCATTGCATTAGCTATCTGCCAGTCCTTTGGCACTACACCTTTTTCTAACAAATCATTAAATATGTATAGTAATGTCTCTGTTATCTCTTCAATGGATTATTTTAAAACATATAGATGTAACCCACCCAGATCATGGGATTTACCTTCTTTGAGACTGATTATTTCATCTCATTGTTCATCTCATCATTCAATGTCATGTCTATCTGTCATATCTCCCTGATAAACACCAGAGCGAAATAATTATTTAATATTTCTGCCATTTCTCTATTATCTGCGATATTATCCTATCTATCCCTTAATGGTCCTATTCCCATCTCAGCTTTCCCTTTTATATTGATATGCCTATAAAATGTTTTACTATTTATTTTATCTTTATCATTTAATTCCATCATTCCTCTTTGCCTTCCTAATTGATTTTTTTTTATTTTACTTCATTTCTAATCTCTTTGTACTCTCTCTTATCCTGCACTCTCTGCTGTCTATGTACTAAATGTCTGTTTCTGTCCTAACCCTCAATTGTTCCCTTACATCTTTATTCATCCATGGAGTCTCACAGATGTTTAATTGGCTTTTTTCCTTTTAGCTGAATACATGTTCCCTGCACTCTGTTGAACACAGTGTTAAATGTTTCCCATTGTTGTTATACATCATTGTTTGCCAATATTGTTGCCCATTTTATTTCTCCAAGTTCTATTCTCAAGCCCTTCATCAGCTGTTCTCCAAAAAATTAACCTGGCTTTTGTTTTGCTTATCTCCTCTTTCATCCTCTTAAAGTGCATGATATTATGGTCACAATTGCCTAGATGTCCCCCTATCTTTGCTCCTCTTATCTGCTCTGGTTCATTCCCCTTCACAAGATCCAATGGTGCATCTTCCAGCCATGGGCTTTTTACAAACTGGGTTGGAAAGGAATTCTGTAAGCATTGTAGAAACTCGACTCCCCTATCCCCTTTATCTAACTCTTCTGTACAATCAATATTAGGGCAATTGAAGCTCCCTGTGATTATTTATTTATGTTTTTACACAATTCCCTAACTTGTCTGCTTATTTCTTCCTCTGCCTCCCTTTGCTCCTCCCACCTCCCACTGCCACAGAATGTTCTGCATTGAATGTTCTGCATTGAATGTTCTGCATTGAATGTTCTGCATTGAATGTTCTGCACTGAATGTTCTGCATTGCCTCTGTCAGCTGTGTATTTTTCCTATAGGGTTTTTTTTCTTGCTCCTGTATTTCATTTCATAGTTGTGCTTCTCCCTTCATGATGGTCACATTGGAGAACTAAGAGAAAAAATACATTTTGGAAATAGTTGGGTCAAAAATATAAACAGAAATAGTGACTTAAGAAGTCAACAAAAAGGAGAATCGGGCAAAGTGTTAACCAAATGGCTAATTTGACTTTGGCCGTTTATGCCCACATAGATCTATTCTTATAGAAGTTGAAAGTTCTGCCCTTTCTTCCTACACTTTGTGTCACAGTCAATGATTAGATACAGCAAAGATAATCATGATGTAGATATTGATTTAATCAAAATCTGTTGAGCATCACTTGGGTGAAGCACATAGAAGGAAATCTGCCAGCAGATACACGTCCGTTACAGAATCTGTTTGATTTTCCTTCCATTCATTTAAATGGGAGGAAAGCCAAATGGGTGATCTTATGCGCAGGCAGTACATCCAATCCTATTTCCTTCTCTACACTCCACGTAGGCAATGTTTAGTGCCCAATCATCAAAGCCAATTATCTCTGTAACCTCATCCATCCTTGCAGTCCTCAGAAATCTTTACATTGCTCCAATTCTGGCCTCTGTGCACCTCTGATTTCCATTGCATCTCTGTTGGTGGCTGTGGCTTCAGCTGTCTAGGCCTTAAAGCTCTGTATTTCCCTCCCTAAACCTCTGCTTCTCTCTCCTTCTTTAAGACACTCATTCAAATCTACCTCTTTGACCAAGCCTTTGGTCACCTGTCCTAATATTCCTTCAAGTGGCTCAGCCACTTATGAATCTTGTCAAACTTGTGAAGCTCTTGTCAAGCACCTTGGAACATTTAACTACATTAAAGATGCCATAAAAATATTAGTTGTTGTTTTTGAAAATCTATATGACAGATTTTATTATAGATGTAGATTTCACAAATTTAGATACTTAGCAACATGGAGGTGACGTACTTTAGCTATCTGCTTCCCATCACAGTCAAGGAGCCTAAGAAATTGGAAGGTTTAAATCACAGCTTGTGCAAAAATGCTTTGGTGATTGAAATTTAGTGCACAACAGGGAGAACGAATCAGAAGCCCATCTTCTACAACCCCCTACTCTCACTATTTTTGTTTCCATTTACTTCATGACCAATTTCAGCCCCTTCGTTTCTTCGTTGTTTCAAATGCTGAGGACACTCAGTAAAACAATACCAACCGCTGCCGCAATCCTTGCCCTCTCTTCTTCTTCAAGTCTTAGTTTCTCAAGTCTCTCTTGCTCCACACGTTCAGCTGCCAGCCTTAACTCCTCTGTTAAATATGAAATGTTCGTTAGTTCTTGCAGGTAAAGTTATGTTATTCTCTTTACTGTGATGAGAACATTTTCAAGGATAATTGGTTTGTCTTACTCACATTAGCACCCATCCCTGCACTTCCCTCTAGATGCATCTGGGTCAATTTTTGGCCCAGTTTTTGGGAGGGAAGAGGGTGGTGGTGTGAAATTGCTGCATACAAACCACTTACTGCCCTGTTTCCAGCACTGTTGCAACCGCAATCACTTTGTTGGTCCTTGAGATAGGTGGCCCAGGCAACTGGCCAAAGCAGATACAAGTCAATGTGAAAATGAATTGTATCAAACCGCTGCAGAATGGACTGCAGTGCTTCAAGAGGTGGCTCATCACCATCTTCTCAAGGACAATTAGGGATGGCTAATTGCCAGCTACTCCCATATCCCATGAAAGAATAAAAAAGGCTATGTTCTGAAAGGCACTGCATAAATGTGAGCCTCACTTTCTTCCCATGTTTTGTTAACCTTAAAAGGATTTGAATAATGGTCTGATTCCAGCATTCAATCAACAAAGACGCCCGATTCACGTGCACAAGAGAAAATACCAAGCTATTCATTTCCATGGGCAGAATTTTGAAGTCGGCGGACAGGCGCGGTCGGCAGGCCCGAGAGCAGCCAGGAAATGACCTGCCACCCGCGATCAGCCCCTGACTGCAAGCTCAAGCTGGTGGGCCAATTAAGGCCTGCCCAGTGTGAAAAGCGGCTCCTCACTGGTCAGGAAGGAGTGGGCTGGGGTGGGTGCCTGTCGGTCGCCAGGTCCAAAGGCGACCCAACAGCCAGTTTAGAAACGGCCCAGGCAGCCCCTGGAAGGCTGCCACAGAAAAACATCTCCATTGGGTCTTCAACGTTCAAGTAATGGAGTCAAGTGCGGCTGGACACGGCAGGCAGGAGGGCAGGTCGGGTGGGCATTCAGCCCCCCGCTTTTCAGATGAGTGCCTCACGGCCTCCTGCAGGAGGTGGCTGCCAGGAGAGAAATCCTTGTCCCCAGAGATGGGAGGAGGAGGCCACTACACCTCACAAAGAGGGCATGGGAGGAGGCTGCAGCGCTGGTTAGCAGCCATGATGCGGTGTGACACAGATGGGTGCACATGACTGCTGCACTCAGGAAGTGTGAGTACCATGTTGGCACGGGTCAGTGAGCAGAAGTGTTAAGGTGTGGCCATCCCACGTGGACCTCAGGGGCGCTAGATTCTGAATGCCAACTGTCAATGACGCCGAGGGGGTGAGCCCTGGCTGCTTGGACTGAGTACCTTGTGATTCAAGGGCCACGACTCAGATGTGCCCTGCAAGGTGTTCGTCAGCTGGGATTGGCTTGGCTGCAACTGCGCTGCTGATAGAGAGTGAACTAATCAATGCTCCTCCGTTCTTTCAGGAGAAAATAAATCATAACCAATCGGAGAGGTCACGGACAGGTGGAGGCTTGCCCAACCTGCTGCTGCACACCAGGTTCGAGCAGGACACCCTTGAGCTGGAAAGCCAGCATGCTCCCCGTGGAACCAGGCGTGGAGAGGCGGGAGGTGCCAGATGAAGGTAAGAGTGCAGTGCACAGAGGTGAGAGTTTAAGATTGTGCAACCATTCTAGTGCAGTCTCTTCATTGATGTGAGCCTCAAACCTGGATTCCCCATTGATCATTGAAAGAAGATAGCACTGTGGTGCAGATCTCCATTATCTCACCTGGGTACCTGACATGAACAGCGACAGAGTGATGACTTTGACTAATGACATGTCCTTGTTCTCCCTAAGATTCACCAGTATGCAGTCAGTCTCCGAAACTTGAAGGGCTACCCCTAATGCCACAGGACCACCCGGCTTCATTTGCACCTGCATCACACCCGCTCTCTGAACCAAGCACCAGCGCAGATACCAGCACCTTGGTAGCCATTAGATCGGCGGCTAGAACATTGGTGCACATTGGTGAGGGCACATCACACTCGCCTGAGGTGCAGGCGGAGGCAGAGTGCCCAGGGCACCAGCAGTCTGAGGACTGCTGTGGACCAGGACAATCCTCAGTTGAAGGCAGACGATGAGCCTCTGGAGTCGTCCATTAAGTGGCAGATGCTGGATGACCAGCGGGATGTGTGAAAGGATTTGGCGATGTGCGAAAGGAGATCCATGAGAGTCTGCGTGCCATGGTCTCTGTTGTGGAAGAGTCCATGCAGAGCATGAGCACTGTGTTGACCCTCATGGCCAAGTGCACTGCCTCCTCCATTGAGGATGGCGACTTTCATCAAAAGGCAGCTCCAGGGACAGAATCAGTGTTTCCTGGGGTTGCACTCGGACTTGCAAGCCCTCACACAGGCAATGGCCTCGGGTGGTCAGTGTCAGTGTGGGAGATGGATGAGGCACCCAGTATCCCAGCTAGGTGCCCATCCATCAATGGTGAGCAGGGAGGTCCAAAGCGACCTCACATTGGCGTGCAAGCTGCTTGTCGTCTCTGCGGGCTCCTCTCAGGATGCTCTGGATGACGGCAACAGCTCCTCCGCCCCTGCATCAGTGACCATGGCATCTGATGAGGCTCCGATGACTGGGGAGATGCTAGCTGTGGCACTGACCGCTCCCTCCCAGGTGGGGCCAGCACAGGCTCCACTAGCCAGGGGATGACTGCTGAGGTCATCAAGGCCAACAAGACAGCAAAGTCAGCAGGCTGCCTTCAATGCCGGTGCCAGCAAGAGGTGGGCACCAAGATGTGGTACTCAGAAACATAAGTTAAAGGCACCATGAGTACATGAGGGACAGTTCACAGGTGATTTTCTGTTCATTCATGTTTGGTTTATATGTTTGCTGGTGTGGCCATCAATACCAGTAATGGTAATGTCATTATGCTTTCAATGTGACAATAATGTTAAATTTGCTTTGGTTCTGATGGCGTGAGTATGCTTCACCTTTTTCCTTTCTGGTGCAGGGTACGCCAGTATGTAATGCTGTATGTGAGTGGCTGGATGCTTTATTGCACAGGCATTGAATGGGCTTTGGGTTCAAACGAAAGGGTTTTTTCAGACATTCGGGATGGAGGCAGCAGCCCTGGCATGAGGTGGAAGCATATCTTTGGTAGCTTAGCTGAAGGAGCATTGGATCAAGGCATCCCTCCCTTCCTGCAGGTTACCAAGGTCTGGCTCCATGCCCTTAGCGTTCTCCTCACTGTGTTCCTCTTCTGACTCACCACTGGATTCATCATCTGTGGCCTGTGCAGCTATGTCAAGATCCTCTTCCTCCAGTGGGTCCCCCCTTGCCAGTGCCAGATTGTGGAGAGTACAGCATGCAACCACTATCGGTGAGGACCCATTCTGGGGGGTATTGTAGTGCATCCCTTAAATGGTCCAGGCATCAGAAATGTATCTTCAGAAGACCTATGGCCCTCTTACCACCACCCTTGTGGAGGCATGACTCTTATTGTAAGCTGCTTTGACTCTGTTCTTGGGTGGTGGAGAGGCATCAAGAGCCACCTCTTCAACGGATAGCCCTTATCACCCAGCAGCCATCCATCCAGTCGGGCTGGAGCACTGAAGAGCCTCGGCATCTTGGAGTATCTCAGGATGTACGCATTATTGGACCTGCCAAGGTGCCTTGCACAGACTTGCAGAATCTGCATACTGTGGTCACGCACCATCTGCACATTCTAGGAATGGAAGCCCTTCCTGTTGACGAAGGCACCCAGCTGACCTGCTGGCACCTTGATGACCACATGTGTGCAGTCAGTGCCACCCTGGACGCGGGGGAACCCAGCGATCACTGCAAAACTTCTGGCTTGCTCAGTCTGGCTGGCCTCATCAGTACGGTAAAGAATAAAGGTCAATACCCACCTGCCTGAACAAAGCTTCTGTCACCAGCTTGACACAACTGTGGACAGCTGATTGGGAGACTCCACACAGATTCCCCACTGACCCCTGGAAAGAGCCAGAGGCATAGAGGTTGAGGGCCACTGTGACCTTCAGAGTCACTGGACTGGGTTGTCCACCAACAGAGTCGGAGCTGATCTCAGGCCCAATCAGGGCTTTGCACATGACATATTGAGGTAGCTGCATCACCGCCTGTAAACCCTGGCAGCAGGATAGTGGTGTCTTCTGCGGCCCATTCCACCTTGGACTACCTGCTGGCCCTGTGTCCCTTGTGCCTGAGACTCTCCTCCCACAGGTCCTTCCCCTGGAAGCTGCAGTGGACCAAGTGGCCCCCTCTCCCTTCTGCTCCTCTCTTCCTCCTCAGTGGAGGTGCCACCAGCAGAGACCACAATCCCCATTACCAGGGTAACGGAAGGCTGTCTGATACCTGGAAGGGTCCACACGGTCTGAATCCTCCAGGGGCATGCAGACACCAATAAGTCCTGAAATGAAGCCTGGAAATGCTAAAAATGAAGACCCGAACAGGGATGAAGCTGCCAAGTACCAATGAGCAACCAGCAGCAAACTAACTATCTATAAAATTCCTCACTAGCAATGCTGCTGACCCTTTTTATCCCACCCTTGGATGAAGGTTTTGAAATTCTTGGCTGGCTGCCTGCCCATTTTGCCCGTGCGATAAGCACGAAATTGCATGGCCAATGTAAAATACAGCTTATTTGCCTTTTTAATGGCCTTAACTGGCCTGTTAACTAATGGCGGGCACGGCTCCGGCACCCACGTGCGCCCACTGAGCGAAATATCACGCGTGCACCTGCACGCCCAGCGAAAATTTCTGGACCGTGTTCTTTTCTCCCTCCCATTAGAGCATATCAGGAGGTCAGCTACTTATCATGTCAGCTAGTGTATTCTCACATCCCATCACTTAGTAGTACTGTGCATAGACACTCCAATCATACACATTTAATGAATGGGTATAAAGTAGGTGTAATCAATCAAAATATGAATGGAGATCAGTTGCACCAATCTGCACAGGGTCAGTGTCACCAGTTAACTTTCAGGTCAGGTTTTCCAGTGGCCCTAGAAGCAGCTGCACATTTCCCATTTGCAATATTTAAATGCACCTCCCAATGAAATCATTTCCACACAACCTCATGGAATGTGCTAGAATGGCACTAATTCATTAACCCACTGATAAGTATCAAGAGATGCTAGGGAATGCAGGTATGCATTTAAAGAAGCTTGTGGGAACATTTAACTGATGTATTTTGAAGCAATGTTTCTGAGGTCTCTGCTGGATTTTTTCCTGTCAATACTTGAAGGCCAGAATTGACTCAAACAGACGTGAAATAGTGCAAGATGACATTGCGCGAGTGACCAACGTCATCCTGCACATGAGCAATCTTCAGGTTGGTGGGCGTATGTGTGAGTCAACAACTAAAGGGCCACTTAAGGCCATTAAAAAGGCAATTGATCCTGATTTTATGTTGTCCGTGTGATTTCGCGCTCCTTGCCTGGGCAAAACGGGCAGGCGGGCAGCCCACTTTTAATGAAACCTCATCCAAGGGCGGGATAAATGGGTCCGCAGCATTGCCATTGTGAGCAGTGAGGAGTTTAGGAGATAGTTTGCTGCTGGTTGCTTATTTGAGCTTGACAGCTTCATCTCTGTTCTGAGCTTCATTTCAGGACTCATTGGTGTCTCCAAGGTCCCCAGAGAATTTTGACCTTGTGGACTCTTCCAGGTATCAGACAGCCTTCTAGTAATGGGGACTGTGCTCTCCACTGGAGGCACCTCCTCTGAGGAGGAAGAGAGGGGCAGAAGGGAGAGGAGGCCAGATGTCCCAATGCAGCTTCCAGGGGAGAGACCTGTGGGAGGAGAGTCGCAGGCACAAGGGGCGCAGGGCCAGCAGGTAGTCTAAGGCAGAAGGGGCTGCAGAAGACTTTACTATCCTGCTGCCAGGGTTTACAAGCAGCGATGCAGCTACCATAACATGTCTGAGGTGCAATGCTGAAGAAGGCTCCACCTCTCCAGGGAGACTGTGACATCCATTTGTCAAATGATTGAGTCTGAGATCACCTCCAACTGTGTTGGTGGACACCCCATGCCAGTGGCTCTGAAAGTCACTCAGCTTCTATGCCTCCGGCTCTTTCCAGGGGTCAGTGGGAGATCTGTGTGGAGTCTCCCAATCAGCTGTCCACAGTTGAGTCAAGCTGGTGACTGATGCTCTGTTCAGGCTGGTAATGACATTTATTCATTTCTGTACAGACGAGGCCAGCCAGGCTGAATGAGCCAGACAGTTTGCAGTGATTGCTGGGTTTCCCCACATCCAGGGTGTAATCGACTGCACACATGTTGCCATCAAGGCGCCAGCGGGTCAGCCGGGTGTTTCATCAACAGGAAAGGCTTCCACTCAATGAACGTCCAGATAGTTTGTGATCACAAGACGCAGATTCTGCAAGTCTGTGCAAGGTACCCTGGCAGCTCCCATGATACTTACATCCTCGGACACTCACAGGTGCGGAGGCTCTTCACTGCTCCAGCTCGACTAAATGGATGGCTGCTGGGTGACAAAGGCTATCCTTTGAAAAGGTGGCTTATGATGCCTCTCCGCCACCCAAGAACAGAGGCAGAGCAGCATTACAATAGAGGTTATGCCTCGTCAAGGGCAGTGATAGAGAAGACCATAGGTCTTCTGAAGATGCGCTTCCGATGCCTGGACAGTTCAGGGGGAGCACTACAATACCCCCCAGAGTGGGTGTCACTGATAGTGGTTGCATGCTGCGTTCTCCACAATCTGGCACTGGCAAGGGGGGACCCACTGGAGGAAGAGGATCTTGAGGCAGCTCCACAGAGGCAGCTCCACAAGCCACAGAGGATGAATCTAGTGGTGAGTCAGGAGAGCAGCACAGTGAGGAGAATGCTGAGGGCATGAAGGCAGAATTCTGGATCCTTCAGGGAAGCAGGGACACCGGGGATGCCTTGATCCAACACTCTTTCAGCTAGGCTGCCAAAGATCTGCTTCCACCTCATGCCAGGGCTGACGCCTCCATCCCAGATGTTTGAAATGACACTTTCATTTGAACCTAAAGTCCACTCAGTACCTGTACAAAAAGATTTAGAACCACTCGGGGTCCAGCATAAGATACTGGCAAGCCCTGCACCTACAAAACAAGTGAAGCACACTCAGGCCATTAAGACAAAGGCAAAATTTATATCATGCTAGCACTCACATCAAATGAATGGTGATAATGGTCACACCAGTAAACATATTAACAAAGCATGGCAGAGAAGATCATCCATAAACCTTATGCTCATGGTGCCTTAAGCTTATGTTCGCGAATCCTGCACCTTGTTGCCCCCACCCCACCCTCACTGGTAGTGGCATTGGAGGCAATCTGCTGTCTGTGCTGTCCTGTTGGCCTTGATGACCTTGGCAGTCGTCCTCTGGTCAGTGGAGCCTGTGCTAGCCCCACCTGTGGAGGGGGGGCGGCCAGTGCCACAGCTGGCCTCTCTCCAGTCATCGCAGCCTCATCAGATGCTACGGTCACTGGGAGAGGGGCGAAGAGGCTGCTGCCATCATCCTGATTGCCCTGAGAGGAGCCCGCAGAGAGGACATGCAGCTCGTGTGCCAACATGAGGTTGCTCTGGACCTCCCTGCTCACCATTGATGGACATCTATCTGGGATACTGGGTGCCTTATCCATCTCCCACACTGGCACTGACCTCCTGAGGACATTGCCTGTGTGAGAGCTTGCAGATCCATGCACAAACCCAGGAACCCCTGATTCTGTCCCTGGAGTGCCTCTCCATGAAAGTCGCCACTCTCTCAATGCAGGAGGCAGTGCGCTTGGCAATGAGGGTCAACACAGTGCTCATGCTTTGCATGGACTCCTCCACAACAGAGACCATGGCACACATAGCCTCATGGATCTCCGCCAGATCCTCCCACATATCCCGCTGGTCATCCAGCATCTGCTGCCTACTGCCTTTGAATTAGCATCGTCCTATTCTTCAGCAGTCCTCCGAATGCCAGTGCCCTGGGCACTCTCTGCCTCTGCCCACTCCTCAAGCGGGTGTGAAGTGCCCTCATCGCTATGCTCCGACATTCTAGCTGACGATCGAATGCCCAAAGCTGCTATCTGCGCTGGTGCCTGGTTCAGAGGGGGGGTTGTGATGCAGGTGCATCTAAAGCCCAGTGGTCCTCAGGCGTCAAGGGTGACTCTTTGGAGTCCTGTGTTCACAAGCAAGCTGACAATTATAGGAGAGAACAACGACATGTCATTAGTTTAAGTCATCGCACTGTCATTGTGCACGCCAGGTGCCCTGGTGAGACAATGGAGATCTGCATCATGATGCCATCATCTTTCAATGATCAATGGGGACTCCAGATTTGAGGCTCCCATTAACGATGAGACTACACAAGAATGTTTGCACAATCCGGCACTCACCTCTCTGCGCTGCACTCTCACTTTCATCAGAGATCCCTGCTTCTCCTGACCAGAGATTGAAAGATTTATTTCAGTTCATGTGGCACAGCAATTTAATTCCTGTTAATCCCTGACCGGCTGACTGAGGTGGGTGGTGGCACTCCAGCTCCAAGGCATTTATCTTGTATCTCATCAGAATGAGGAGATGTGGGGGGACTCCACTGTCTTCATTCTTTCGCTGGTGTTATGTCTTCTCTTCTACTGAAATGACAGAGGACCACTGATTTGTCCACTCTCTACCTGCAGCACCACTCCTGCCTGGCAAGCACCTCTGGGACACCTTGCAGGGCACATCCGAGTCGTGGCCCTCGACCAGCAAGGCACTCAGGCCAAGCAGCCAGGGCTCATCCCCTGGCTGGTGCCAGTGTCAGTGACTGTTGGCAATCAGATTCTAACACCCGAGCTCCACAGGGGGACGGCCAGACCTTAACACTTCTCTACACTGATCCATGCCAACTCAGTATTCACCCTTACCGGGCACAGCAGACTGTTGAACTTTTTGCAGCACAGCACCCATGTCTTGGCTGCTGACTTGGGCTGTCACTTCCTCCCAGGCTTTTTTGGTCAGGTGCAGTGGCCTCCTCCTACCATCCCTGCGTGCTACAATGTCCCGCCTGACACCAACCTCCTCCACAAGGACCACGAGGCACTCGTCTGAAAAACAGGAGGCCGTGCCCACCTGACTTGCCCTCCCGCCTGCCGTCTCCAGCTGCTGGTAAGGCTATTGTTCGAATGAAATGTTTTCCAGGACAGAGTCCAAAGCCTGCAGGGAGCTGCCTCTGCCAGTTTTAAAGTGCCTGCCGGGTCATCATTGGATCGTCACCAAACAGGCTCCTGCCCCACCCGGCCCTTCCCAACCATTGAGTAGACACGTTTCATGCTGCGCGGACCTTAATTGGCCATCCAACGTGAAATCGCATTTGTAACGTGACCACGGCCAGGATTCCACATCCGCTTCTGCTGACTTGGCGCGCATGCCAAGCGTGAAATTCAGGCCAAAGTTTCTTTGTGCCAAGTACACTGACATTCCCATTTCTTTTTGGAATGTCCACAATATTAGCATGATGGAAATTTGAAATCAATTTTAAAAATAAAAAATGACTATGAAGCTGTTGGATTGTTGTGAAAACCCCAACTGATCCACTGATGTCCTTTCGGGAAGGAAACCTGTCGTCCTTACTCAGTCTGGCCTATGTGTGACTCTACTGTCACTTCAATGTGGTTGATTTTTAACTGTGTTCTGATGTGGCCCTGCAAGTCACTTAGTTGTATAAAAAATAACTCATGATAAAGGCCCACCAACACCTTTCTCAGGCCAACTAGAGATAGGTAATAAATACCAATCCTGCCAGTAATGCCCACACGTAATGAATTAAAAAGAAAAGGAGCTTTTACCCTCTTCCAAGCGTTTTCTTTCCTCCTCTTGCTTGAGAAGTTTTTCTTCAGATCTAGTAAGTCTCTGTCCCTTAGCTGAGCTCATAATGGAGGACTTGAAAGAAATATATAGCAGCAGAACATCTGTTTTATACAATTGAAAGCCAAAACAGTAATCTCTAATGCAAAATATGTGCTTGGTACGCCAATGGTATAGTAACACAGTGCAGATCAGAATGGAGGGTACAGAAGTCATTTTATTTGTTATGCCCTCCCTTCTTTAGTTTCCACAGAAATTACACCGCACAAGAATGCCCTATTTCTTTACCAATGTCATACTGTGACTAGGAATAACTAACTCTGGACACTTTCCTTAAATATACCATAAGGGGGATATTACCACATCCATGGTACAGCCAATTAAAACACCTCTGTACCGCTCCACTGGGCAGCAATGGGCCGTAACTTCCTTGCAGTGGCAATCAGTGTCGGTTTGCCACTCCATGCCCAATTACTTTCATGATTTTTCTTCAGAACCTGCCTCGCCCAATCTTCTGACTCAGATTCAGGCAGTGGAGCTCATTCCCAAGGCTCAATATCGAAGTCCAGCTCCATCAAAGTGAAGGGGGACATATGGCACTAGCCACTGTAAACTAGGTAAGTTAAAGGCCAGGGAGAAAGTAAGTGTCTAAGCTAAGTGGATAGGATTTGAGGGGTGGGGGTGATCGGTAGTCTGGGGGGGTATGGAGGTCAGGAGGGTCGTAGGTTGGGGGTCGTAGGTTGGGGGTCAGAGGTCAGACCTTGGGTGGGGTGAGAGCGGGGTCGGATCTAGGGAGAGTTGGACATGGGGCAGGGGAAGTGGGGGGGTCAGACCGTGATGGGGGGACTGCGGGGGGGCTACTCGGACCTCGGAGAGGGTGTTGGACCTCAGAGTGACAGTGTGGTAGGCGGGGTGGGGGGGTGGGGGGGGGTGCGGTTGCAGGGGGTCGGGCCGCAGGGGAGAGGGTCAGATTTCAGTGGGGGGGGGGGGGGGGGTTCAGACCTCGGAAAGGGGACGTGGGTAGTCAGTCCTCGGTGGGGGGTTGGGGGTTGTCGGACCTCAGGGGGGTGGTTGGAGCTCAGGAGGGAGGTTGGGGGGCAGTCGCACCGCAGTGGGGGTGGAGTTGGACCTTGGCGGCAGTTGGACTTCAAGGTGGGTGATGTGGTTTGGTGGGGGGTGGGGTCAGACCTCATTGTGGGGGATGTTGGGGGGTCAGTCCTCGGTGGGGGGATGGTTGCACCTTGTGGGGCGGGGGTGTCGGACATCGTGTGGGTGGTTGCACCTCAGGGGAGTACTTAGGAAAGTTGGTCCTCGGTGGGGGTGTCAGACCTCATAGGGGTGGTCTGTCTTCGGTGGTAGGGTTGGAAGGGGTTGGACCTTGGGGTGATGGGTTGGCCCTCAGAAAAGGGGGTTTGGGTAAGGTTGGTCCTCGGGGGATGTCGGATCTCACGGGGGGGAGGGGTTCGGACGGGAGGGTTTGGGGGGTCAAGTCAGGTATGGCGGGGGTTCAAGTCTTCGAGGAGGTGGGGATTGGGTTGGGTCATGATGCGGTGGGGGGTGGTTTCAGGCCTCCGGCTGGTGTGAGGGTGAGAGTCGAGCCCGCAGGGCGGGGGGGCAGTGGTGGCGTCCCATGCAGGTGGGGAGAATACCATGGGGAGTCAGGGGGATGGGGAGTATGGTGCGGGGTGATTAGTCAGGGGGTGAAGGGCATCTTCTGGGGAATCAGGGCTGTGGGGGGAGTCCTGTGGGGAGGGGTGGTTAGGATTGTGGGAGGCATCCTGTGGCGGGCGGGGCGGTGGTGGGGTCAGCCTGGGTCTTTGCAATAGTTACCCAGAAATTAGAAGATGTTTTAACTCTTCAAACTTTTTCTAAGAAACGATTCATGTAGCCCTCTGGGAACCATCCAAAGTTTGCAATTCAAATTGCATTTTTGGATGGTTCTCAACACAGGGCAATTGCCCAGAGGAAGTTTGCACTTCTGGGCAATTGCCATGCAAGCTCTTACCTGTGCAGTTACAAGAGGGATTCCCAAGCACATCCTGGTGTACCCGGTACCCGCCCACACCCTCACCCGCCATGATGATCTGACGCAAGGGTGCTCGAAATTACAGCCCGAGCGAGAGAACATGCTACATAGAACATGAAGTTTTCACGGAGCAACAGAGGTCGAGTTTCTGCTTGTTACCATTAATTATGTCAATGCAATCTGGCGAAATCGGCCAAGCCAAACCAGCGCAAAATATCAGGGAATCATAAACACAGATGAGTTACACCCAAAACCATTTGCGCTTGTGTTTACCGTGATGTTCATGATTCAGTTTGTTCAAATCAGGCCTTGTCCATTAAATTTCCTGCACCCCAGGTAAACTGCGCAATTCTCCCGATTTAATTAGTTAGGGAAAGCTCTTCAAATTGTGCTCATTTTCTTAGGCGCACAGGGGCTAGTTGACACATTTTAAAAGTTCTTTCATTGTCAAAAATATTTAATTTACTAAGAGGCTGACTAGTGTGCAACAATAGAACTAATAAATAATTCACTATAGGTGTTGTTAAAGCCAGTCACAAAGATTTTAAATCAGGTTACTCATAGGTGGAGGACTGGTTTTGAAAAATGTTTATTTTTGCTAATAAACCTAGTTTCAGCTGCATTAACAAAGCTGATCCAGAACACCACTAAGAGAAAAAAGGAACTTATGTTTTACTCTGTCCAATTGTGTTGAATCATGGGAGGTTTTATGTTTGCGATTATACAAATAGGTTTTAAGCAGAAAATTGAAGCTTGCCGTAATCAGTTCAATTTTAAGCACTGCACAGTTGCACTCAAAGTGGAAACTCTACCCCATAATGTTTATGCACTCATCAATGTGAACACAGCAAAAACATGCCAACTATTGAAAATACGCTATCTGATGACATTGGGCTTAATAACTTGTGAATTCCAAGAACGTAATTCAGAAATTAAACTGGTGTTTAAAGAGCTCACAAATTTAAGCACATTTGCACCAGAATTTTCAGGGGAAGAAATTCATTTGTGTAGCTTCTTCATTGATATCAATGCTGAAAGTGCGCAGACCGCACAAGTAACTATTTTGCCGTTCCTTCACTATGGCTGGGTCAAAATCCTGGAACTTCCTCCCTAACAGAACTGTGGGTGTATCTACATCACATAGACTTCAGCAGTTCAACGAGGCAACTCACCACCACCTTCTCAAGGGCAATTAGGGGATGGGCAATAAGTGCTGGCCTAGCCAGCAAAGCCTACATGCACCCTGAATGAATTAAATTTTTAAGAAGCGGTCTGTGGTGCTGCCACCCCAGGGGATAAATTAATTTCATCCCCTTAATGTTTTTGAACAGGCACACAGATGCCATCTAATGGCTCCTGTAGTTGAAACTGTTTTCTACTATGCTTCATGATGCCAACTATCATTGTAATCAATACCTCATTGGTCTGTCCCTTATGTACACTAGTTTATCTCCAGCCATATTGCTCATTAAAAAAAATGGTGAAAAATATCAGTTTGGCGTACTCTTCCCAGAAGTAGATATGGCATCTTTAAAAAAGGGCTGACCGCACAAGGAAATCTTTCTCCCTTCTGTGTTCAGTATGAACAAAATCCTTCACAAAGCCTGCTACAAGTAAATGTCCGGTAATAAGCACATAACTGGAGATAAAATGCAAACACTTTGAATTAGCTAGACACTTAATATGGAGAGACAGCATATACTGGAGGAGTTAAGATTAGTGTCACTCCAAACACAAAGGGAAATTATTTTCATAGACAGAACAGATCAGTGTTTCCAACTCATATAACATTACTTGATCAATGGAGAGTTAGAACCTTTCACTTTCAGACAGCTGTATCAGAGTTCTAAACATATTAACAGTTTTTCTTAATGTCCCTCTTCCCAAAACAAAGCTTTCATCCCAACCTTACTCCTCCTCCTCACATGAACCTGGCAAAACTAAATGATAGAATCTAACAGCTGCATTAAAAAAGTCTAAATCTATAATGTCTGTTTTAACACACTACCACTATACCTGTCTGTCTCCATACCATTTGTTTCTTTTTTTGCTTTGGAGGCTGGTACCAGAAGAGAAGAAAAGAGAATTGGTGAGATATTTTGAAAAGAATCAGGGCAGTTTAAAAGTTTATCTAATGCAAAAATTGCCTACACAGAAAAGACAAACAAAACAGGTTTATAAGATTGGATTTATACCGCAATGTGTTTGACACAAGTATATATGCAACATCTTGATGTACGAGACTTCACACCTCAGTACTTTAGTGTGCTTAGCACACATCTGCATTTGATGGCCACTTTTGTGTTGATATACACTGAAAACAATGTTGATAGTAATGTAAAACAAGAGCAATATAAATGGAGCATAACACATCAATTTAAATCAGCAGTCTGTAGTTTAGATTAGAAATCATTAAAATAAACGATTTTCTCTTCAATAGCACAGTTTTAAACAAGAGTGATCTGTACAAAAGAATGAAGTTGCTTGCTCAGGCGAAAATATTCTGACAAAGGTTAATAGGCTCACTCGTCCTGTGCTGTAAGGAGTTTTCAATAGTGCACTTCAAATAGGGTATTGTGAGAATGTGCAATTTTTAAGAGCTGTATTACATTTGATTTTTACAATAAGAAAGTATCTAATAAATGACACATGCTGAATACTGCAGTGTCTGTCAATCACTCTGCCTTTATGCATTCGGGAATGTTTGGGCTCATTCAAAGGACGTCAACATTTTGGTGTGCTGACACACAATTAGAAAGAAAGACGTTGCACATGTAGAGCAACTTTCAGAACCTCAGCATGTCCCAAAGTGTTTCACAGCCAATGAAATAGTTACCGTTGTAATGTAGGGAAACACTGCAGTCAATTTGCACAAGGTCCCACAAACAGCATTAAGATGCACTATCTGTTACTGAAGTTTGCTATAGGATAAATATTGACCAGGACACTGGGAAAATCATGGTTGACAAATCAGTTAGAGGTTTTTGAGGATGTAACTATAAGGGTAGATAGAGGGTGGGTGTAGTGTATTTGGATTTTCAACCACACAAAAGGTTATTACACAAGATAAGGACTCATGGGGTTGGGGATAATGTATTAGCATGGCTAAAGGATTGATTGAAGGACAGAAAATAGCGGGTAGGAATTAATGAGGCATTTTCAGAATTACAAGTTGGGGGGCGCAAGGATCAGTGCCGAGGCCTCAACTATTTACAATCTGTATTAAAGACTTAGATGAAGGGACAGAGAGTAATGTATCCAAGTTTGTTGATGATACAAAGCTAGGTGGAAATGTAAACTATGAGGACACAAATGGGGAGAAACGCATTCACATAGTTTTGTTTTCTAGCAGCGGTACGCAGACTACGTCAACTCCCCAGGGGCAGACAGCGCCGCAGGCCACTTCCCGCACAACCTGTGTGGGCTTCTTCAATGATATAATTGGAGAATGCTGCACAGAATACACAGGTAGTAGCCAGGGGCACTGCCTCCCCCTGAGAAATCAATGTAGTCTGTGTAGCTCTGCTAGAAGTGGTGCTATGCAAACAAATTTCACCCCCAGAAAGTCTGCAAAAAGGTGTGGATCGGCTGAGTGATTGGGCAAGAGGATAGATGATGTACAATTTGGGAAAATATGAAATTGTTCATTTTGGTAGGAAGAATAGAAAAATTGAATATTTTTCAAAATGGTGAGAAACAATTAAATATTGGCATTCAGAGGGATCTAGCTGATGTTGTACAGAAACACAAAGTTAGCATGCAGGTATAGCAAACAATTTGGAAGGCAATTGGTATGTTAGCCTTTATTGCAATTGATTTCAAGTCCTAGAGTATGGAAGACTTGCTGCAATTGTATAGGGCTTTGGTGAGACCACAGCAGGAATATTGTGTACAATTTTGGTCTCTGCACTTAAGGAAGCACATACTTGCCTTAGAGGGAGTGCAACAAAGGTTCACTAGATCGATTCCTGGGATGAGAGGGTTGTCCTAAGAGGAGAGATAGGGTAGACTACACCTCTACTCTCTTAAATTGGGAAAAATTAGAAGTAATATCATTGAAACATATAAAATTCAAAGAGGGCATGTCAAGGGAGTCTATAACTAGGGGACACAGTCTCAGGATAAGAGGATGGCCATTTAGAATTGAGGTGAGGAAAAATGTCTTCACCCAGAGGATTATGAATCCTGGGAATTTTCTGCCCAAACTGGCTGTGGGTTCTCAGTCACTGAGTATCCTCAAAGCTGAGATTGATATATTTTTGTATTCTAAGGCAATCGAGGGACGGAGATAGGGTGGCAACATTGAGTTAAGGTTGAAGATCAGCCATGATTGTATTGATTGGTAGAGCAGGCTTGTGGAGCCATATGGCCTACTCCTGCTCCTATTTCTTATGTTCTTAGCTGCCGGACTCAGTATTCAAGTAGCAATACAAAATACTGCTGATGGAACTCTGAAATACAAGCAGAAATACAAGCATCTGCGGAGAGAGAAAGGGAATCAATGACCTTCCGTCAGAACTGAAAAATGTTAGCAATGTATCAGATTTCGAGCAAGTACAAAGTCAGAGAAAGGGAGAGTAGAGGAAAGAAGAAAAAGGGAGGTCTGTGATAGGATAGTAGGCAGGAGGGATTAAATGACAAAACAGATGATGGTGGGAGGCAAAAGTATTTGGTTTTGGGATAAGTAAAGAAACAAAAGATTGATCGGGAGGAAGAGTAATTGGGAATAGCAGAATCACCACCAATAGCTGCTGTCTGAAAAAATGGGCACAGAGGTAAGGATCTGAAATTGTTGAGTTCCATGTTGAGCCTCAATGTTGAGGTACTTTACAGCCTTTCAGGCTAAACACTGAGTTCAGAAATTTCAGATCATAGCATCTCCCCCATTTTTTCAGACTGCAGCAGTTGGTAATGATCCTGTTATCCATATTTACACCTTTACTTGTTCCATTACCATCTTCGTTTGCCTTACATCACCACCTGTTTAGTCAGTTAATCACTCCTACCTCCTGCCCTACCACAGACTTTTCCTTATGTTCTTCATCAACCTCTCCACCATCACCACCACCTTTCCCTCCCGCTATACTTGCTTAAAACCTGTTATACATCTTACTTTTTCCAGTTCTGACAAAAGGTTATTGTTACCAAAAACATTACCCTATTTTTCACTGCACAAATGCTGCCTGACCTGCTGAGTATTTCCAGCATTATCCATTTTTATTTCAGAATTGAAGTCCATATTTATAGATAGAGTGGAGTTCGTCTGCTTAAGCTGCTGGTTCAGTGAGAAGCTCTGTGGCTTTGTTTTAAGCATATCTACAAACAATGTGTACATTTTTTTTGTTTTAAAGGAAGCAGGTGTCAAGGCAAATGCAATCAAAATGAAGATCGGTGACACTGTGATCAGCAGGTCAAAGTTTAATTGGTTTAGAGAAATAGCTTGAAACCTGAGATTAGGTCACAGCCTTTAACATACTCCTTGTTACCTGTTCTTCTGTATAAAAGGTATACATTAGGATTGATTAAGTGACTTCATTCATTAAAGGTGATTACAGGTCAGAGATTGGAGTACAATCAGGCCCTTAAGCCTGCCCACTATTCAATTAGATTGTAACAGATCTACATCTTAACTCCATTTTTTCATATTTTTACCATACTCTTCATGACTGATATGATTAAACAACAAAATCTATAGGAACTCAATAGGCTTCAGGTGGCATTGTAATTTTTTAACCTCAGATCTTGCTAAAAATGTCTATCATTTAGGAACATAGGACATAGGACATAGGAACAGGAAGAGGCCATTTAGCCCCTTGAGTCTTTTCTGCATTCAATGACATCATGGCTGATATGTGACCCAAATCCATATACCATCCTTTTCCCCATATCCCTTAATACTTTTTGTTAACAAAAATCTATAAATTTCAGTTTTAAAATTAGCAATTGATTGAGCAACAATTGCTGTAGAGTTCCAAACTTCTATCACCCCTTGAAGAAGTGTTTTCTAATTTCACTCCTGAAATTCTAGGGAATACAACCCTAGTTTGTATAATATCTCCTCATAATTTAACCCTTGGACTCTTGGTTTCATTCCGGTAAATCTATAGCGCACTCCCTCCAAGTCCAATATATCCATCATAGTATTTGTTGTGCTCATAGTACTCCAGAAGTGGTCTAACCAGGGCTTTTTAGAACTGAAGTATAACTTCTACCCCCTTGTATTTTAGTCCTCTAGATAGAAAGGCCAACATTCCATTAACCATTTTGGTTATTTTCCCAATCTGTACAAGGCATTTTAATGATCTATGTACCTGGACCCCCAAGTCTCTATGGACCTCCTCTGTTCTAGCTTATCACCATTTAGAAAGTACCCTGTTCAATCCTTTTTAGATCCAAAGTGGATGACCTTATATCTGCCCACATTGAAATCTATTTCCCACAGTTTTGCCCATTCACTTAGCCAACCAATATCTCATTACAACTTTATGCTTCCATCAATATTGCTTACAATGCCACTATCTTTCTGATATTGGCAAATTTAGATCTGTGGCTTTCTATCCCATTATCTAATTTATTAATAAATGGTTGAGACCCCAACACAGATCATTGCAGATCCCACTGGTAGTATTCTGCCAATACCTGCTGATTATCCCTATTCTCTGTCTCCAGTCACTCTGCCAATTTCCTAACTAGGTTAATAATTTGCCTTCAAATCTGCGACCTTCAACTTTAACTAATGGTCTCTTATGCGGGACTTTAACAAATACCTTCCAGAAGTCCATAAATATGTGTCCATAGATCTTCCCCTGTCTGCTTCTTTAGTCACTTCTTCAACAAATTCATTCAAGTTTGTTCAGCATGACCTACCCTTTATTCATTCATGTTGGTTTTCTCTGATCAGCTGAACATTTTCAAAGTGTTCAGTCACCCTGTCCTTAATTACTAGCTCTAGGAAATTACCAAGCCCAACCAGTTTATAATTTCCTGGTTTTCCTCTTCCACTTTTCTTAACTAGTGGAGTAAGTTGCACAATTTTCCAATCCATGGGAACAGCTCCCAATTGAGAACTTTGGAAGTTTATGGTTAGGACATTTACATCAGCAACTTCCTTTAAAAACCTGGGTCAGAAACTCTCTAGTCCTGGTTTTGTCACTTGTTGATGTCATTTTGTGGTTTGAGTCATGGGACAAACTTGAGATTTAATTTCATTTGTGTGCATTGGGGCATCCCCACATTTACCACTAGGCATCCACTAAGATGTATGGTTACAGGGATCGCCCAAAGCAGACAAGTGAAGACAGAGGGATAATTTTACCTGACCTGCCTAGTGGGTCAACGAACAGGAATGGATCAGCCCCATGTTACACACATCACCTGATTTACATTCTATTGAAGTCATTGGAAAGTAAAAGCCTGTGGTTGGTTCCATCCTGTTAACTTTCCACAATGCAGTTTAGGTTAAACCTATACATCCCTCTCACAGTCTTGATGCATCAATGCTATTCACCCCAACCAGTCCATGTGGTAGCGGCTTTCACATTTTCACCATTTTCTATGTAAGAATCCTAAAATGATACAGCAAGAAGGAAGCCATTCAGTCCATTATGTCTGTACTGGCTCTTTGAATGAGCTATCAAATTGATCCCAGACCCCTGCTCTTTCCCCACAGCCCTGCAAATGTTCTCTGCAACTTTCCCCACTACTCTCAGCTTTCATTCCCTTAGCCATTATTGTATCCGCATTGACAGTGTTCATTTAAACCCATGGGTTTTAATTTTGCTCGTAAGTCTATTATCAAAGACCTTTTGAAATTCCATGTAGAACATCAAGCGTACTACCCTCAACAGCCCTCCATTACTTCAGCAAAGAGCTTTCTCACTAGGAGTTTTTCCTGAATTCCTTGTTGGATTTATTAGTGACCATCTACATTATGAGAGGGAGATCTTGCAGTGGAGTGGGGAATCAACCTGCAAATCCTTCCAACATATGCCAATGGCAGAAGGGAAGAGCGAGAAAGATTCCTGGTCAGCCATGCGACCGAAAGAATGTTGGAGCCTCTACCATCACTATTCATAGCTCCTGACTATTACATGCATGTAAAAGTGCATGGAGCTGTTGAGTTATCGTTTCAAGAGAGAATATGCTAATGAGTAAGAAGCTGGAATGTAAACCATGTGACCAGCAGACACTGTTCGGAGGAGCTTTCAATTTAGCTAGCAGCATGTGGTATGAAGAAATTGTAGCAGTGCTTTCCTGTTAACATTAGGTGTTCATTCTTTAAAGTAAATCTGTCTGCAGGGTTATCCGTTCCACATCTTCAAATAAACCCAATCTATGTTTAGTTTACAAATCCTGGGTGGGATTGGTAACTTTGCGTTAAGCAAACATAGAAATACAGCAGTAGCCACAGCTCCCTGAGTGAACTGTAACACATCTGTATTATATATCTATGACTCCATATTATACATTGATATTAACCTATACCATATATCACGATATATATTAAGGCACTGCCTCTCTGGCCCCAGCTCTCCCTCCTTGCACAAACTCACCATCGTTGCTTCAGGTGTTGTTCGCAATAAGGACAGAAAGTGCTGGAACTATAGCAGGCAGACAGTTAATGTATCAGCTTGGCTGATGTGGGATTCACGCCTTGGGTTGTCAGGGGCCGCTGGTTTCAGCGCCTCCTGCGTTGCTAGGAGACATTCCACCTGCATGGCGCAGGCGCAGCACCGCCCCCTCCCGTTTGCGACAGGGGGCGGGGCCAGCGCTGTAGGTTTGCGACGCCTGTTTATCTGGACCGAGCGGTTGTTTTTTTGGCTTCTGCTGTGCTTGTGTTTGTTCTCTCTGTTGCTGCGGGTAGGTGGCGGCCATCGAGGAGCCTCAGACAGCAGCTCGGGAGGGAGCGGCGGGGTGGGGAGAGGAAAGGAGGGGGGAGGTGAGGAGTAGGGGGTGGGGTGGGGGGAGGTGAGGAGTAGGGGGTGGGGAGAGGAGTAGGGGAGTGGGGGAGAGGGAGAGAGAAGTGGGGGAAAGATAGGGGATTGGGGAGGGAGAGAGGGAGGGGGAGTATGGGGGGGAGGGAAGGGGAGTATGGGGGGAGGGAGGGGGAGTATGGGGGGAAGGGAGGGAGGGAAGTATGGGGGGAAGGGAGAGAGGGCGGAGGGAGGGAAGTATGGGGGGAAGGGAGAGAGGGCGGAGGGAGGGAAGTATGAGGGGAAGGGAGAGAGGGAGGAGGGAGGGGAGTATGGGGGAAGGGAGGAGGGATGGGAGTATGGGGGGAAGGGAGGGGGGATGGAGTGAGAGAGGGGGGAGGGAGTGAGAAAGAGGGAGGAGGGGGAGGGAGTGAGAAAGAGGGGGGAGGGGGAGGAAGTGAGAAAGAGGGGGGAGGGGGAGGGAGTGAGAAAGAGGGGGGAGGGGGAGGGAGTGAGAAAGAGGGGGGAGGGGGAGGGAGTGAGAAAGAGGGGGGAGGGGGAGGGAGTGAGAAAGAGGGGGGAGGGGGAGGGAGTGAGAAAGAGGGGGGAGGGGGAGGGAGTGAGAAAGAGGGGGGAGGGGGAGGGAGTGAGAAAGAGGGGGGAGGGGGAGGGAGTGAGAAAGAGGGGGGAGGGGGAGGGAGTGAGAAAGAGGGGGGAGGGGGAGGGAGTGAGAAAGAGGGGGGAGGGGGAGGGAGTGAGAAAGAGGGGGGAGGGGGAGGGAGTGAGAAAGAGGGGGGAGGGGGAGGGAGTGAGAAAGAGGGGGGAGGGGGAGGGAGTGAGAAAGAGGGGGGAGGGGGAGGGAGTGAGAAAGAGGGGGAGGAGGGGGAGGGAGTGAGAAAGAGGGGGAGGAGGGGGAGGGAGTGAGAAAGAGGGAGGAGGAGGGGGAGGGAGTGAGAAAGAGGGAGGAGGAGGGGGAGGGAGTGAGAAAGGGGGAGGAGGAGGGGGAGGGGGAGTGAGAAAGGGGGAGGAGGAGGGGGAGGGGGAGTGAGAAAGAGGGAGGAGGAGGGGGAGGGGAGTGAGAAAGAGGGAGGAGGAGGGGGAGGGGAGTGAGAAAGAGGGAGGAGGAGGGGGAGGGGAGTGAGAAAGAGGGAGGAGGAGGGGGAGGGGAGTGAGAAAGAGGGAGGAGGAGGGGGAGGGGAGTGAGAAAGAGGGAGGAGGAGGGGGAGGGGGAGTGAGAAAGAGGGAGGGGGAGGGGGAGTGAGAAAGAGGGAGGAGGAGGGGGAGTGAGAAAGAGGGAGGGGGAGGGGGAGTGAGAAAGAGGGAGGAGGAGGGGGAGGGGGAGTGAGAAAGAGGAGGAGGAGGGGGAGGGGGAGTGAGAAAGAGGGAGGAGGAGGGGGAGGGGGAGTGAGAAAGAGGGAGGAGGAGGGGGAGGGGGAGTGAGAAAGAGGGAGGAGGAGGGGGAGGGGGAGTGAGAAAGAGGGAGGAGGAGGGGGTGGGGAGTGAGAAAGAGGGAGGAGGAGGGGGTGGGGGAGTGAGAAAGAGGGAGGAGGAGGGGGTGGGGGAGTGAGAAAGAGGGAGGAGGGGGAGGGGGAGTGAGAAAGAGGGAGGAGGGGAGGGGGAGTGAGAAAGAGGGAGGAGGAGGGGGAGGGGGAGTGAGAAAGAGGGAGGAGGAGGGGGAGGGGGAGTGAGAAAGAGGGAGGAGGAGGGGGAGGGGAAGTGAGAAAGAGGGAGGAGGAGGGGAGTGAGAAAGAGGGAGGAGGGAGGAGGGGGAGTGAGAAAGAGGGAGGAGGGGGAGGGGGAGTGAGAAAGAGGGAGGGGGAGGGGGAGTGAGAAAGAGGGAGGAGGAGGGGGAGGGGGAGTGAGAAAGGGGGAGGGGGAGGAGGAGGGGGAGGGGGGGTGAGAAAGGGGGAGTGAGAAAGGGGGAGGGGGAGTGAGAAAGGGGGAGGGGGAGTGAGAAAGGGGGAGGGGGAGTGAGAAAGAGGGAGGAGGAGGGGGAGTGAGAAAGAGGGAGGAGGGGGGAGTGAGAAAGAGGGAGGAGGAGGGGGAGTGAGAAAGAGGGAGGAGGAGGGGGAGTGAGAAAGAGGGAGGAGGAGGGGGGAGTGAGAAAGAGGGAGGAGGAGGGGGGAGTGAGAAAGAGGGAGGAGGAGGGGGAGTGAGAAAGAGGGAGGAGGAGGGGGAGTGAGAAAGAGGGAGGGGGAGGGGGAGTGAGAAAGGGGGAGGGGGAGTGAGAAAGGGGGAGGGGGAGGGGGAGTGAGAAAGAGGGAGGGGGAGTGAGAAAGAGGGAGGGGGAGTGAGAAAGAGGGAGGGGGAGTGAGAAAGAGGGAGGGGGAGTGAGAAAGAGGGAGGGGGAGTGAGAAAGAGGGAGGGGGGGTGAGAAAGAGGGAGGGGGGGTGAGAAAGAGGGAGGGGGAGGGGGAGTGAGAAAGAGGGAGGGGGAGGGGGAGTGAGAAAGAGGGAGGGGGAGGGGGAGTGAGAAAGAGGGAGGGGGAGGGGGAGTGAGAAAGAGGGAGGGGGAGTGAGAAAGGGGGAGGGGGAGTGAGAAAGGGGGAGGGGGAGTGAGAAAGGGGGAGGGGGAGTGAGAAAGGGGGAGGGGGAGTGAGAAAGGGGGAGGGGGAGTGAGAAAGGGGGAGGGGGAGTGAGAAAGGGGGAGGGGGAGTGAGAAAGGGGGAGGGGGAGTGAGAAAGGGGGAGGGGGAGTGAGAAAGGGGGAGGGGGAGTGAGAAAGAGGGAGGGGGGGCGGGGGAGTGAGAAAGAGGGAGGGGGGAGGGGGAGAGAGAAAGAGGGAGGGGGGGAGGGGGAGTGAGAAAGAGGGAGGGGGGGAGGGGGAGTGAGAAAGAGGGAGGGGGGGAGGGGGAGTGAGAAAGAGGGAGGGGGGGAGGGGGAGTGAGAAAGAGGGAGGGGGGGAGGGGGAGTGAGAAAGAGGGAGGGGGGGAGGGGGAGTGAGAAAGAGGGGGGAGGGGGAGTGAGAAAGAGGGGGGAGGGGGAGTGAGAAAGAGGGGGGAGGGGGGGTGAGAAAGAGGGGGGAGGGGGAGGGGGAGTGAGAAAGAGGGGGGAGGGGGAGTGAGAAAGAGGGGGGAGGGGGAGTGAGAAAGAGGGGGGAGGGGGAGTGAGAAAGGGGGAGGGGGAGTGAGAAAGGGGGAGGGGGAGTGAGAAAGGGGGAGGGGGAGTGAGAAAGGGGGAGGGGGAGTGAGAAAGAGGGAGGGGGAGTGAGAAAGGGGGAGGGGGAGTGAGAAAGGGGGAGGGGGAGTGAGAAAGAGGGAGGGGGAGTGAGAAAGAGGGAGGGGGAGTGAGAAAGAGGGAGGGGGAGTGAGAAAGAGGGGGGGGAGGGGGAGTGAGAAAGAGGGGGGGGAGGGGGAGTGAGAAAGAGGGGGGGGAGGGGGAGTGAGAAAGAGGGGGGGGAGGGGGAGTGAGAAAGAGGGGGGGGAGGGGGAGTGAGAAAGAGGGGGGGGAGGGGGAGTGAGAAAGAGGGGGGGGAGGGGGAGTGAGAAAGAGGGGGGGGAGGGGGAGTGAGAAAGAGGGGGGGGAGGGGGAGTGAGAAAGAGGGGGGGGAGGGGGAGTGAGAAAGAGGGGGGGGAGGGGGAGTGAGAAAGAGGGGGGGGAGGGGGAGTGAGAAAGAGGGGGGGGAGGGGGAGTGAGAAAGGGGGGGAGGGGGAGTGAGAAAGGGGGGGGGAGGGGGAGTGAGAAAGAGGGGGGGGAGGGGGAGTGAGAAAGAGGGGGGGAGGGGGAGTGAGAAAGAGGGAGGGGGAGTGAGAAAGAGGGAGGGGGGGGAGGGGGAGTGAGAAAGAGGGGGGAGGGGGGAGGGGGAGTGAGAAAGAGGGGGGAGGGGGGGTGAGAAAGGGGGGAGGGGGAGGGGGAGTGAGAAAGAGGGGGGAGGGGGAGGGGGAGTGAGAAAGAGGGGGGAGGGGGAGTGAGAAAGAGGGGGGAGGGGGAGTGAGAAAGAGGGGGGAGGGGAGGGGGAGTGAGAAAGAGGGGGGAGGGGAGGGGGAGTGAGAAAGAGGGGGGAGGGGGAGGGGGAGTGAGAAAGAGGGGGAGGGGGAGTGAGAAAGAGGGGGAGGGGGAGTGAGAAGAGGGGGAGTGAGAAAGAGGGGGGAGGGGGAGTGAGAAAGAGGGGGGAGGGGGAGGGGGAGTGAGAAAGAGGGGGGAGGGGGAGTGAGAAAGAGGGAGGAGGGGGAGTGAGAAAGAGGGAGGAGGGGGAGTGAGAAAGAGGGAGGAGGGGGGAAGGGTGGAGGGGGGAAGGGAGGAGGGGAGTATGGGGGGAAGGGGGAGGGGGAAGGGAGAGGAGTGGTGGGGGGGAGGAGCGGGGGGCAGGGTAGGAGAGGGGGGTATGGGGAAGGGGTGTGGGGCTGGGGAGAGGAGTGGGGAGCAGGGTAGGAGAGGGGGTATGGGGGTGGGGGGGAGGGGGGTGGGGCTGGGGAGAGGAGGGGGTTGGGGGGTGGGGTGAGAGGGGAGCGGGGGGAGAGAAGGGGGCGGAGGGGGTTGTGGGGTGGGAGGGGAGCGGGGGGAGAGGAGTGGTGGGGAGGGGTGGGTGTGGAGAGGAGCAGGGGGAGGGGTAGGGTGGGGAGAGGAGTGGGGGGAGGGGTGGGGAGAATAGCGGGGGCGTGGGGAGCGGGGAGTGAGAGGAGCTGGGGAGGAGAGGAGTGGGGGGGTTGGGAGGAGAGGAGTTGGGGGGGGTGGGAGGAGAGAGGAACGGTGGGGGCGGTGTGGAGAGGGGTGTGGGAAGAGAGCAGCGGGGGGTGGGTGGGCGAGAGGAGAGAGGGGGGTGGGTGGAGAGAGGGAGCGTGGGGGGGTGGAGAGAGGGGTAGTGGTGGGGGGTGGGGAGGAGTGAAGTGTGGGGTAGTGGTGGGGGGTGGGCAGGAGTGAAGTGTGTGGGGTAGTGGTGGGGGCTGGGGAGGAGTGTAGTGTGAGGGGTGGGTTTGGGAGGAGTGAGGGGTAGTGTTGGAGGGGAGCTGGGTAGGGGAGGATGGGGTGTGGAGGAGAGGTGGACTGGGCAGGGGGGAGGAGGGTGTAGAAGAGGAGGATGGGGCAGAGGAGGATTGGGTAGGGGGGCGGAGGATGTAGAGAAGGAGGGAGGGGCAGTGGAGGGGAGGAGTAGGGTTGGGCAGGGTAGGGGTGAGGGTGTAAGGGGGAGGACGGTTGGGTATAGGGAAGGGGATGATGGGAAGGGGAGAGCTGGGGGCAGGGGGTGGAGGGTTGGGGGAGAGCGGAGGGGTTAGGGGGGGTGGGGGGTGAGGGGAAGGATTAGGGGAGGGGTTAGGGCAGCGGTGGGGAGAGGAGGGGGAGGCGGATGGTTAGGGGAGTAGTAGTGGGTAGGGGGTGTGAAGGGGTGGAGTAGGGGAGCAGTGGGGTGTGGGGAAGAGGAGTAGGGAGGGAGTTATGGAGGAGTGGGGAGGTGGAGGTTTGGGGGAGGGATAGGGCGAGGGCTACGGGAGCATAGGGTGGAGGATGGAGACAAGGGGTGGGAGGAGAAGGGGCAGGTGGGTGGTGTGGGAGTAGAAGAGGAGGGCTGGGAGACGGGGAAGGATGGTTTGGGAGGTAGTGGGGAGGATGGGTAGGGAGTAGGGGCAGTGGGAGGGAGGGTTGGGAGACTGGGGGGAGCATGGTTAGGGGCTAGTGGGGTGGTTAAGTAGGGGGTTGGAAGGATGGGTAGGAGATAGGGGTGGTGGGTGGGAGCAGGGTGACGCGGGTAAGAGCTAGGTGATGGGAGAGAAAGGAGTGGGAGCAGGGGATGGGGCGCAGCAGCATGAGGGGCGATGGAGTTGGTGGGAGCGTGGGGTGAGGTTGGGAGAAGAGTGGCCGGGAGGGAGGCTGGGGAGTCTATGGTATTGGGAAGATGGGAGGTGTAGCTCGAGTGTGAGATTGGTGGGTTTGAGGTGAGGGTTGTCCTGGGGTCAGATGTGGACTGTGGTGTTGAGAGGTATGATGGTGGGTTGGGCTTGAACCTTGTAGTTTTGGCCTTGCTTATCCGGAGAGATTCTGATGTAATTCATGACTTGATGTCTCATGGCGTTTTGGACAGTGGTTGTTTACTTGGGTGGTGAAAAGATTTGCTTTGTCTTCAGCAAATAAAGAAAGACTTGCATTTATAAATCGCTTTTCAAGACCACTGAATGTCACCGAACAAGCAGATAGATGGGGCTTTGGTTTAACAGCTCATCTGAATGATGGCACCTGCAACAGTGCAGCCCTTCCTCAGTACTGCACTCAAGTATTATCCTTGATATGTGCACTCAAGCTCTGGAGTGGGCTTTGAACTTGGGCAAGAATGCTATGAACTGAGCCACTGCTGACACAAAACAACACACAGAAGTTAACTTATGAATAGTGTAATTGAAAGGCAGCAGATTGTGGGACCATGTCATGGGTGATTGTGACCACAGAAAGAGAAGCTGTTGCTGGAGATCTCCAGGCTGTGCTCAGACAATAGCAAGGTGACCAAAAAAGGTTGATATCCTGGGTGAACCATAGGAAAGGACATTATGGCTAAGTGTACTAAGGAATACAGGGAGATCAGGGAAGAATGACATTCACCAACATTGATGACTTTGACACAGCTCTTGGTGTTGTCAGCATTATGGGAGCCAGAGGTCAAGGGATTTAAACAGGCAATGTAACTTACATATGTTTTTAAATCTACTTAAATGGTTTGTTTTCTCACTATGTTCACTTGAAAATATTAAGCAAGAAGTAGCACAAAAAGCAAATGAGAAAAAAGATTACTTCAGTGACCATTTATGATTCATCTGTAATCTAATTTTTGCTGTTTAGTCTGTCATTTTGTACATTAACTTCTGCTCATGCGCTTGTTTCTAATGTTGGGCTTGAAGCTCAGCTTGAAGACGAGCTGCACAGCGGGGTTAATCCATTACAAATCGCTTGGGAAGGAGCACCATTTGAAGAGTTCCTGATAATGGATCAGGGTGACTTTGGTTTTGCTATTGTTGCGCTGGAGAAAGTCCTCACTAATCCATAGTTGGGGTGATGTGGATGTCACATTTTGAAAAAATGAGGTGTTATCTGTGACTACTGCATCCTTCCATTTTGAATTACGAGTCTGTATGACTCAGAGTTATACAGACTTGAAACGTGAACTGTTTCTCTTTCCACAGATGCTGCCAGACCTGAGTTTTTCCAGCATTTTCAGTTTTTATTTCAGATTTCCAGCATCTGCAGTATTTTGCTTTCATCTTCCATTTTGAAATTTATTGTTTCTTTAATTCTAGACTTTGGTTTTGGACTCTTGGAAAGCAAAAAGTAAAATGAATACAATAGAGTGGGTTAAAAATAAATGGCACAGGCAAACTATTGTGGAGAGGGGCAGGTGAAACCAGAAAGATCTTGCATTTATTTATATGGCACTTTTTACAGCCAGTAAACCAATTTTGAATTAGTCACCGTTATTCTGGTGGGGAAATACAGCAGCCAATTTGCACACCACAAGGTCCCAAAACCAGCAAGGAGACCAATGACCTGCCTTTGGCCAGGTGAACTTCCCAGATGTTGAAATCATCCAGTGGGATCTTTGCTATTCATCTGAGCAGCAGGCGGAGCTTAACATTTCTTTTGAAAGACAGCATCTTTGACAGTGTTGCACTCCCTGACTATTTGCTTTGAAGTGTCCAACCATATTCTATTTTTTCTTATTAATTTACAGGATGTGGGTGTCGCTGGCCTGGACCAGCTTTTATTGCCCATCCCTAATTGCCCTTGAGAGATTGGGGCTGAGTTGCTTTCTTGAACCGCTGCAGTCCATGTGGTGTACGTACACCCACAGTGATGTTAGGGAGGGAGTTCCAGCATTTTGACAGGTAAGGAACAGTGATATATTTCCAAGTCAGGATGGTGAGTGGCTTGGAGGGGAACTTCCAGGTGGTGGTGTTCCCATGTATCTGCTGCCCTTGTCCTTCTAGCTGGTAGTGGTTATGGGTTTGGAAGGTGCTGCCTAAGGAGCCTTGATGAGTTTCTGCAGTGCATCTA
This sequence comes from Carcharodon carcharias, assembly GCF_017639515.1. Lineage (NCBI taxonomy): Eukaryota > Metazoa > Chordata > Chondrichthyes > Lamniformes > Lamnidae > Carcharodon > Carcharodon carcharias. The sequence goes on along the minus strand of NC_054479.1, from coordinate 87,852,156 downwards.
TGCACGAGTCCAGGATTGGGGCTCAAACCCATGATCTTCTGACTTTGAGGAAAGTGTGCTACCACTAAGCCAAAGTTGCCACTTAATGTGCCTAAATCTGAGTCCTTTTTGTTTTGTTACAGTAACAGTGAAAGACTGGATGGAAAAGCTTTCGTTTAAACATGGCAAATCCTTTAAGAAGTGAAGTAATAAAACTGTATAAAAATGTAAGTTTCTGGTCATCAGCTGTAACATTGTTTAGCTATGAATTTACGGTAATGATTCAGCAGGTAGATCCAATGCTCAGTATGGGACTGAATCATGTGAGACAGGAAATTTCCAGATCGAATCCATTTGTGTTAATCAGCATTAGCCAGAGCTATAATAGTACTGCAATCAGCCTCAACTTTCTTGTGTCAGGGTGAGGAGGATACAGAATCAATTGAATTTCTCATTCCCACTCGGTATCCAGTGATCATTGCAAGTGTAATTAGATCTGACTGATTTCCCTAATGCTTTCCTAAGATAGGAGAAACTATTCCCACTGGCAGAAAGGGCAAGAACCAGGGAACACTGACTTATGGTGAAAGGCAAAAGAACCAAAAGCAACATGAGGAAAAATGTTTTTACGCAGTGAATGGCTAGGATCTGGAACACAATGCCTGAGAGTGTGATGGAGGAAAATTCAATGATGGTTTTCAAAGGAGAATTGGATAATTGTCTGAAAAGAAAATTTGCAGGGTTTTTGGGGAAAAGACAGAAAAGTGGGACAAGCTGTGTTGCTCTTACAGTGAGCCGACATGGACACAGCAGCAAAATGTGCATCTTCTGTCCTGTAACTATTCTGAATATTGCTTTTATGTGACTGCTTGGATCTGTTTTTAATAGTTGCAATCTTTTTTTTAAAAAAAACAATGTATTGCTGTGCTACACTCTGCATGACAGGAGAGCATGACTGCTTTGAGCCCAGATCCCAATTGGGTTGTAACAATAATGGCCAGAAAACTCGGATTAAGAGATTTCAATTTTAAGGATAAAACATTTCTTTTGATATGTTACTCATGTTGGCAAATTTTATTGTGGCACATGACAATTCTTTCAAAGTGTTAATATAGATTGTAGTAGGGGAATGGAAAACCCAAGGACAAAGCCACTATAACAGTCACATTGTAGTACCTGTCTCTTCCTGATTTAGACCAATTGGAAGCCTGAGTTACATTACCTTAAAAATTATAGTTAGATCTAGGACACTATTCTTTCCAATTTCAGTTGCTTCATCAATGGCCTTCCCTCCATCATAACATCAGAAGTGGGGCTGTGGTTAGTGTTCAGTTCCAATTGTAATTCCACAGATAATGAAGTAGTGCATGTCCATATCCAGCGAGACCTGGACAAATCCCTGGCCTTGGGTGATTTGGTAGGGAATATTCGCCAGACAATGTCTAGCTATCTTCCCTTGACGTTCAGTGGCATTATTGACATCATCCTGGGAGTTGCCATTGACCAAAAACTTAACTGGACCAGCCACACACACGTTGTGGCTACTAGAGGAAGTCGAGAGGCCAGTTCTTCTGTGGTGAGTGTCTTACCTCCAGACTCCCCAAAGCACAAGTTATTGTGTGATTGAATACACTCCACTTGCCTGAACGGGTGGAGCTGTAACAACACTCGCTACTATCCAAGACAAGGCAGTCTATTTGAATACCCATGCCCACTGGTATAGTGTGGCTATAGGATGCACTGCAGCAATTCATTGTTGTGTTCCGAAGAAGTAATTCAACTCAAAGCATTAACTGTTTCTCTCTTGACAGATGCTGCTAGACCTGCTGAGTTTTTCCAGCACTTTGTTTTTAACTCATTTTTGCTTCTTTGATAGCATCCCCAATTCCACAGCCTTCACCACCTAAATGACAAGGACAATAGATATGGAACAGGATCACCTCTTAAGTTCCCTTCCAAGTCACATGCCATCCTGTCACTTCCTTCATCATTGCTGGGTGCAAAATCCTGGAACTCCATACCTAATAGCACTGTGGGAGATTCTTCAGCTCAAGCAGGTGGCTCACTGTTTTTTCAAGGGCACCTAGGATAGGTAATAAACGCTGACCTTGCTAGTGTGACCCACATCCCACGAATGAATAAAAAAAGACATTGTGGACAGCATGTTCAGTGAGGTGGTCACACCACAGGTAAAGACTGAACAGGCAGAAAGGGTGACCACCATGCAGAGTAGAGGAAGGCAGGTGGTACAGGAGTCCCCTGTGGCCGTCCCCTTCTCTAATAGAAATACCGTTTTGGATACTATTGGGGGAGACAACTTCTCAGGGGAAAGCAGCGGGAGCCAAGTCCATGGCACACAGATGGCTCTGCTGCACAAGAGGGGAGGAAGAGGAGTGGCAGAGGGCTATAGTGATAGGGGATTCAATAGTAAGGGGAACAGACAGGCGTTTCTGCGACCGCAAAAGAGACTCCAGGATGGTATGTTGCCTCCCTGGTGCCAGGGTCAAGGATGTATCGGAGAGGCTGCAGGGCATTCTGAGGAGGGAGAGTGAATAGTCAGTGGTCGTGGTACATATTGGTGCCAACGACATAAGTTTAAAAAAAAAGGGATGAGTCCCACAAGCTGAATATAGGGAGTTAGGACATAAATTAAAAGGCAGGACCTCAAAGGTAATAATCTCAGGATTACTACCAGTGCCACGTGCTAGCGAGAGTAGAAGTTACAGGATATATCAGATGACCACGTGGCTGAATAAATGGTGTAGGGGGGAAGGATTCAGATTCCTGGGACATTGGGACCAGTTCTGGGGAAGGTGGGACCATACTAACAGGACAGGTTGCACCTGGGCAAGACCAGGACCAATGTCCTCGGGGAGGGGGTGCAGTATTTGCTACTGCGGTCGGGGAGGGTTTAAACTAGAATGGCAGGGGGAATGGGAACCTGATCAGGGAGGCAGAGGAGGGGGAAAAAGGATAGAACTAAAGACAGAAAACTAAGAAGCAACAGTGGAAGGCAGAAAAAACAAGGGCGAAAAGCAAATGGGGTCATAGTGCAGAATAAAGCTAAGATGACTAACAAGGTTAAAAACCTAGTCTAAAGGCATTGTATCTTAATGCATGGAGCATTCGCAATAAAGTAGATGAATTAATAGCGCAAATAGATATTATGATGTTGCAATTACGGAGACATGGCTATAGGGTGACCAAGGATGGGAACTGAACATCCATGGGTATTCGATATTTATTTAGGAAGGACAGACAAATAGGGAAAGGAGGTGGGGTAGCATTGTTAGTAAAGGAAAAAAATCAATGCAATAGTGAAGAAGGATATTGATTTGGCAAATCATGATGTGGAATCTGGGTGGAGATAAGAAACACCAAGGAGCAGAAAACATTGGTGGGGGTTGTCTATAGGCCCCCAAACAGTAATGGAGATGCAAGGGAAGGCATTAAGCAGGAAATTAGAGACGCATGCAATAAGGGTACGACTGTAATCATGGGTGACTTTAATCTACATATAGATTAGACAAACCAAACTAGCAATAATACTGTGGAGGAGGAGTTCCTGGAGTGTGTACGTGATGGTTTTTTGGAACAAAATGTTGAAGAACCAACTAGAGAGCAGGCTATCCGAGACTGGTTATTGTGTAATGAGAAGGGATTAATTAACAATCTTCTTGTGCGGGGTCCCTTGGGGAAGAGCAACCATAAAATGATAGAATTGTTCATTTAGGTTGGAGTGAAGAAGTTGAATCCAAAACTAGGGTCCTGGATCTAAATAAAGGGAACTATAAGGGTATGAGGCGCAAGTTGGCAATGATGGATTGGGGAACCGTACTAAAAGGGTTGACAGTGGATAGGCAATGGCTAATATTTAAGGAATGTATACACGAATTACAACAATTATTCATTTCTGTCTGGCACAAAAATAAAACAGGAAAGGTGGCTTAACCATGGCTTACAAAATAAATTAGGTATAATATTAGATCCAAAGAGGAAACGTAAAAAAATTGCCAGAAAAAGCAGCAAGCCTGAGGACTGAGAGCAGTTTAGAATTCAGCAAAAGTGGATAAAAAGATTGATCAAGAAGGGGAAAATAGGAGTATGAGAGTAAACTTGCAAGGAACATAACTGACTGTAAAAGCTTCTATAAATATGTGAGAAGAAAAAGATTAGTGAAGACAAATGTAGGTCCCTTACAGTCAGAAACGGTGGGGGGGAGGGGGGAATTATAATGGGGAACAAAAAAATGGCAGAAGAATTGAACACACATTTGGGTTCTGCATTCATAAGAGGACACAAATAATTTCCCAGAAATGTTAGGGAACTAAGGGTCTAGTGAGAGGGAGGAATTGAAGAAAATCAGTATTAGTAAAGAAAAATGGTGCTAGAGAAATTATTGGGGTTAGGCTGAAAAATCCCCAGGGCCTGATAGTACTCTAGGATGTAGACTAAAGGAAGTGGCCCTGGAAATATTGGATGCATAGGTGGTCATCTTCCAAAATTCTATAGACTCTGGAGCAGTTCCTACAGATTGGAGGGTGGCAAATGTAACGCCACTATTTAAAAAAGGAGGGAGAGAAAAAACAGAATTACAGACCAGTTAGCCTAGTGGGGAAAATGCTAGAGTCTATTATAAAAGATGTAACAAAACACTTGGAAAGCATTAACGGGATTAAACAAAGTCAGCATGGGTTTATGGAAGGGAAATCATGCTGCAGTAATCTACTGGAGTTTTTTTGAGGATGCAACTAGTAGAATAGATAAGGGAGAACCAGTGAATGTGGTGTATTTTGATTTCAACAAGGCTTTTGATAAGGTCCCACATAAAAGGCTAGTGGGCAAAATTAAAGCACATGGGATCAGGGGTAATATACTGGTATGGATTGAGAATTGGTTGACGTTTCCGGTAAGAGAGTGGGAATAGATGGGTCTTTTCCTGGGTGGGAGGTGGTGACTAGTGGTGTACCACAGGGAACAGTGCTTGGGCCCCAGCTATTCACGATTCATTTAAATGACTTGGATGAGGAAACCAAATGCAGTATTTCCAAGTTTGCTGATGACACAAAACTGGGCTGGATTGTGAAGAGGATGCAAGGGGACTTCAGGGCGATTTGGACAAGTTGTGTGTGTGGGCAAACACATGGCAGATGCAGTATAAGGTGGATAAATGTGAAGTTATACACTTCAGTGTGAAAAATAGAAGGCAGAGTATTATTTAAATGCTGATATATTGCGAAATGTGTCCTTGTACACCAGTCAATGAAAGTAAATAGGCAGGTGCAGCAAGCAGTTAGGAAGGCAAATTCATCGCAAGGGGATTTGAGTTCCAAAGTAGGGATGTCTTACTGCAGTTATACAGGGCCTTGGTGAGACCACACCTGGAGTATTGCATGCAGTTTTGGTCTCCCTGTCTAAGAAAGGATATACTTGCCATAGAGGGAATGCAGCTAAGGTTCACTAGGCTGATACCGGGGATGGCAGGACTGTTGTATGAGGAGAAATTGGTTTGACTGGGTCTGTATTCACTAGAGTTTAGAAGAATGAGTGGGGATCTAATTGAAAGGTATAAAATTCTAACGGGGCTAGACAGACTGGACACAGGGAGGATGGTTGGGGAGTCTAGAACCAGGGGTCACTGTCTCAGGATATGGGGCAGACAATTTAGGACTGGGATGAGGAAAAATTTCTTCACTCAGGGTGGTCAACCTGTGGAATTTTCTCCCACAGAAGGGTGTGGAGGCTGGATGACTGAGTATATTCAAGAAATAAATTGATAAACTTTTGGATATTAGGGGCATCAAGGGATATGGAGAGAAAGTGGGAATATGGTGTTGAGTTAGAGGATCAGCCATGATCATATTGAATGGCGGAGCAGGTTTGAGGGGCTGAATGGCCTACTAGTTTTTATGTTTCTATATTTTGCATCTCATCCAAATTGATAGTACTGATGGGAGCATTGTACTGTATTGAAGTTGTCAGTCTAGTTATGTGCTCAAATCCTGGAATTGAACTTTTCGTTATTGTGATCTTTCAACTCGTGCAAGGCTGCTATTTCTGAACCAAGCTGCTGAAGATACACTTTGTCACAGGATATTTTCAAGAAATAAATTGATAAACTTTTGGATGTTAGGGGCATCAAGGGATATGGAGAGAAAGTGGGAATATGGTGTTGAGTTAGAGGATCAGCCATGATCATATTGAATGGCGGAGCAGGTTTGAGGGGCCGAATGGCCTACTCCTCCTAGTTTCTATGTTTCTATATTTTGCATCAAGCCAAAATCACAATTCAGTCTTCCATCTTTTAGTTATAAATAACTAGTTAAGAATAACAACTAGCCTTTGTATAGTATCTTTGACATAAAGCATCTCATTCCCTTGAGAGAATGGACTGAGCATTGGTAGAATTGTGAAAGTTAGCTGAAAACGTGGTTAAAAAGGTTTTTGCAGGAGGTTGCATTGGAAAGTAGAAGGAAAAGATCTAGGGAGAAAGTTCTCTAAGGTGGACCAAGGCAGCTGAGAGCTTTACCTGCTACTCCAAGCATTCTTCCGTCGGTGATGTGGCAAAACTGGAAGCATGCAGTATTATTGGTGGAGAGAATATAGGATTTAAAGCCCTGCTGATCTAACAGAATGCTAAGGCTGCGTACCACCTGTTTAAAGCCTAGTGAATAATCAGGGAAGGGGTGGAGTTACATGTGAATAGTCCAACATTGACAGACAGGAAAAATCTCTGGTCCATCCAGGCTGTCTCTCACAATAGTGATACCTTGTGCGACACAATGCATACACTTGTCATCCCACCTGAAACCATGTGATCTCTTGGAAGAAATGAAAAACATTAATATCTCGGGTCAATTGGGAGGAGAAGTTCATTTTTATATTCCCCTTAGGCAACTGAAACTAGTCCAGGAGATCACTCTGACCCTGAATATTATGGATACTTGTTTTGTACAAGGTGATCTCTGGCCCAACACTTGAAGGAATTCAGTGAATCATCGTCCACTGCATAAGCAGTCAGCTTATTCCAGAGGGCCAATTATTCTCTGGGAAAAGAACCACTTCCTGACATCGAACCTACATCTGACACCTCCCCACCCTCCCCTTTAAATCAACTGGGACAAACTGTCAACTGGAACAAAGTCTATTCACTTCATCTCATAAATGCAATCAGGTCACTTTTAAGTCTTAGAAGAAAATTCACTGGTTTTAGTGCTTCCAGTTTTTAACTAGAGCAAGCAGCTGAAAACCAAACAGCTCACTGGTTAACTGGAGGGAAGAGTATGTAATGAAGGATGGTTTATTTCTGTAAATGCAATAAAAATGCATTTCCCTTGACTAAAAGATGAACATTTTTGTCTTAAAGTTGCTGTACCTTGGCAAAGAATATCCAAAAGGAGAAGACTACTTTAGAGATCGTCTTAAGAAGGCTTTCATTAAAAATAAAGACGTTACAGATCCTGAGCAAGTCAAGACATTAATAGCTCGGGGACAATTTGTGATAAAGGAACTGGAGGCATTGTATTACCTTAGGAAATACAGGGCCATGAAACAACGTTATTATGAGGACAATAATGAATGAATAACCTTATGCCGGGAGCAACTTTAACACCTCAACTTAAGACATGCAGAATGCACCTTTGCATACTAATGTGGTTCCAGGATCCACAGTCTGCATTTATCTGTATTTCTGAAATATATAATGCTCTTATTTAAATCTGCTAATTAAGAATGGTACTTTCAAGGGGCCCAATGGTGCAATGCTTCAAAATTCAAATAACCATCCTTGGAATACAAAATTAATGTCTGCTCAGTATTCAACAAGATCTTGCCCTGTCAACAAGCTTTCACCTGTAGTGTATGGGCCTGATCTGCAGGGAACTTGCTGAATCCTTCATTGTAGCCAATAGATACACTTTTCAAAAACTGATCCAAGAATGTTGGCCTTGAATTCAGATTATTGCTGCCTAATGATGTGATGTGATTGTAATAATTCTATTGATCTCATTTTATCGAGGTAAACCAGTTTAAAAGTGCCTGACTAACTATTAAGGTACAAAAATACTAATAACTCTAATACTAATAATAGCCAAGGGTGTAACATACAAAAGCTGCTGCAGTTTAACACTATTGGAATATGTATAGTACTTGTCAATAAAACACTGATGCAAGGTAGTTTGCAGACACAGCACAGGATGGATGTTTTCTGCCTTCATATCTAGACTTGTGTTAATGTAGCTAACTTGCTGCTGTTATGTATCAGATTGTTGCTCTGAATGGGATAAGTTTCAATTATAAAAGTTTTGAAATTCTTAAAGGTTATATTTGGTTAAGAACACTCAGCTACTACTGATTTTATGTTAAGACAATTTTCTTTAATTAAAAATTACTGTTTAGTATTTTTTCCTTCTACCTTTGCACTTCATAAGCATTAAAAAGCAGTCACAAATAGTCTGTTACTACATCCCACAGACAAGGTAAGCCAGCTAGTTTTCCTTGCTGCTTTCAGTTTCTTTCAAGGATTTTAGGGAATGAAGCTGGGCAAGTGGAAGAGGTATCAGTGGGGGAGCATTTTGCAGATAGTGATTATTACTCTATTAGATTCAAGGTTGCTATGGAAAAGGACAAAGATGGGCCAGACATCAGAGTTCTAAATCGGGGGAAAGCTGATTTTAAGATCAGATATGATTTGGCCAGAGCGGACTGGGAATGGCTATTTTTAAGTAAATATGCGTCAGAGCAGTGGGACAGGGCCAACATATTCCAGTAAAGGCAAAGGGTGGGACCAACAAATCTAGGGAACCCTGGATCCGAGAGGTATGCAGGATTGGATAAAGAGAAAAAGGGAGGCTTATGGCAGATACAGAGGACTCAAAACAGCATAAGCCCTAGAGGCGTATAGAATGTGTAGGGGGGAAACTTAGAAAGGAAATTAGAGCAAAAAAGGGAGCATGAAAAAAAAAACATTAGCTTTTCCTTTTAGCTGCCAAAGTTATTTTACAAGTACATTAAGAGTAAGAGGATAACTAGGGAAAGAGTAAGGCCCATGGTAATTTGTGTGTGGAACCAGAAGACGTAGGTAGGGTTCTAAATGAATGCTTTGTGTCGCTGTTCACAAGTGAGGGGGACAATGTGGGTATGGAAATAAGGCAGAAGGACTGATAGAATTAAAGAAATTGGCATAGAAATGGAGTGGTCTGGCAGGCTTAAAAGTAGATAAATCTCCAGGCCTGGATGAAATGTATCCCAGGCTGTTGAGTGAGGCAAGGGAGGACATAGCAGGGGCACTGGCAATTTTCAATACCTCTCTAGCCACAGGAGGTGCACCAGAGGATTGGAGGTCAGCCTTCAAGAAGGGAGGAAGGGATAAACCAGGGAACTACAGGCCAATCAATTTATCCTCAGTGGTGGTGAAACTATTGGAAGAAATTCTGAGGGACAGAATTAATCTACACTTGGAGAGGCAGGGATTAATCAAGGACAGTCAGCATGGTTTTGTTAAGGGGAGGTCATATCTGATCAATTTGATTGAATTTTTTTGAAGAGGTGACCAGGTGTGTAGATGAGAGCAATGCATTTGACAGTCTACTTGGACTTCAAGGCTTTTGATAAGGTCCCGCATGGGAGACAGATAAGAAAGGCAAGAGCCCATGGGATCTAAGGCAATTTTGATCCAAAATTGGCTGAGTGGTAGGAAGCAGAGAGCGAAGGTCGAGGGGTGTTTGAGAGACTGGATGCCTGCGTCCACAAGGATCGGTGTTGGGTCCCTTGCTGTTTGTGGTATATATAAACAATTTAGGCTTGAATATAGGAGGGTTGATCAGTAAGTTTGTGGATGACACAATAATTGGTGGGGTGGTAAATAGTGAGGATAGTTGTAGATTACAAAGGATATCGATGGGCTGATCAGTAGCAAATGGAATTTAATCTGGATAAGTTAGAGGTGATGCACTTGGATAGGACAAACAAGGCACAGGAATACATGAAGAATGGTAGAACCCTGGGAAGTACCGAAGATCAGGAGGGACCTTGGTGTACATGTCCACCAGTCCCTTAAGGTAACGGGACAGGTAGATACCAAAAGGTGGTCAAGGCAGTATATGTGATACTTGTCTTTATTAGCCGAGGCATAGAATATAAGAGCAGGTTATGCTGGAACTGTATAAAACTGTGGTTAGGCCACAGCTAGAGTATTGCGTACAGTTCTGGAATCTGCATTATAGGAAGGATGTGATTACACTGGAGAAAGAGAGAGTGTGTGCGCAGAGATCTACCAGGATGTTGCCTGGGCTGGAGTGTTTTAGTTGTGAAGAGAGATTGGATAGACTGGGGTTATTTTCTCTGGAGCAGAGGAGATACATGATTGATGTGTATAAAATTATGAGGGGCATAGATATGGTAGACAGGAAGGAACTTTCTCCATTGGTGGAGGGATCAATAACCAGGGGGCATAGTTTTAAGGTAAGGGGCTAGAGGTTAGAGGGAATGTGAGGAAGAATTTTTTCACCCAGAGGGTGGTGGGAATCTGGAACTCTCTGCCTGAAAAGGTGGTAGAGGCAGAACCCTCATAACATTTTAGTATTTGGATGTGCACTTACAGTGCCATGGCATACAAGGATATGGGCCTAGTACTGGAAAATGGTTAGGTGCTTGTTTGATTGGCACAGACTCACATATAAACTCCAAAAAGTACTCACTTCCCTAATCACCAACCTTGACCTCAGACAGTTGAATGAAGCTTCAAGAAACTGTAGTTACCCATTATGCATCAGTAGACGAACATAACCAACATCCCCCTGAATCAGGAACTTCCAAGTATCAATTAAAGAACATAATATACAAATGTCACCTACGTGGGTTCGTGTTCCAGAGTGCATCAATTGGAGGGGGAAAAAGTGCTGCCATCTGACCTCTATAATAGATAGCCCTCTGGTCTTACCAACTTGCTGAATACATTAACCATAAGTATTGAGGGTATTTACTTGTAATGAAGATATTTCATTTATTGTTTAGTTTTTTGTCAACGTAGTTTTCATTGCTGCTGTCTTCAACACCTCATTGGGACCTTCATATTCATTACCAGCTATAAAAGGACAAGTGGATCCTTGTCCCAAATGTGGATGCACAGATACCTCAGCAACTAGAGTCGTTGGAAATAAGACTGCTCTAAACACTCACTAAAAATTCTATCCCATTTAGCTCCACGAGATCAGTCTTTAATGATGAGCAAGTACACCTCAGTAAGATGTGCAGCCTGGTGAAATGCTGCAGAGTTCCTAGTCTCTGTTACAGCCAAGAACACGATTCCAGGATGGTATGTTGCCTCCCTGGTGCCAGGGTAAAGCATGTCATGGAACAGCTGCAGAGCACTGGTGGTAGTTTGGGAAGGAAGTGACAGAACAAATGTTGCATCTCCTGTGCTTGTATTGGAAAAAGCAAGGGGGTTAATTGAAGAGCAGACCAAGATGTTAGACAGTATTCCCTCTTTGGAATTCTGAAAGGAGAGGGGCAAGTGTTTGTTAGTGGCATCTGCTGGGACCTTTCCAGAATTAAGGGAATTTGGGCAGGTTACAACCAATGCATCCTCTATCTCTGCAGCCACTTCCTTCAAGACCCCAGGATGCAGGCCAGGGGACTCAATCAGCTTCAGGCCGATTTGTTTTCCTATTACTTTTTAGCCCTATTGATGATGACTATTAAGTTCCTTGCTGCATTCATTAGCAATAAAAAGGCAAAACAAAAAATTTATTGACATTTTAATCAAACTCTATTCCGTACATTATGTTCAAAACAAGTTCTGACATATACACAACTTATTCAAACAAAACAATTACCAAGCATTTACATCAAGCTATATGATAATGCTTGATAAGAATGACTGATCTTTGGTACATAAAAAAAAGACAAAAAACAAATAGTTTAGCCATTTTCAACTTCTGTTCCCTCATCCACACAAGTTATTTGCAAACCTGATGTGCAACTTGCATTTGGAGCAGCTACAATTAGTATTACATCCCCCTCCTGACGCAGTTCAGCATGGTACTGAACATTGATGGATGTTAGTTTTAAGTGGCTATATTGTTGCTGATACTAATGATTGATTTACAGGCTGGTAAAATAAACATCACAACTGGACAGAACACAAAATTGTTGAACTTGTAACTATGGTGTATAAAAGTTTCCCTTTCATATTTCAGTTTAAATGTTGTCAGGGTAACAACTGATAAATTACAGGAAATGACAGCGATTCATTTGTCTTATCTATCAAGCCACCCCTTTCTAATATTGGTAGCTTCACAAACTGCAAACAGAAACCCAAGACTCATTCAAGCCCAACATAAATATTATATATTAAATAATCTCCTTGCAATTTTGAAAGTGTAAATAAGGATAAGCTTTTTTGGTTTTGAGGGACTGGCTTTAAAAACCAGCATTTTTCATTAGGATGGGGGTGGTCCCAGATTAAGTAATAGACTCCTGTGCATTCATAGATCCTTAAGACTAGTCACCAAGGTGTGAAGAACTCGCCCAGAGCAACTGAAGATGCACTGCTCAAGGATCTATTGGATTTATTTTTAATAACTCTGTCCTCAGCATAAGTAACCTACAGAACTGTTCCATGCTACTCCTATCCTTTCCTGCATTGGGAGCTCCATTGCATAGTAGTCAGGACTTACATAACTTTTTTCTGAAGTTAAATTTCACTGCAACTTGAAGATCCCTTTTGTTAATAGCAGACAATGAGACAGAGGCTCCTGCAACTCTAGTCTGCTTAAAAAGCAAACAGTACCCTAGTGCAACATACTGATCTTTCCAGGCAATCACTTTACTTACATTAGATTGATGCATCTAACTCAAACTAAGTTATATTAAAAATGATCTTCAAGGTAGATACAACTCTTCAGAATTAGTGCATCACCCATCCAAATGAAAATTAAGTTATAAAATACTCAAAACGCACGTACTTTGACATAGAAAATAAAAGTGAATGTTTAAAAACAATCCAATACCAGCTTTAATTTTGATCTTTTGTTTGAAAATGTTCAAAGATCAGTTCCTAAAAGACACTAAACAATACAGAAATCCTGAGAAGTCATTTATTACACAAATGTAAACAGGTTTTCATCCACAGCCCAGGTGAATGTACCTTAAAACTATTTGATTTTAGTTTATAATTTATTGCACTGACTCGTGGCTCTTTTGATAAGTATTATGCTCATCAAGATGAATCCAGATTCACATCAACTCTGCAGATTGGACAACTTGAATTTCCCTGTAGGATAAAAATTGTAATTAACTATCTTAGCACTGAATTTGTTGCCACCAATATTAGTACCAATAAGCTGCAGTATACCATCAAGTTATTTCAAACTAGATTGGCAGAGTACTGGGAACCTGAGGGCAATTTCAGAGCAGGAAACAGGAGATAGAGAATTAGTGAGTGAGTCAGACAGGAGCATCTCGAGTTAAAAAGTGTACAGCACAGGAATTTGAGTGTTAAAAAGGTGTAGATGTAAATGCAAGTAGTATAGCAAATAAAACCAGCATAGATACATGGCAGCATGATATCATCACTATTAATGGAAACTTGGCTTAGAGGGGCAAAAATGGCAGATCAACATCCCTGGATAGAGTTTTCAGGCAGAATAGGAGTTAAAAAGGTAGTGGTATAGCATTACTGGTTAAGGAATCAATCCTCACAGCTGTTGGGAAAGATGTTATAATCAATGAAGCACCAAATGGAGGCCAGATGGGTGGAATTCAAAAATAAAAAAGGCACAATGCTATGAGTGTACTATATGCATCCAAATAGTGGAAGGAGTTAGAAGGGCAAATATGTCAGCAAATTTCTGAGTGCAACAATAGGGCAGTAATAGTTGGGGACTTCAACTACCCTAATATCAATTGGGATACAAGCAGTGTGACGGGCACAAAATTCTTGAACTGCATTCAAGAGAACTTTTTTGGCCAGCACATAAGCCCGAGAGGGGGTGCAATTTTAGATTTAGTCTTAGGAAATGAAGCTGGACAAGTGGAAGTAGCAGCAGTGGGGGACCATTTGGGAGATAGTGACCATAATACAGTTAGATTTAGCATCATTATGGAAAAGGATAAAGATAAAAGTTCTAAATTGGGGAAAGAAATTTTACAAAGCTGATGAGAGGGGTGCACTGGATACAGCTACTAGAGTCAGTTATACAGCACAACAACAGGCCCTTTGACCCATCATGTCCATGCAGGCCATCAAGCACCTATCTATTCTAATCCCATTTCCTAGCATTTGGCCTGTAGCCCTGTATGCTATGGCACTTCAAGTGCTCATCTAAATACTCAAATGTTGTAAGGGTTCCTGCCACTACAACCCCTTCAGGCAGTGTTCCAGATTCCAACTACCCTCTAAACCTCCTGCCCCTTACCTTAAAGGTATGCTCTGATCCACCCTGGTTATTAACACCTCCGCTAAGGGGAATATTCTTCCTTCCTACCCTATGCCCCTCAATTTTGTACACCTATCAGGTCCCCCCTCAGCCTTCTTTGCTCTGAGAGAGACAACCGTAGCCTATCCAGTCTCTCTTCATAGCTGGAATACTCCAGCCCAGACAACATCTTGGTGAATCTCCTCTGCATCCTCCCCAGCACAATCACATCCTTCCTATAGTGTGGCGACCAGAACTACACACAATACTCCAGCTGTGGCCTAACTAGTGTTTCATACAGCTGCAACATAACCTCCCTGCTCTTGTATTCTATGCCTTGGCCAATAAAAAGTATCCCGTATGCCTTCTTAACCACCCTATCTACCTGTGCTGCTGCCTTCAGGGGTCTATGGACATGTACACCAAGGTCCCTCTGATCCTCTGTACTTCCTAGGGTCCTACCATTCATTGTGTATTCCCTTGCTCTGTTAGTCCTCCCAAAATGCATCACCTCACACCTCAGGATTAAGTTACATCTGCCACTGCTCTGTCCATCCTGATTGTCCTATAATCTAAGGCTTTCCTCGTCACCATTTACAACACCAATTTTCATGTCATCTGTGACCTTACTGATCATACCTCATACATTTCACATCTAAATCATTAATATACACTACAAACAGCAAAGGTCCCAGCACGAATCCCTGTGGTACACCACTCGTCACAGGCTTCCAATTGCAAAAATAACCTTCAATCATCGCCCTCTGTCTCTTGCCATTAAGCCAATTTTGGATTCAACTTGCCAAATCGCCCTGGATCCCATGGGCTCCTACCTTCTTGACCATTCTCCCATGCAGGACCTTGTCAAAAGCCTTACTGAAGTCCATGTAGACTACATCAACTGCACTACCCTCATCTCAAAAATTGGGGGGGGGGAGTGGAATCAGTGGAGGTACTCAAAAGCAAGATTCTACAGGCAGTGTAGAAACGTCCCCACAAAAAAAAAAAAGGCGGGGGGGGGGGGGTACTGCCAAATCTAGTGCCCCAGTCATCCAGAAGCATACAGGGTAAGATGTAGCAGAAAGAGAGCTTATGAAAGTCACAAAAAGCTCAGCACTAGAAAGCTGAATATAGAAAGTACAAGGTGAAGTAAAAAAAAAGGAAATTAGGAAAGCAAAGAGGATATGAAAAAATATTGGCAGGTTAAAAAACAAACCCAAATATGTTTTACTAGCATATTAAGAGCAAGAGGACAACAAAAGGGTAGGGCCCAGAGATGTACATGGGTAACTTGTTCATTGATGCTGAAGATGTAGGTAGGGTTCTCAAATGAGAACTGTGTCTTCACTAAGCAGAGGGGTGATGCAGGCTTTCTAGTTAAAAAAAAAAAGTGCAAAATATTAGATACAGTAAGCATGAGACAGAGGTGGTACTGGGATCCTTGAAGATGGATAAAATTACCAGTGCCAGGTAGATTGTATCCCAGATTAAGGGAAGCCAGGGAGTAAATAGCAGATGTTCTGAGGATCATTTTTCAATCCTCACTCAATATTAGCAAGGTACCAGAGGATAGCAGGTCTGCAAACATTGTACCAATATTTAAAAAGGGTGCAAGGGATAGGCTAGAAAATTGTAGGCTGGTTGGAGAGAGCTCATAGGAGATTTATAAGAATGTTGCCAGGGCAGGAAAATTGCAGCTGAGGAAAGATTGGATAGGCTAGGGTTGGTTTCCTTAGAAAGGAGACAGCAGAGGGGTAACCTAATTGAAGTGTACAAAATTTTGAGGGGCCTAGTTAAGGTAGACAGGAAAGACCCATTTCCCATAGCTGAGGAGTCAATTACCAGGGGGCGTACATTTAAGGCGATTGGTAAAAAGATTAGAGGGGACGAGATAAAACTTTGACCCAGAGGGTGGTGGGCATCTGGAATTCATTGCCTAAATTGGTGGTTGAGGCTGAAAAAACTCATTTTTAAAAAGGTACCAGGATATGTACTTGAAGTGCTGTAACCTGCACAGCTATGGACCAGGTGCTAGAAAGTGGGATTCAAAATGAGTAGCTCTTTATGGCTGGTACAGACACAATGGGCTGAATGGCCTCCGTGCTGTAACTTTTCTATCGTTCCATGGTAACAGATGGGTTTTAAAGGTTTCTTGCACTTTTAAGTTATACCTTAAATTGCTGTTCCAATGGGAAAGTGGAAATTGATAAATTACCAATAAATCTCAGGTGATGAATAAATAAAAATGATTTGCATCAAATGAAAGGAAGTCAGAATTTCCAATCACTTTCTTACCAAGAAAGAGGTCTGGAAATGCAAGTGTATCATATCTGAGACTTAAATGCATTTATATGCTGAACTGATGTCAGATGCAAAGCACGTGCATTACTGGAACCCATTTTAAACAGGAACAGAAACAAGTTAGAATTTTGTGCTGATGGGAGGAAGGTATTCTTCAAACTACAGAAATTTAGAAGCTTTAAACTTTCAAGTATAAAAATGGGAAAGGAGAGCATTGACAAAGTTACCATTTCAAGTTCCTTCAATACAGACAAGGCCAACTCAGGCCACAATCAAGGCACAATTCCTTCAATTCATTCATGGGATTTGGATGGCTAGGCCAGCAATTATTGCCTATCCCAGCTACCCTCAAGGAGGTAGTGAGCTGCCTTCTTGAACTGCTGCAGTCCATGTGGTGTAGGTACAGCCATAGTGCTGTTAGAGTGTTCCAGGATTTTGACCCAGTGACAGTGATTGAACAGTGATATATTTCCACATCAGGATGGTGTGTGGCTTGGCGGGGAACTTCCAGATGATGGTGTTCATGTGACTACTGCCTTTCTCCTTCTAGGTGGAAGAGGTCATGGGTTTGGAAGGTACTGCCTAAGGAGCTTTGGTGAGCTTCTGCAGTGCATCTTGTGGATGGTACACTTATGCCACTGTGTTGGTATTGAGTGAACATTTGTGGATGGGGTGCCAAGCAAAACAGGCTTTGGCCTGGATGGTGTTGTTAAGTTTGTGTTATTGGAGCTGCACTCAAGCAGGTAAGTGGGAGTAATCCATCAAACTCCTGACTCCAGAGTACATTCTACACCCTTGCTACCTTCAGTGCTTCCTCCAACTGGTATTCAACATAGTACCGATTCATCAGCTGAGGGAGGGGTGGTACATGGTGATCAGCAAGAGGTTTATCATGTTTGGCCTGATGCCATCAAACTTCATTGGGTCTGGAGTCAATGTTGAGGACTCTCTCCCAACTGTATAGCACTGTGCTGCCACCTTCTCACCATCAGGGATGATGGTGATGGTGGTGGTATCTGGGACATTATCTGTAGTGTATAATTCTGATTGCATGACTGTCAGGCTGCTGCTTGGCCAACTGAGACAGCTTCCCCCAATTTTGGCACAAGTCCCCAGATGTTACTAAGGAGGGCTTTGCAGGGTCAATGGCCAAGTTTGCCATTGTAGTTTCCAGTGTCTAAGCCAATGCCAGGTGTCTGGGTGGTTTAATTCCTTATTGACATTCAGCAGCTTTTGATATATTCAAGTGGTTTGCTAGGCCATTTCAGAGGGCAGTTAAGAAAGTCAACCAGATTGCTGTGGGTCTGGAGTCACATGTAAGCCAGACCAGGTAAGGACAGCAAATTCCCTAAAGGAATTTCTTTTTTTTTTTAAAGTAAACCAGATGGGTTTTTAAATGACAAATCAGTAATGGATCATGGTCATTAGACTTTTATTAAATTCAAATTCCACCATCTGCCATGGTGGAATTCAAACCCAGGTCCCTAGTGCATTATCCTGGTGATCTGGGTTACTAGTTCAGTGACAATGCCACTACGCCACCTCCTCCCATTAATGAAATTGCAACTATTCTAAGTATAATGAATATTTATTACCCATCATAATGATAGGCAAGTTACTGCAGCAGCCACAAATTAAACTTTAAAATTTAATGCATTTAAAGAGTCACCTAGGCTTTGACAGCCCGACAGTATCCTATAAAAGGGAGTGTTTAACAACCTGGTAAATGATGAGTTCTTAAAATACACACATTTTCAATTAAGTTCTAAATAAACCAATTTAAGATTACTCAGGTTGTGTCCAATTATTCCCCCCAATGATTTTATGAAAACCTGAAAAGTTTTTCTAGCAGTAGCCAACAGTAGTTTTATATCTGCAACTACCAATGTGAGAAAAAAATGTTTTGCAAATAAAGTATCATGTAGACTTCACATTTATTTTATAGTTTGTTTATTTTTCCCAGTCACTATTTTGTGCTTGGTCCCAATCGATCCAGTCTCGACCCAGCCATCAGAACCATTCTGAATGGTGCTGAAACTTCTGGAAGTTAAAGCACTTGAACAAAACATGCAACATTTCTTTGCTATGCATACCTTTAACCAGCGGTCAATACACTGGCTGTGATAGTCATGAAGACACGGCAAGATCCTCAACTTTTCTCTTGGTACATAGTCATTGAAGCAGATGTGACACCTAACGAGATTAGAATAGTGTGATGCATGTTTTACTAATGTACATTGCATTTTGTAACTCTTCACATTTACACAGGCAAAAGCAACAACCACCTAACCAACAGAAAATCACAAATTAGATGAACGGCCAGTAAAATTTTGCAACATGCAGGAACTCAGAAGCTTCCTTTGTGCAGTGTCTGTACAAGTTAAGAGTTAGGATTTGGACGTGTTCACTGTTGTAATGCAGCCAATTTGTACTGAGCAAGATCCCAAATGGTACAAGATGAACATCACCTAAAAACCTATGGATTATGTTGTCAAGGACAGAACTTGCTTTTCTTCAAAGAGTACCATGCAATCTTTTACATCCATTTAACAAGGCCAGATTGTACAGAGTTCTGCAAGGTCAGATGCCATTTGGATGTAATTTCCGGACACCAAGTGGCAGCCTAGATTATGTTAAAGTCTAGGGGAGTGGAGCAGTATGTCAATCTTTTGACCAAGTGCTGCCACTACACCAATGTGATCCTTGACATTCACTTGAGACACCGGAACAGGGAAATAAGGCCCAATTTCATCATCTCATTTGAAGGACAGCATTCCACTGAAAGCATTTGCACAGGCTGGGAGAGTGACCGAACAAAGAGAGTTAACAGGAGACATCTGGGCAATTACGATACAGATTAAACGCATTTCACCAGAAGTGAAAAGGACGTCAAAAAAGGTTGGGGTTTGGATTGGAAGGAATTAGAAAAGTGTTGTTAAAACAAGTAGGAAAACAGTACTAACAGGAGCAAAGCAGAATAAAACTGTTAAGACCAAGTTTGAAAAATAATTGGTGGTGGTCAAAGGGAAACAAGAAAACATTAAGCATATAAATAAGCAAATTTAAAAGTGTGAGATAGATATTCAAAGGATTTTTTTTTAAATTGCAGCAGTATAGTCCCAATACTAAGCATCTTACACCAAGATGTTCAGGAAGACAATAGTAATACCAACTATATTTTCAAAGATCTTCACTAGAATTTCCCAAAGAACTCAAAAAGGCTACAAAAGCATAAACCACAAGATCAGTTTTACCTCAGTATGGCAAAAACCCAAGGATCCATTAACAATGAAATGATCAATAAGGCATAGGCTAATGAGGGACAATGGATTTGAAGGACTGCTGTGCTAATTTGACAATTCATAACTAATTATATATCTAGGTACAGTAAAAAGTAAATTGATTATATAACATCATTCCATAGCTGTGTAATACTAGCAAGGATGCATTTAATGCTCCACCCTAGTTGGCCATGATCGACTCCCTTGAGGAAAAAAATGATGATTCAGGCATTAAATACAAAACCAGAATCACATATAAATTTGTAAACCATGGGATTTTTGTAACCTAGCAGCTTTCATAGCAATTTCTCCAGTACTGAACCAGTTCAGGAATTACCAGAATCAATAGATTTCTTTATGTAGCTGGTCATGACAGCACATTCATTCATTACCTGTGTATAACCTGGCATCAATAACCCTGACATTTAACATGCCACAGTTGACCAGCGTTAGACTAATAATCTGGGCACCCACCATAAATAGGATATTAGAAACATGATTGAGGGAAAGGGAAAAGGTTATCAGTTTGCCAAGTGGTGGAAATAAAGGAGGCCTAAACTCAGGATCATCAGAAGAACAAGCAGAAAATTATAGACTTGCCACACCGCTGCCTTCCAAAGAACATGGAAAACTTCACTATAAAGTGCCCTATTGATACAAGTAGCAATTTAAAAAGTTAAATATTTGAAAGGAGGGAAAGAGGCAAACATTCAGCTTCAGTTGCAGAGCTAGTATGAGCATAGGTTATGATGGAATCAATGGATTGTGCTCCAACTTCAATTCTAAAACAAGGCTTGAACCCAGAGCCTGACAAGAGGAGAAAGCCAATTTAAGTCAAACTGACAAATTATACATATAAAAGCATTTTTGATGTTTATCATAAGATATCTGAGCCTCAATTTGGTTTTAATGATGCATAAGAACATTGAATTACCTTAGAGAAAATCTTAAAAGCATTTTTTTTGGGATGCAATCAGTTTATCTTATACTGCTGCTTCTTTCTTGATTGAGGCACATCTACCAAGGAGGTGACTTGCCCAAGTTTAAGAGGTGGGTAAGTGACTTGGGGCCCAGTAGAATGTATCAACACTTTATTTCAGGGGTAGATCTTCAGTAGATCAGAAACTTGGCTGTGTAAGTCAGTGATGTGCCACCCAAATGGCAAAAGTTGCTATCTGTTTTACTCCTAGTTTGTTCCAAAATTCTGATTTTAAATGCCAGTATAACTCAAAAGTTAGGGCAACAAAACAGGTTTTACTTACTGTGTCTTTTCTGCAGCATGTTCTGGATCAAATAACTTGGTAGGTAAACAGTTAATTTCAGTAGTGCTGAGTTTCCTCTGTGCAACAGCTGAACCTTGTCTTTCTTCAAAAGCCAAGAGCTCCTGGATTTAAAAAAAGTGGCCATTTTTAAAGGGCAGCTGTTCAAACTGGACAAAAAAAATTCATAGGTTTACAAAAACATTCAACCATGCTGGATGTCCTCTATGTAGTCTCTATTAAAAAGTTTGTGTTCTCTATTAAAAGTTTCTTAATGTGGGAAAGTAGCAACACCAGTATCAAATCCCCCAACATTTCACCAATTGAGCAATGAGAAAAATGCATCCACTCACCTCATAGTCATTACCATCATTTGTACTTTCATCCAAATATAATGAAGTAGTCTGGTGCCGGCTGCATCTCCTGGCTCTTCTTCTTCTTCTGACTAAAGATTGTAAACAATTAAAGGTTTAGCTGCTTGGATTTCAAGGGATAATGAATGCTAATTCTGCAGCTCAAAACAGACAGGCTAAAAATTTTAGGTAACATCACCAAAACAGAAGCAAGCGGGCTTTACTAGAGGTTCAGGACGTACAATGCTCTGGTCAAACTACACTTTGAATATTGGCTGGTGCTGGTCAGCAAGTAACTAAGACCAGTAATGTTAGTTATGAGAGAGCCTGAACAGACTTAAAATGCAAATTGGAAATGCAAGATTTTATGGATGTCAAAAACAGAATATCACCAAGCTAAACTAGAGAATAGAACAGAATGGTTCAAACTAGAGAACAGTAATCTTATGACTAATGTCAGGAAATAGATTGTCTGTTTCCTATGTTGATCAATAGCAACAAACCCCTGAAAAAATTAACAGCTAGATACAAACAGAAATAGTCACCCTAGGTGCGTGACTCATAAGCTGAACTTCACCTTTTATGGGATGAGACAGTTTGTAGTTAGACTAGTAGTTTACCACAAGTACCTCAAGAGAAGTGTTCAGTGTCTGGTTAGAAAACAGGATGGAGTCACTAGATAATGGTCCAACTGTTAACATTTTACTAAAGCCCCATTGCTGCTCATTCAACTGCCTAGCATCGTTAGAATGAAGAGGGGCTTTCAAAGTAAAGGTTAGGTTACTGGTTAAGCAACTGAGACTCTCTGGTCTTTGCCCAAGACAAGTTAAATGGTCCTACCAAGGTTTGAAGATCCTGATGAGCTCCGCAAACAATTTCCCATCAAAGTGGAGCCCTCTCTACTTTGCTGGGATGGTGATGTTAACCTGAACAGTAGCCTGGAGTTCTTCAGATCTCGCTGCATCAAGTGATTTGTTAAAACACAAATTGCTTGTGAAACAAATAATGCTCAGTGCTCCATTTCAATAAATTTTAGTTCCATAGAGCCAATAAGGCATTCAGCCCCTGAACTGGTTTACTATTCATTTTCACTGGGAGGGAATCTACAAAGGTGGGGGGAGCTTGAGCATGTGGCAAGTATGACCTGATCAGTTAGCATAGATTTGTGGAGGGTAGGTAATATCTGACTAGAATTGTTTTGAGGTGTCAGTGCATGTCTGTATGGACTTCAGAAGACATTTGATCTTCAATAGAAAATTAGTAAAAATATAAGCATGTTGAATTGGAGGCAACTGTAGATCAGTAATCGTGAGGTAGGAACTGGAAAATGGGGATGAATGGAATGTGCTCTGCTGTAACAAGTACTATTTCCCACTCAGTACTGTGACTTTGGCTTTTTCCCTGTGTATATTGATGGCTTTAAAAGAATGGGGACTTTGAAGGCAGTTAGCAAACTTTGATATCAACAACTTTGTCTCCCAACAGCAAGGAATTGCAGGACCTAAATTGATTTGAGTCAGCAAACCTGACTGTAGTTAAGTGTAAGTAATTGAATTTAAAGTTTTGACTAGGAATAGTGGATAAGTAAAGGGAGTTGGGTGTCCACATAGACATCACAAAGCTAGTGCATGGTACAAAAAGGAAAATGGAGCAACCTTATCTTAAGGGCTGGAATTCTAAGGAGAGGAATTGGTCTTAATTTATAAAGATCCTTAGTCAGACTCCTCAAAACAATTCTAGTCAGATATTACCCACCCTCCACAAATCTATGCTAACTAATCAGGTCATACTTGCCACATGCTCAAGCTCCCCCCACCTTTGTAGATTCCCTCCCAATGAGAATTTTCCAACTCAAGTGCATAATTCTTTAATCTAGAGAGCTAGAAATGACTAGTGCAATTTCTTCACCTATTTAATATTTATGGAAATCAAGCTAGAGGTCCATTATTTCTATTCCCATTTTTTAAAAACTCAAATCCATTTAACCATCAATACACAAAGCAATTCTTACCACTTGTTTCATCAAAAAATCTTTGCAGACCATGAAGAACAGGGTCAATTACTTCTGGATTCAACATGGCATTTCTGCGCTGATATGCACTACATCCAGGCTTCCCACAATACCCAATGTCCGAAGAAGCTAATAAAGTCCTATGCTCGCCACATCCAGGTAATCCACAAAATTCGTGGAAAGAGTTTTCCCTTGCCTGCAGGGAATATAAACAAACAATTAATTGTTACAGTTTCATAGATAAAAGACCATCCCTTGTCTTTACACATGGTAAGTTCAGTTAAAGATTTCAGTTGGTCAATGCTGGATGACAGCCATCATGGTCACCTCGGCTGTGGGCAGAACAGCTTGCCAGCCAGTAAGTATGGTTCTGGTGCTGAATGACTAGGAGGCCAGAATTCAACACTGATTACTTGCAGGATGGCAGAGTGGGATGCAATTTAAACTAACCTAGAACACAGATAATAGGTGGCACTTCACTTACTGCAGGGGCTGATCTTGTATTTTCAGATTGATGCTGAGCTTCCATGTCAAACTGTGCCTGCCAAAACACAACATGTCTGCAGTTAAACCACTAAATGCTAAGAGAAAATTGAACAAAACAATAGAGGATGCAGCAGACTTCTTCTGAAGGACAGGCATGGCAGATTAAACTTATGCAGAGAAATGAGAAGTATTTGAGTGTGAATGAGGGACAATACAAACTGAATGTAACAATTTTGAAGGTGGCAGGAGGGGTTGACAAACCTATTAAAATATTTTTCCTTGGCTTCATAAAACAGGGACAGTATAAAGAGAAAGTTATGCTAAGCTTTTATAAATTACATTAAAAAGAGGCCTAACAGTAGTGTCCAATTCCAGATCTCACTTCAAGAAGTATGCCAAAGTCTGGGAGAGGTTGCTGAGGAGATTTAGCAGAATGATACTAGGCGTGAAGAACTTCAGTTATCTGGAGAGTCTAGACAAGCTGGGTTTGTTCTCCTTGGAGATGAGAAATCAAAATTTAAATATCTATTCAAGATTATGAAACACTTCTATAAGAATGGGACCAACTGGATAGCTCCAAGAACGGCACACGCAAGATAGCATAAGGGCAGTCAATGTTTTTATAATTTGTTTGTTTGTTTTAAATTATAACTACACTGGCTTCTAGTATTTTAAAATTAAAGACTACTAAAGTTCCCACAATGTATTATTTGAGAATTGGGCCATTGGTCTATTGTGACTGAATATTATATGGCTTTCCAAGTTTACTATGGTTTGGGGATTATATCCTGCAATTTTAGTTTTCTGCTAAAACCATCTTGGGTTGATGCTCTGGGAACACTAGAGATTTGATATCTATGATAATACAAGGAGCCTTGGAAGACAGAAGACAGACCGATATAGGTCATTCATCCATCCTCAGCCAAAGATGTAGGGCCTGAAAAAAAACTAGGAGATTAAAGAAACAGCAGCCTTGATAGATTTACAAAATGGGTGGGAATTCTGTGTTCTGCTTTTACTATGAATTAAGCAGTTTGTGACAAACTTGATCTGTAAATAAACAAACAAACAATGGCAGACATGCACAATGCAACAATGGGTAGACAGTCATGATAGACAAATATACAACAGATTATGCTTTACAGAGATCAAAGCAATCTAAAGGAGCTGTGTTCTAGTGAATAGTTATTCATGTACCTGAAGCTGTCTGGCAAATGCCTCATCCTCTTCAAGTTGCGCAAAACGAACAAATGAATCAGTTGAATCATCATCATCATCAACCACAATTATTGGTGGCTCCCATTTCCATTGTTCTCTTGAGGGTGCTTATAAATGTATATTTTTTTTTAAAAAACAGCACAGATGGAAACATTAGCACAGTATCAATTAAAACCCTCTAGGATAAGGGGTTTTTGAAAATGGACTGAACTACAACTTCAGGAGCCAAAAATTAAATCAAATATTTTGTGGATGCAGTGCTGTAGTGTGTACCCTCTTACCCAATCTGATCATTTTATTCACCCAATTATATACCCTTTCAAAAGGTAAGGTATCTCTGGATACTAGGGTACAGTCATTATATGTACCAGATGAACAAGCTAGATGTTCAGAGTTCAAACTCTACCTTCAGGGAAGGGAAGCTACTGCTACTCTGCCCAGCTTACACATGACTCCAATCCACAAGCTGACAGCATCTCATGAAGTAACCCAACAAGACTGCTGTCAATCGCCTTCCTGAAGCAAACTTAGGGAAATAAGAGTATCTGTATTCAAGCAGCCCAAGCTGATATTAGGTCTACAAAGTCCCAATTCATTTAAATTATGTAACATCATGACTCGACTGTAGATAGCACTGACTAAATGGCATACCATTTTCTCTGAACCAATTATAAGCGTAGCCATAGGAGGTTCAGCAATGGAGGCAAATCAACTTACCCACGTCTTGGCTCCAGTAACTGCCAATGACATGATGCAACTTGCCAGACCTGAACTTATATGCATACCTTTCCCCATAAAGACTCAACTGTTACCTGGCCAAATTGACTCCCGTGTACATGCAAGTGTGGAGTCAGTCTATAGTTCCAAAGGGCCACCCCACAGCTAGCACCTCTTTCATGTAACCATGAATGGAGCTCCAAATGTATTTTGTTTAGTGCTGTGATCATGGAGAAGAGAGGAAGAGTTGGAGCCAGAGAAAACTGAAGAGAGAACAACAATTTCACAGGGGTTGGTCAACTGAAAGTGGAGATAGTTTAAGCAAGTGTATCAAATGGTGCAGATCAAAGTCAGAAAAATGGTGTTGAGGTACAGATATGATCTAACTGAATGGTAAGGAGGCAAAGGGCCTACTATTGTTCAGGTCCTAGTGAGTTTGTCTACTTAAGGTTCCTGTATTACTTTTTCTCTGCTGGCAAACAATTACCTCAAATTTCTCACCATTATCCCCTTTGAATTGTTTCTTTAAATGTTTTTCACTGATTGTTTACAATGCATTTAGTTTATTTAGCCAGCTATCCCCTCAAACTTGAAGCTAATCACATAGGTAAGATTATTTTGGATTCAAATTTAATACGTAATCGAGTCAACTAGGAAATTAATTAACCCTGCTTCGTTATACAATACTAAATCTAATACAGCTTCAGCTTCTAGTTAATTCAACATTTAGGAAGCTGTCACTAAAGCTTCTAAAACTCATCTGCCACACTACCTCTGCCCATTTGATTTGTCTAGTTGAAGGTGAAATTCCTGATTACATTGCCCTTGTTACAAGTTCCAATTATTTCTTGCTCAATGATCTGTTCAAAGGTGGAGCCACTGTTAGAGATCTACAAAACTCCTGCCAATGTTTCAGACTCATTTCTAATCTCCATCTATAAATATTCCACCTCCTGATCTTTTGATCAAAGATCCTTCATTACTACTGGCCTCATCAGGGCTCTCCACCTCCTTTCCCAATCTGTCTCTGAAAGGTACTGGAATGTTTATTTCCCAGCCTTGGTCATTTTGCAACCATGTCTCTGTAGTGGTGATCAGATTAAATCTATTCAACTGTCAAATGCTTTATACATTCAGATGGATAAAGAACTTTTAAAAGGTATAAGCCACTATTCTTTGCATGGACCTTTATTTGGTGTACTATTACCACTAAACTGTCCCTTCCTGTTCCACTCCACTGGTCTTTAACCAATTCACTACACTGCTCTGTTAACTCAACTTCTCATCAGGTTTCCAAATTTCCTTTCACCTGGCCCCCACCCCTCACCCCATTCTTAGTTTAAGTCTTTAGCTCAGTTTAAAGTGGAATTCACCCCAACAGAACAGTTTCCCCCTTCCCAGCACTAGTGCCCATATCCCATGAATTAAAACCCCATCTCACACAACTCAGCCAAGTGTTTAATTCTCTAATCTTGATGCTATGTCAATTTATCTGTGGCTCAGGCAGAAATCCAGAAATGGTTTGTTTGCTTAGAACACAGTTTCTAATACCCCATCTCCAGAACCTCATTTAGATTTGCCCCATGTCATTGCTTATGGGCCACAACAGGATTCCCTCAGCTGGAAATCAATATAGTAATTCAAAATGACGAGAAGTCTGCAATTAAATGCACATTTGAAGTCCACAAGGTAGTTAAGAATCATTGAACAGTTTTCAGTAATATTCAAGCTTTCTAGAGTGCCATTATTGGAGGGTAGCATAATTAAAAGGATGGCAATTGAGTTAACTTGACTTCATTTCTACTGAAAAGCCTAAGTGCTTGAGATTAGATTTCCAAACAGATTATTTTCCCCTGGTCAGTAATCACAAAATTATGGTTAAGGAAGCTGAGTTTGTTTTTAAAAAAAAGACAAAAGTGGTTAGAATTCCAATCTTAAAATAAAGAGTATAAATTAAAGGAATTATATATTTAAGCAACTACTTAGAGGAAATGAAAAGTGAGGAGTGGAATTAGACCAAGTGGCTCAAGGAGAAACACTTAGATTTGATGGGCTGAATGGTCTACTCTGTTGCTGTACATGTGATTCTACTAAATTCATGCTAAAGAAATTTAACTAGGACTACCAGTAATTAAGTTATTTTTAGAATTCAAAATTATGTTAACAGGGAAACTGCAACAGCATTAAGCAAACCTTTCCCAAATTTCCATATAAAAATAAATGCAGGAACCTACCTGTTTCATCATCGTCCAGGAGATCAATCCAGTCACTTGCACCATTTGCTAAAATAGCCAGTGTGGAGTTTGGAGAAGATGCTGAAGATTTCAAAGCAGAGGTGATTGCAAAACCACCTGTGCACAATTCAAAGGCAGAGGATGTTGGTGCTGAATCTATTCTTCCATTCTCCTTCAAACATGCATTGCTGGCCTTGAATATTGAAGGACTTCGTGAATTTGAACTGCTGGCAACTGGCAAACTTTCAGAACTCGATTTTGCTCTTTTCATTGTTGGCGAATAGTGAGAGCTGGAGACTGTTGAAGGAGAATGACAATGTGTGGCAACAGAGTAGTTTGTTTTAACAGGAGGGGCACTGGAATCTCTTGACTTGGAAAATAGTTTTGACTCTGTACGAGATTTTTTTAATTGTAAGTATTTTTTGGTAGCAGCAGCTTTGGTAGTGTTTGCTCTTTTTGAATTTGGACTTGGGAAAGATTTATTTTGCTTTGGTTTTAAACAAACAGGGCTCTTCAACAAGCAGGAAGGATAGGCTTCACAGTCTTCTACAACTAACCTCTTGGCATGTTTTTCAGGTGTCCAAGTTGCAGTATTGTTTGTCATTACAAGGCACCTCTTTGGTGGAAGGGTACTGGTCTGTGCAACCTAAAACACAGCAAAGTTCAAGTGAAAAACATAGCAGTCAACGTATTGATAATACCACTGTTTCTGCGTGAAGATATGGCAAATAACCTTATTTCCTTTTCAGCTGTTACAATGGATGACACTGCAAAGCTGAAAGAGCCAATTCTTCCACAACCTCAGTTAAGCAAGTTACAAAACACTTCCCAAAAATAAAGCTCAATACATAGTTCAAAAAAAGGCTACAATGACAATCCAAACATAAAATAGCCAGCAAGGTATGCAAGTCTTCTGTTCTCATCCCTGTGTACATCTGACACAGGACAAAGCAATTTGAAGCATCACTACCACTCCCATGTATGGCGTAGGATAAACACTAATCCTGCTAACCATCCTTTGCCTTCTATGACAGTGGAGCTCCATCTAGTGCTGAAGTCAAGAACTGGTGAATTTAATTCAATAATGAAGATTAGAGGAGTTAGGCTTTTCAGCTGAATCATGTAGAGGGGGTAGCTGGTGGCACAATGAAATGAGGAAGAGTTGTCACCATGGTATCTAACTACCTTGAATGAATGCAAGGCTGGTGTTGAGCACTAGGTGACTTCAGCTTCATTAGAGAGGGGAGAATATTTAAGTACTACTTCAAATCAGTTCCAAAATACAAGTTCATCCAGGTATTGAGTATCATTTAGAGAGAGTGGCAGGGGGAGCTGCAATTACTAATCCTATTAAAAAGGGAATTTAAAAAAAACCGGCCCAGCTATTATGCTATCAACCCGGAGGTCAAAAGCTCGGATTGATTTAACACCTCCATGTATGCCTAGAATTCTTCCAAGTTAAAGCACTTTGCATTGTAGTTGCTGTGCATGAACAGATGGCAATTTGTCAGAGTAATGCCCTGCAAACAGCAATAAAACAAAGTGACCAGGTTTAAAGAGATGATAGTTGAGAGATAAGTGGTAACCAGTACACTGGGAGAATTTGCCTGCTCTTCAAATAGTGATGTGGTCTTATACATCAGGGAGGGGGGAAAAATGAAGCTTGGTTTACTATCTCGGCCAAAATATAACACCCTCAGAATAGCTTTGCCTGTCAGCCTGGACTGTGCAATCAAGCAGAGTGAAGCTTGAACCCACAATTATCTGACTCTCATGCTATGACAATTTGAAAAACTGCATTGCACTTGCAGTGCAGAGCTAGCCATTTGGCCAACTGGTCACGCTATTGTTTATGCACCAGACTTCTCCCAGCCTTCATTTAACCCTATTAACATATCCTTTAATCCTTTCTCCCATGCATATCCAGCATCCATTAAATGTATCTGTGCTATTTGCCACAGTTACTCCTTGTGGTTGCAAGGTCCACATTCTAAACTAGGTAAAGACATTGCTCCTGAAATCCCTATTGAATTCATAACACCTGGTTCAGACCTCCCCTGCTAAAGAGGCATTTGTCTAAAAAACCTAGATCGCCGTCAAGTCAACTTTGTCTTTTTTCTCTCTTTCCCAGCCCCCCCAAATAAAAAACAGCCCCAGCCTGTTCAGTCCTTGATAGTTATAACCTCAGTACTTGTATCATTCTAGTAAACAATTTTTTCACCTTTGCCACTATCTCTGTACCCGATGGAGACCAGACTTGTGCATAGTCCATGTGGTCTAACCAAGATTTGATAGAAATCTTGGCTTTCATTCTATCTCACTTGAAACAACCCCTTTGTTTGCATCTTATTGTCCAAGTTAAGCAACTTTGTATCTGCAACTACAGATTATTTTGCTCCACTACTCCAGTTAGACATTTTCCAAATGGGTATGTGGCAGATTTTTCCTACCAAAATATACACCACATTTACCTACATGAAGTTTAATAATTAGACACCCATTGAGCAATTTTCACTGTCCTTTGCTATGTTCCAGCTCTCCATTAACTACACTTAATTCAATGTTGTCCTCAAATGTGGTAATTGATATTTTGAATTCGAATCAAATCCAAATAGTTTATATAAAAAGTTGAAGTGGTCTCAGCCCTGATCTTTGCAGAACATCACTTCCCACCTTTTGTCATCTAGGCTGGCATCATAAACACTCCTGTTGAACACCACTTGGAGGAAGCACTGAATGTGGCAAGGGCACAGAATGTATTCTGGATGGGGCGGGGACTTTGCTGTCCATCATCAAGAGTGGCTTGGTAGCACCGCCACAGACTGAGTCCTAAAGGACATGGCTGCTAGACTGGGTCTGTGGCAAGTAGTGAGAGAACCAACAAGGAAAAACATACCTGACCTCATCCTCACCAACCTACCCATCACTGATGCATCTGTCCATAACAGTATTGGTAGGAGTAACCACCTTGTAGAAACATTTTCCAGTCTTCACATTGAGGATACCCTCCCATGTTGTGTAGCAGTGCTAAATGGGATAGATCTCAAAACAGATCCAACAACTCAAGACTGGGCATCCATGAGATGATGTGAGCCAACAGCAGAAATAATATTCAACTACAATCTGTAACCTCAGCCTGGAATATCTCCCACACTGCCATTACCACCAAGCCAGGGATCAACCCTGGTTCAATGAAGCATGCAGGACAGCATGCCTGGAGCAGCACCAGGCATACCTAAAAATGAGGCAACTTGAAGCTACACAGAACTACTTGTGTGCCAAACAGCATAAGCAGGTGATAGAGCGCCAAGCGATCCCACAACCAACAAATCAAATCTAAGCTCTGCAATCCTGCCACAGTCAGTCATGAATGGTGGAGGACAATTAAGCAACTCACTGGAGGAGGCCGCCCCACAAATATCCCCATCGTCAGTCCAGCATAACAAAACAAACGATAAGGCTAAAGCATTTGCAAGAATCTTCAGCCAGAAGTGCCGAGCAGGTAATCAATCTCAGCTTCCTCCTGAGGTCCCCAGCAATACAGATACCAGTCCTCAGCCAATTCAATTTACTCTACGAGATAAAAGAAACATCTGAAGGCACTGGGTAATATTCTGACACCACCAGCCATCACTGCTGCGGGACTCAACCTTAGAATCTTGTGTTATAATCCCCAGTTTGAGAAGCCCAGACAGGTATAAACTGGGGTCCTACAAGGATCAATGCACAATTAATATGATTTAGACTTTGGAATCAATAATTTCTTAATCTGTATACACCAAATTGTAGGGATAGTCACTGAGCAAAACAAATTACAAGCTGACACCAATAAACTTTGTAAAATAGACTATGGCAAATACAACTGAGGCATTTTTCTTACTGAAAGCGCAAGGTAGGCTTAGTAAATAAGAATCTAAATGGGGTACGGGGCAAAGAGATCTTGAGCTCAAATGTATAAATCATACACCAATACAAAAGCAAAATACTGCCAGTACCACAAGCCTGGAAACAAAATTAAATGCTGGAACTACTCAGCAAGTCTAGCAGCAACTGTGGAGAGAGAAGCAGTTAACATTTCAGGTCTTCTGATGAGAAGTACACAAAAAAAAAATCAATTGTAACATGCGTCATAAAAACAAATCAAGCACTCGGGTCTATTTCTAGAGGGCACAGAAATAATGCTGCCAGTCACAAATGGTATTCTATGCAATTGTGATGAAAGATAAACTACCTATCCTTCCTTCTCTACTTGTCTTCAGTCTCGACATGCCTGACCATTCCATCCTCCTCTATTGCCCATCCACCACTGTCCAGTTAGATGGAACTACAATTGCCTGGTTCCATTATCTAATCATAGCCAAAGGATCACCTGCAATGGCTTCTCTTCCTTCTTCACAGTAAGCTCTGGTTGTTCAAGTATGTTCCTCAGGCTCCTCTTGTCATTTTAAGAGGTCTGAGGGGCAGCATGTAAAAGAGTTCATTTCCACATATATACTGACAACATCCAGCTCTCAAGCATCTCTTTTGAGTACTCCATTTTCTATATTGTCAGAGTACTGTTTAAACAGAAATTTCCTTGAGCTAAATATTGGAAAAGCTGAACCCAATGTCTTTGGTCCCTGCTCCAAACTGATCCCTAGCCAACAACTCCTTCCTTCTCCCTTAGAAGGGAGGCTGAACCATAGTTTGCAATCATGTTATTTGACATGATATCAGCTACTCTAAACCAGGTCATCCAAAACTCTGTTGCCCATGTCTTAACTCACATCAAAGCTATTTACCCATGAACCCTGCTTGTAATCCTACATTGGCTCCCACCTGAGGCACCTTGATTTTGAAATTCTCAACCTCATTTCCAAATCCCTCTATGGCCACAGCCCTCTCCATCAGTAATCTCCTTCAGCCCCACAATCTGAGGTACACATGCTCCTCTAATTTGGCCTGTGCCTCCCTGGTGGTTATGGCCTTGGCAGCTAAAGACAAGATCTCAAATTACCTCCCTAAACATCTGCCCCCACCCCCCCCCACCACCACCCCCCTTAAAACTTACTTCCCTCACCAAGCTTTTAGTTATGTCTTTATGCTGTCAAATTTGTTTTATGATGCTCCCGTCAAACATCCAAGAGTAACCTAAAAAGGTGCTATATGAATATCATTTGTTGGATAGAAGTGAAGTTATGCCAAATTTATATCAAACCTCAGTTACACTTGGGAGTGAGTGATAACCAGAGCTGCATACTACAGAAGCCAGTAAAAAAAAAAGGTGCAAAAGTAAATAAGTTTAAGGATGATACCAGAACTGAGATTAAACTCATCAGGAAAGGTGAGCAGGCTCTTTCCTTGAAGGCAGAGGGGTGACTTCAGTTTGTGTATTGGGCAACTGCAAAAAGAGGCCATCAATGCAAGGCAAATGCTGAGAAATCAAATGGGGAACTCATAAGAAAATTGCTTTATCTAGAGTACGTGGAAGAATAGTTGGAGCAAATCATATAATTGCCTCTATTCAGTTCCCTTGTGCTTACACTGTCATGACCATGGATCCTATCCCTGAATTACTTATGGATCTATTGAATTTTTAAGACAGACTTTTTTTTCAAAAAAAAAGTCTCAGCCAGCTTTTGCTTGCAAGGTAACCACTTGCTGGAAAATTCCTATGCAGACTCAACCAACTAGTTCAGAGAACGGAATGTAGCACCTAAAAGGTGTGATACGTCCTGCTTCAGGCAAAGGCACTTCAAAGGAAAAAAGATACAATGCAATCGCTTGTGGTTGCGGAGATAATGGAAAATGATTACTATGTCAGCCAAAACTACCTGTTGAGTTATATCAGGGATAGGAGTTTTAAAAAGCCAACTGCAACCCTAGTTCTGCACTACTCTGGTGTGTGTCTGTGTGCCTGTGTGTGTGGTGTGAAGGTCACAGCTGAAGACCACCAGCTGGACATCCCTACATTTGCAGTTTAAAAAAAAAACCTGATTGCTGGAAGTCACAGGTCAGCAAAGCCAGAGTCAAAAAGAAAACAAGACAACTCCTTTCAGCTAATCTGCAGAACCAAGAATCTCCAACCAACTGCTCAAATGCCAAAGTCAGCGCTACTAGAATCGCCCCGATGTTTCACCATTTACTCTTCATGGACGAGCCAAAGGACTGATTCATATATTTTTAAACTTTATTTCTAATCTGTGAATCTGTGTTGCTTTATTATTTCATGTTTAGTAACCAGTAAACTCTAACTCAAGGCAGCCTGGTTAACTTAGCTCCTTTTAAAGCATAAATACATTTGGGCTAGAAAAAGGTATCCACAAGGGAAGGAATCCTTTTCAAATTAACCTTGTTACGACCAACTGAGGGGGATGAATAAAGAAAGGGAGCCAGTTCATCCCTCCTCAACCAGAAGCATAACAATTTAGGGTACCTCATCCAGGATCATAAATTGGGAGGATCTCACCTGGGGACTGGTCATAACAATGCTTGTAGGTGAGGATGGGCAGAGGCCTAGTTGGAGCACTAACAATGGCATGCCTTAGTTGGCCAGAATTTACAGTTCAGAAGCAGGTCATCCAATGTAATAAGTAGGATAAAAGCCACAGTCTCAAAGCAGCGATGGGAAGTTTAGGCCTGATTATCTAGTCCCTTGCACAAAGTTATCAAAAAGTTCAATGTGTAGGCTAGAAGAGGCAAAAAAGAAAAAACCTTAGATTAATTCAAGTGGGATGTCATGGCAGGTAGTGGGGGAAAAAAAAGTGGGATGGAGGAGCAGTGGTTCTTTTTGGATGGAGGAGTCAAACCTCAATGTCTTTCATCAGTAATTCAAATTCCAATCTTCTTTTCCCATAGCACCAAAGATTCACTCTTAAAGCCCCTTCAGCAAATTAGGTGCCTCAAATGATTTGTAAATTTTGAGCAGCCAGATTTTCAACCAACTCCTAAACCACAACAACTTACCTCCACACGAAAACTGTTCCATATCACATCAAATTAGCCAGATGTACTGATATTTACAGCAAATTTACTACCAGACAAAATCCATTACTTTAAACTCTTCCTTCAGTCAACCATGCCACCGTTCATTTCTTCTAACGAAGTTAGAGAATTTACAGCCACATAAATACTGTGACTAGAAAAGCAGAAAGCGTTTCCACTAATTGAAGCATTGAGTGTTTTCTCGAACAATACTGAAAAGCCAACTGGAGAACAGGCTATTTCAGATCTGCTAAGATCTTATGATCTCACTTCCCCAGAAGATCTTTACCATATGACAGGGTTCAGAGTGGCCAAAGCAAAAAGGTCTGAATTTTGTGACAAGGAATCATCTACACATAAAGCAAGCAGCAAAGTCGCTACAGCAAGAGGAGTTGGAAAATTAAAGCACTTACCTGTGGCAAATGCAAATAATTTGACAATTCCACCCATTTGATGTAGTGTAAAAGTACTGAGATCAGCAGTTGCTAGCACCTCACAAAAATTCCAGTTATCTTAGTCTCAAAGTTCAAAATCAATGGAAGTTTAGGTATTTATAGTTGAACTTTCAGTGCAAACAGCTATTCAAGTATAACCTCATTTACTGGAGAAGTGGAATCCATATTCAGAAATTGTGAAAGTGCAGGGAGGGGAAGAGAAGGAGGAAAAGGTAAAGAGATAGAGACAACTACTGTGAAGATACTATGCAATTACAATACTCCTGTTATGTGCAGTAACCACTCTTCAGTTAGGTCATGCCCTCAAATGATTTCAGATAATTTTATGAATGCAGATTTGCGTATTAAATAGCATGGTTTGCCAGAATAACATCCAACCAGCATTAGCAAGTGGCAAATGAGGTATTTCCTCATCTAAAAACATCTTTTTGACAAGATTATATCCTAGCATTCCATAAAGATGCAAGATGAAAATCTGACTAAATAGATGTTAGCAACCTTGCAATAACAAATAAACATACACAAATAGGAGGTTCCTTTAGAACAAAAAGGCAAAGCATGCTGCATTGCAATTAAGGACTGCAATTTCCTCTAGAATGATTCTATGAAGCAAATCCACACAAGGGAATCACTGACCAGCAATGCAATGGACAGGGCACAGACAATATTGATGAAAGAAGTTCTTTGGGTTATGGAGAAAGCTTGTCAGATGTGACAAAGGTGGATGTTACTTGAAGCCCATGAACATGCAGTTCTGTGTGCTACAGGCTCGAGTACAGAAACAAAAAAAAAAAAACTGAGCCACAAGACAGGTGCTCCAAAGCACAGTTGCTCTGCACACTGCAGAATTGCTTCAACATTTACAAGGAGGGCCAACTCCAAGTACTTGGTGGTTCTCTACACCAGGATGAATGCTTACAGTGGGCAGGAGAGCTGGTACCAGGCATTGACCCCTGCTGTGCAGCTGCATGGCAGCCTTGGGACCAGCAAGAACAACTACTCCAATCACAGGGTCCCTGTCTCCTACCTTAATGCTCCTCCAATCAGATTCTGGTCTGATCTCTAAAGGAGTAGCAGAAGGAGGGAGAAAACCTGTGATTGGAAGGGCTGGAGCAACAAGCATGGAAAGACCAAATATGATTGGAGGAGCT
This sequence comes from Carcharodon carcharias, assembly GCF_017639515.1. Classification (NCBI taxonomy): domain Eukaryota; kingdom Metazoa; phylum Chordata; class Chondrichthyes; order Lamniformes; family Lamnidae; genus Carcharodon; species Carcharodon carcharias. The sequence continues at coordinate 87,815,331 of NC_054479.1, read as the reverse complement.
GCTCTGTCTCTTCTGCACTTGCTTTTCTAATCAACTCTGCAGTCAGTTCCTGCTCTCAGTTGAGATTAAGCCCTGTACCAGCCTTGAAAGTCAGAACACATTTAAAATGATGGATTTCCAAAATGCCAATGGCAAAATTCATATCAGGGATGAGAAATTTAAGTTTGAATGATGTCCAAAGCTAGAACCTAAACTTAAAGAAAGCCATTTGTGAATACATGAATAAATAGGTGTAAACATATGGTAGATGAGCAATAGTAAACGTTTAAAGAAATAACCTACAATTCAACTAAAAACTCCCCTGGGTAATAAAATAGTACCATCATGGCTGACCAAAGAAGTCAAGGTCAAATTACAAGAGGCTTATGTTATCAAAGGAGCAATAAGTCCAAGGATTGGAGGGTTTTTAAAAACCCAAGGATGACCAAGAAATTGATTGAGGGAGAAAACAGAATAAGTAAACTAGCAATGTAAAAATATTAAGAGCTTTTGAGAATGTAAAGAGATTAGTAAAAGCAAACATGGGTCCTTTCGAGGCAGAGAAATTATAATCAGCAATAAAATGGCAGAAATATTAAACAGTATCTTCTACCGTTAAGACAATCATACTGGATATTGTGGGAACCAAGGGTCAAAAAGGTTGAGAAACTTTAATTAGCAAATATGTTGCACTCAAACGAACAGGAATAAAAGCTGACAAAATCCCTGGACCCGATGGCCCACATCCTAGGGTTTTAAGAGATGGCTGCAGACAATGGGGAGACATTGAACTCTGGCAGATCAAAACCAAAGCTCTGGAACAGCTCCTATGGATTGGAAGGTAATAAAGACAACCCTACTGTTTGAAAATCAAAGAAGAAAGGCCAGCTGGCTTAATACAAGCTATAGGAAATAATGATATAGTCTATTAAGGATGTATTAAAAAAAGGCACGGGGAAGTGGGGGAGGGGGGGATCAAAAACAGTATGATTAGGTAGAGTCAATAAGATTTTATTGAATCTTTCAAATGATTTCCTTACTTGCAGCATAAATAAAGGGAAATAAAGGATTTTCAGAAGGTATTGATAAAGGTAAAGAGGTTGTAACATAAGATTAGGGCAACATATTAACATGGATAAATGATTCAGTGGATAGAAATCAGTAGGAATGAAGTCGGCTGCAGGGTTTAACTAGTAGAATGCCACAAGGATCAGAGCTTGGCCCCAGCCATTTACAGTGTATATTAATTACTTAATCAAGGGGATTGGTAATATATCAAAATTAAAACAGCTATGGCAGAAAGCAAGCTACAAAGTGCACAAAAGTTACAACGGGATGTGGAACCAGTTAAGTGATTGGACAGAAACTGGCAGCTGGAGTATGTGGGGGAAGTGCAAAATATGGCAAGAATGGAAAAGCAGAATCATTTTTAAAAAGGCGAGTGTTGGGGTTCAGAAGGATTTCTGGGTCCATGTATACAAATCACAATGCTAGCATGCAGAAACAACAAGCAATATTCACTTTTAGAGTACAAGGGTAAGGAACTTTTCCTAAAATTAACTAAGACTTTGGTGAAACAACACCTGGAACACAGGGGGCACAGTTTTGGTCTCTTTACCAAAGGAGGATACAATTGCCTTAGATGAGCTGTAATGAAGGTACTTGATTCCTGGAGGAAAGGGTGGTTATATGAAGATAAATTGCAGAGTGGGCCAATATTCTAGATAGAAAAAAAATTTAAATGTATGTAATCTTATTGGGTTTGAGGGGTCAATGCTAAGAGCATGTTTCCTCTGGCTAGAGAATCTAGAACTAAGGGCCGTAAGCACAGTACAAGGATCAGCTATTTAGGACAGGGGAGAAATTTCTTCAAATAGTTGAGAATATTTGGAATTCTCCACCCTAAAAAGGCTGTGGAAAATTCACAAGTATATTCAAGACATATGGGGATAAGGCAGAACTGGAGTTGACGTAAGCATTTTGCAATGACCTTGCTGAATGACAGAGCAGCCTTGAGCAATACTGCCTAATTCTATTTCTTAGGATTGCAATAGTGATTTCACTGATATTGCCCTCAATTTTGCTCCTTTAAATGTAAGTTGCAGAGTTGAGCAGAGCCAGTAGCTGGATTAGTGGTCCGTCACGAGATCTAGCACCTCAAATTCTACTAGACTATTCTAAAACCACCCACTTATGATCATTCTGGACAAACTACCAGTTTTTTTTAAAAAAAGAAAAACAGCCTCCTTAACCCCTCCTGCTCCATCCATCCTCTAAACAAGTGTAATGAGCTCATGGACATCTGTCACCAACAGAGACTATCCATTCAGCTCCAACTGCCCTCCAAGCCAAACTGCCAACACTAGATGTAAAATTGCAGCAGCTCAAGTCTTCATGTCATTACTCCCCAAACTCACCAGTTGCCCACCTTTGTAAATGACCACCCCAACTTTCCTTTTTTCTATAGTCCTTGGACATGTTGTCATCTTCCTAATTAATACCTTTCCAGCAATTTCTGTTGAGCTTCTGCAATCACATTTCCTTACCTGCCACAGCCCAATAAACAGCCCTAATTGAAGTCCCAAACGACAGTCCAACTGCTGCAACATTCATGACCAACCTGCTCCATCTCTGGACCTTTGACATAGCCAACCTCCACCCTTCTCCATTATTCAGCTCAATGGCCCTTGCTTAGTTGTAGTATTAACCAAGCAGTCATGCGAGACTGGTCTCCAGAAGTGGCTTCCCTTCCAGCTCTTATACTGTTAAATTTCTCCAACATATTGCTGACAGCCAGCTGCCAATTTGTTGCAAAACTGTTTCTTACCAAGGATTTCCTTCAGTTTAAAATTAATACCAAAGACATCAGCCTCTGCCAAAAACTTTAGCAACGCTACCTAGCCACCATCACAGGTGGAACTAGAATACCCCAGTATTCAGACTATCCAAACCAAGCTTCCCATCCCATATCTTCTGCACCATATGTATTGCCTACCTCTATCATACCCAATGTGCTGATGGAGTATTCATTGATCCCTTTGTTGCCTCTGTATTCCACTAATCTGATGCTCTAACCAAACTTCTGTAATTCACCCTGCATAAAGAGGGACAGACTCAGGGGGATGCATAACCAACACCACAGAACATCTCAAACACTAGTGTTCTTATCCTGATCTGAACCAAGTCCTACTCACCCATCCTTGCTAATGTACATTGATCACTCCACAATTTGAAGGAATTTAAACACCAGGATGAGAATTAACTTTATAGTGTCATCTCCATCCACCCCAAAAAAATACTTACTCAAAGCTTAGAATACCCTTCCCTAGAAGTCGATTCCCCCAACTGACTACCCATTCCTCTGCCCTTCCTTTACAATCCACCATTGCAGATAGCTCCCAAGCCCCTTATGATTCTGGCTTCAATCCCCTCCCTACCTGCCCCAACTTTGTAAAAGCCTACTTTGAGAAGCTTTTTTCACCCTTCTCCTCTATCCTATTTGGCTTGACAGTCAATTCTTATGTCTTTCAAGAGCTTTGGGACTTCTATTTTAAGACCATATGCACATGCAAATAGTTTACCTGACTTTCCAATCCCTTTTAAATATGAAACACTTTCATTGGAAACAAAAACAGGGCTATACCACTTGTTTCTTCACAGGTTGGGAGCTAGCTGCTCCAACACATTCCCATTCAGTCTCAAGGTCATTAGTGACAGATATAATAGGTACTCATTGCAACCATCTACCACCTGCAGCCTGGAAACAAAGTGTAGGAGCCTCAAATCAGATTCAAACTATTCCCATCCTGCCAAACTCCCTAAAATTTAACAGGCACGTTACTCTGCTGGCCAGTGAAAGTTGGTTCTGACAGAGTGTGTCAAGGTGCAATTAAGTGCCATCATTGGCAGTTAATATCTAATGTACCTTGAGCATTGGCCCAAATGGTCTATTCATATTACATGAGTTCACAGTTTCCAGAATGTGCTTTTATTCAACAATGAAATTACTGTCTTCCCATCCTCTTTTTCAATGTTTATATAGGGAAGTGACCTGTTCCTGCATCTCTCCCAATATCCCTCTCAAACTTGTTGGAATGAAGCACACAAGACTCAGCATTGGCTAAATTGCATTGTAAGCACCAGTCTGAAGGATCAAACTACTTTTCCTGATGTTAACTTGAGGGAAGCAGATTTAAGTTTGATGGTAGAAGATAAAAGGCCAACTCACAGATTTGGGCTTTCTCCCTTCATTAGTAATTCTCCTATCCTGGAATGTAGTCTCCACTTGATATGGTTTACTGTTCTTCTTGGCAAAAACAGGGCTTAAAACAAAAAAAAAACATTTTAAAAAAGAGAAAGAGAGGGAAGTGAGAAATTCATGGCTCAAAAATGCATAGATGCTGCATTCTGCAGTGACGGTTGAAAATGTAGTACTTTAAAGCCCCAACTTCTATACCTGGGCGTCTCAGGAATTTCAAATTCTGACTCACTGGAATCCATCTCAAATAAATATCCTTTGTTCAGGGGATCAGGGCTGAGATATTTTGCCTCCTCGCAAGATTCATTTTCTTCCAGTCCATCCAAAGTCTGATCCATGTTGTTTTGCTTATTTTAACGGAGTGTTAAAAACCTATAGGCAATCCAGTCAAGTTGGAACACAATGAGCGCTAATAAGTAGCTAACAGTAAAACTGGCCCCAATGCAATCCTCAGGATCTGCATTAAAATAACAGATGGAAATGATTAGAGCATGACTGCAAACTTGTTTTAATCTCCATACATTGACATTCACCATGTGATAAAAAAAGTACAATACAAAAATCTTGTCCAAAGTTAAGAGCATGGAATCAAGTGCCCTTGACTGCTGGTTTATTCCAGGACCCAGCGTCAAGAAAACACCCTGCTGCATGCAAGGACCTCCAGCAAAGGTCCAAGATTTCAGACCAACCAAACAGCCAACACAGAACTTCTGGGAAACTTCAAGGTTGTAGCATATGAGGCAGACAGCTTCCAGTAAACTCAAATTAGAATGAAATCCCTGTAAGAAACCCTGAAAAAAAAAAACTGTAATTTCCATTTCCTCTTACACTGTAACACTATATTACTATGGTTTTCCATATTAAAATGAAGCTATTTGAAGTACTGCCATTAAACTTCCCTTCAAGTAAAAAAAATCTAGCATATTTCAAAGAAATTTGCTACACATTTCTAAATTCTAATGCAATTTGCTTGCTGAGGCAATTAAAAGAAAACTTGGATGAGATACAATGGCAAGTAATCCCATTTAAAACCTACAAACTCTAAATTTTTAAAAATAGTCAGATTTTTAATTAGGGATTAAAATGATTATTTATTAACTTTAGTTAATATGCTGCCTTGAGATTAGACCACTCATTTCTGAGTTCTAAGCACAATTACTGCACAAATCAAAATATGTTTTTCTTTGATTTGAGATGGTACTGACCTGAGATATTACTACTATCAAAAGATTGTACACTAGGAAGTGACCTAATAGGTCTTTATAATTATGAAGGAGTAAGAGGATATACGTAGAGAGAACATTTCCCACTTACAGGAGAATTCAAAATCAGAGACAATAATTAAAGCAGTTATTAGTACATCCAATAGGAATTTTTTTTAAATTCTCTACTGAGTGGAAACTCAGTATAACAGAAAGAGACACAAATAGCTTAGATGCTTCCAGAAGCAAGCTAGACAAGTACATTAGGAAAAAAAATGCTGAATGACTGACAGTACAAGCACCAGCATAGATTAATTTGGCCAAATAGCATGCTTCTGCATTGTATACTGATGTAATATTTATTTCAAAATAGCACACTGTCACAAGCAATACAAATAAAAAGGTCATTTTTCAGAAACTGTGCAGTAAACCCATTTAAGGCCTAATCTGTTTGCTCCATTAAAGAGCAGGGATCTCTGGCACCCTAGGCTTTCCTCAATCAAGAGCAGATTAACTGGTCATTCACTTGTGGAAAGTCTTGCATACATGTGACTACAAATTAATAGTTACAGCTGCACAAAATAATTGAGAATTTATGAACATTTGAGGCATCACAATTTATTTTAAAATTGATTGGTTTGTAACAGCTTTTGAAATTAACTTATTTTAAATACTTTCAGATATTCAAATTAATGAATGAGAAAATATTCAGGAATGCAGAAAAAAAGTCTCTTCTTTATAACCTCCCAAAGGCCCTTAGAGACCTTTTCACTTCTAAAATCTTCTACATCCTGACTTTCATCACTGCGCTAGTGGCAACCATGGTTTCAGCTTCAAACTCTGGAATTCCCTCCATAAACTTCTTCCTTTAAGTCACTTAAAACAAGCCTCTGCTAATTGACTTAATGAAATTGTCCATTTAACAACGATAAAGCATTTGGGGAGGTTTGACTACATAATTTAAAATAAAGGCACTACATAATATACAAGTTGTAGCTGTGATTCACTAGTTTGTAACTAAGCCTGGATGGAAGAGCTGCAATGAGACAGCCCTGAGGCAGCAATGCAGGAGCTGTCAATCAACGAGCGGCCAAGTCCAGGCCCACATCAGGACACCGCCCACTCTTTTGCCCGGTTAATTACACCAACACAAAAGGCATGCGGTCTAAGGCGCTGGATTTAAGTTCTAATCTGTAACGAGACGTAATTTCAAATCCACCATTACTAGAAGATCATAAAGATATGTGGAAGAAAACAGCCAATCTAAGTCATTGGGTACAGGGTCACACTTACCAAAAGCAGAACAAACAAACCACCGGACACTTCAGCCGGGCGAAAAAAGGCGCCTGCGCAAAATCAAGACTACCGGCAGAGACAGGCACCTGCGCAAACTCACTGACACACTGCTAGCCACCAGCTGCCTTTCAGACCGGCCGCTACCACCGCCCTCATTTTCCGCTCTTCGCTCCCATTGGCTGAAGGAAGAGATTTTTTTCACCACTTCCGGCTGGCTGGAGCGGCGGTTGGTTTTTCGCGCGGTGATGACGTGTTTCCAATTTGAAAAGAGGCTTTTCACTGGCTGGAAGGTGTAAATGTGGAAAACAGCTCGCACTGACCCGATTGGTCAGTGCATCATTGATCGCACCAGTCACTCCTGTCAATGGTCACCCATCTCACTGGTCACTCAATCTATTTGTCACCCATCCCAATGTCCACTCAATACATTGGTCACCCATCTCACCAGTCAGTTATCCCACCGGTCATCCACAGCATCGGTCGCTCTCACTCATTGCATTGGTCACATCCCACCAGTCATTCATCGCATAGGTCAACTACCACTGAGTCAACCCACAGGTCACTCATTCCTTCAGGTACAGGTCAATGGCAACTAAGGTTTATTAACAAAATAAAGATGGCAGGATGGATAATGTGTCATGGCTGCAGCGTGTGGGAGCTCCTTGAAGCCACTACAATTAATGGCAACAACATCTGTGGTAAATGTCTATGGCTCAAGGAGCTTCGGCTCAGAGTTGATAAGCTGGAGGTTGAGCTGCAGACAATGTGACACATCATGGAGGGAGAAACCATAACCTGGTCACACTCCTTAGGTTAGCGTTGTATGATTTGATCAGTGATCAGGGACAGATGGGTGTGATTTTAAGTCAGGCAGATAAGGGGCTCGAGAAGGCGCGAATAGCGGAGCCTCAGCCCTGGCAATTGAACATGTTGTATCGACAAGAGCGAGGGCTGTAGTGTGGATGCGCAAACTAATCATGACACCATGGTACAGGAAGCCATTCAAGTGCTGGGAGTTAAAAGGGATGTAGAGGTAGTAGGGAACAGTATAGTCAGGTGGATAGACACTGTTCTCTGCAGCTGAGAGCGAAAAACCAAAAGGCTATGATGCCTGCCCGCTCACAGGGTTTAGGATATCTGCTTATGGCTGGAGAAGAACTTGAAGTTGGGGGGGCGGGGGGGTGGGGGGAGAAGATCCAGTTGTCGTGGTCCATGTAGGTACCAATGACATAGGTAAGACTAGGAAAGAGATTCTGCATAGGGAATATGAGGAGCTAGGCACTAAATAAAAAAGCAGAACCTCTGGATTTTTTACCTGAGCCACATGCAAATTGGCATAGCGTAAATAAGATTAGAGTGATAATGTGTGGCTCAAACACTTGTGGGAAAAGTGAGTTCTGGTTTGTGGGGCACTGGCACCACTACTGGGGAAAGTGGGGGCTGTATTGTTGGGATGGACTTCACCTGAACCATGCTAGGACCAGTGTTCTAGCAACTTGTATAACTAGGGAAACACAGAGGGCTTTAAACTAAATATTTGGGGGGTGGGGGAGTCGGGGGAAGGGATCATGTAGGGTAAGATTGAGTAAATTAAAGGGAAATTCACAGCAATAGATCAAGTTAGCAATAGAGATAATGATAATCAGAATATAGCAGGAAGGGACAGTGCTTGCAAACTTAAGAGTGTACCAGAAGATAGGGCAAGAGTTCACAAAAACAGTAAAATCTGAATTAAGGGCTGTGTATCTGAATGGCTGCAGCATTCATAATAAAACAGATGAATTGTCAGCTCAAATAGAAATTTATACCTATGACATGATAGCCATTACAGAGACGTGGCTACAAGGAAACCAAAGCTGGGACCTGAATATCCACGGGTGCGTGACATTCAGGAAGGACAGAGGCTGGGAAAAGTGATGGGGTAGCTCTATTACTTAAAGAGGGCATTAGTACTGTTGTGAGAGGTGGCTTTAGTTTGAAAGACTAAGAGGTAGAATCAGTTTAAGTAGAACAAAGAAACAGCAAGGGGCAGAAAAAATTGGAAGGAGTTGTTTATAGGTCACCAAACAGCAGTGATAATGTAAATCACAGTATAAATCAGGAAATTAGAGCTGTATGTAACAAGGGTAGTACAGTAATCATAGGGGATTTCAATCTACATATAGACTGGTTAAACCTAATTTGTACTAATGTTATGGAAGATGAATTCTTGGAATGTATGCAAGATGGTTTTCCAGAGCAGTATGTTGAAGGAACAGGCTATTTTAGATCCAGTATTGTGCTATGAAAAAGGGCTAATTAATAATCCTGTTGTAAAGGAGCCTTTAGGTAAGAGTGGCTATAATATGATAGAATTTTATATTAAGTTTGAAAGTGATGTTGTTCGATCAGAAACTAGGATCTGAAATCTAAACAAAGGAAACTATGAAGGCATGAAAGACAAATTGGCTATGGTGGATTGGAAAACTACCTTAAAAGGTATGATGGTAGACAGGCAATGGCCAACATTTAAAGATCTAATACATAGTTTACAAAAAAAATGCATTCCTTTAATACACAAAAACCCAGCAAGCAAAATGTTCCAACTATGGCCAATGAAAGAAATCAAGGATTGTATTAAAGCAAAGGAAGAGCAAAAGTTGCCAAGTAAATGGAAAGCCTGAGGATTGGGAGCATTTTAGAATTCTTCAAAGAAGGACCAAGAAAAGGATTAAGAAAGGGAAAGTAGAATATGAAAGTAAACAGTGGGAAACATAAAAACAGACTGTAAAGGCTTCAATAAGTATGTAAAAGGAAAAGATTAGCAAAAACAAATGTGAGTCCATTACAAGTGGAGTCAAGAGAATTTATAATAGGTAATAAGGAATTGCAGAGAAACTAAACAAATACTTTGTGCCTGTTTTCACAGAGAAAAATACAAAAAAAATCTCCCAGAAATAATGGAGAATCAAGGAACAAAATTTTGCCCACTCATTTCGCCTCTCCAAATCTCCTTGAAGCATCTTTGCCTCCTCCTCACAACTCACACCGCCACTTATTTTTGGGTCATCTGCAAACTTGGAAATATTACATTTAATCCCTGCATCCAAATCATTGATATAGATTGTGAATAGCTCAGGCCCAAGCACTGATTCTTGCGGTACCCCATTAGCCTTGTGTTGAAAGAGATGGCTATAGAGATAGTAGATGCATTGCTGGTCATCTTTCAAAATTCTATAGACTCTGGAATAGTTCCTGCAAGTTGCATGGTAGCAAATGTAACCCTAATATTTAAGGAGGGCAAGAGAAAACAGGAAACTACAGATCTGTTAGCTTAACATCAGTTGTAGGGAGAATGCTAGAACCTACATTAAAGGATATGATAACTGGGCACTTAGAAAATTATGATAACAGGATTGGGCAAAGTCAACATGGATTTATGAAAGGCAAATCATGTTTAACAAACCTATTGGAGTTTTTTGAGGATATAACTAGCAGAATATATATGGGAGAACTGGTGAATGTGTTTTGTTTAGATTTTCAGAAAGCTTTTGATAAGGCTTCACACAAAAGATTAGTAAACAAAATAAGAGCACATGCAACTGGGGGGAATATATTGGTTTGGAGTGAGAACTGCTTACCAGACAGAAAATAGAGAATAGGAATAAGTGGGTCATTTTCAGGTTGGCAGGCCATGGCTAATGGGGTGCCGCAAGGATCAGTGCTTGGGCCTGAGCTATTCACAATCTATATTAATGATTTGGGATTAAATGTAATATTTCCAAGTTTGCAGATGACACAAAAATAAGTGGCGGTGTGAGTTGTGAGGAGGAGGCAAAGACGCTTTAAGGAGGTTTGGAGAGGCTAAATGAGTGGGCAAAATTTTGGCAGATGGAATACTTTGTGGAGAAATGTGAGGTTTTCCAATATGGTAGGAAAAACAGAAATACAGAGTATTTATTAAAAGGTAAGAGGCTGGGAAGTGTTGAACTTCAAAGGGACTTGGATGTCTTTGTTCATGAGTGGCTGAAAGTTAACATGCAGGTACAGCAAGCAATTAAGAAGGCAAATAGTATGTTGACCTTTATTACAAGAAGATATGAGTGCAGGAGTAACGATGTCTTACTGCAATTATATAGAGCCTTGGTGAGACCACACTTGGTGTATTGTGTGCAGATTTAGTCTCATTACCTAAGGAAAGATATACTTGAGCATTGCTGAAAAAAGACATCTTGTTCTCAAACAACATATACATACATTGAGCCTGTTTCAGCTAAACAAAATAAGTGATAGCCATTCACTGGCTCATTCCTCAGGGTAATGCTTTGACCAATCAGAGTCAAGCTGCCTGGTTTAAATTTCAAACAATGCTTGGCAGTTAACTGTCAGTCACTGTTAACTGGTGCATTCTCCATGGCAACGCCTCTACCAATCATGATTTCACTTGCCAATCAATCAGCACTCTCTTCTCATACAGTGTAAAGTTGTTGCTTCCCCTGACATTGGTATTCTTGCAATTGTCCTGATGATTGCAAGACAAAAAGCTTCGACAAAATGTATTTTTTCAGAAATACTCAAGTTCTGTAATACCAAATGACTAAAAGATATACTTGCTATAGAGGGAGTGCAACAAATGTTCATCAAACTAATTCCTGGGATGGAAGAATTGACCTATGAGGAAAGATTAAATAAACTGGACCTTTATTCTCCGGAGTTCAGAAGAAGGAGAGGTTATTTTGTATAAACATACAAAATTATTACAGAGCTCAACAGGGTAGATGCTGGATGTTTCCCATGACTTGGGGGGGGGGGGTCTAGAACCAGATGACACAGCCTCAGAATAAGGGGTAGGCCATTTAAGATTGAGATGAGAAGGAATTTCTTCACTCAGTGGGTGGTGAATCTTTGGAATTTTCTGTCCCAATAGACCATGGAGGTTCAGTTGTTAAATATGTTCAAGACTGAGATCGACAGATTTCTACATGTGCAAAACAGACAGGGATACAGGGATACAGGGATAGTGCAGGAAAATGGTGTTGAAATAGAAAATGCAGCCATGAGCTCATTGTTTGGTGGAGTGGTCTAGAACAGCTGAATGGCCTACTCTTGCTCCTATTTCTCATGTCTTTAAGGTTGCCAGCTTTGTTGGACATATTGCTGCAGGTTCCAACAGCCTTTTATCCTATTTCCAAAGTTCTCTATACTAAACAAAATATATGAGAAAAACAAGGGAAAGGGAAAGGTAGGACAAACAAATCCAGAGCTCCCTGGATAACAAAAGAGATAGTGATTAAGATGAAGCAGTAAAAGTGTGTTTATGATAGATGTCAGGTGGATAATACAAACAAGAGCCAGGCTGAAGAAAGAAGGTTCAGAGGGGACTTAAAAAGCAAATAAGAGAAGCAAAGAGAGAGTATGAGAAGAGACCAGCAGTTAACACAAATGGTAATCCAAAAGTCTTCTATGGGCATATAAATAATAAAGTGGTTGTAAAAGGAGGTGTTGGGTCAATTAGGGACCAAAAAGGGAATGTATGCACGGAGGCAGAGAGCATGCCTGAAGTATTAAATTAATACTTTGCATCTGTCTTTACTAAGGAAGAAGTTGCTGCTCAGGCCATGGTGAAAGAGAAGGTAGTTCAGGCACTTGAATGGTTTAAAATTAATAAGGAGGAGGTATTGGATAAGCTGTCGGTACTTAAAGTTGATAAGGCACCAGGACCGAAGGAGATACACCCAAGGATACTAAAGGAAGTGAGAGTGGAAATTACGAAGGCATTGGCCATAAGTTTCCAAACTTCCTTAGACTCAGGTGGTGCCAGAGGACTGAAGAATTGTAAATGCTACATCCTTATTAAAAAAGGGTGTAAAGATAAGCCCAACAATACAAGCTGTTGGTTTAACTTCAGTGTGGGAAGCTTCTAGAAATGATAATACAAGACAAAATTAATAGTCACTTGAGCAAATACAAGTTAATTAAGGAAAGCCAGCACAGATTTGTTAAGGGTACCCTATGTTTAACTGATTTGTTTGAGTTTTTTGATGAGGTATCAGGGAGAGTTGATGAGAGTAACACCGTTGATGTGGTGTACAGGGGTTTCCAAAAAGCATTTGATAAAGTTGCTGCACAACAGGCTTGTGAGCAAAGTTAGAGCTCATCCAATAAAAAGGACAGTAGCAACATGGATACAAAATTGGCTGAGTGACAGGAAAACAGAGTTTTTCATACTGGGGGAAGGTATATAGTGGAGTTTCCCAGGGTTTGGTGTTGATGTTAGGACCCCTGCTCTTTCTGATATATATAAATGACCTAGACTTCGGTGTACAGGGCACAATTTCAAAATTTGCGAATGATACAAAACGCGGAAGTATTATGAATTGTGAGGAGAATAATGTAGAACCTCAAAAAGATATAGACAGGTTGATAGAATGGACTGACAGTGGCAGATGAAATTTAATGCAGAGAAGTCTGAGATCAATCATTTTGGTAGAAGTAATGTAGAGAAGAATCTATCTACCTCTGCCTTAAAAATATTCAAAGATTCTGCCTCCACCGCCTTTTGAGGAAGAGAGTTCCAAAGGCTCATGACCCTCTGACAGAAAAAAATTCTCCTCATCTCTGTCTTAATTGGGCAACCCTTTATTTCTAAACAGTGACCCCTAGTTCTAGATTCTCCCAGAAGAGGAAACATCCTCTCCACATCCACCCTGACAACTCCCCTCAGGATCTTATATGTTTCAATCAAGTCACCTCTTATACTTCTAAACTTCAGTGGATACAAGCCGAGCCTGTACAACCTTTCCTCATAAGACAACCCAGCCATTCCAGGTATTAGTCTAGTAAACCTTCTCTGAACTTCTTCCAATGCATTTATATCCTTCCTTAAATAAGGAGACCAATACTATACACAGTACTCCAGATATGGTCTCACCAATGCTCTGTATAACTGAAGCATAACCTCCGTTCTCTTGCATTCAATTCCCCTTGCAATAAACTATAGTATTCTATTTAGTTTCCTAATTACTTGCTGTATCTGCATACTAACCGTTTGCAATTCATGCACTAGGACACCCAGATCCCTTTGAATCTCAGAGCTCTGCAATCTCTCACTATTTAGATAATATGCTTCTCTTTTATTCTTCCTGCCAAAATGGACAATTTCACATTTTCCCACGTTATACTCCATTTGCCAGATCTTTGCCCATTCACCTAACCTATCTATGTCCTTTTGTATCCTCTTCACAACTTACTTTCTTACCTATCTCTGTGTCATCAACAAATTTAGCAACCATACCTTTGGTCCCTTCATCCAAATCATTTATATAAATTGTAAAGAGTTGAGGCCCCAGCACTGATCCCTGTTGCACATCATTCATTACATTTTGCCAACCAGAAAATGACACATTTTGCCTACTCTCTGTTTCCTGTTAGCCAGCCAATCTTCTATACATGTCAATATGTTATCCCTGCACCATGAGCTTTTATTTTCTGTAATAATCTTTCATGTGGCACCTTAGTAGATGCCTTCTGAAAATCTAAGTGTAGTACATCCACTGGTTCCCCTTTATCCACAGCACATATTACCTCTTCAAAGAACTCCAATAAATTGGTTAAACATGATTTCCCTTTCACAAAACTATGTTGATTCTGCCTGTTTACCTTGAATTTATCTAAGTGCCCTGTCATAACATCTTTCATAACAGCTTCTAACGTTTTCCCTACGACAGATGTTAAGCAACTGGCTTATAGTTTCCTGCTCTCTGTCTGACACCACCCCCTCCTCCCCCCGCCACTTTTTTGAATAAAGGAGTTACATTAGCTATTTTTCAATCTAATGGAACATTCCCCGAATTTAGCAAACTTTGGAAAATTAAAACCAATGCATATACTATCTCACTAGCCACTTATTTTAAGACCCTAGGTTGAAATTCATCCGGACTCGGGCACTTGTCAACCCACAGTTCCAACAATTTGCTCACTGCTACTTCCCTGGTGATTGTAATTTTCTTGAGTTCCTCCCTCCCTTCCAATTCTTGATTTACATTTATTTCTGCGAATGTTACTTGTATCCTCTATACTATAGTGAAGACTGATGCAAAATACTGGTTCAATTTATCTGCCATCTCCTTATTTTCCATTATTAATTCCCCAGACTCACTTTCTATAGGACCAACACTCACTTTGTTAATACTTTTCTTTAAACATCTATAGAAACTCTTACTATCTGTCTTTATATTTCTAGCTAACTTTCTCTTGTACTCTAGTTGTTCCCTCCTTATCAATCTTTTAGTCATTTTTTGCTGTTTTTTATATTCTGTCCAATCTTCTGCCTTGGCACCCATCTATGCGCAATTATATGCTTTTTCTTTAAGTTTGATACTATCTTCAACTTTTTTATTTAACCACAGATGGTGGGTCCTCCCCTTGGAATTTTTATTTTTCGTTGGAATGTATCTATTCTGTGTATCCTCAAATATCATACAGTATCACAGACTTTATTAATAGGGGCACAGAGTACAAAAACAAGGAAGTTATGTTAAACTTGTGTGAAACACTGGTATTGCACCAACTGGAGTATTGTGTCCAGTTCTTGGCGCCACACTTAGGATGAATGTGAAGGCATTAGAGAAAGTGCAGAAAGAATTCACAAGAATGGTTCCAGGAATGAGGAACTTCAGTTACACAGATAGATTGGAGAAGTTGGGACTGTTTTTCTTGGAGAAGGTTAAGAGGAGATTTGATAGAAGTTTTCAAAATCATGAGAGGTCTCAACAGAATAGATAGGGAGAAACTGTTCCCATTGTTGGAAGGATCGAGAACCAGAGGACATCGATTTAAGGTAATCGGCAAAAGAAGCAAGGGCGACATGAGGAAAAGTTTTCCCACACAATGAGTGGTTAGGATCTGGCATCACTTCCTGAGCGTGTGGTGGAGACACATTCATTTGTGGATTTCAAGAGTGAACTGGACTATTACCTGGAAAGGAAGAATGCACAGGGCTACGAGGAGGAGGATGGGGAGTGGCACTAGCTGAATTGCTCCTTCAGAGAGCCAGCACAGATATGATAGGTTGCATGGCCTTCTTCTGTGCTATAATCATTCTGTAATTCTGTGACTTATTTCCACTAGTTACATCAGTACAATTGGGTCTGTACAAAATTGGAGATATGGGACGAAGCAGTGTTTGTCTTTCAAAGACCCAGAACAGGTATGGCACACTGACTGGCCTCCTGTGCTGTATGTTTATTATTCTATGAACCAGTGGTAGCCAGTCTTACCCCCACTCCCTCCCCCCACATCCCTGTTCACTGGACACAGCAGTCAATCAGTGCTCACTCTACCATTAATCATTGACCCTAATAATCATTGAATATTGATCAAGAACAGGAACAGTTAAGGATTTTTCCACTCTCTATTCCTGGGCATTGGGATCAATTATACTTCCTTATTGCCCAACAAATACAGGAGACTCAAGAGAAACTGGAGACTGTTCCTGGAACTTTCCTGGTTATATGACTTAGTCAACAAATAAATTCACTAATTCCATTTGATTTAAAGGTTAACGTTAGAAATGACAGATTGATGAATGCTGAGGCCAGAAAGCTCCAAAGATTGAGGTGAAACAGTTGTTTGTTGTATGATCAATCCCCAGGACATCCTAGTACAGAAGAGACAAAAAATATTTCAGTAAGGAGGAAAATGAGAAAGAAATTGCGTTTATATAAATCAGTATCACTACTTCAGAATGTCCAAAAGCACTATACAACTCATTCATTGATTTCAAAGTTGTCAAATAATGAGCAATGTAACTGATGTGGATCCAGCCCACTGGTTGGAGAACAGTATGAAGTATCGTTTCTGAGGGGGAGGCCCAACTGGATCAGGCACTTACCTCGGCAGCACCAGCCATTCCTAGTATTCAGGACCCTGGGGGCAGAAATCCCTCCCACAGAAAGCTGCCGGCCAGAGACTGGCAGTTCCCCATTACAGGCAGTGCCACCAGGATCAGTGGCTGCTAATGGTAATTCATCCAGGGAGATGCCTAGAATCACCGTGGAATCCAGGCCAAAGGTGAGATAAGGTGGGATAGGGATCACAAGGTGGGGGTCATGGGGTGAGGGGCAGGGCAGGGGTGTCAGCGGCAAGGGAAGGGGGATGGTTATCAACAGCCAACCTTTGCCTGATGCCAAGTCCTTTATATGGGCACTAAGTGAATGAGGGAGCTCCACTATACTGCTGCAGACAAACCCGACGGGAAAGCCAAGCCACTCAAATGTAATCCCTGAGCCAGGACTAAATTCCAGTGGGATTGGGATAATTGGTGTCAATTAGCTTAATAACGAGCTAATTGACAACACATTGTGAGCGGACGAGTTTCCCCCATGGGCCTGTTCCCGCGGGGAGGTTTTCTCACCAACTGATGACTGACTTGTAGCCTCTTGCACAATTAAGTGGACCCAGCTGCCATGTTTCCAACCCAATATTTATTTCTTCATAGATGTAAAAGGACAATGATGTTTGTAGTATTTACAGGCTGTTTACCTGTCCTGTTCACCAAATGATTAAAGGGAAGCCACAGATATTTGATAATTATTTAAATAACTAAATAGGAACATAGGAGTTACTACTGAAAAAAGGCCAAGATCTAGCTAGTCCACCTTCTACAATCCTGGTAGTTACATGATGCAATGATAATGGAGTTGTTGACCAATCACGACAATCAAGCTCTCTCAATTAATATACTACATTTATATTGTCAATAATAAAGGATGTATTTTACACATCAGGTTAAATTTAGCATAAAATAAATGGAAAACAAACACAGAATTACCTGGAAAAACTCAACAGGTCTGGCAGCATTGGCGGAGAAGAAAAGAGTTGACGTTTTGAGTCCTCATAAGGGTCATGAGGACTCGAAACGTCAACTCTTTTCTTCTCCGCCGATGCTCCAGATCTGCTGAGTTTTTCCAGGTAATTCTGTTTTTGTTTTGGATTTCCAGCATCCGCAGTTTTTTGCTTTTATAAAATAAATTGATCCCATTTAGTTACAATGGTAGTTGTCAATAGCAGTTTCTGCAGGCAATGCGGAAGTAACTACACAGAGATCCGTTCAGATCTCACAAAATGCATACAATGCCTATGTCTTCAAAACTCTAGACCAAACTCTCCTCAACCCTCACCTTAAACCGTGCCCCCCCAGCCAATTTACAATTGGTGCCTTGCTCTTTATTTTCAGTTACTATTGGCATTGCAGATGCCCTGCATTGTGCTTTTGACACAGCTTGGATTAGGACTGTTAGGGGCGGGAGGGTGGTTATGGCAAGGGTTGAAGAGAGTTAGGTCTAGAGTGAGAGAAGGAAGTGAGAGAAGGGGTTGGGAGAACATTATCATCCTTTACAGTGTTCGTCTGTCCCTTCCTGAAGGAACACCATATTGCCATCCAGCTGAGGCCAGCCTCCACGTAGACCAGCAGGCCTCCAATTATCTACTGCTCTTTCATGCTTTGCTTTCACAAGCTCAGGCATTGGAAGGCTGTGAAGGAGCATTATACTGGCATCACACAGACCAACTTCCTGATGCATTGTCCAGATACCTAATTTAGACCATGCAATCCAGGCCACAAATTCACATGCCACTATGCAAACATGCACTCAGCTGCAAGATGGGCTTTGAACTAGCATTCCTTAAAGGATCTGCACCCAAATTGCACGTAAGGTAATATTTAAGAACTTACAGGAAAGTACTCTGGAGTGTTCTTGGAGGTGATGCAGTGAGTGTCTGGACTGGGCAGTGAGTGTTGCAGCATCCTCACTGGATGGGCAGAGGAGTGGCTGACCTGCCACACACAGGCTGGCACTGCCTCTGGGACTGCGGCACGACAAGGAGATAGAGCAGAATATGGAAAAAGCAAGTTCCGAGCGGCATCATCTGCAATTTGGAAGTGATTCCTCCACCCTCCTGGACTGTGACAGGAGACTGTCTGGCACACAAGCCAATGCATCCAACCCCTCGATGTACATGGCCATCAGCATTCTCTTGTAAGCTGTCCTATTTAAATCCTCTAAGCAGAATTTGTCTGCGACTTTGGCCTTTGGTGAGCTGGCAAATAAACTGGTCTGACTGCAATACATTCATGCTTGAGTGACACACCACGTCGATACCAACTTTATACTTGCCTCCAAAGCATGTGCAGTGCACCCACAGTGCTGTTAGGGAGGGAGTTCCAGGATTTTGAACCAGCGATAGTGAAGGAAACGCAATATAGTTCCAAGTAAGGATGGTGTGTGACTTGGAGGGAAACCTGGAGGTGCTGGTGTTCCCATGTGTCTTCTGCCCTTGTCCTTCTAGTTGGTGGAGGTCACGGGTTTGGAAGGTATTGTCATAGGAGCCTTGGTGAGTTCTTGGGTGTCTGAGATCAGAAATCAGAAGGGGAAGGTTGGTGTGAGGGGAATGGGGGTGGGGTGGGAAACAAAAGATCCATGGTCACACCGTTAGCAGCTTGCCTCTCATGCCAGATCTCAGGATGAGGGTTGTTGAGAGTGTGCTGGAAGTTGAGAAGTGGGAGGTGGTGGTGTAGTGATATTGTCAGTGGATTGACAATCCAGAGATCCAGGGTAATGCTCCAGGGACCTGGGTTCGAATCCCACCATGGCATATGGTGGAATTTGACTCCAATAAAAATCTGGAATTAAAAGTCTAATGATGACCATGAAACAATTGTTGTAAAAACCCATGTAGTTCACTAATGTCCTTCAGGGAAGGAAATCTGCCGTCCTTATCTGGTCTGGCCTACATGTGACTCCAGACCCACTCTTATATGCCCTCTGAGCAAGGGCAATTAGGAATGGGCAACAAATGCTGGCCCAGCCCACATCCCATAAATGAATGAAAAAAAAAATAAGGCAGGAACATTCCATCATCCTCAATGTTCTCTGACACTGGATGCCAGGCTTTATCATAGTTGAGCCCATTATGCCAAGAGATATTCCCTCCATAGTTAATGGAGCATCTTTGTCTTATGTCAGTTCTGCTCTGCTCCCTTCTATTTGGAACTACCTATCAATTTTCTAGTTAGTAATCCTTCAGCCATCAAAACGGTTTTTCTTTATTTATTGCCTCTAAACCCTTCATAATTTCAGAAACACCTGCAAGGATTGACTGGCTTTTTGTAAACATTTGACACTTTGAAGTTTTGAGCACATGTACCACACCCAAGCATTTATTTATAATATTAGCAGATTTCCCCTGGTGTGAAGTATTAAGTTAGGGAATACTGTTCTCTAACAGTGTGGGCTTTATGCCAATGTAATCTATTACTGTATCAAGATCATTATTTGCTTTCGTGATATTTTTAACATGGCATTCTGGAATTGTCATTGGTGCTCTGGGAATCAAATTGTGCAACTGTTCATTTTTCTATGAAAGCTAAATCAGTCGCCTATTTATTATACTCATGCACGAGTGGCTTTTTTTATTTAGATATTTTTGAACTCACAGGGGTATTGCAAGTAGAAATGCAATTGTTAAGTTACAAAGGTAGGTATTGTATAGAGTAATGAGGGAAAGTAGGAAATAGAGTGTGAAATAGAAGGGTGATTCTAAGCATATAGAACAGGGCCTATGCATTGAAATTAGGCAGAGGGATAAGGCACACACAAGAACTGGGAGCAGAGCAACAGGCAGTAGAGAAGACAGATGTGAGACCAGAATCAGTGTGATGTATGAAACATAAGATCCAGAAAGATGAGGTTTGCAGGCAGCAGAATTATTAGAAAGTAATACCACAATCGCACAACAGCAGAAGCAGCAACCTGCATTGATATCATGTATTAATGCAAGTGGCTTCACAGCAGCATAAATCAAGAAAAATTTAGCACTAGGCCACAGATTTTGGGACAGATGACCAAAACATTGGTCAAAGGGGTAGGTTTTAAGCAGCATCTTAAAGGAGAAGAGGGGAGGTAGAGAGAATTGGTAATTTAGGGAGAGAACTCCAGAATTAAGGGCCTTGGCAGCTGAAGGCACAACCGCCAACAGCAGAATGATTGTTGCCAGCCAGGAGAGCATTAGAATAGTCAAGTCCCAAGGTAACATAGGTAAATGAGGCAAAAACAAAAATTAAAATACCTAGAAAAACTCAGCAGGTCTGACAGCATCTGCGGAGAGGAACACAGTTAACGTTTCTAGTCTATATGACTCTTCAACAGAACTAAGGAAAAATAGAATTCTATTTTTCCTTAGTTCTGTTGAAGAGTCATACGGACTTGAAACATTAACTAAATTCCTCTTCACAGATGCTGTCAGACCTGCTGAGTTTCTCCAGGTATTTTTATTTTTGATTTCCAGCATCCACAGTTTTTTGCTTTTATCTTAGGTAAATGAGGATTCAGGAGCAGATGAGCTGAGGCGGGGCAGAGATGGCTGATTTTACGGAGATGGAAATAGGCTGACTGCATGATGGAGATGACCTGGGATCAGAAGCTCAGCTTGGTGTCAACTAAAACACCAAGCTTGCAAACAGTTTGGTGCAGCTTCAGACAGTTGCCAGGGAGGGGAATGGAGAGGTTGGATGCAGTGGAGGACTGTAGCAGAAGAATGAAGAGCAGTTGGGTGTGGGAACAAAACCTAAAGGTGAGAGTGGAATTTAAGCAAGAGTTGGCAATGGCACTGAGCTAGGCTATGGAGGGTAGGTTTAGTAGGCCGGGGGATAGCAATTGTACAGTATGGAAGGTGAACCAAAATTTACAATTGAGTGCCGGAGTTGAGCACTTCAGGGATTTAAGCAGAGGAAGGGAAAGAGGTGTTTGGTTGCTTTTGCCTAAACTTTTTCAGCCTCCAGGAATTGCTTCTTGCTCAGCTACAGGTGAAGAAGGTGCAGATCGAGAAGCCTACCTGCAGTGGGGCCAGCGGCAAAGTGACATAACAAACCACAACGTGACCCGAGTGCAGGGAAAGCAGCTGATTGGTGAGTAGAATTGGTGAGCATTTCTAGCCTTTAAAGTAAAAGTAAGGTCCTTAGTTTGTGTTTAGGTCTCTAGTCTCTTTTTTCTCTCTTTTTATTAATAGCTTAAGTATGAGATCGATATTGTAATTATTTTTTTCACAACAGTAAAGTATAAAGAGTAGGGGATTCTTCAAGTTTAAAAAGCAGGGATCCTAGAGTAATTAATTAAATTATATAAAATACGATAGTGATGGCAGGATGGGTGATATATTGCTGCTGCAGCGTATGGGCGCTGCTGTACACCAAGGTGTTCCAGGGTGAACACATCTGTAGTAAGTGCTTGCAGCTCAAGGAACTTCAGATCCAAGTTGAGGAGCTGGAGTCTGAGCTACAGACATTGTGCCACATCAGCGAGGGGAGAGTTACCTGGACACTTTGCTCCAGGAGGTGGTCACACCTCTCAGACTAGGTAATTCAAATTTTGTCTGTGATCAGGGACATGAGGGTGTGACTGCAGGCGAGGGAACCCAGGGGGTAGTTGTTGAGGAGCCTCGGCCCCTGCAATTGTCCAACAGTTACAAGGTTCTTGCAAGCTGTGGGGACGAGAAAGGAGGTTCTGCTGAAAGAGTTTGAACAGTTAGGAGCTAAATTAAAAAACAGAACCTCCAAAGTAATGATCTTGGGATTACTACCTGAGCCATGGGCAAACTGGCATAGGGTAAATAGTCAAGGAATGGCTCAAAGATTGGCGTGGGAGGAATGGGTTTCAGTTCAGAGGTCATGGACACCAGTACTGGGGTAGAAGGGAGCTGTTCCAGTGGGACGGGCTTCACTTGAACAATGTTGGGACCATGTCCTGCTGAATCGAATAACTAGGGCTGGGGGGGTTGCGGTGGGGGAGAGCGTTCTGGAGAGGGATATATAGGCTTACAAAGCAAAATGATATGGCAGCATTGCAGGCAGCTATATAGGTAATGATACCCAGAGTGTGACTGGACAGAGTGTACAAACATTAAAAAAAAAAGCAGCAGATAGGGTCAAAGGGGGAAATCATGGTAAAACGGCAAACTTAATGGCTCTTTACTTAAATGCACATAGTATTTGGAACAAATTAAATGAATTAACAGCACAAATAGAGGTTAATTGGAATTACCTTATAGCCATTACGGAGACATGGTTACAATGAGATCAAAACTGGAAACTAAATATTCAGGGGTATGTGACTTTTCGAAAGGACAGGCAGGAAAGAAAAGATGGTGGGGTAGCTTTGTTAGTATGAGATGGAATAAGTACGATAGCAAGAAATGGTCTTGGATCAAAAGATGTAGAATCCATATGGGTAGAGGTAAGAGATAACAAGGGGAAGAAGACACTGGTGGGAGTAGTCTATAGGCCCCCCAACAGTAGCTACACTCTAGGATAGAGAATAAATCAGGAGATAATGAGGGCATGTAAAAAAGGCAGTACATTACTCATGGGTGACTTTAATCTTCATGTAGATTGGGAAAATCAAATTGGCAGAGCTAGCCACGAGCAAGAATTCATAGAATGTATTCAGGCAGTTTCCTAGAACAATATGTTGTGGATCAAGCCAGAGATCAAGCTATTTTGGACCTAAAATGTGTAATGAGGCAGCTTTAATAAATGATCTGAGAGTAAAAGATTCTCCAGGAAACAGTGACCATAACATGGCAGAATTTAGCATTCAGTCTGAGAGTGAGAAACTTGGGTCAGAAACAACTGTGCTAAACTTAACTAATGGTACTTACAAAGCAATGAGGGCAGAGTTGGCTGGTTTGGACTGGAAAATGAATTGAGCAGAAAAGATGGCTGATGAACGATGGCAGACATTTAAGAAAATAGTTCATGACTCACAACAAAGATATATTCCAGTGAGGAAGGAGGATTCTAGGAAGGGGATAAACCAAACATGCTTACCAAGAAGTTAAGGATGGTATCAAATTGAAAGAAAAAACATACAATGTGGCAAAGATCAGTGGTAAACCAAAAGATTGGGAAAGCTTTAAAAGCCAACAAAAGATGACCAAAAAATTAATATAGGGAAAAAATAATAGGGAAAAATAAACTCGTGGGGAAACTATCAAGTAATATAAAAACAGAGTTTCTTTAAATATATAAAAAGGAAGAGAGAGGCCAAAGTGAACATAGGCCCGTTATAGAGAATGAGGCTGGGGAAATAATAATGACGAACCAGGAAATGGCAGAGGAATTGAATAAATACTTTGCATCAGTCTTCACGGTAGAAGACACTAATAACGTTCCAAAAATACTAAATAATCAATGGGCAAAAGTGGTGGTGGGGGAGGGGGGGGGGGGGTGGTGGGAAATAAATACAGTAACTATCACTAGAAATAAAGTACTAGGGAAACTAATGGGGCTGAAGACCAATAAGTCCCCTGGACCTGATGGGTTGCATCCTAGGATATTAAAGGATTAGCTACAGAGATAGCGGATGCAGGGGTAGTAATCTTCCAAGAATCCTTAGGTTCTGGAAATTTCCCAGAGGATTGGAAAACTTCCAATGGTAACACCCTATCATGAAGCTATTAATGTATATATTATTGGAAAATATTTTTCTTTTAAAATAGAGGTCTAGTCTGTGGGTGAGTCTTAATTGGATTAAAGCCAGCTAATTTGGGTGCTTGGATGAGTACTAGTTTTGATATGTAAGAGAGATAGTGTGCATTTGTATTTTTTGAATAGAGCATTCAAGAAGTGGGGTGAGAACTACCACCTAGCTAGCAGATACCAAGCAATGTGTTTATATTTCTAATAAAATTGGTAATATGAAAGGGGTTTTACTGTAAAAGGTGGAGTTCAAAGAGGCTGGTGATACAATGAGAATTTACATTCAATGCACGTTGCTAGGTATAACTTCAGCAAATTTGTGTGTGTAGGGCAGTGGCAATGAGATCAAAAGGTAGCTGTAAGCCTCCAACAGTCTCTACAAGAACCAAAGTGAAAGGAACCTAATTTTAAATTTGTACAGTGAAAATGCCTTGCCTGATGTTTGGTTAAGTCTATGGGTTGCTGTCGCCTTAATAGAGATTAGTTTGGGAATTTGTTAAAAGTTATGTGCATATATATTTTAACCTGTGTAATTGTTTAATTAAATTTAGTTTATATAAAACCTCAAGAACGGGTGGTCTGATTCCTGAATTTAGAGTCACATCTCAGCCATAACACTTAAAATTATAGGTTATGACAGTTGTTTAAAGTTTCCCTCTGGGATTTTTAAATAACTCTGCTTTACCAACTGCATTGGTCACAACAACTGGGGACTCTAGTGGGATACAAGTATTTCTAATTCCTTGATTGATTTGGAATTGGTGAATCTTAAAGGTTATGAATACGAGAGGCACTTTGAATTCAGGAGTTGGTGAGGTATTTTAGAAGTGGTGAGACTGCAAGATGGCTTTGGCAATTGCTAAGACTTGTCTGGGAGTAGAAGAGATAACTCTGATTGGGTTGGAGAAAATAACCAAAAGTAAGTTGGCAGATAAAGTAAAATTGGGGTTACCTGTGGTGCCAGAATGTATAACACAGCATCTACAGTTGGAAGTGAAACCTGATACTAGTGAGTCACAGCTGGAGGTAGTGAGAATTCAGTTACAAATGAAGATGCTTGAATTTGAACAAGCAAAGGAACAGAAAAGGTTTGAATTTGAAGCAAAGGACAGAGAAATGGATTTAAAAAGGGAATTAGAAATTGTGAAGATAGAGGAGGAAAGAGAAAGAGAGACTGCCAACCGCAAATGTTGGCAGTTGGAAGAGATTCCAATAGGTGAGGAAGGATTTATCTCCAGAATAAAACCCAGCGGGGATATGTTTAAATTTGTACAAGTTCTTCCAAAGTTTGAGGAAACAGATGTTGAAGCATTCTTTATTTCATTTGAGAAGATAACTAAACAGATGAAATGGCCACAGGAAAACTAAATATTATTATTATAGTCTAAGTTGTTAGGTAGGGCACTGGAGGTATATGCTTCACTTTCAGAAGAAATGTCAGTGAATTATGATATGGTGAAAAGAAACTAGTTTGAGTGCATGAGTCAATTCCTGAAGCATTCAGGCAGAAATTTAGGAACATAAGAAAACAGCCTGGGCGAACGTGTATTGAGTTTTAAAGAGTAAAACAAAATAATTTTGACCGGCGGACATGGGAGTTAAAAATAGAGACAACCTATGCAGCTCTTAGGGAAGTCATTCTTTTGGAAGAATTTAAAGATTCAATCCCTTCAATAGTGAGAACTCGTGTGGAGGAACAGAGAGTTGATTCTGTAAGACAAGCAGCAGAGATAGCTGAGTTAGTTCATAGAGCTAAATCTTTTTTCCATCACCCTTTCAAATTGGAAAAGGATAAAAAGTGTGATGGTGAAAGGAAGGCAGGTAGTCAGGGAAGAGTGGGGATGTAGTCAAATTCTGTAGAATCTGTTTAAAAGTCAAATAACAGGAAAACCACAAGCATTGATTAAGCCAGCGCCTTTAATCCCAATGCCAGCACTTGAAGAACCTTTTACCAGGGTCATGATTGATTGGATAGGACCTCTCCCTAAGAGTAAAAGTGTAAATCAGTATTTATTGACAATAATGAAGGTCTACCAAGTTTCCTGAAGTGATACCTTTAAGAAATATTACAACTAAGATGATTGTGGAGGAGTTAATTAAAATTTTTTTACAAGATATGATTTACCTAAAGAAATACAATCAGATCAAGGGTCAAATTTCATATCATAGCTGTTAAAGGAAGTAATGAAGAGTTTGGGGATAAAACAGTTTAAGTCAACAGCTTATCATCCGGAGTCACAAGAAGCTTTGGAAAGATGGCATCAAACTTTAAAAACTGTGATCAGAGCATGCTGTCAGGATTATGCACAGGATTGGGATACAGGAATTCCATTTTTGTTATTTGCTATTAGATACGCTCCGAATGCATTGACTGGTTTTAACCATTTTGAACTAGTTTATGATCATGAGGTAAGGGGACCATTGAAATTGATTCATGAGAAATTGGTGGGTCAAAATTCAGAAGCTATTCTCCTGGATTATGTATCAAATTTCAGGGAAAGATTGAACAGAGCATGTGAGCTGGCTAGGGAACATTTAAATATATAGCAAGTGATGAAAGTGAAAGCAGATAAAGGTGGCTAAAATTCAGTTTTGCTTCTGGAGAGAAAGTACTAGTTTTGTTACCAGTCTAAGTGATTCATTAAATGCAAGATTTGGTGGGCCTTACAGGATTGAAAAGAAATTGAAGGAAGTAAATTATTTATAAATACTCCAGATAGAAGAAAGTAGCAGAGGGTGTGTGTCATGCAAATATACTTAAAAGGTACTTTGACAGGGAAGAGGAACAAAAAGAGGTATTAGTGATGGTGGATGATGAGAAAAAGAGGAAGTGCAGGACTCAAATTGACTTTCCTTTAATCAAATTGGTTAATGAGGGGGTGCTTGAAAATTTAAATGAAATATCGAGTTACCTTCCAAGCAAGTGTTAAAGTGATTTGGAAAAGCTATTGCAGCCACACAAACCTATTTATGGAAGTAAGTTGGGAAAGACATATTTAGCTTTACATGATGTATGTATAGGAATATCATCTTCAATACAGCAACCTTATAGATTAAACCTGGCAAAGTTATCACAAGTACAAAAAGAAATTGATTTCATGTTTCAAAATGATATCATTGAGTCTAGTTGCAACAACTGGAGCTCGCCTATTGTACGGATGAAACACAAAGATTGTGTGTGGACTATCAAAAGATGAATGCTGTGACAAAAGTGGATTCACATCCCATACCACAGTTGGAGGATTGCATTGAGAAAGTGGGACAATCGAAATTTATCACAAAGATTGACTTGCTAAAAGAATATTGGCAAGTACCGGTGTCGGAGAGAGCAAAGGAGATATCAGCTTTTGTAACACCAAGTGCACTATATCAGTTTAAAGTCATGCCATTCAGTATGAAGAATGCACCTGCGACATTTCAAAGACTGACAAAGTAGTTGGTGTAGGCAATTGCGCGGTTTATATTGATGATCTAATTGGTTTCACTCAGATGTGGCAGGAGCATTTACAGCATCTGGAAGAATTATTTACTTGACTACAAGCAGCTGATGTGGTGATGAATTTGGCTAAAAGTGAATTTGCAAAACCGCAAGTTACATATCTAGGCTATACCACTGGACATGGTAAGGTGGCTCCAAGGGATGCGAAAGTCAAGGCTATCGTGGATTTCCCAGTGCCTATAACGAGAAGTTTTGAGGTTTCTGGGCACAAATGGGTTTTATTGGAAATTTGTACCAAATTTTAGCCAAGTATTGGAGTTAGTATATTAGCATGGATAGACGATTGGCTAACTAATAGAAGACAGAGTGTTGGGATAAGGTGGGCATTTTCAGGATGGCAACCTGTAACTAGTGGAGTGCTACAGGGATCAGTGCAGGGGCCACAATTATTTACAATATATATTAATGACTTGGATGAGGGAAGTGAATGTACTAATGCCAAGTTTGCAGATGACACAAAAATAGGTGGGAAGGCAAGTGGTGAGGATGACAGAGTCTACAGAGGGATATAGACAAATGAGTGGGAAAAAAACTTGGCAGATGGAATATAATATGGGAAAATACCAAGCACTTTGGTAGAAATAGAGGAACTGAATATTATTTAAATGGAGAAAGATGACAGAAAACTGCAGCAGAGGGGTGTGGGGGTCCTCAGGCATGAATCACAAAAAGCTAGCATACAAGTTCAGCAGGTAATAGGGAAGGCAAGTGGAATGTTGGCCTTTATTTTAAAGGGAATGGAGTTAAAAATAGGGAAGTCTTGCTAAAACTATGCAAGGCACTATTTAGACCACGCCTAGAATACTGTGAACAGTTTTGGTCCCCTTATCTAAGGAAAGATAAACTGGCATTGGAGGCAGTCCAGAGAAGGTTCACTAGATTGATTCAGGGTATGGAGGGATTTTCTTATGAGGAGAGGTTGAGTAGGTTGGGCCTGGAATCATTGGAATTTAGAAGAATGAGAGGTGACCTTATTGAAGTATAAGATTCTTAGGGGGCTTGACAGGGTAGATGCTGAAAGATTATTTCCCCTTGTGGGAGAGTCTAGGTCCAGAGGGCATAATCTCAGAGTAAGGAGTCACCCATTTAAGGTAGAGATGAGGAGGAATTTCTTCTGAGGGTAGTTAATCTGTGGAATTCTTTACCACAGAGGGCTGTAGAGGCTGGGTTGTTAAGTATATTGAAGGCTGAAATAGACAGATTTTTAATCAGTAAGGGAATCAAGGGTTGTGGGGAAAAGGCAGGAAAGGGAATGAGGATCAGATCAGGCATGATCTCATTGAATGGTGGAGCAGACTCGATGGGCTGAATGGCCTGCTTCTGCTCCTACATCTTATGGGACAAACAGTCCTGCTAATCAAATCTCTACCACCTGTGTTCTAATCTCATATAAGTCACATCCGCCCTTTATCTTTGTCCTTGATAATCACCAAATCTGCCTTTCATTCGTCTTCATTCCAAGGTTTGGCCACACTATGAACAATCTTTCTCTACTGTTGAAGTAACCGATACCACTGCACAAACAAACAGTCTCCACGCTAGAGGGGAAAGGAAAGAGGTCTACATGATTCAGATTTCCAGGTCCTCTACTTTATATATCAATACAACCTAAAGAGTTTGATGGATTATCTAGGAGTATGGTAGCATTGCAGCTATGTTACTGGGCTAGTAACCCAGGAGCCTGGATTAATGATCCAGAGACGTGAGTTTAAATTCCATCATGGCAGTTAGGGAATTTAAATTCATTTCATTAAGTAAATCTGGAATAAAAAGCCTAGTAACAGTAATGGTGACCATAAAGCTGGATTGTTGTAAAAACCCATCTGGTTCACCAGCATCCTTAAGGGAAGGAAATCTGCCAACCTTACCTGGTCTGGTCTAGGTGATTCCAGATCCACAAAAAAATGTCGTTGTCTCTTAACTGCCCTCTAAAATGGCCTAGCAAGACACCCAGCTGTATTCAAGAAGGGAGGTCACCACCACCTTCTCTGGGAAACTAGGTATATTATTTGCCAGCGGTGCCTAAATCCCATGAATGAATAAAAAGTGTAGGCCAGAAATGTTCCATTGTTAAATGTTCACAACTCAACCCAACTTATGTACACATATTCAGGAGTAAATTTGTCTTGGAACGATGTGCAAAAGCAGCGATAACCATTTGGCAGCCTATTTTAAACCACTGTTCCAATAGAAAAGATAATCAGGCATGGTGTAAAAGATGGACTGTTTCATTATCACTGATTGAGCTACCAAAGACTGATTACACTCCCCAATGAGTCTCCTTTTTAGATTGTATAAGTGATAAAAGTTGATCTCATTTTTCAATCTACAAATGATGAACACTTATTTGGCCCATCCTGCTCATAAATTGAGCACATTTTACAACTCCCACATTATATTCAGTCTTTCAGATGAGAGAATCGCACGGCTTTATACGAAGAAGAGCAAGCACATCTCTCCTGGCAAATTGTCTGGTCATTATTACATTGTTGTTTGTGAGGCCTTGCTGTGTGCAAACTGGCTGCTGCATTTTCCTCATTACAACAGTGACTAAACTGCAAAAAGTACTTCATTGGCTGTAAAGCTCTTCCAGATATTGAGCTCTTTAAAGACGCTACATAATTTACAACAACAATTTCCATTCCTGAGCTTTTCTTTGGACTTACAAATGAGAATGGTCACAATGCAGTCATGGGACACAGAGTTATGACATCCTACAGTCAAATCCTTCACAACAATCACTATTGCTATGAAGGACTGGTAATGTTAACTGCTCAGTATTCTGTTTTACTTCGAGATTAAGAATGAAGCACCTTTGTGGTCAGGTTTGAGTTAATAATGCCATGGGTCTAGTGAGCACAGTCACAGCAAAGCTTAAAAAAAAGTCAGATCAAGGTTGGTTCGCTTTATTATTTAATCACAAAGTACAATTTTTGTCGTCAAAGCCATTACGACAAATATCAGCCAAACATCCTATAAACATTACAAAGTCTGGCACTGGCCCCTTATCGGTTCTGTAGAACATTAATGAACATTCCCAAGTCAGCACAACTAAAAGAATTGAGAAATTGTTGACAAACAATATCATTGACAAACAAAGCGCAATGTATAAAATGTGCACCTTTTAAGTTTTACAATCATACAAAGATATTAAAATATATCCCAGGTAAACCATTCATGAGAGATGAAACCTATCAAGCTATTGGCACTCGAGGAATTTTTTTTTTATATATATTTTCAGCATGATAAATAAAGACAATGTGTTTAGAAAAGCATAGTTACATGCACAAAAGCCCCAGGGGAATAGACCAATTTGTTTTCAGAATGACACAGTTGTGCCTATTTAACAAAATAATGACAAACACTCAGGGAATACTGGCACTTGAAGGAAATGAAGCATACACATAAACCAAGCTATAATCTAACAGCTGTCAGTTCTGTTAAGCAAATTTGAAACAAGTACAGATATAAAGAAAGCCTAATAATTTAGTGTAATGTACAAAAAATACAAAAAATAATCAGGTATTACTTTTCCAGCTAAGCATGTCTTCCACACTAAAACCTATTCACATAACTAAGCACTTTTTCTTGGTTTTGTTTTTCTTCTTTTTTTCACCTTTACTCATTTTATCTTTGTGCTTTCGAATTTCACGAACTAGTGTGTAGAAAGCATCATCAACACCCTGCAAATAATTAAAAAATGACATACATCAGTTTGTTCCTTCTCGGTATCCATCAGCTGCAGAGTCAGCCTTTAATCACAGACCTCTATTTCTCAAACAAATAGCTGTTCATCTCCAGTTCTCCCCTCCCCCCAACTCAGAGGCAGAGGAATTCCAATTGCAGTCGGCCAACTAGATAGCACATTGTTTTTTTGCCTCCCAGAGTTGGCTGGATACACGCAAACTATTCTGTCAATGCAGACAAAGCAGGGTATAGCATCGACTATTCTAAGTAGATATGACAAGATGTGCAAGATACTTTGAAATCTCAAGACCTTCCTAAAATGCTGAGGTGAGCAGGGGATTAGGTTCAGAGACATTTTCTGGCAGGTTAATTTCTAGCTTATTAATGGCAGCAGGAATCCAAGGGCAATTTTAACTCTTGGCCCAATTGCTGTCCTGGTGGGGTGAAGGTGCAGAGTTGCTGAAGACTGCGTGACCCTTTACCACTTGTCAGCTAGAATGTTAAGTGGCTGGGAGTTTGTAACTTCCTGTGGAGCCAGAACTCCTCCTCCCAACTTAAAGACCCTCTTGATACTGCAAAAGAAAGTTTCTGACCAATCTCGGAGCCTTTTGTCCTTACTAATTGCTGCGTTCTCCCATCAGGAAAGCTCCATTAGTTTCTCCCCTCAAATCCCTGGTTAAAAGCCACTTGAGGTCCCACCAATGCACCAGGATGCTCATTTGCCTAAATTCATGAGAATCCCCTCCCCTGCCTAGTCAATATTGTTAATGGTGGGAAAAGGATGAGGTGGTGAATAAGGACACATCTGTAAGTTTCCTCTGAGTAAGAGGGGTTAAAATTGACCACAACCCAGCTGTACAGGTGAAACTACTGGATGTCTAGATTTGTAGACTTTCATAACAGTGCAAAATATAAACTAATGTGCTGTAATGGTTAGAAAGACCTGTAAGAACCCTGTCGATAGTCATATAGGCCATTTCTCGAGGATGCGCACACTACTGCAGCACAAAAGTCACATTCAATTATCTTATTTTTTTTTAAAAACAAAGAGAGTACAGAATTCAAAAAATGAAATTAAAAACAAATGACTGGAAAAAAAACTCAGTAGGTCAGGCAACATCAGTCAGGCGAAAGAGTGTTAACAGTTTAGGTCAATGAGCTTTCATCACAATCTGTTCAAAGTTAACTGTCTTTCCAGAAAACTCTGCCTGAACTGCAGGGTACTTTTTTCAAACATTTCATTCTTTCACAGGATGTGGGCATCGCTGGCTAGGCCAGCATTTATTGCCCATCCCTAATTGCCCTTGAGGTGGTGGCAGTGAGTCACCTTCTTGAACTGCTGCAGTCTGTGTGGTGCAGGTATAGTGCTGTTAGGGAGTTCCAAGATTTTGACCTAGTGACAGGTGAAGGAATGGTGATATAGTTCCAAGTCAGGATGGTATGTGACTTGGAGGGGAAGTGTTCTCATTTGTCTGCTGCCTTTGTTCTCGAAGTGGGGATCATTCACTCGGAACTTCTGGATGGTTGCAAATGTTTTCAGCCTGGTCTTTTGCACTGATGTGCTGGGCTCCCCTTCCATAGGGAGAGATAAAGTGATTGTTTTAATTGTCCACCACTATTCATGACAGGATGAGCTTGGATTTGATCCACTGACTGTGGGATTGCTTAGCTCTGTCCATTGCATGCTGCTTCCCCCGTTTGGTTTGCAAGTAGACCTGTGTTGTATCTTTACCAGGTTGACCTCATTTTTAGGTATGCCTGGTGCTACTCCTGGCATGCTGTCCTGCACTCT
This sequence comes from Carcharodon carcharias, assembly GCF_017639515.1. Lineage (NCBI taxonomy): Eukaryota > Metazoa > Chordata > Chondrichthyes > Lamniformes > Lamnidae > Carcharodon > Carcharodon carcharias. Next base: position 87,782,106 of record NC_054479.1, on the reverse strand, counting down.
TCATTGAACCAGGGTTGATCCCCAGCTTGATGGAAATAGTAAAGTGAGGGATATGCCATGCGGTTACAGATTGTAGCTGCATACAATTCTGCTGCTGAAGACAGCTCACAGAATTTCATGGATGCCCCCAGTTTTGAGTTGCTAAATTTGTCTGAAATCTATCCCAATTAGGACAGTGGTAGTGCCACACATGGTGGAATTTGAACCCATGTCCCTAGAGCATCAGCCTGGACCTCTGGATTAATGTCCAGTGATATTACCATTTTTATTTCAGGTTTCCAGCATCTGCAATATTTTGCCATTGTTGAGAAAACAGGAAGAGGCCTACTTGTAATGAAATACTCTTCTGCGCTTGTTGACAAAAGTTAAGATCCCCAGGGACTGGAAGAAACAGAGCCAAAGGGTACAAAAAAGTTTTGGAAATAGAATGGAAGAAAAACTTGCGAGAGATAAAAAGGTCAACACTAAAGACTTTTACAAATATGTTAAGCGGGAGAGGGCAGCTACGAGTAATGTGGGCCCCATTCATGACGGGTGCAGGTGATAAGGTAATTGGAAATCAGGCAATTGCAGGCTCACTAAATACTGTAGCTACTTTGAATCAGACATCACTGCAGTGGGTGGAGATAAAATACCCAAGATGCAAGGAAAAACTAAAAATAAATCATGGGGAGGAACCAGCTAGATTCAATACAAGTAAAGGTGTGGGGTAAATCCCTAGGATCCAATGGATCTAGGCTTTTAAAAAGGCTGAGGAAATTGTTGACACATTAGACATGATTTTCTAAAATATTTGATTCAGGGTCAGTCCCCTTGGAAAATTGCCAATGTCACTCCACTATTTAAGAAATGAGAGAGATAAGTGAGGAAATTACAGCCGATTAGTCTAATGCCAATTGTGGGGAAGTTACTGGAATCTATTAGGGACAAACATGAGCTAGCATGGATTTGTAAAAGGGCAACATACATACAATATTGAATTTTTTGAGATGGTCCTTAACATGGCAGATTTATGGATGTAATTTATTTGAACTTCCAAAGACATTCAATAATGGCCTCTTATAAGTGGAACCTTATTAAAAAGTGAAAGCACATCACATCAGAGGCAACCTATTGGCTTGGACAAGAGGAATTTGTTGGGAGGGAGGAGACAAGAGTAGGGATAATGGGTATGTACTCACGTTGGTAGGGTTTGACTAGTGAAACCCGCAGGGATCCTCACAAAGGGTAGTGGAAATCTGACAAATTTACCCACAAAAAAAAACTATTGAGGCTGGGAGCCAATTGAACATTTCAAATCAGAGATAAATAGTTTTGTTAGTTAGGGGTATTCAGGGTTACGGAGCCAAGATAAATGATCAGCCATAATTTGATGGTACAGCATGCTCAAGGGGCTGAATGGCCTATTGCTGTTCATGTGTTCCTAATATGGTTTTGGGCTACTGGTTTTAAATTGGCACAAGGGTCTTAAAATTTTATTAGAAAAGTACACAAGATAAAGTTCAGGTCTGGAATCTTAGACTAATGCTCCACTGCAAGAATTTCTCCCTTGACATGTTCGGCAACAGAATACTCTCTCCCAGCCCTGCAACATGGCATGCTACATCCAGCTGTCCCCAGTGCTGCTAGAATCTGGTCTGTGCCTTCAGAGGTTCAATTTCCATTAGGCTCTCCAAGCTGGTCTTCCAACTGCACAATTACAGTTCAGTGAGTACACTGGTTTGCATTCTCATCCGCCTGAAGCCACACACACCCATCATTTCCAAACATCAGTGAATTGACTGCAGGATTCTTGTTCACAATTTCATACATCTCCAGCACCACATCTCAATTTGCAACAGCAATCTTCAACAGCTGTGCACCACCACACATGATCCCATTACTCCCTTGATGTTGGTTATTCTGCTGCCTTCAGTGGCTGCCATTCAGCAACTACACTTCTGGCCATGGAAGTCCTTCCATAGATCTTTCCAACTTCCTCCTGATTTTCATCAAAAAGTTCCACAGATCTTTTTCCACATCCATGCTTTTACCAGCATCCTAACTTTTCAAATGTTCCCCCTTTGGGCACTGAACCGAAAACATTGACTTCAAAGTGCTTCAAGACATCTTTCTATATGCGTTGGAGAAATTCCTGTGGTTAATAATTTGTACTAAACTGTACCAGATCCCTTTAGAACACTGGGGGGATAAAACAGTATCATGCAAGATTTCATAATTCAATTATTAACTGGTTTAAAAATGCATTAGTTCTTTTGTTCCAAGCAATGCTGGAGACTTCAAGGATTTACAACCATAAAACACAAGAGTGAACAAAGTCCCATACACCTGTGGACAATCTTTTAAGCAGTATTAAAAACTTGTAATATTTCCATTTGTTATGAGGCTTGTTTCAACACGAGTGTCAGAAGTGCACCAGAATGCAGGAATATTTACTGAACTGGCTTCCAAACAAAGGTTGATCAACCAATTTTAGATGCAGCTCTAGTTTTTGTAGCAACATACCAATGTATAAATGAAAACGTTATTACACGTCAAGACTTCAGGTACGTGGAGAGACTACAGAAGCCGGAGAATTCCCTTGGAGCAGAGAAGGTCAAAGGGAGATTTAACAAGTGTTGAAATAGTTGGATAGCATAGACAGGGAGAAACTGTTACTATTGGGAAGACGGTCAATAACCAGGAAACACATATTTTAGTTATGTGGCAAAAAGAACCAGGGGGAAGATGGAGAAATTTTACTTATGCAGCAAGTTGTTATAATCAGAAATGTATTGCCCAAAAGAGTGTGGTGGAATCAGATTCAATAACAACTTTCAAAAGGGAAAATTTGAAGAACAATTTTCAGGGGAAAGAGCAGGGCATGGGATTAATGGGATAGTTTTTCCTCCCCAAAGAGTCATTGCAAGCATGATGGGCCAAATGGCCTCCTTCTGTGCTGTATGATTCTGCAATTCTAAATAATTGTGGCATAAGCTCATGTGCTGTATCAAAAGAGTAACATGATAGCTTAAAAATTTGCCTTAAGTATCCCACAATAACCCACCCCCTATTAAACCGCAGGGATCTTGTGTTTCTGAAACTCATAACTTACCATGTTACATCACAACACATTTTAAGGGCACACAGCGTGTGGTCTTCTCTTCAGTGTTGATTTTTCTCAACCTATACTGGCGAATCTCACGTACCAGTGTATAAAATGCATCCTCCACTCTCTGCATTGCAAAACACAACTCCTTCAATGGTCACTCACATAAAACAGATATATAACATGGAGGTCCTGGAGGAACCAACAGCAATGCTTTCAAATTTCAACAGAAGTCCATGTTAATTTTCTCTCCAAGGTTAAAATAAATACCTGAAGGATAGAATTACACCATTTGCCCCTTGCCCCCAATCAACAGCAGACAAGGAGTTGTGATTTTAGCCATGCAGAGATTCAAAAGTAAAAGAAAACACCATCACCAAAGGATTGTAGTACTGAATGTGCAGAACAGATGATTTCAGGTCCTCTCTCATGATTCATCACAAAAAACGCAACAAGATACTTGTCGCAGATATGAATTCAATTATGCAGAGGTTCAAGGAGCAGAGAAAATAGCAAAGGCTAACGAAAAATGATTTGTCCCCATATATAGCAGAACAATGCAGCAATTTCAAATTGTGCACAAAAATCAGTGTCTTTAAAAGAAATTTCAGTGCGAATGAAAAATTGCACAAGCCATTGTTTTACATTGTTTTGTAATGTGGCCTAGAGATGGCATTAAAAAGCCAGAGAACCACATTATACAGCTGATGCAAAGCAGTCAATATAATCACACCATTGTAAAAAGGAGCTACAGAAATCCATAATTTTTGGTCATATCCAAAGCACAATTTGTGCAGTATACAGGAGCAAAAATAGCAGATCTCTCCCAATGTATGCTATTAAATGCCATTATAGTGGAAGTGTTACTTCTTGTTAGAAAGGGAAAAGCACAAAAGACAAACTTTTATCAGGGAAATTCATGCCAAAAGACTGAGCTTTCAGATCAGCCTTTTAATTAACCCTCAAGACAATCAAGAAAGTGTTGTCATACACTTTCCTTCCATTAGTACATTTATCTGATTGGTTATTAAACTGGAAGACTGCTTAGGAGTTGGGAGGTTTGTATAAACAGGACGGTCACAAATCAGTTAATGTCAAATTGCTTAAAATGCCAATTTTAGTCCCAACTATGCATTGTCTCATCCAGTGCTTGAGAAATGTTGCATTTAAGTCAACTTAGATGCTTGTTGATCCTTGATATCTCAACACAACTGGATATTGCACAAAAGAAAAATTGCTGTTCAGAATTATTTTTAAACCAGTGACCAAAACCAGTCAACTGTGCATCTAAGACTAATGTTTGGTACAGTCAAAAAAGCTTGCATAAGTGCTCTGTTCTGCATTCAGACCAGGAAGAGTAGACTATTCAGCCCCTCAAGCCTGCTGTACCATTCAATCAAATCATGACTGCTCTACCTCAACTCCATTCACCTGCCTTTGTTCCAATGACTCACCTGTCTTGTTTTTGCTGATGTTTCAATGAAAGGAATTCCATAACTTCGCGCTAGATCCTGTGCAGGTTTTGTGTCTACTGTCCTAATGGGCAAATCACATTTATTTCCCACTAGGACCATTGGGACGTCATCTGAGTCTTTTACCCTTTTTATCTGTTCTCTGCAAAACAGAAAAGTAAAACAATCTTTACTGCTTTTAATTCGTTTCTTCGGAGTAACATTTTGACAAATTTGACATTGGGAAAGCAATGTTAGCGTTACATTGGGCACATGCTGTTTTTCAGTCAATGTCAGCATTAAGCACTCAGGTCAGGTATAGCATAGCCACAGGCAAAGTAAAGCTGTCAGAACAGCCTTGCCATAACCCCTGAACGCAGAAGTCCTGCTGCAAGACTGGTAAGTTTTGATGGCCCAGTCTGAGCTTCTGGTTTCAGAGTGGAAGAAAAGCCCATTTGGAGTTCATCTCTACCAAATTTTAGACAACCTTGTGCTGGCTACTTCTTCCATTAAGAAATGGGCAGAGACTGCCCTACTCATTTCAGTCAGGACCGACAAATCAAGCAGAGAGAAGTATGGGGACTTTCCTCTCATCAGTGAGCTCAATTTGAATTCAGCAGGGATAGACCAATGTCCCACTTTACTATGTCTACCCACCCTCTAATAATATTCATGCCGAACTTTATGAAATGGCATTCCATTAAAGAGATAAAAACCACAGAGGTATAAAACACCCAAATCCTCAAAGTGTGTGGAAACTTTTTATGTTAGACAGCAGAGGTGGCTGATGAACAAATGGTTTGAAACAGCTATCCAATTAATCCACATCCCTGCAAACATTTCCTTTTCAAGTTCATAAAAGAGTCAGAAATTTTTCCATTTGTCTGGAGTTGTGTCAAATTGAGTGGACTAGGTTTTAGAAAGTGGAAGAACAAGACCTTCTTTCTAAAACCCACCTATAATGATGAATATCCTCAAACGATTTAGTGTTATTTATGGCAAAGACACATAGGAAGCCCTCGCCCGTCCTCATGTACTGATCTCTCATTGCACTGTATTCCTCTTGACCTGCTGTGTCGAGAATATCTAAAAGACATGTTTCTCCGTCAATTACTACTTGTTTTCTGTAAGAATCCTGAGAACAAACCAGATGAAATAGAAATTAGAACACGGATTGTAACTTCCTCACAAAGCAGTAAATACATATGGTACTGAAGCACTCATTAACTTAAGAGGAATCGTAAGGACCTACAATCCAGTATCAAGCACATGTCGAGCGTGCTCCGGAACTTTGATATCAGTGAAATAGAGGGTCTAGAGAGGTTGGAGTGGCCAAAAGCCAATAAATACTCCATCTCACACCAGGGTAGCTGAATTGTATCTTAAGAGTATTGAGAGATAAAGAAGGAAACTTGTTAAACACAGTCAGTTGTTCTCACAACGTAAAAGCAAGTCAATGTGTAACCTCCATATTTGAGAAGAGGTACAAGCGAACAGGAGAAAACCTCAAAAATACAAGAATCCACAAAACAAAATGGTGAGTAGGGATACAAAAGCAATCTAATAAGCCAATGTAAATTTAGGAGTGTGTATTGCCTGGCTACACTTAAAGAGCTAATATCCTGGGTTAACTAGAGAGGGGGCAGTGGCTTCACATGTAAACCTAGCCTTCCAAAAATGTGTGGTAAATTAGTGCACAAGAGAATTGGTTATTAAGTTGAAAGTCCATGCACATCAAAAGGCAAGGCATGAAAGGGATAAGGGCTGTCAACAGAAGTCCATGTTTTAAATCACATAATCCACTGAGGTCACCAGATTTATTGTTAAAATGGCACTCATTTGCACATCATTGATGAAAGGGGAGTTTCATCTACTGCCCTGGTCAACATTCTCCCTTCAACTAACACCCCAAAACAAACAGATTAACTTCACGTTCACCTTTACCAAGGTGGGTTGAGACCCCCTGCTGTTAGCAGTTTGGCTTTAGGATGTAGTGCCTTCTCAGTGCATAAGTTCATGTCTTTATTTAGAAACTAGCAAAGAATATTTAGTCAAAATGAGAGTTGGTTTGCAAAAGAGGGAGAATGAAGCAGAAAAGAGATATAGAGTCATGTACCTCAAGGGGCCTGTTGTGCATCAAACTGTTCATGACCAGAAATTAACGTGCATTTATATAGTCCTTAAAATAGGACATCCCAAGACACTTCACAGGAGTATAATCAGAAAAACAACAACACTGACACCAAGCCAGAGGAGGAGATATTTGGACAGGTATCCAGATGATTGGGCAAAGAGGTAGGTTTTAGGAAGAAGTATCTTAAGAGTGGAGGGGTGAGAAGCAGAAAGCTTCAGGAGGGAATTCCCAAGCTTAGGGCCTATGCAGCTGAAGGCAAGGCCTCCAGTGGTGGGGCAAAGTCAACTGAGGATGAACCAGAGGCTAGAGTTGGAGGAACACAATTTCTCAAAAGATTGTAGGGCTGGAGGAGGTTACAGAGATAGAAAAGGGACAAGGTCATGAGGGGAAGAGAACACCGAAGCATTAGTGGACTGGGAAATAATTTGGTTAGTAAGCACAGGGGTGGGTGGGACTTAGTGCAAATTAGGACATGGGTAGCAGAGATTTGGATGAGCACAAGCTTATGGAAGATGAAAAATAGGAGGCCTGCCAGGTGGTGATATAAAGACGTAAGAGGACTTCAGTAGATGGGCTGAGGCGGGGTGGAGACGGGTAATATTAGTCTGTGCGGAATTGGGTGATTTTAGTAATGGAGCAAATACACAGCCTCAACTGAAGGTAGCCAAATTTACAGAAGCAAGGGCTCACCATAGACTCTAGGAATGTACCCAAAAACTCAGAAAAGTTTGACAAGGTCTTGTTTGATCTTGTGGTAAGAGAACTCCAATATGAACAAATATAGGACTAAACACATTGGAACTGAGAATAAGAGGCACATTTTGTCACTGATTGAGCAAAAGTGGTTAAGAAGTTGAAACTTGGGCAGGATGTTAGCTAACTTATTATTCACTGTGCCCAAAATGAGTGTAGGGTGGCAACAAACAAGCAAAAAAAAAATGTTAGGTTATAATCACCAAAATATAGCAATTAACCTCCCAGGAGTGATGTCAAAGCCATACAATACCCTGGTTAGACTTCATTCTAGTACTGCAGCTACTGTGGTTGTCACGACTCACTGGGGATAGCGTGCTGTAAAATCAAGCCCCACTGTCCTTCAAGCCATGACAAATGTGAAAAAGTTTGATCAAACCACCGGATTTCCCCAATTCTACCAAACTGTTTGTTTTGGTTAACAGAATATGAGCACCAGGTTTGTAAACTTAATAAGTAAATAACTGTTTATTGAACAAACTGTCATTAACCAGTGGCAAAAGAAAGAAATATGAACTGCTAATTTCTAACTCTATAACCTAAACTCTACCCCTTCTTAAATCCCTATACACACACATACAAGATACAAGAACATGGATTTTAAAAGGTAGGATAAAACAGTTCAATAGCACCAATTCCGGAGTACAGGATTCGATGGGTTGATTTTGGTCAATGTTTCCCAAATTTCTTTCGGTTCTTGTTGATGACACGAGGTGGTCTTCCAGCACTTTCAGTATTTAGTTCACTGGTTAAACACTTGCCTTTCAATGTCTCTAATGGTGATTTCCCCTTTGCCTTTTGACAGGGGCTTTCAGAGAGAGAGCAGGTTAACATAGAAACAAGGAATAGGCCATTCAGCCCTTCGAGCCTGCTCCACCATTCATTATCATGGTTGATCATTCAACTCAATAGCCTGCTCCGGCTTTCTCCCCATATCCTCTGATTCCTTTTGCCCCAAGAGCTATATCTAACTCCTTTTTGAAAACATACAATGTTTTGGCCTCAACTACTTTCTGTGGTAGTGAATTCCACAGGCTCACCACTCTCTGCGTGAAGAAATTTCTCCTCATTTCAGTCCTAAATGGTCTACCCCGTATCCTCAGGTTCTGGACTCCTCCACCATCGGGAACATCCTTCCTGCATCTACTAGAATTTTATAGATTTCTATGAGCTCCCCCCTCATTCTTCTGAACTCCAGCGAATATAATGCTAACCGACTCAATCTCTCCTCATATGTCAGTCCTGCCATCCCAGGAATCAGTCTGGTAAACCTTTGCTGCACTCCCTCTATAGCAAGAACATCCTTCCTCAGATAAGGAGACCAAAACTGCACACAATATTCCAGGTGTGGTCTCACCAAGGTCCTGTACAATTGTAGCAAGACATCCCTGCTCCTGTACTCTAATCCTCTCGCTATGAAGGCCAACATACCATTTGCCTTCTTTACCGCCTGCTGCACCTGCATGCTTACCTTCAGCGACTGATGTACGAGGACACCCAGGTCTTGTTGCACATTCCCCCCTCTCAATTTATAGTCATTCAGATAATAATCTGCCTTCCTGTTTTTGCACCAAAATGGATAACCTCATATTTATCCACATTATACTGCATCTGCCATGCATTTGCCATAGAGAGATGAGAAAAAAAAACTATTATTGTGGAATCGTCCACACACAGGAGAAAGAGCTTTAGGTCTTGTTCCTTTCAGGCTAGGAGCTATTCAGCTGCATTGCTTCTCATTCAAAACCTGGTCAGGAGCCAATTAAAACATTGTTGCCAGGCTGCTTCCTTGGTCCAGGACTCTTTTCTGGCACCTTCCTGTCTTTCATGGCACATACTGTTCCAGGACTGCAACAATGTATATATCTCTCATCCCGTTCCACTGGGCATGTCTTTCAACCCGCAGGCATTGTAATTCTAATCCATTTTTTTTACTTTCTGTTCTACTGTGTTCTTTACTAGGTCCTAGGAGATTGATAAAGTCTATTCCTGGTGACTGAGACACAAGTGGCACTGCCAGCAGAATCCAGTCAGAGCCCACGTTCAAAAAGGAAAATCAACATGTGACATTACAGGGAAGCAGGTAGATAACTGGTTGGGTATTTTCTCGTTATTTTACCTAAGGAATTTTAATCTGATTAAATGAGAGATAATTTGAAATAATATTATAAACACAAGCAAAACTAGAGGCTTTAATTTAAAAAAATTATTAATTAGTAACATTAGATGTGCTACAGCTGCGGTATGTGGGAGGCTGGTGAACGCTAATGAGATCCACAACAATGTGTGTGGCTCGAGGAACTTCAGCTCAGAGTTAACGAGCTGGAGGCCAAGTTACTGACACTGATGCATAAGGGAGGTGGAAGTTACCTGAACACTGTTCCAGGATGCAGTCACACCCCTTCGGCTAGGATCTTCTGATCTGGTCCATGGTCAGAGACAGAATGTGACTGCAAGTGAGGGAGGTATACGGAGGACCGAGAAGCTAGAAGTGGAGGAGCTTCAGCCTTTGCAATTGCCCAACAGGTTAGAGGTTCATGCAGCTTACATGGATGAAAGCAGAGGCTGCAGGGTGGATGAGCGAACTGATAATGGCACCATGGTACAGGAAGCCATTCAAGTTGGGGAAGTAAATAGGAATGTAGTGGTATTAGAGGACAGTATAGTCAGGGGATAAAAAGTCCTCTATAGCAGACAGCACAAGTCCAGAAGGCTGTATTGCCTATCCGGCACCAAGGTTCCAGACATCTGCTCAGGCTGGAGAGGAACTTGGAGTGTGAGGGGAGGATCCAGTTGTCATTGTCCACACTGGTACTAACAATACAAACAGGACCAGGAAAGAGGTGCTGCTTAGAGAATATGGGCAGCTAGGGGCTAAATTAAAAAGCAAAATCTTAAAAGATAATAATCTCTGGTTAATACCTGAGCCACAAGCAAATTGGCATAGGGTAAAATAAGATTAGAGAGTTGAATGTGTGGTTCAAAGATTGATGAGAGAGCAATGGGTTTGGATTCATGAGGCAGTGGCAGCAGTACTGGGGTGGGAGCTGTACAGTTGGGACAGTCTTCACCTGAACTGTGCTGGGACCAGCGATCTGGCGTGTCGTATAACTAGGACGGTAGTGTGGGCTTTAAACTAAATAAATAGTGGAGGCAAGGGATCAAATGAAGAAAGATAAATTTAAGGAAAAGGACAAGGCAGGAGAGCAAGGTAGCAATCAAGGTCATGATAATCAGAGCATGCCCAGAAGGGACAATGGAGGAACTTAACAGTGCACCAGCAGATAAGGTCAGAGGTTGCAAAAATGGTTAGTATGCAGGTACAGCAAGTGATAGGGAAGGCAAATGGAATGTTGGCATCTATTGCAAGGGGAATGGAATATAAAAGTAGGGGTATTTTGCTACAATTGTACAAAGTGTTGGTGAGACCATATTTGGAGCACTGGCTATATTTATGGTCTCCTTATTTAAGAAAGGATATAAATGCATCAGAAGTATATCAGAGGAGGTTCACTCGACTGGTACCTGGGGATTGACGGGGTCGGGGGTTACATTATGAGTAAAGGTTGGACAGGTTGGGCCTATTTCCATTAGAGTTTAGAAGATTGAGGAGGTTTCATTGAAACATACAAGATCCTGAGGGTATTTCACAGGGTGGTTGCTGAAAGGATGCTTCCCCTTGTGGGAGAGACTAGAGCTAGGGCACACAGTTTAAAGATAAAGGGTGTCCCATTTAAGATGGAGATGAGGAGAATCAGAGGGTTGTTAGTCTGTGGAATTCTCTTCTCCCAAAAGCAGTGGAGGCTGGATCATTGAATAGTTTTTTTTAAGGCTGAGTAATAGATTCTTTATTGACAAAGGAGTCAAGAGGATAGACAAGAAAGTGGAGTCAAGAGGATAGACAAGAAAGTAGGGTCAAGGTATCAAATTAGCCATGATTTTAATCAAATGGTGGAGCAGGTTCAAGAGGCTGAATGGCCTACTCCAGCTCCCAATTCTTGTGTTCATTTGTATGTAACTCAATAAATTAAGGAATTTCAGTCTCAGAGAGAAATAACTTACAGAAGGTATATAAGATACTTAAATGGGATGAGAAAAAAACAAATAAAACATCACATTCAGCTATGCCAGAATAATAAGACAAGACAGCGTAAGAGGTTCAGGATTGAGGGGGAGGAATTTATGATTGACATCAGAAAATATTTTTGTACATAAAGAATGATCAGTGTCTGGATTATGTCACCAGTTTGGGTACTTGAGATCAGGACAATGGACTCATTCAAGAAACCACTGGATAGTGCAATGTGAAGACAGTAGGGTTAGTATACTGGAAGGAAGAGATTGAATTGGGTAAAAAGACCTTAGTCATTCAAACCAATCTTGCTTGCAGAACTTTAAAATGCATTCAAAATGCATTCTCCAGAATAAAGCAATACAAAATACCATAATTTTCCACAGCAATTGGCATTGTTATAATAGTGCAAGCAAAATGCACTTGCATTTATATAGCGTTTTTCACTACCAAGGATATCCCAAAGCACTTTCCAATCAATGAAGTACTTTTGTAGTGCAGTTACTGTTGCAGGAAACATGGCAGCCAATGTGCACACAGCAAACTGCCACAATATAATAATGACTGGGTAATTTTTTTTTGAGAGATGTCCATCAAGGGATAATACTGATCAAGACACCAGAGATAACCCCCCTCCCTGCTCTTCAAAAAAAAAAACAACTGTCATAGGGTGTTTTATGCCCAGCTGAGTCTGCAGACTGGGCCTCAGTTTAACATTTCATCTGAAAGGCAGTACCTCCAACAGTGCAGCATTCCCTCAGCACGTTTAACTTTGCATGTGCAGAGGACAAGGACTTCCGGTTTTATAGTTCTAGTGACAGTGAACGCTGACAGTCTCGCCATCATTACAACTGCAAAATCTGGGCCAAGATCTTAATGTTACAGTAACAGAGTTCTTTCACTAGGGGGCCTCAATGGTAAAGTGGAACAACCCTGTCTGTGAAGCGACTGCAAAGCTGTTCATTATTCCTATCTATCAAAATACTCAGACACAAATTTATCTTCTTTAGGGTAGTAGAATTTTCATAGCTGAAAGCCCAGATGTGCAGAAAGTAAATGCAAAAGGAGGCAGCATGAATTGGAGCTGTGTAAATGTCTAGGGGTTCACCCATGTTACCCAAGAAATAACTAAAGACCCATCAAAAGAAAATAGCTAAAATAATGAAAATAACCTAAAGAGAACAAGTTTACATAAGACTGCATTTTACAGGGTTACTACTTATTCTCTGAAGAATCATATGGACTCAAAACGTTAATTGTTTCTCTCTCCACAGATGCTGCTCGACCTGAGTTTTCCCACCGTTTTCTGTTTTTATTCTACTTATACCAAATTTCCTTTCATGTACAGAAAACTGTACTTACTGTAAAAATTCAGTCCCATACAAAATGTGTCAAAGTCTTTGAAATGTTAATCAATAGCAGGGGCAGCCAACCTTTCAAAGTTCAAGAACAAGGGCAAAACAAAAGCTGTACATCAATAAATCCACAAGGCCAGTAGAATGGAATGTTAACTGGGAATTTCACTCACAGCAAGTGTTATCAGGCCAGGAAATTTGAAACCCAGTCCACGCTTTGCTTCAGATCATTTCTTTCAATTAAAAAACTAGATTCTCTCTCTGAGGGAGTGCTGCATTGTTGAAGGTGCCCATCTTTAGGTCCGTCTTTACTGTAGTTTGGTGCTTTTGGGAGAGATCCTTGTTTAATCTCGAGTTTAACAAAAATTAAAAGTGAATTTAAAATCAAAGTGAGGCCCTGTCTGCACCTGAAGTGGTCATAAAACATTCATAATACTATCTGCAAGTGCAGCAGGGGAATTCTCCTCAGTGTTCTGGACCACATTTTCTTTTAGTGAGATGTTGAAGGACTAATGACCTGGTTATTCATTGCATTGCTCTTTGTGGAATCTTGCCATGCACAAACTGGCATTTCTCTCTCACAACAAGAGTCCGTTTCATTGGTTGTACATTGGAATGCCATGAACGTCACTAAAAAATGCAACATCTTTGTTTGTTCGTACTGATACTCATTTCTTTTCAATTACTGTTAACAACTGTGTTGTGAACATGAGCCATCCATCCACTGGAGCAGTGTTGGAAATTTGTGCCGAAGATTTGTCGGTGGTCGCATTTTTTTTTTGCCATGCTCTCAACTGACCTGGTTTAAGAAGCCAAGTGGGCTGGACAGCCTCCTCCCCCCTCACTTACTGAATAGGCAAGGCTAAACTGAATGAACATCACAATTCATTCCAAGGTGTACATTTTACTCCAGACCAGAATGGACAGTAGGTTCCCCATTTTCTTGGGGTTGATCAAGTCCTATGCTATTTTCTCATTGGTGTCCAGTGTGCAGAATAGGTGCTGAACGAACTGCATGAACCTCTCACCTCTCTTCTGATTAAAGAAAGTAACCAGATTCTTCTGTGCAAGTTTCCATTTTAAATCAGTGAAAAATCTGCCCCGCAAATACGTTATACATTACAACTAAATCCTCACCCACTAATGAACGTTTGCATGTGCAAGGATTGTAACTCTTTCAAGTACAAACCCGTTTCCATCTGTTTCAGATGAAGTTACATTGTTTCATAGTTTGCCATGGTGAGATTTGAACTCTTGATCTTGGGGTTACAAACCCAGTACCATAACCACTTGGCTATTTAGGAGCTGAATGATTTCACTTCACTGTTGTTTTTTCTGAACTAGCCTCGACATCTTAAATCATCTGTATCCCTTTCTGCAACAAATCAATCTTGACACGGTCTATTCAATGTTTCTCATTCCATATACCTCCCTGCAGGGCTATGACGTAATCTAGATGCTTCCATTCTGGAAACCAACACCAGTTTCTTTTTTCTGGACAAACAATATTGCTTATCCATGCCATTTTGTTATTCTTGAGTGTTTGTGCCCTGAATATTCCCCCTCAACCAACTCATCTCTGCTGTTGGACTCTTTTGCTAGTCAATTTTTCTTATGGACATGCCTGTGCTGCTTTTTGGAAGATGAAGTAGTATAGATAGCTTAGTAGAAATGTAGGTGAGTGTTTAATAACATGGGAATAACCATCACTTCATACACTCAATGCTCCATTTCAACACAGAGTCAATGAGCAGAGTTCAAACAAATATCTCCCAACAGGGAACAAGAAAACTTACTTCTATCGTGGGATCATACTCATCTACGAAATGGTTCTGAATAAGCTGGATTGTCAAAGCGCTTTTGCCTACACCACCAGCTCCGACCACCACTAGTTTGTACTCTGTCATCTTTCTTGCTCAGGGACAGACCTGTTTAAGGAAAAGGGCACATTATTAGCAACATAGGAATAGCAGCAGATATAGCCATACTGTGATACTGTTACTGGACTTGCAATCCAGCAAATATGAGCTCAAATCCCAAAAATGAATTCAGTTAAGAAAAAAAAATCTGGAAATAAAAAGCTGGCATCAGTAAAAGTTAGTGAGGCTGTTGGATTGTGGTAAAAACAACTGGTTCATTGCTGTCCTTCAGGGAAAGAAACCTGCAGTCCTTACCCATCTTGTCTTGTGAGGCTCAAGTTCCACAATAACATGATTGGAATACAACTAAGAGCCTAGATACCAGTCATATCAATTTCAGGGCAACTAGGGAGGACAATAAATGCCACCCTTGCCAGCAACACCTAAACCAAGAATAATTAAAAAAAGGTTACTCAGCCCCTTTCAGACTTCTTCACCATTTAATTAGATCGTGATGGCAACCATCACCAAGCTATGGCACTCCACACACAGATTTTGAAAACCCAGGTCAAACTAGCAAGATACATTAGAACTTGTCACCTAAATGATATAAACCGTGCAAGATTACTCAGCAAGTGCTGTATCAGATTTAGGTGTCAGCCATGGCTCAGTGGAGCGCTCTCACCTCAGGAGTCAGAGTGTTTAGATTCAAGTCCCACTCCAGAGACTTGAGCTCAACATTGAACTCACTTCAATGCAATACTGAGGGGCCTCTGCACTTTCAGGGGTGCAGTCTTTTAGATGAGATAACAAACCAAGACCAAACCTGCCCATTCGGTTAGATGCAAAATATTTTCACAGCACTATTTTAAAGAAGAGCAGCAATTTCTCCTGGTATCCTAGCCAATTAATATCATAATCAACATAGAGTCATAGAGGTCTACAGGACAGAAAAAGACCCCTTGGCCCTTCGAGTCTGCGCCAGTCAAACAAGTACCTAACTATTCTAATCTCATTTTCCAGCACTAGGCCCCATATCCTTGTATGCCATGGCACTGTAAGTGCACATCCAAATACTAAAATGTTATGAGGGTTTCTGCCTCTAACACCCTTTCAGGCCGTGAGTTCCAGATTCGCACCACCCTGTGGGTGAAATAAATCATCTTCACATCCCCTCTAAACCTCCTGCCCCTTACCTTAAATCTATGCCCCCTAGTTATTGATCCCTCCACCAAGGGGAAAAGTTCCTCCTTGTCTGTCCTATCTATGCCCCTCAATTTTATACACCTCAATCATATCTCCCCTCAATCTCCTCTGCTCCAGGGAAAATAACCCCAGTTTTTCCAATCTCTCCTCATAACTAAAACTCTCCAGCCCAGGCAACATCCTGGTAAATCTCTTCTGCACTCTCTCTAGTGCAATCATATCCTTCCTATAATGCAGATTCCAGAACTGCACGCAATACTCTAGCTGTGGCCTAACCAGCGTTTTACACAGTTCCAGCATAACCTCCCTGCTCCTAAATTCTATGCCTCAGCTAAGGCAAGTATCCCATATGCCTTCTTAACCACCTTATCAACCTGTCCCGCTACTTTCCGGGACCAGTGGACATGCACACCAAGGTCCCTCTGATCCTCAGTACTTCCCAGGGTCCTACCATTCATCATGTATTCCCGTGCCTTGTTTGTCCTGCCCCAGTGCATCACCTCACACTTATTCGGATTAAATTCCATTTGCCATTGACCAGCCTGTCTGACCAGCCCGTCTATCCTCCTGTAATCTAAGGCTATCCTTCTCACTATTTACCACCCCACCAATTTTCGTGTCATCCGTGAACTTACTGATCAACCCCCCTACATTCAAGTCTAAATCATTTATATATACCACAAACAGCAAGGGACCCAACACCGATCCTTGTGGAACCCCACTGGACACAGGCATCCAGTCACAAAAACACCCCTTGACCATCATCCTCTGCTTCCTGCCACTCAACCAATTCTGGATCCAATTTGCCAAATTGCCTTGGATCCCATGGGCTCTTATCTTCATTATCAGTCTCCCACGCGGGACGTTATCAAAAGCCTTGTTGAAGTCCAAGTAGACTACGTCAAATGCATTGCCCTCATCTACACACCTGGTCCCTCTTCAAAAAATTCAATCAAATTGGTCACTCATGACCTCCTCTTAACAAAACCATGCTGACTGCCCTTGATTAATCCCTGCTTCTCCAAGTGTAGATTAATTCTGTCCCTCAGAATTGCTTCCAATAGTTTCCCCACCACTGAGATTAGACTGACTGGCCTGGTTTATCCCTTCCTCAATAAACTGTACCACACTGGCTGTCTTCCAGTCCTCTGGCACCTCTCCTGTGGCCAGAGAGGTATTGAAAATTATTGCCAGCACCCCTATCTCCTCCCTTGCCTCACTCAACAGCCTGGGATAAATCTCCAGGCCTGGATGAAATGTATGTTCAAGCCTTACGTTTAAGCCTGCCAGACCACTTAGAACCTCCTCCCTTTCTATGCTAATTTCTTCAATTATATCACAATCCTTCTGCCTGATTTCCATACCCACGTCATCCCTCTCACTTGTGAACACCGACACAAAGTATTCATTTAGAACCCTACCTACGTCTTCCAGCTCCACACACAAAGTACCACTATGGTCCTTAATAAGGCCCTACTCTTTCCCTAGTTATCCTCTTACTCTTAATGCACTTGTAAAATAGTTTTGGATTTTCCTTTATTTTACCTGCCAATGTTTTTTCTCCCTTTTTGCTCTCCTAATTTCCTTTTTAGGTTCCCCCTACACATTCTATATACCTCGACGGCTTCCACTGTTTTGAGCCCTCGATATCTGCCATAAGCCTCCCTTTTTCTCTTTATCCAATCCTGTATATCCCTCGACATAAATGGTTCCCTGGATTTGTTGGTCCCATATTTTGTCTTTACTGGAATATGTTGGCCCTGTTCTCTCCCTATTTCCTTCTTGAATGAGTCCCACTGCTCTGACGCATATTTACCTAAAAGTAGCTGCTCCCAGTCCACTCTGGCCAAATCATATCTGATCTTATTAAAATCGGCCTTCCTTCGGATTTCTAGCCCATCCTTGTCCTTTTTGATAACAACCTTGAATTTAACGGAGTTTTGATCACTATCTGCAAAACATTCCCCTGTACCTCTCGCCCGGCTGCATTCCCTAAAATTAAATCTGGGACCGCCCCCTCTCTTGTAGGACCCTCTACGTACTAGCTTAAAAAGCTCTCCTGGATGCATTTTAAGAATTCCGCTCCCTCTAAACCTAACACACTATGACTAGTCCAGTTAATGTTGGGGAAGTTGAAATCCCCCACTATTACTATGGTATTATTTTTACACTTCTCTGAAATTTGCCTCCATATCTGCTCTTCTATTTCTCTGTTTGGGGGCCTATAGTACACTCCCAGCAATGTGACTGCTTCTTTTAAAAGTTCTACTATAAATCTCAGAGCGAGAATCATACCCCCTAGACCAATGAGCCAACATCAGTATGACCTGATCATTTATCTCATTGCGGAGTGCAAATTGGCTTTCGCATTTCTCAGCATTACAACAGTGCTTAAACTTCAATGGCTACATGGCACTTGGGGATGCTCCAAGGTCAGGAAAGGCACTAATTATATAATGAGAACTCTTTCATCAGTGCAATAGCTACATTGGTCAGCAATTGAAGAGTTGAGATGCGTCCTCAGCCTGAGCAGAGACAAAAGGCAATTCTATTTTTGTAACACACTATACCAACATTCATGCAGACCATATCGTTAAACTCCCACTATGTGACAATACAAAAGAAATGATTACGACAGCACTCATCAGTTAGCGCTTGATCCTGAATCACTGTTAAAATCATTTATATATCATAAAAAAAGGAAAGACTGAATTACTTCATATCTCCATTAACATTTAGATTTTCCAAAAGCGATGAGTTATCTCTGAATGTCAGGTGTATTCAATTATTTCAGTTATGAAAGTACATAGATTTAACATCCAGAACAAAGTTGCAATATCGGTGGGCATGTTTCAGAAATCTCAGCAATTCACATCATTAAAGGTTGGCATCAACAGCGCCAGACTGTTCTCAGGCCTGATGACAAACCAGGCTCCAGCTTTTCAAATATCCATCCCTGCCCTAAGACTGAAATGGCAACAGACACCAAATCAAATCTTAATCTAAGATTTGGACTTTTTAAAGAAAGGAGAATAAAAAACTTGGGAACTATTTGACCTGTGGTTATGCAGCTTGGTTAGGGATAGAACAACAGCATTTATTAACCCCTGCCCGGCCACCACAGACACACACAGCCACCGCGCCACACACACCCCACCCACCTTAGAACAGAGAAGGATAGAGATATACAAAATTATGACGGGCATAGATTGGAAGAACTTTACCCCTTAGTGGATGTGTCAATAGCCAGGGAGCATAGATTTAAGGTAAGGGGTAGGAAGTTTAGAGGGGGTTGGAAGAAAAATGTTTTCACCCAGAGGGTGGTTGGAAATCTTGAACACTGCCTGAGGAGGGGGTAGAGGCAGGAACCCTCAACATTTAAGTATTCAGATGAGCACTTGAAATACTATAGCATATAGGGATATGAGCCATGTGCTGGAAAATGGGATTAGAATAGATAGGTGCTTGATGGCCAGCATGGACATGATGGGCCAAAGGGCCTGTTTCTGTGCTGTATAACTCTATGACCATATTTAAAGTCCAGCCATACACACACAGACACACTCTCTCTCTCTCTCTCTCTCTCGGGGACACAATATATGGGAAATCTTCAAGGCTGTCTCTTGATGGTTTAATATCAGTAGGAGCTTTACAATCAGGTTTTTTGAGACTAATTTAAATTGCTCCATTGAATTGTGCTGAGCAGATTACAGACATGAAATGAAGCCCATTAAATTTTCAGATGCAGCGCCTCAGTCATAGCCAAAATGTTTTAAAATATCTTGTGTCAATAAGAGATTCTGAGTAGATGCAGTTCAATTGCAGGAAGGGATGGTTTGTGTATTCCTACCAGTAACCCCCTACTCTACAGCCCCGATTCCCAGAAAACAGAGTCAAAACCCAGAGGCAAATATTAAACCACGCCTAAATGGAACGGAATTCTACTGAAAATACTTGGGAGTGTCACTGTGACAGATAATGCTAAAAATAAACATCTGTACCAGCTCAGATTACTCGGCACATCAAACAACAGAACTCATTTCAATTCCAACAACCAGAGGAGGCCATTCAGCCTCAAACTTGTTTTGCCATAAGATCTTGGCTGACCTGTACCTTATGGTGAAACTATTTTAGTTCTTACCAAAAAGGAGAGTGAGGAAATTATAAGAAACTAGTTCCCGCAAAAGAATTCTTTAAAAAAATTCTTGCTCAAGTCATATTTAAGATTAAAGCAGCAACATGCCATTATTAATCTCCAGTCACAGTTGAGCTCTCAGAACAAGTCATTTACCCCCAGGTTTGTGCTAGTAGTCATAACAGCACAGAAGGCCATTCATTCCATCATATTTATGCCAGTTCCCCAAAGAGCAATCCAATCAATCCCATTCTCCTGCTCTACCTCCATAGCCCTGCAAGTTTATTTCCCTCAAATGCCTATTTCCTTTCAAAATCAAATCATTCTTCATATCACTTCCACCACTCTCGTAGTAAGCGAGTCATTACTACCCACTAAAAGTTTTTCCTCACACCCCCCTTACCCAAAATCTTCAATCTGTATCCCCCCCATCCATGTACCATCAGCATATGGGAGCAGCTTTTCTTTGTCTACCTTATCTAAGCCTGTCATAATCCTATGCACCTCAGATCACCCATCAATCTCCTTTGCTCCAAGGGCAGCAACTCCAAGTTCTCCAACCTATCAACTTTTAATTAATTTTTTCCATTCCTGGAACCACTCTTCTCTACACCCTCTCAAGGTCCATCACACCCTTAGCAAGGTAGAAAGTTTTAATTGAGCTTCATTCGGACTCTGATCAAAATGGTGCGAGTTTCTATGACAGTTCACCATCTGCAATATTTTCTGGTTGTGAGGAAAGAAAATGCACCAAGGAGCAGAGACTATCTCCCACCTCAACTTATATTTCCACTACTGACCTAAAATGCACACGCTACATCTAAATCCTTTCACCAACACCAACATCACCCCTCAACAGTGGCGGGGGTGTGGGAAAAGAACTCTGTGGTTTCAAAATGAACTTCGTTAAATCAGAACTCATAAACTGAAATTTCCTTAAACAATTTTTTTTCAACTCCAGATAAGGCTGAATAAACATATCAAGTGCTTCAAGGACTGATAAAAGCAAAATACTACTGATGCTGGAAATCTGAAACGAAAACAGAAAATGCTTTCCCTCCTCACCGTCCAAGGGCCCAAACACTCTTCTCAGGTGAAGCAATGCTTCACTTGCATCTCCTTCAATTTGGTCTACTGTATTCACTGCTCCCAGTGCAGCCTGTTCTACATTGGAGACACCAAACGCAGGCTGGGTGACCACTTTGCGGAACACCTTCAGTCTGCCCGCATACATGACCCAGACTTTCCCATCGCTTGCCATTTCAACACACCATCCTACTCTCATGTGCACATGTCCATCCTTGGCCTGCTGCAATGTTCCAGTGAAACCCAATGCAAACCGGAGGAACAGCACCTCATCTTCCAATTAGGTATTTTACAGCCTTCCGGACTTGACATTGAGTTCAACAACTTTAGACCATGAACTCTCTCCTCCATCCTCACCCTCTTTTTTTATACCCTTTCTTTCAATATTCATTTTAATTTTTATTTATCTGCTTATTTTTATTTATTTTCATTTTTATTCATAGTTTTATCCCCACCTTTTATCCTATTTTCAATCTTTTTCCCCCATCCCACCCCACCCCCACAAGGGCCATCTGTTACTTGTTCATGTTGCTCTTTCCAGAGTGCTTACCCTTATCCTATTATCACATTCTACTTTCTGACTTTAATGCCACCATCAGTACCTCCTTTAGCCCTTATCACTACCATTAACACCCCCTTTGTCCTTTTGTTCTGACATCTTTGTTAATCTCTCCTTTGCCTCCACCTATCACTAGCCTTCCATCCAGCTTCACTTGCTCCATCCCCCTTAAACAGTATAAATTTCAGCACAACTTTACTTCTCTTTAGCTCTGATGAAGTCATATGGACTCGAAACATTAACACCGTTTTCTCTCCACGGATGCTGAGTTTTTCCAGCATTTTCTGTTTTTGCTTCAAGGACTGAATTAGCTAACAATCACCAGAAGTATTAGGTAGATGCCTGACACCCTAAAGCATTGCAAGCCTCATTCTACTAGGCTCCCTTCCCCTCACGGCCACCAAGCAAGGCTTCTGCCAATGCTACAAGACTCTGAACTCCCTTCTCAGTGCTCCTGAACCCCACATCCACTCTACAGCTTCTTCAACCCCATTCCAGAATCTCCCTCCAACTTTTTCCCATGCCTGTTAATCTGCCAGATCACCATTCCAGTGCGCTCCGACTGTCCCCAACACTGTACATCTAGGACTTTTTAATAATCAAGACTTTTTTTGCAGGACCTACCCAACACTTCCAATAGCCCTAGACCCAACACTATTAAAAGTACTGCTAGGTAATGAGGTCTCATCCTAGTACAGCCAGGCTTCCTCGTATTCCTAGGGCCACATATTGAAGCAGCAATATCTCTGATGAAACTAGTTGGCATAAAATTTGGTCCCATGATATCCCCTATTAAACATGAGCAATGTGAAAGATGTCAGCTAGTATTGCGTCAAAAGTCCTTTACCCTTCCACTAAATGTCATATTTATTTTTTGCGATGCCTATCTCAGTCAAAGTTCAAACATACAGTAACAGAAATTGCTGAATAAAGACCAAGGTCTATCTGGTTCACCTACTACAGCCTGCAGTCACATGATACAATGATAATGAAGCTGTGGACTAACCATGATAATCAATCTCCATAAGTCTACAGCAGATCCAGAACACAAGGTGAGGAACATCTCAGTGGTGGAAAGCTTCGAGGACCATAGGTTCTAGGCTCACCTGTTCTTCCCAAACACATTACACATACCATGTCTTGTCTCAAATTACTAACATACTGTACCTGTAACCCAAAATAATATTTTCAGAACAGTATTCGCATTTGAATGAATCAGAACAACCCATCTCCACAGTGTATCCCTAGAGCGCCTATTCCATAGATTGACCACTCACTCACTGAAATAACATTTGCATGAATGAGTTTTGAATTTAGCCCCCCGACCCCCACCTCACTCCAACATCGCTGTTGTACTTCTGACTGAATCCTTTAAGCTTGGTCTCCAAGACAGGAGGCATTGCTGCTCACTTAATTCTGGACCTCCAGTGCAAGGCAGCTGGTGCTGTTTTAACTCCAGCATGACCCACCTCAGAGCTTTGCAAGTCAGGTCGATGGCCCAGAGCGCTCTGCCATAATGGAGCTTGATCTGATGCAGCCAGTTGTCTTCACTGGTACTCCAACGTTCCTTCCAACCCTTGCCCCCACCTGAACCTTAATCTTCAAGGCTTCATACATACCTACGGCTAACTAAGTAGCTTTGAAAAACTTTGAGAATGTGTCTGGCTAAGAATGCAGTCTTGGTGACTGCAGAGCAGGGAAGGGTACATTAGGTGTGAATGATCAGTTGGCGGGAGTCATTTCTTAAAAATATTCAGCCAGCAGTAACAGAAGAAACTCTGCTGTTGCACTTAAATTTGGTCACTGCTGCATAAAACTCTTCTAGGCAATGAATAGAATGGATTGTGAAACCTTGCTTCTTATAGCATCTCCTTCCATTCACAAAGCCAAGCAGCCACACCTCATTCCCAACCCTCTTAATTGTGTTTAATTACATGCAGGTGGTGGGGATTAATTGGAGGGTTTGACTTGAGCACAGGAAGAGAACTTCCAAACAGAACTGGACCATAGTTTCAGGAGGTGTATACTTGTAACGTTCAACTCTAAGTGCTGGACTGAGTAAGTCCAGTACTATTTTCACCAACCGACTTTCTCGACTAGAACACCCTCTGCTCTCAAGAAACACTCTGCCCCCTGGCTACCACCACTATCAAATCACCACACTTTTCTCAATAGCCCTCTGCAACCTACTTTCTATAATTACCTCTCCCACCAGGATTCTCCTTCCAGTAATCCCCCACTCCCCAATACACCCACATCTTGCCACTGGCATTGCAACCTACATCAGCCCATCCAGCCTCTCACCATTACCAACCACATCTAGTGCTCCACCCATCAAACATTGTAATTAATCAAACATTTGGTAGAAAGGTCACAGATTCAGTTTCCACTGAAATTGCTGCAGTGATATTTTCAGAAGGGGCACTTTGTTCATTATTTTTTCAGGGGGTGGGGGCTCCTAGATTATGTTTCATGTCCCTTGCCAAAGAAAAAATTGAATCTTAAGACATTTTATCCTACATTAAATTTCTTCCAGTTTGTGTATGGCTTCATGAGAATAAACTCCATTTAGTTGGACTGTAAACAGTGCATAAGTGGTGTAACTTATTTACAAAATACCCAGAATGTACAAAACTACATAGGAAACACTAAGCCATGAAGTTACTGCAGCATTGGTCATATCAGTGTTGGAAGTGTAATCTTACTCCTCTCTCCATTATTTTAAATCGATATTAGTTTCATTTACTTTAAATGACAAGCACCTCTGTTCTAACATTACTCTTTTGTCATTTTAATTATGTTCATCTACTAATATCACCAAGTCATTGCAAAATGCGTCCCTAATAATGTTACACATCAATGGTAGCTTTTCATTAGCTGAATGCTGCAGATTGGTATACCCAACGTACCAGAGTATATTCTGTATATCTTGTACATACCAATAATTGTGAACCCAAATATACTAACTCTTCCCACAGTAGTCTAGTAAAGGTACATGATATTCAATGACCACAAAACAGCAGCCATTGCAATGCATAGTTCAGTGGTACCTTCTACATTCCTTCTGACTTTAAGGCAAGGAGTCAAGAACCACCTGAAACTTGAGCACATAATTCAGGCAGACATTGAGAAACATTAAATAGTGCCCTTTCTGTCCTCTTGGCAAAAGATAAAAAGGATCACGTGGCATTATTTCAAAGAGCAGGAGAACGTCCCTGATATCTTGGCCAATATTTACCTCCTCATTGCTGCTTATGGGATCTTGCTCTGCATACATTTCCTACATTACAAAAGTAGCTACTCTTCAAAAGTACTAAACTGGTTGTGAAGCACTTTGGGACATCCCAAGGTTGTGGGGAACTATAAATGCAAGACCTTTCCTGAAAGGGTGATTAAACAGCCCATCCACTATCCCACTATACGGACACCACAGGATTTTCCCCAGTTTATTTTTAAAGGGGGGGTACAACTACAAAGACCATTCGCTAAACATCAGTGAAAGGCAAAATAATGAAACTATTCTCCATAGCAACCTGGAGTCCAAAGTTGAAATAGGAACGTTTTTGCATTTTACTATATCAAGTTAGGATACAATACAATGGATTTAAATGTTGGCTACAACCAGTGACAGCCATGAGGTCCTTATTCTTCACTCTGCAGCCAACTAGGTGAATGGGTCAGCATTCCCAAACAATGTATTTTTCTACTTTTTCACAGGATGTGGGCATTGCTGGCTAGACCAGCATTTATTGCCTATCCCTAATTGGCCCTTGAGGTGGTGGTGGTGAACTGGCATCTTGAACCGTTGCAGTCCATGTGGTGTAGGTACACCCACAGTGTTGTTAGGAATGGACTTCCCAGATTTTGACCCAGCGCCAGTGAAGGAATAGCAATATATTTCCAAGTCAGAATGGAGAGAGATTTGGAAGGGAACTTGAAGGTGCAGGTGTTCCCATGCATCGCTGCCCCTGTCCTTCTAGGTGGTAGAGGCTGCAGGTTTAGAAACATTGCATCAGATTGCTAGAGAAATATAACTGGAATGTAAATTCTAACATTGAGTTGTTACTATTTACACCCTATTATAAAAATGCTTTATTTGGCTGTTTATTTCCTTTGTTCTTTGAAGACGTTTTGGTGAGTTTTGGCAATGCATATTGTATACGGTAGACAATGATGCCACTGTGTGTCAGTGATGGAGGGAACGAATGTTTAAGCTACTGGATAGGGTGTCAATCAAGCAGGCTGCTTTGTCCTAGATGGAGTCCAGCTTCGAGTATTGTTGGAGCAGCACTCATCCAGGCAAGTGGAGAGTATTCCATCACAATCCTGATTTGTGCCTTGTAGATGGTGGACAGGCTTTGGAGTGTCAGGAGGCGAGTCACTCACCAAGAATTCCCAGCCTCTGACCTGCTTTTGTAGCCATAATATTTAGATGGATGGTCCAGTTCAGTTCCCTTTCAAATGGTAACACCCAAGATGTTGATAGGAATTCAGCGATGGTAATGCCATTGACTGTAAAGGGAAGATGGTGAGATTCTCTCTTGTTAGAGATGGTCATTGCCTGGCACTTGTGGTGCAAATTTTTTTTATTCATGGGATGTGAGTGTCGCTGGCTAGGCTAGCATTTATTGCCCATCCCTAATTGCCCTCAAGTTGGTGGTGAGCTGCCTTCTTGAACCGCTGCAGCCGATGAGGTGTAGGCACACCCACAGTGCTGTTAGGGAGAGTGTTCCGGGATTACTAGCCACTTATCAGCCCAAACCTACATGTTGCCTGAGTCTTGCTTCAGTATCTGGGCAGTGGCAAATGGCACTGAACTTTCATCAGCAAACATTCCCCCACTTCTGATGTAAATCATTGAGGAACCTAGATCTTTCTTGTTTGTTTCATTGCTTGACTTAATGGCTCAAGTCAAGCAATTGCTGCCTGCAGTATTTGAAATGTTAACTGCTGCAGATTGACTGCAAATGAACAATTTTAGCCTCTCAAAGGAAGGGGAGAAAGCAACAAGTATTCATACATTAACACCTCATCTCTTGCAATCTGTTAAAAAAACTTCAAGGTTGTTTACAGACTCGTAAATTCCAGTTGTACTTGCTCAGTTTTAGTTCTGGCAGGAAGTCACCATTCCACGCATAAAGTGTAATTCACAGTCCACATCTGGGAAATCTACAAAAATCCTGATTACCAGTATCTACTGACAACCATTGTGGACCAATTCCAGTTTAATGTGGTGATTCAGTATCCTGTTGTATTTTGAATAATTCAGCACAGAAAGCAGCCATTCAGCCCATTGTTCTGTGCTTGATTGGAAAAAGGCATTATTTGGCACCATTACATCTGTAAGTAAACCTGGCCATGTAGTTTTAGCTTGCGAGTACAGGTGCAACTACCCTCTGTAGGAAGTACAATTCCCAAGAAGCAACATTGCACAACTAAGGGTTAATTGTTAATCCTAACCATACTAACCCATACATTGTACTGGTCTTGGCACTGTGGTAGCACACTTGCCCCGCCCAAGGCAAATGTCATGGGTTCAGGTCCCATTGCAAAGACTTGAAAATATAATCCAGGCTGACATGCCAGCACAGCACTGAGGGAGTGTCGCATTGTCTTTTGGATGAGACCTTAAAAACGAGGTCCTGTCTGCCCTCTAAGTTGAAAGTAAAAGGACACATGGGACTATTAGAAGGGCAGTAGAGTCCTCTCTGGCCAACATTCATCACTCAACCAACATCACAAACAGATGATCCATTAATTCATCATGTTGCTGTTTGTGGGAGTTTGCTGTCTTCAAATTGGTTGCCGTGTTCCCTATATTACAACAAAAAACCACTCTAATCGGTGCTCATTGGTTGGAAAGTGCTCTGGGATATTAAAGATCATGAAAGAAGCTATATAGGTGCAAGCCTTTTCCTTACTTGGGTCGGAAAAGAATGCAGGCTTTGATTCATGTAACTTGTGTCTCAAGCCATAGATGTTGGGTGTGAACTGTGCAAATCACTGCTTGGGATTTTGAAATAGGAGGTGTAATGTCAGATAGGGAGAATAGGTTGAACAAGTACTTTAGGGGTCAGTGCTCATTTCCAAATCAAAATTGCCAGTATAAGTGTGACGAACGTCATGAACACAGTAAAAGAAGAAAGAGATGGAGTTAAAAATTCACAGAATGTCTTAAAAGTCAGTAATGCAATTAGGCAAATGAATAGGAAACCAAAGTTAAAAGTGACATGTATTGTGAAATAAGTTAGCCACCAGCCACAGGTGACTAATTGGGAGTCTAGATGTGGCTAATTGAATTTGATTGGCGACAAATAGAAAAATGAAGAGATACTGGTGTTAGTCATGTGATCTTGGTCATTCAGTATATACATGAGAAATTTAACCTTTTTGTGCAGTTGCTGGTAAAAAGCAGTATGCCCGAGTGTTTTTTGGTCGTTCAGCACTTCACTTTTCAGTTCAGGATTGGTGGGTGATTGTTATTACATAAACATATGCATGAACAACACGTACCTGAACTGAGAGTCTGTGAAGATGCTCGATTAAAATTTGTGTCACCCTAAAGCAGTGTTGGTGTAACCTTTCCTGTGGCTAGTCAACGATTTCTATTGCACATCAAAATAAGAGAGTCTCAGTAAATAATGAGTGAAGTAGAATTAAACTGGACACCTGGAGAAGAACAGCTGAGAAAGAAAATGGGATGCTGGGATATAATCAAAGTAATAGTTAAATACAAATCTAGAGAGGTCACATTGGGAGCCTAAGATGCATGAGTGAGTGTTCTAGAATGCAGCTCCATTCAATTCTGGCCACCTTGGCACAAAAAGGACAGACATCCATAGGAAGGGGTGTAAAGAGCAGTTACAGGAACAATTCCAAATAAAGAGGGTGAGTTGTGAAGATCAGGCAAGCTCAGCTTCTAAGGGCCAAGAAAAAGGGGAGAGAAAGCCAACAAGTTACCTTGTTATATGTTTCAAACGTCAGGCAGTAGGACCAAAGTTCATAAACTGAAGCTACTAAAATGTACATCTAGAAATTAAATGTTACTATTGACTTATTTATTCAAGAGGGTGTTAATTGTTTGGAATAACCAGCAGTTAGTAGAGTTAAGCCATTTGAGGCATTCAGGATAGAGTTAAATGCAAGGCTGTCAGATATTAGAAGGATAAACTCCAGTCATATGGTGTCTCATCTCATCCTCAGCTGGATAACTGCACTAATGCTAAACGCAGAATTCAAAATCCTTTGCACTGAGCTACTCGATTAGGTAACAAATGGTGCAGATGTGAACTTTTCAACAGACCAAATTATCCTGCCAAGCCCAGCAGGCAACAATAGTGCCAGAGGAAATCAATAGCAAGGAATGTCAAGTTATGGAAAGAGAATTATCCACAGAATTTAATTCCTTTTTATTTAAATTGTAATATTGGCTGTCTCGCAGCAGAGCACATTGGTGTACTGACTGAGTGCTCCCCCTCCAAGAACATCTCAGGAAACTTGACAAAAAGGTGTATTCTGTGCAGGAAGTAAAGATATATTGGGGAAAAAAACAAGTTTTTTTTTTTAAAAAGGGAGGTTTTTGACGACGTGGAATAGGTAACTAGGTGGTAGTTTTGGAAGAGAATGGCAAGATGAGGGTATGGAGGGGAAAGGCCACCCTCCATTAATGAAGCTGAGGGGCCATGTAGTAAGAAGTCACCTAGAATTGAGGAGTGTAGGTACAGAAGATCACCCAAATAGACTTTGGTGAGGCCGCTGGGCTATCGACAGACCGATCATATGTCGATATGCTTGGAGTTAATAGCGACGTCAGGCAAGTCAGAGAGGTAAATCTTATTTATAAAAAATGACTAAATTAACACAAGTCCTCCTTCACTTTCAAGAATATAAACCTGTTTCTCACAAGGTTTTCAATTTGCCTTTTACATGCAAGATCCTCCAACTTATCTCATAGGTTCCACTTGGGAGAAAAGTGGCCTCTCATATCACATTGAATTACTGCAATATGCTTAATAGCAAGCAATTAAAAAAGTGGAGCATCAAATACAAACTAAACTAACGATGATGTTTTATATTTTTTAAACAGCATTTTAGACCTCCGCTCCGGTATGTTACTATGGAGACTATAACAACAACCTTTACGACATTGCTTCAAGACAGGTTTTAACTAGCTCCTAAATTCACTTCACCCAACTTTGAGTTTTGAAGAACAAAAAAAAAACCACCTAATTTTTTTCTACAGGTTGGGCCCTTGATGAGATCACATTGTGGTTTGAGAACTTTACGTGGAAGGGAAAGTTGATGATGGAAAGAGAGGAGAGGAAAAAGAGGTCACAATTAGACATAGTTAATAAGCCATTTTTAGTATGGGCAAAACGGGGAGGGGATTTTGACAAGGCTGGAGGAATGAGGGGATTGCTTGAGGAAAGGCAAGTTGAGACAGCTGCAAGTGCTGCATCTTTGGTTTTTTTGAGCAGGCGATATGGTTGAATGTATAGTTGGGCCAGGTGGCCATCAGATAAAATAATATAAAATAAACTAGTAAGCCACTCGCAAATCTTTTCTATTTTGTGCATTAATCACCATTTGCTGGTGATCTTTGAGATCAAGAACCACTGCCAGTGTCAGGATACCCTGATCCGACAATCATCATCTCAATAACTAAGCCCTCAAGCAGAACATTTTTAGATTTGGATGCCACAGTTAACCCATAGCCCAACTGAAAGAGAGAAGACCCTTTTTGAGACAATGGGGTCCCACATCCGCTTATTGGTTCTAGTACTTTATGGCAGTGAACAGAATAGTTCAGGATATTTGTTGTACCTTTATTGGTATATTTTAAGCTCCTGGAAAGCCTGAAAAAATTCTAGACATGACAGATTAAAAGGACGTTTGATTGTCTGTCAGATGATATACCCTGGTATAATTGAACATGCTTGAAAGCCATGGCATATTTTAGTGTCAATCATATCCATTTTAAAAAATGGTACATACTGTTGACGTTAAAAATTCCAACCCTTCACTTCCTCACAAATCTCCTTCGTTCCTTTAAAGGAAGGTTTGATTTGGACCTCAAAGATCCAAAATGAATCTCGTCTGCATGGCACTGTTTTCAAATAGGTGAAAACATGACAGCAGGCTATCCAATTGAGGTACTTAGTATGCCCAATAATGGTTCCCCGGCTCTTTTTTTTGTTAGTCAAAGTGTCAGAGCCCCTGGGAAGTCCCAGGTATGATGGCTTTTCAGCCAAGGCAGGAAGTGTGGTGGGAGCAGGCAGAAACTGTATAACATGGAACAACAACATTGCAGGGCTGAACCTGAATGATTGCCTAGGATAACAGATTGCGGTCAACTTGATCGCACAAGTTGACTGTACCACATTCTCCAATTTTATTTGTATATTGCTGAGCATGTGCTGTGGTTTTGGCCACGTACAGTACTGACACATGAACATACCGGCACAACTCTCCTCCAGACTCAGTCAGCCTTTCCAGGGATGAACAGAAGCCATAATATGTAAGGAAGTCCTAGGTTCAATACCCATTATTGTGTGAGTACAAACCCTACAATCGGCCTCGCTGTCCCTCTTGGCTAGGAAGAAACTAAGAAAAACAGAAGCAAAATATGTGGATGCTGGAAATCAGAAATAAAAACAGAAAACGCTGGAAACACTAAGTCTGGCAGCATCTGCCTTGACAGAAACAGAGCTAATGGGTTGAATTTTCCCAGTCCATTGGTGATAGGAGGGAAGAGGGCTGTAATAAAGTGGGCTGTAATAAGGTGGGCAGAGGTGTGGGGAGGGGACCCATTTAATGGGTTAATTAAGAGGGAGACAGAGTAGCTATAATGTCACTGGACTAGTAATCCAGAGGCCCAGGCTAATGCTCTGGGGACATGGGTTCAAATCCCATCTCGGCAGCTGGTAGAATTTAAATTCAATTAATAAATCTGGAATATAAAGCTAAGTCTCAGTAATAGTGACCATGAAACTATCAATTGTTGTAAAAACCCATCTGGTTCACTAACTCGATATTGGAAAGATTCCTTTTTAAATGTTAAAACCAACTAGGAAAGGGGTTTAGGGAAAGCCAAGAACAAAAGAGTCAGGAAGGGCCTGGTGAGAAAAAAAATGCCCTTTAGGGAAGGAAATCTTACCTGGTCTGGCCTACATGGGACTCCAGAACCACAGCAATGTGGCTGATTAACTGCCCTCAGGAATGACCTAGGAAGCCACTCAATTTAAAGGGAAATTAGAGATGGGAAACAAATCCTAGCCCTGCCAGGTGATACCCACATGCCATGAAATAAGGGCTACTTTCCATCCGTGTGGGCATTTTGCAGTGGGTTTTGGGGAGGGTAAGAGGCGCATGGGACTCTCCTTGATAGGCAACATGTGGCCCATAGAGGTGCCCTTGCAGCCTGGCCCCCTCCTTCCCACAATCAAGCTCACCATTCTTTAAGGGCATCCTATCATTTGAGGCACCCTCGTCATTGTGATGCAGCCTCAGCAGTTCCCCCACTAGCACTGCCTACTTGGGCCAGCTTCACCGGCTGTCCCTTGATTCGAGGGTGATGACTACTCAAGGTCGCAAGTTTCTGCCATGGGTCTTCATGTGACTGTACAGCCGATGCTTGACCCAGAGATCTTTGGGCACATGGGACAGAATATCTGGACTGGAGGATTTGCTTCCTATTTTTTCCTCACTGATGCCTCCATGCCTCAACATTTCTTCCTTTGACCATGAAGATGGTGATCCTGCACTGCATGGCTCCCCACCCAGGAGAAAGTGAGATAGCCTATTTTTAGGGCATCTTTTCTAGCTTTTTCTCGCCATTTGGGGTGAGCAGAGGGTACCCTGAAGAGGACAGCTTAGTCACAGATGCTGCTGCCCAAAGACACCTCTGTTCTAACACAGGTGGCCAACAATCTTCATGCAACTGTCACCTGGGTGCATATTCTTGACCAGGGGCTCCCAAGTTCACAGCCCTTTCCCCATTGCCAGCTCTCCACCACCACATGACTTGGCAAGTGGGCTGTAGAAGAAGCCTGGAGACCTTCAAGCAGGACCCTTGACAGGTTGGTGGTCAGATTTCAGTGACATGTCAAACCACAATGACCTAAACCACGTTGCCACTACAACCATCTGCCACCTTCACAGCCAGTGAGAGAAACAGACAGTCTCCCTTCACCTGTTCTGCCATGAAGGACCTTTTGGACTGCATTTTGTCTCGCCCCATCCACCCTCCTACAACTTGCCACCATGGGTGGCCCTACCAGGAGCAAGGAGCTCCCGATGACACTACTCAAGGGATCATCAGAGTGCACAAGCCTCTCATACTAACCTATGAATTTGGAGTAGGCCACTCAGCTCCTCGAGCCTGCTTCGCCATTTCAGTAAGATCATGGGCTGATCCAATTGTAACCTCACATTCCCACCTACCCCCAATAAACAAGGGGATAAGAGGTTATCAAGAATCTATTTACCTCTGCCTTAAAAATATTCAAGGACTTTGATTCCATTGCCTTCTGAGAGCTCCAAAGACTCGCAACCCACAAAAAATTTCTCATCTTGGTATTAAATGGGCAAGGCCTTATTTTTAAACAGTGACCTTTAGTTCTAGATTCTCCCACAAGAGGAAACATCCTTTCCACATCCACCCTGTTAGGTCCCCTCAGGACCTTATGTTTCAATCAAGAGGCCTCTTCCTCTATAAACTCCAGTAGATACAAGCCTCACCATGTCAAAGTGGCGATCCACAGAGGCAGCTCCTGGGGATGAAATGAACAGCACCTCCAGTGGCAGGCTCCAGCCACCACCAGCAAAATGCTGCCTCAGGGTCCTGCCACTCAGCCTCAGCGGCAGGACTTCAAGACCCCTGAAAAATTCAGCACAATGTTGCATTCTGTGTCCTTAAAGAAAGGCTCTGCTTGTAGAATTCCCACTGTTGTTTTTTTATGGAGTTTCCTGTGCTCAAATTTCCCTATGGCTCCACCTTCATCGCCACAGTACTCCAAGATCTTTGCATACTTACAATTCTATCCTCCATCCTCCCAACCCCGACAATTTCTTTCACTGCAACACTAGAGGCAGCATTCAGTCATCTAGGCCCTAAAAGTTCCCTTGCAAACCTGCCCACCCTTCTCTCTCCCCTTTTGACACTCCTTTAAATCTACTTCGCCACCAGGGCATTTGGTCTCCCTACCACCACCAACCCCCTACGCCATCCCAATATCCCCTCCTTCTTTGACTTGGTGTCAATTTTAGCCTGATTTAATAGAAGGTGCAACATAAATGCAAATCATAGTTCCATCATCACCACCAATTAAAATGTCTGTTATCCTCAGGCAAGGACATGATTCGACTTGATTGTGACATCACCTCCACAGTTGAACAGCTGTCAACACCCACCAACAAAACATTATTAGTGTCTGGTGAAGCACGCCCAGCAAGAAGTCAACTCTCAAATCTGTCTCCTTTGGAATGATCATGATTTTTACCAAACCTCAAATCAATCCTCTCATCTCCCCGACATATACTGGCAGGCACGTTGTTTCTGTACCTCCTGCTTCTCTCAGCTGCTCTTTACTTTCCACCTCCAGCTGCCACCTCATCCCTGCCTCTGCTTCTCTTTCTGCGTCTGCAAAGCAAACCATTTCAGTACAGGGATAGGAAAACAAGTCAAAGAGAGAGGTTAAGATGTCACATATCCAACGTAAAGTCTACTAAAAGTGAAGAAGAAATAAACAAGGCGCTAAAGCGCAAAATCAGAGTCTGTAAATATTGCTTTACCTGTTGACCGGTTAAAATATTTATTCAGAATCAGAAGCAAAATAAATTCTCGCTCTTGCCCCCAAAAAAATGCTGCACAACATGGATTAATAGTCACACACACACTGTGAGCACATGAACAAGAGCACAGCATAGAACGAAATAAGAACTCACATTCACACATGGACTTTAATGGCCTCAGGATGTCCCAAAGTACTTTACAGCCCATGCAGTACTTTTGAACCCATGAAGTATTTTTGAAATGTCGTCACTGTTGAAATGTGGCAGCCAGTTTTCATAAAGTGCTGTGTATGGGCTGTAAGGGGAACCTTCTTATAAGATTTCTTTGTACCTGTATCTGTTTCACTGCTTCTATTTAGTATTCAGCTCAAAATAAATCTAATAATTTAAACCTGTGAGCACTATTTGATGGCGCTGTATATTCCAGCTTTGTTAGGAGAATATGATGGGCATCCCATGTGTATTCCAGAGGTTGATACCCTATTGGAAAATAACTTAACCCTGCGCATGCCATTTCAGATAAGATGTATAAGAGAATCCACTAACACAAGGCACGAGTGCTGCCAGACAGTTTGAACTCTATAACACATATTTGGATGGTGCAAAATGTTGCACTTTCACAGTGCAGGAAGCAGTGGTTTCTTTTGCTTACTGGTTTCCCTCTACCCAGGAAGTCCCGTGCCCTAACAGTAGCTACCACTCCAATTAGTGTAACCATTACAACGTCTCTACAAAGTGATAGATGACCAGCTGAGGAGAGACATCCAGGGAAACAGGAGAGTCATGTGGCACAGCAGTGCTCTCTATAGAACACAACAAGGCTGGATGCCCACCTTCAAGAGGCAGGTGGCTGAGCAATTAATGTACCGCCCAATGTCAGAGAACAATCTGAACCCATTTGATGGTCGGCCCTCATCACATTTGCCTGGTCCACCTGTGGTGTTGTACTTTGAAACCTTAAAACATACTCTGCTGTGAGCACACTAGTACTATTGGCATCCTGTTTCCACCTCTATTGTGGCCCATCTACACATCTTTTCAGCTCATCTGCCAAAGCACTCATTCATGCCTCTGTTACCACTAGAGTTAACTATTCCAACATTTTCTTAGCCAGCCTCATACCCTGGTACCTTCCATGAACTTAAGCTTGTCCAAAACTCTGCAGTCCATTATCCAATTCTCATTCACACTAAGTTCCATTCACCCATCATCTGTGCACCCTGACCTACGCTGTCTTAGTCCACCAATGCTTCAATTTCAAAATTCTCATGATCAAACCCATCCACAATCTCACCTCCTTCCCATCTCAGAGGAGCCTGCGTTCCGGCTCTGTGCACCTTTCATTTCCATTACTCTAGCAATGGCAGCCAAACTCTAAAATCCCCCCTAAACCTCTCCCCCTCTCCTTAAGGACGCTCAAAACCTACTTTTCGACCAAGCTTTTGGTCACTTGTCCCAATGTCTCAGCTCTGTCACATTTTGACAATCCTATGTCACCCCTTGGGACAATTCACTGGGTTAGCAGTTAGACAATTTATTGAAATGCATGTTGCCATTGATATGCAGCCCATCACTTTCTGGGGTGCAGGGGTGGACAGGGGAGTCCAGTGAATCATCTGTTGCACATGGGTCTACAACAAGGGGAAAGTGAATGGCGAATGGAGGTTGGAGGGAAGAGTTTGGGTGGCATTTAAAGTGCAGGGATGGTTATCCTACTGCCCAAGTAAAAAGATGTCAAGTTCTTTATCATTTATTATTAATCAAACTTATGGTTTGACCATTTCCATCCCTGGGCAGTCTTACCGTTGAGTAGACATATTCTCAATGTCAAAAGAGCATTTAGATCATGTTGACTATATAGGACCTAGATCTATAATCGAGGCTCCTGCCTATTTCTGGCAGGTATGTGGCCACCTAAAATCGAAGCCCACCTGACAATGGCAAAGGCCAGGGAGTCAGTCGAGGCTTCTTTATCATTATTTTGGTTTAATCTGACCCCTTTTCTGTTGAGATAACAGGGCATTAGAGAGCACATCAGGGTCAATGTACCTATGGTTAAAATTGCATCAGTCCCGAAGAACAGTCATATTGGACTCAAAACATTAACTGTTTGTCTCTCCACAGATGCTGCCAGATGTTGAGTTTTTCCACTAAGTTCTGTTTTTACTTAAAATTACACCAATCTTTTCAAATACGAAATACTGCTGGACTGGATCAATAAATAACCTTCTGAACAAAGTATATTAGCCTGAACAGATGAAAAATGTTACTGCTCATGGCAAACAATGCACGTTGGAAATGTACACTAACTTATCAGAATTTATCAGTGAGGCTCCTTTTTAATATTTACATTTTAAAATGCACTTACATGCCTAAAATTTTAAATTGAACAAGACTACCTCACTACTGTGTGAGTTCTGATTATTTTATCCAAGAATGAAACAACTTTCAACATTTTTTTTTTTTTAAATGGTCACCAGGTTTACCCATTAAAAGAGGGAGTTGATTAGATCCTGATTGAGCCCAAGATTGCAATATACATGAGATATGGCGTCCAGTAACACACCCTGGTCAATCTAGTCTCCTGGACTAGCTTCCGTCACAGAGAGGATGGAGAGGAATTTTCCAGATCACCACCCCACAGCCTCACCCCCAAATTGGCCTTGGGATTTTGACCTGGTTTTCCAACTGTCCTGCATTCTAGGGAGCAAGAGATCGCTTGGCCTGATGCAGGAGATACCATAACTTTGTGGAAAAGGCTAAATGGACCAGCTCTTCTCTCCCTGTCCAATATTTTTGTATGCCCTTATGTTAAGCATACAGATTGAGAACTGCTGTTTGAAAAATCCCCAAAGGAAATTGCATTTGAATGACTGTGCCGAGTTTTGAATGTTCTCATCCCAAAACACTACACAGGAAAATGAAGCAGCCTATTTGCGCAAGGAAGATGCGCACATTTTCAATTTGTGCATGAGCATGAAAGTACATACTTACAAAACAGATTGTTGTGCTTCAAAAACACTAGCATTTACATTGTTTCCTTCTTGACCTCAATGTCCCAAGCACTTTACACGCAAGGAGTACTTCAGAAGTGTAGTAACTGTTGCAATGTAAGAAACAGCAGCCAATTTGCGCACAGCAAGCTCCCATAAACAGCAATGTGATAATGACCTGAGAAGTGATGCTGGTTGAGCAATAAATATTGACCAGGCAACTATGAATAACCCTGGCACCTGTGAATAGAGCAATGAGATCTTTTACATCCACCCAAGCATGTAAACGGGTCTTGTTAAATTGAGGGCACTCCCTAGATTATGCTCGCATCTCTGCAGTGGGACTCAAGCCCCCAACCATCTGGCTCACTGGTGAATCTTGTCCACTGAGCCACAGCTGACAACTGCCAAAAGAATAGCCAGTTAATCACTTAAGGTGCTGTTGGTTCGAATAATTAAAGACAACAGAACTGCCAAGTCATTCAGTCCCAGATACATGCATGGGACCTTGAGGTCACAGTTTAGTGAGCTTATTTTTTTTTTAAACTATATTTTTTATTGTAAATTAATGCAAGATTATCTTCCTACCCACGTCGTATATATTATTTAATTCCAG
The DNA here is from genome assembly GCF_017639515.1 of Carcharodon carcharias. Lineage (NCBI taxonomy): Eukaryota > Metazoa > Chordata > Chondrichthyes > Lamniformes > Lamnidae > Carcharodon > Carcharodon carcharias. The sequence goes on along the minus strand of NC_054479.1, from coordinate 87,744,007 downwards.
AAAAAAAATGAGGAGCAAGTAGCTTGTGAGTAATATCTCTAAATATAGATTGTGAAAGAGGGAAACAAAATTGTTTGACATTCACCAGGTTAAGCATGGAACATTCATCAGGAAGAATACAGCGAATAATTTAATTCATTAATCCTTTGATATTGGCTGCCCTTTTCAGTTTTCAACATTATGTGCATATCATTTACAAAAGCTAACATTTTCCGTTCTTTTCTAATGGCGAATAGCAAGCAAAGAGAGAGGGAGAAAGGGAGTTGAAACCATTAATTTCTCCATTACCATCAGTGCTGTGCACAGCAAGATAAGATGTGCAACAGGGCCAGGCTCAATCTATCACATCCTCACAGACTGGGATATTTCTCTACTTTGTACTTCACAAAGATTAGATAACTCACTGAAATTCAGGCTGGCTGTTAAGACCCAAGTGCAAGAGCTTAGGATTGTAAACTCAATGTTCAAACCATCGCACTTCAGCACAATCTAATGCCTTCCACATTAATGAACAGATGAAAAAACTTTCCAACGTGGTTCGGGATATTTACTTGGCATCAGTAGTTCAGTGGGTTGCACGTCACCTTGAACTAAGGTGGCCGTGGACTCAAGTCTCAGTGTCCAGTCCCCACCCTGCTTCCCTGCTGACCTCTCTGTTCACTGCCTGCTCCTGTTTTCCGGTGAGGATCAACACAGGCTTTCTTATCTTTCGATTCAGCAGCCTTCTGGACTCAACATTGAGTTCAACAATTTTAGATCATAACCTCTGCCACCACCTTGTTCCTTTCTTATTGTTTTGCTGGGATGGTCTCATCTTGTTTCTTTTTCTCCCTTCATGCTGCAATCAGATGTCTTTTTATGCAGCCATTCACACCTCATTTGGACACAACCCTTTGTTGCTTTACTACATCATTAGCACTCTTTGGCTGCTGCATCATGAAGTCTTTGTATTTAATGTCCCCTGCCTTCCACCCTATCACAGAACTTCTTCCTTTGTTTTTCCTGCCCCCCCTCTCCCCTCCCCCGAGCTTAGCTCCTCTTACATTGATAGCTTCCTTCAGTTCAGAGGAAAGGTCATAGGCCTGAAATGTTAACTCTTTCTCTCCACCAATGCTGCTTGGCCTGCTGAGTTTGTCCAGCATTTTTGTTTTTATTCCCGTCTCCAGAGGATTAAGCACATAATGTAGGCTGACACCCCAATGCAGTACTGAGGGAGGGCCGTAGTGTGGGGTGCCAGCTCTTGGATGAAATTTGAACAAAGCCTCATCTGACCCTTCAGGTGAACACAACAGATCCCCCTGTATTATTTCAAAGAGCATGAAATTCTCCCTAATGTCCCTGCCACTATTAATCCATTTCTACTCTTTCCACTAAAGTTAGGTTTAAAAAAGACAACTGGATCCCAATTTCCTACTAATACTACACAACTTTGCCCTGAATGAGATAGCAAACAGTTGGAATGACAACCTGTTCTCCTTTGTATCAGGTACACAGTACATTGAATCTGATAACATTTGTACTCTTTATATCATTGCAAACTTGCTTCTGTTAGAGCAAAAAAAAACCTGCATTTACTAGAGAATTAATTTGTATTGTAAACAGATGCCAGGCAGGAGGCCATCGCTGGGCTTAGCTCCCGGTGCCGGGCGAGGGACCATTGCCGAGCTGCTCACACTTAGTGGGTTTTTCTTTCATTTAGGAATTACACAAGTGAACATTATATTGGTTACGCCCTGGTGCCAGCCCCATTCCACACCCACTCGCTTCTCTCCAAAATACATTGCCATAACCTGCCACAGGTGTTGGAAGCACTTTGGACCAGGTACCATTCTTCACATGTAAACCCAAAACAGCAAATGCTTCAAGAGTTAGTCAATCTTCAGCCATTGTCCACAAGCAAACACACTCTTGACAATGGAGATCACTGGACATGACCAAGAACTGTTTTATCCTCATTTGTCATCCAAGGGCAGTGAGACTAATTGTATCACCCTTACTTGCACTGCTAACATCAGTTGCCACGACAGGGAATCAAATAACTTGTATTTATAGAGAGCCTTGAAACATAGTTAAGCATCCCAACGCACTTCACAGAGGCATTGTCAAAAAAATTTGATACCATGCCACATAAAGGAGATATTAAAAAACAGGTGACCAAAAGTTTGGTCAAAGATGTAGGCTTTAAGGGGTTTCTTACAGGAGGAAAAAATAGAGGCAGAGAGGTTTAGGGAAGGAATTCAAGAGCTTAGGGACTAGGAAGCTGAAGACACAGCCACCAATGGTGGAGTGATAACATCTCAGATGAACATGAGTGAGGCCAAAACTGGAGGAACAGATTTTGGAGAGTTGTTGAGCTGCAAGGGGTTAGAGATATGACGAGGCCATGGAGAGATTTGCAAACAAGGGCAAAAATTTAAAAATGGTCTCCCAGTCCAGCAGCAGCACAATGTAGGCCAGCAAGCTCGATTGTTCAGTCTCCATCCATAGAGATAAACTTTCATGTCATCACAGAATCCCAAAGAACATAAACAGCCAATAATGTGGATGGCATTAGTGGAGGAATGAATTTAGTCATGACATTGGGAAAATCAACACCTCTTCTTTGGATAGTGGCACAGGATCTTTTAATCCACCTGGAGGGGCAGGTAGGACTTTAGTTCAACATTTCATCTGAGAAACTGCAGTAGTCCCTCAGTCAGCCTGGCTTATTTGTTCAAGTCTCTGGTGTTGGACTTGAGCATGTGACCTTAATGTCAGGAGGTGACTGTGCAACTAAGGAGCAGTTAAGAGTCATGTGAACTATATTTTAATACAGGAATATTGATAGCAACTTGGTATAGTTAAGTAATTTCATCTACCACACCTTTCTAGAGGCCTGCTACAACTGTTGTGAAAAAATTATAACAGCAACACTTGGTTCAATTATTTAAATTGGCACATGAGTGCTAATAGGGAAAGAGATGTGTAAGGGAGGAGGTACCAACTATTTTATGGTATTACTCCAAGATTGAGGGGGAAAAATAGATGCAAGGTTTTAAAGGAACAGATGGAAGTATAATTCAATTTTGTGCAAGAGCACCAAGAGCTCAGTCATGAACACATTAAGAGAGAAAGCAAGCTCAGAATCCAACCAAGAGAATGCACATGAAATGAATACACAGTTGAACCAGTAAGATCACCGAAACAACCAACCTCAGTTCACTCCCTTACATTACTAGCTCAGGAATGACCCAACCCTGATACCTCAACACAATCACCAGTTGAAAACAATGCTGGGGGAAAAGTAACTTAAAGCTCCAAACCACAGGCAAGTCAGTGCACGGTGGCAGTGGTAATGTCGGTAATCCAGAGGCTCAAACTAATGCTCGGGAGACATGACCCACCTGCTTCACTGGTGTCCTTCAGGGAAGAAATCTGCCATTCTTATCTGGCAAGGCTGGCATGTGATTCCAGACCACAGCAATGTGGTTCACAATTAAATGTCCTCTGAAATGGCCTACAAACCACCCAGTTGTATCAAACCACTACAGGGGGGAAAAAAAGTACCTACACCACATGAATGGCAGCAATGGGGCTCAACCTCCACTGAAAGTGAAGTTAGGGATCAGAAATAAACATTGGTCTTGGCAGCAACGCTCACATCCCAAGAAAAAAATGCTTTTTTAAAAAATTATCCATTTGTGGAATGTGGACGTCACTGGCTAGACCAGCTTTATTGCCCATCCCTAATTGCCCTTCAGAAGATGGTGATGAGCTGCCTTCTTGAACCGCTGCAGTCCATGTGGTGTAGGTACACCCACAGTGCTGTTAGTGGGGTGGGTGGAATCCAGGATTTTGACCCAGTGACAGTGAAGGAACAGTGATATATTTCCAGGTCAGGATGGTGAGTGGCTTGGAGAGGAACTTCCAGATGGTGGTGTTCCTGCTGCCCTTGTTCTTGAAGTGGTCGTGGGAAGTTGCTGCCTAATGAGCCTTGGTGAATTTAAGTAGTGCACCTTGTAAATGGGTCCGAAGTGTTGCATTATCAGCAGCCCTCCTTTCCCATAAGGATCCTAATGAATTCCGTATCTCTGTGGGTGAAACCACCCTTGTCCTGGATATTTAAGGGTTATCCCAAGTCATGAAGTGTCACTAAATATACAGAATCCATCCATTACAGAATCTATCCAGCATCCGCTGTTAACCTCCACCCTCCCCAACTTCATAAAATCTAATTCAAGCCCCAGCTTTGCCAAATTATTGTGTCTCTCTCTTGCCCCTTATACCAGTTCCTTTCCCCCTCCTTCCTCTCGATCCAGGAGGACAGATCGCAAAACTCGACTTCATCCATCCACAGAGACATCAAATCCTATCCTTAAATAGTGCCGAGCTCACAGGAAAATCAATCAAAACCCAAAAGCAGTCTTTCATTAATTGACCAAGTTGCCTCTGCACCTACTCTTCCTCTGCTTCCAAACATCCTCCATCCTTCTGAACTCACCCAAGTCATTCAATTCATTAATGGTCCATTTAATTTATTTCAATCCTGGCTGTGTTCCAGTTCTGCTTCCCTTCCTCAGCCATCGGAGGAGGCCAGGCTACATCTCACCACAGCACATCCTCAAGCATTGAGGCCTGGGCTCATTCAAAAGGTGTGTTTTCCCCACTAAAATTAATGGCACAGCAGATAAAAGATAAGGGACTTTAGTTATGTGGAACTACTAGAAATTTCTCATTAGAGTAGGAAGGAGAATTTAACAACAAGTTATAAGGGGCATTGATAGAATAAAAAAATGAAAGTTTCCACGGGCAGGAGGGTCAATAACCAGAGATAACAGATTTAAGAAATTGAGCAAAACTTACAGGGGGAGGAGGAGAATTTAAAGCTAAAGGCTAACTCACCAAAGTTTTAACTGCACCTTCTGAGCCCACACTCTCTACCTCCTACAAACACAAGGGCAGCAGATGTATGGGAACACTACAACCTATAAGTTCCTTTCCAAGTCACTCACCATCCTGACTTGGAAATATGTCACTACTCCTTCACTGCCACTGGTTCAAAATCCTGGAACTCCCTCCCTAACAGCATAGTGGGAGTACGTTCACTACATGGATTACAACGGTTCAAGGCCGTGGCTCACCACCACCTTCTCAAAACCTTGCCAGCAATACCCACATCCCATGAATAAATAAAATAAACTTCTTTACCTAGAGAGTGGTTAGAATGTGGAACGTGCAACCACATGGTGTAGTCGAAGTGGACAGCATTGATGCTGTAAGGGGAAAGCTGGTAAACACAAGGGAGAAAGGAACAGAAGAAAATATTTATAAAGGGGTGGAAGCATAGTCATATGGAACATAAATGGACTGTACTGTAAACTCAATGTAAACCTGCCTTTCAATGCATTCCAGTTGAGCTTGCCTTACTCCTGAAACCATGTAGGATGGCTGGCACCTTTCACATCTAGCTGAAGGCACACACACCACAGGGCAAGGTCTGCAGCAGTGACAATCCATCATGTTACTCATGCATTGAAAGTAAAAGCTTCGGTATTCGAGGCTGAAACACCTGCTCCTGTGCACTATGTGAACTTGCTACTCAAGTAACTCCCATGACACTTGGATGACACCACCAACACCACCATCACCCCCCCACCCCCATCTGTGTTTCAGCCCACAACTCAACACGTGCTGCGGTTCAGGCTTCCTTTCTCTCCCTTCCTTTACTCAAAATTTAATGATATATAAATCCTGGATGAGTGCATCACCATCAATACTCAAGCTTGACCCCATCCAGGACAAAGCAGCCCGCTTCATCAGCACTCCATCCACCACCGACGGTAAGTGGCAACAGTGTGTACCATCCACAAGATGCACTGCAGCAACTCACCAAGGCTCCTTCGACAGCACCTTCCAAACCCATGACCACTACCATCTAGAAGGACAAGGGCAGCAGATAGATGGGAACACCACCACCTGCAAGTTCCCCGCCAAGCCACTCACCATCCTGACTTGGAAATATCGCCATTCCTTCACTGTCGTAGAGTCAAAATCCTGGAACTCCCTCCCTAACAGCAATGAGGGCATACCCACACCACATGGACTGCAGCAGCTCACCATCATCTTCTCAAGGGCAATTAGGGATGGGCAATAAAAATAATGGGCTAGTCAGTGATGCCCACATCCACTGAAAGAATTTTTAAAAAAATAACCAAACTCAATTGCTTTTCCCACCCCTCTCCCTGACCTTTTTAAATTAAAGACATAAATGCCCCAGAGCCAAAAGGGAAACAGCTTATTAATTCACAGAAATTCCCCAGGCATAATGAGCATGCTGGACCACAGATGCCAGTAACCATCAAAATACGCCCCATCACGAACAAAATTAAGGGATTGCTTTTGGAAGGACTCAATTAACAGACCAAACACTTGAAGAGATTTTTTGTTTGAAGCTGTGAATATAAATAAAGCCAAAAGCACAGCAAGACCCGAGGCTTCATAGCCTTTTATCCAAATGTGTCCCAGCTTCATAGTTAAGGATTGCAGGATTCAATAGGAACGTCAGTTGTGGTCCCTTTGAAGATGCTGCAATTTTATCAGTTATAGGTTAGTTAACCAACAGCACAGCTGAGTTTGTGGCACTTGAACAGACATCGGCAAGTGTCCGCTGGTGGGAAGGCATCGCTAATGATAAGCAGGTGCCCGGCCGAAATTAGTATCAATAAAGCATTCAAAATCCTGAACTGCCCATCAGACAAGAGTACACATTCTACGAAATCTATGTTGCTGTTGAAGTAAAACATTCCAAAGCACTTCACAGCAACATAATGAGGCAAAAACTGACATGGAGCCAAGGTCAGATGACAAAGTTTAGTCAGAAGTTTTAAGCACTCGCTTGAGGGAGGGGGAGGGAGAGCGAGCGAGCGATTTAGGGAGAGCGAGCGAGCGAGCGATTTAGGGAGAGCGAGCGAGCGAGCGATTTAGGGAGAGCGAGCGAGCGAGCGATTTAGGGAGAGCGAGCGAGCGATTTAGGGAGAGCGAGCGAGCGATTTAGGGAGAGCGAGCGAGCGATTTAGGGAGAGCGAGCGAGCGATTTAGGGAGAGCGAGCGAGCGATTTAGGGAGAGCGAGCGAGCGATTTAGGGAGAGCGAGCGAGCGATTTAGGGAGAGCGAGCGAGCGATTTAGGGAGAGCGAGCGAGCGATTTAGGGAGAGCGAGCGAGCGATTTAGGGAGAGCGAGCGAGCGATTTAGGGAGAGCGAGCGAGCGATTTAGGGAGAGCGAGCGAGCGATTTAGGGAGAGCGAGCGAGCGATTTAGGGAGAGCGAGCGAGCGATTTAGGGAGAGCGAGCGAGCGATTTAGGGAGAGCGAGCGAGCGATTTAGGGAGAGCGAGCGAGCGATTTAGGGAGAGCGAGCGAGCGATTTAGGGAGAGCGAGCGAGCGATTTAGGGAGAGCGAGCGAGCGATTTAGGGAGAGCGAGCGAGCGATTTAGGGAGAGAGCGAGCGATTTAGGGGAGCGAGCGAGCGATTTAGGGAGAGCGAGCGATTTAGGGAGAGCGAGCGAGCGATTTAGGGAGAGCGAGCGAGCGATTTAGGGAGAGCGAGCGATTTAGGGAGAGCGAGCGATTTAGGGAGAGCGAGCGATTTAGGGAGAGCGAGCGATTTAGGGAGAGCGAGCGATTTAGGGAGAGCGAGCGATTTAGGGAGAGCGAGCGATTTAGGGAGAGCGAGCGATTTAGGGAGAGCGAGCGATTTAGGGAGAGCGAGCGATTTAGGGAGAGCGAGCGATTTAGGGAGAGCGAGCGATTTAGGGAGAGCGAGCGAGCGATTTAGGGAGAGCGAGCGAGCGATTTAGGGAGAGCGAGCGAGCGATTTAGGGAGAGCGAGCGAGCGATTTAGGGAGAGCGAGCGAGCGATTTAGGGAGAGCGAGCGATTTAGGGAGAGCGAGCGATTTAGGGAGAGCGAGCGATTTAGGGAGAGCGAGCGATTTAGGGAGAGCGAGCGATTTAGGGAGAGAGAGCGAGCGATTTAGGGAGAGCGAGCGAGCGATTTAGGGAGAGCGAGCGAGCGATTTAGGGAGAGCGAGCGAGCGATTTAGGGAGAGCGAGCGAGCGATTTAGGGAGAGCGAGCGAGCGATTTAGGGAGAGCGAGCGAGCGATTTAGGGAGAGCGAGCGAGCGATTTAGGGAGAGCGAGCGAGCGATTTAGGGAGAGCGAGCGAGCGATTTAGGGAGAGCGAGCGAGCGATTTAGGGAGAGCGAGCGAGCGATTTAGGGAGAGCGAGCGAGCGATTTAGGGAGAGCGAGCGAGCGATTTAGGGAGAGCGAGCGAGCGATTTAGGGAGAGCGAGCGAGCGATTTAGGGAGAGCGAGCGAGCGATTTAGGGAGAGCGAGCGAGCGATTTAGGGAGAGCGAGCGAGCGAGAGATTTAGGGAGAGCGAGCGAGCGAGAGATTTAGGGAGAGCGAGCGAGCGAGAGATTTAGGGAGAGCGAGCGAGCGAGAGATTTAGGGAGAGCGAGCGAGCGAGAGATTTAGGGAGAGCGAGCGAGCGAGAGATTTAGGGAGAGCGAGCGAGCGAGAGATTTAGGGAGAGCGAGCGAGCGAGAGATTTAGGGAGAGCGAGCGAGCGAGAGATTTAGGGAGAGCGAGCGAGCGAGAGATTTAGGGAGAGCGAGCGAGCGAGAGATTTAGGGAGAGCGAGCGAGCGAGAGATTTAGGGAGAGCGAGCGAGCGAGAGATTTAGGGAGAGCGAGCGAGCGAGAGATTTAGGGAGAGCGAGCGAGCGAGAGATTTAGGGAGAGCGAGCGAGCGAGAGATTTAGGGAGAGCGAGCGAGCGAGAGATTTAGGGAGAGCGAGCGAGCGAGAGATTTAGGGAGAGCGAGCGAGCGAGAGATTTAGGGAGAGCGAGCGAGCGAGAGATTTAGGGAGAGCGAGCGAGCGAGAGATTTAGGGAGAGCGAGCGAGCGAGAGATTTAGGGAGAGCGAGCGAGCGAGAGATTTAGGGAGAGCGAGCGAGCGAGAGATTTAGGGAGAGCGAGCGAGCGAGAGATTTAGGGAGAGCGAGCGAGCGAGAGATTTAGGGAGAGCGAGCGAGCGAGAGATTTAGGGAGAGCGAGCGAGCGAGAGATTTAGGGAGAGCGAGCGAGCGAGAGATTTAGGGAGAGCGAGCGAGCGAGAGATTTAGGGAGAGCGAGCGAGAGATTTAGGGAGAGCGAGCGAGAGATTTAGGGAGAGCGAGCGAGAGATTTAGGGAGAGCGAGCGAGCGATTTAGGGAGAGCGAGCGAGCGATTTAGGGAGAGCGAGCGAGCGATTTAGGGAGAGCGAGCGAGCGATTTAGGGAGAGCGAGCGAGCGATTTAGGGAGAGCGAGCGAGCGATTTAGGGAGAGCGAGCGAGCGATTTAGGGAGAGCGAGCGAGCGATTTAGGGAGAGCGAGCGAGCGATTTAGGGAGAGCGAGCGAGCGAGTTTAGGGAGAGCGAGCGAGCGATTTAGGGAGAGCGAGCGAGCGGTTTAGGGAGAGCGAGCGAGCGGATTTAGGGAGAGCGAGCGAGCGGTTTAGGGAGAGCGAGCGAGCGGTTTAGGGAGAGCGAGCGAGCGGTTTAGGGAGAGCGAGCGAGCGGTTTAGGGAGAGCGAGCGAGCGGTTTAGGGAGAGCGAGCGAGCGGTTTAGGGAGAGCGAGCGAGCGGTTTAGGGAGAGCGAGCGAGCGGTTTAGGGAGAGCGAGCGAGCGAGAGGTTTAGGGAGAGCGAGCGAGCGAGAGGTTTAGGGAGAGCGAGCGAGCGAGAGGTTTAGGGAGAGCGAGCGAGCGAGAGGTTTAGGGAGAGCGAGCGAGCGAGAGGTTTAGGGAGAGCGAGCGAGCGAGAGGTTTAGGGAGAGCGAGCGAGCGAGAGGTTTAGGGAGAGCGAGCGAGCGAGAGGTTTAGGGAGAGCGAGCGAGCGAGAGGTTTAGGGAGAGCGAGCGAGCGAGAGGTTTAGGGAGAGCGAGCGAGCGAGAGGTTTAGGGAGAGCGAGCGAGCGAGAGGTTTAGGGAGAGCGAGCGAGCGAGAGGTTTAGGGAGAGCGAGCGAGCGAGAGGTTTAGGGAGAGCGAGCGAGCGAGAGGTTTAGGGAGAGCGAGCGAGCGAGAGGTTTAGGGAGAGCGAGCGAGCGAGAGGTTTAGGGAGAGCGAGCGAGCGAGAGGTTTAGGGAGAGCGAGCGAGCGAGAGGTTTAGGGAGAGCGAGCGAGCGAGAGGTTTAGGGAGAGCGAGCGAGCGAGAGGTTTAGGGAGAGCGAGCGAGCGAGAGGTTTAGGGAGAGCGAGCGAGCGAGAGGTTTAGGGAGAGCGAGCGAGCGAGAGGTTTAGGGAGAGCGAGCGAGCGAGAGGTTTAGGGAGAGCGAGCGAGCGAGAGGTTTAGGGAGAGCGAGCGAGCGAGAGGTTTAGGGAGAGCGAGCGAGCGAGAGGTTTAGGGAGAGCGAGCGAGCGAGAGGGTTTAGGGAGAGCGAGCGAGCGAGAGGTTTAGGGAGAGCGAGCGAGCGAGAGGTTTAGGGAGAGCGAGCGAGCGAGAGGTTTAGGGAGAGCGAGCGGAGCGAGAGGTTTAGGGAGAGCGAGCGAGCGAGAGGTTTAGGGAGAGCGAGCGAGCGAGAGGTTTAGGGGAGAGCGAGCGAGCGAGAGGTTTAGGGAGAGCGAGCGAGCGAGAGGTTTAGGGAGAGCGAGCGAGCGAGAGGTTTAGGGAGAGCGAGCGAGCGAGAGGTTTAGGGAGAGCGAGCGAGCGAGAGGTTTAGGGAGAGCGAGCGAGCGAGGAGGTTTAGGGAGAGCGAGCGAGCGAGAGGTTTAGGGAGAGCGAGCGAGCGAGAGGTTTAGGGAGAGCGAGCGAGCGAGAGGTTAGGGAGAGCGAGCGAGCGAGAGGTTTAGGGAGAGCGAGCGAGCGAGAGGTTTAGGGAGAGCGAGCGAGCGAGAGGTTTAGGGAGAGCGAGCGAGCGAGAGGTTTAGGGAGAGCGAGCGAGCGAGAGGTTTAGGGAGAGCGAGCGAGCGAGAGGTTTAGGGAGAGCGAGCGAGCGAGAGGTTTAGGGAGAGCGAGCGAGCGAGAGGTTTAGGGAGAGCGAGCGAGCGAGAGGTTTAGGGAGAGCGAGCGAGCGAGAGGTTTAGGGAGAGCGAGCGAGCGAGAGGTTTAGGGAGAGCGAGCGAGCGAGAGGTTTAGGGAGAGCGAGCGAGCGAGAGGTTTAGGGAGAGCGAGCGAGCGAGAGGTTTAGGGAGAGCGAGCGAGCGAGAGGTTTAGGGAGAGCGAGCGAGCGAGAGGTTTAGGGAGAGCGAGCGAGCGAGAGGTTTAGGGAGAGCGAGCGAGCGAGAGGTTTAGGGAGAGCGAGCGAGCGAGAGGTTTAGGGAGAGCGAGCGAGCGAGAGGTTTAGGGAGAGCGAGCGAGCGAGAGGTTTAGGGAGAGCGAGCGAGCGAGAGGTTTAGGGAGAGCGAGCGAGCGAGAGGTTTAGGGAGAGCGATGCGAGCGAGAGGTTTAGGGAGAGCGAGCGAGCGAGAGGTTTAGGGAGAGCGAGCGAGCGAGAGGTTTAGGGAGAGCGAGCGAGCGAGAGGTTTAGGGAGAGCGAGCGAGCGAGAGGTTTAGGGAGAGCGAGCGAGCGAGAGGTTTAGGGAGAGCGAGCGAGCGAGAGGTTTAGGGAGAGCGAGCGAGCGAGAGGTTTAGGGAGAGCGAGCGAGCGAGAGGTTTAGGGAGAGCGAGCGAGCGAGAGGTTTAGGGAGAGCGAGCGAGCGAGAGGTTTAGGGAGAGCGAGCGAGCGAGAGGTTTAGGGAGAGCGAGCGAGCGAGAGGTTAGGGAGAGCGAGCGAGCGAGAGGTTTAGGGAGAGCGAGCGAGCGAGAGGTTTAGGGAGAGCGAGCGAGCGAGAGGTTTAGGGAGAGCGAGCGAGCGAGAGGTTAGGGAGAGCGAGCGAGCGAGAGGTTTAGGGAGAGCGAGCGAGCGAGAGGTTTAGGGAGAGCGAGCGAGCGAGAGGTTTAGGGAGAGCGAGCGAGCGAGAGGTTTAGGGAGAGCGAGCGAGCGAGAGGTTTAGGGAGAGCGAGCGAGCGAGAGGTTTAGGGAGAGCGAGCGAGCGAGAGGTTTAGGGAGAGCGAGCGAGCGAGAGGTTTAGGGAGAGCGAGCGAGCGAGAGGTTTAGGGAGAGCGAGCGAGCGAGAGGTTTAGGGAGAGCGAGCGAGCGAGAGGTTTAGGGAGAGCGAGCGAGCGAGAGGTTTAGGGAGAGCGAGCGAGCGAGAGGTTTAGGGAAGCGAGCGAGCGAGAGTTTTAGGGAGAGCGAGCGAGCGAGAGGTTTAGGGAGAGCGAGCGAGCGAGAGGTTTAGGGAGAGCGAGCGAGCGAGAGGTTTAGGGAGAGCGAGCGAGCGAGGAGGTTTAGGGGAGAGCGAGCGAGCGAGAGGTTTAGGGAGAGCGAGCGAGCGAGAGGTTTAGGGAGAGCGAGCGAGCGAGAGGTTTAGGGAGAGCGAGCGAGCGAGAGGTTTAGGGAGAGCGAGCGAGCGAGAGTTTAGGGAGAGCGAGCGAGCGAGAGGTTTAGGGAGAGCGAGCGAGCGAGAGGTTTAGGGAGAGCGAGCGAGCGAGAGGTTTAGGGAGAGCGAGCGAGCGAGAGGTTTAGGGAGAGCGAGCGAGCGAGAGGTTTAGGGAGAGCGAGCGAGCGAGAGGTTTAGGGAGAGCGAGCGAGCGAGAGGTTTAGGGAGAGCGAGCGAGCGAGAGGTTTAGGGAGAGCGAGCGAGCGAGAGGTTTAGGGAGAGCGAGCGAGCGAGAGGTTTAGGGAGAGCGAGCGAGAGGTTTAGGGAGAGCGAGCGAGAGGTTTAGGGAGAGCGAGCGAGAGGTTTAGGGAGAGAGAGAGAGAGATTTAGGGAGAGAGAGAGAGAGATTTAGGGAGAGAGAGAGAGAGATTTAGGGAGAGAGAGAGAGAGAGATTTAGGGAGAGAGAGAGAGAGAGATTTAGGGAGAGAGAGAGAGAGAGATTTAGGGAGAGAGAGAGAGAGAGAGATTTAGGGAGAGAGAGAGAGAGAGGTTTAGGGAGAGAGAGAGAGAGAGAGGTTTAGGGAGAGAGAGAGAGAGAGAGGTTTAGGGAGAGAGAGAGAGAGAGAGGTTTAGGGAGAGAGAGAGAGAGAGATTTAGGGAGAGAGAGAGAGAGAGATTTAGGGAGAGAGAGAGAGAGAGATTTAGGGAGAGAGAGAGAGAGAGATTTAGGGAGAGAGAGAGAGAGAGAGATTTAGGGAGAGAGAGAGAGAGAGAGATTTAGGGAGAGAGAGAGAGAGAGGTTTAGGGAGAGAGAGAGAGAGAGAGGTTTAGGGAGAGAGAGAGAGAGAGAGATTTAGGGAGAGAGAGAGAGAGATTTAGGGAGAGAGAGAGAGTGATTTAGGGAGAGAGAGAGAGAGATTTAGGGAGTGAGAGAGAGAGATTTAGGGAGTGAGAGAGAGAGAGATTTAGGGAGAGAGAGAGAGAGAGATTTAGGGAGAGAGAGAGAGAGATTTAGGGAGAGAGAGAGAGAGATTTAGGGAGAGAGAGAGAGAGAGATTTAGGGAGAGAGAGAGAGAGAGATTTAGGGAGAGAGAGAGAGAGAGATTTAGGGAGAGAGAGAGAGAGAGATTTAGGGAGAGAGAGAGAGAGAGATTTAGGGAGAGAGAGAGAGAGATTTAGGGAGAGAGAGAGAGAGAGAGATTTAGGGAGAGAGAGAGAGAGAGAGATTTAGGGAGAGAGAGAGAGAGAGGTTTAGGGAGAGAGAGAGAGAGAGAGGTTTAGGGAGAGAGAGAGAGAGAGATTTAGGGAGAGAGAGAGAGAGAGATTTAGGGAGAGAGAGAGAGAGAGAGGTTTAGGGAGAGAGAGAGAGAGAGGTTTAGGGAGAGAGAGAGAGAGGTTTAGGGAGAGAGAGAGAGAGGTTTAGGGAGAGAGAGAGAGAGAGGTTTAGGGAGAGAGAGAGAGAGGTTTAGGGAGAGAGAGAGAGAGGTTTAGGGAGAGAGAGAGAGAGGTTTAGGGAGAGAGAGGTTTAGGGAGAGAGAGAGAGGTTTAGGGAGAGAGAGAGAGAGGTTTAGGGAGAGAGAGAGAGAGGTTTAGGGAGAGAGAGAGAGAGGTTTAGGGAGAGAGAGAGAGGTTTAGGGAGAGAGAGAGAGAGGTTTAGGGAGAGAGAGAGAGAGGTTTAGGGAGAGAGAGAGAGAGGTTTAGGGAGAGAGAGAGAGAGGTTTAGGGAGAGAGAGAGAGAGGTTTAGGGAGAGAGAGAGAGAGGTTTAGGGAGAGAGAGAGAGAGGTTTAGGGAGAGAGAGAGAGAGAGAGGTTTAGGGAGAGAGAGAGAGAGAGGTTTAGGGAGAGAGAGAGAGAGAGAGGTTTAGGGAGAGAGAGAGAGAGAGATTTAGGGAGAGAGAGAGAGTGATTTAGGGAGAGAGAGAGAGTGATTTAGGGAGAGAGAGAGAGAGATTTAGGGAGTGAGAGAGAGAGAGATTTAGGGAGAGAGAGAGAGAGATTTAGGGAGAGAGAGAGAGAGAGATTTAGGGAGAGAGAGAGAGAGATTTAGGGAGAGAGAGAGAGAGATTTAGGGAGAGAGAGAGAGAGATTTAGGGAGAGAGAGAGAGAGAGATTTAGGGAGAGAGAGAGAGAGAGAGATTTAGGGAGAGAGAGAGAGAGAGATTTAGGGAGAGAGAGAGAGAGAGAGATTTAGGGAGAGAGAGAGAGAGAGGTTTAGGGAGAGAGAGAGAGAGAGAGGTTTAGGGAGAGAGAGAGAGAGAGATTTAGGGAGAGAGAGAGAGAGAGATTTAGGGAGAGAGAGAGAGAGAGATTTAGGGAGAGAGAGAGAGAGAGATTTAGGGAGAGAGAGAGAGAGAGAGATTTAGGGAGAGAGAGAGAGAGAGAGATTTAGGGAGAGAGAGAGAGAGAGGTTTAGGGAGAGAGAGAGAGAGAGAGGTTTAGGGAGAGAGAGAGAGAGAGATTTAGGGAGAGAGAGAGAGAGATTTAGGGAGAGAGAGAGAGTGATTTAGGGAGAGAGAGAGAGAGATTTAGGGAGTGAGAGAGAGAGAGATTTAGGGAGAGAGAGAGAGAGATTTAGGGAGAGAGAGAGAGAGATTTAGGGAGAGAGAGAGAGAGATTTAGGGAGAGAGAGAGAGAGATTTAGGGAGAGAGAGAGAGAGATTTAGGGAGAGAGAGAGAGAGAGATTTAGGGAGAGAGAGAGAGAGAGATTTAGGGAGAGAGAGAGAGAGAGAGATTTAGGGAGAGAGAGAGAGAGAGATTTAGGGAGAGAGAGAGAGAGAGAGATTTAGGGAGAGAGAGAGAGAGAGATTTAGGGAGAGAGAGAGAGAGAGGTTTAGGGAGAGAGAGAGAGAGAGAGGTTTAGGGAGAGAGAGAGAGAGAGATTTAGGGAGAGAGAGAGAGAGAGATTTAGGGAGAGAGAGAGAGAGAGATTTAGGGAGAGAGAGAGAGAGAGAGGTTTAGGGAGAGAGAGAGAGAGAGGTTTAGGGAGAGAGAGAGAGAGGTTTAGGGAGAGAGAGAGAGAGGTTTAGGGAGAGAGAGGTTTAGGGAGAGAGAGAGAGGTTTAGGGAGAGAGAGAGAGAGAGGTTTAGGGAGAGAGAGAGAGAGGTTTAGGGAGAGAGAGAGAGAGGTTTAGGGAGAGAGAGGTTTAGGGAGAGAGAGAGAGGTTTAGGGAGAGAGAGAGAGAGAGGTTTAGGGAGAGAGAGAGAGAGGTTTAGGGAGAGAGAGAGAGAGGTTTAGGGAGAGAGAGAGAGAGGTTTAGGGAGAGAGAGAGAGGTTTAGGGAGAGAGAGAGAGAGGTTTAGGGAGAGAGAGAGAGAGGTTTAGGGAGAGAGAGAGAGAGGTTTAGGGAGAGAGAGAGAGAGGTTTAGGGAGAGAGAGAGAGAGGTTTAGGGAGAGAGAGAGAGAGGTTTAGGGAGAGAGAGAGAGAGGTTTAGGGAGAGAGAGAGAGAGGTTTAGGGAGAGAGAGAGAGAGGTTTAGGGAGAGAGAGAGAGAGGTTTAGGGAGAGAGAGAGAGAGGTTTAGGGAGAGAGAGAGAGAGGTTTAGGGAGAGAGAGAGAGAGGTTTAGGGAGAGAGAGAGAGAGGTTTAGGGAGAGAGAGAGAGAGGTTTAGGGAGAGAGAGAGAGAGAGGTTTAGGGAGAGAGAGAGAGAGGTTTAGGGAGAGAGAGAGAGAGAGAGGTTTAGGGAGAGAGAGAGAGAGAGATTTAGGGAGAGAGAGAGAGAGAGATTTAGGGAGAGAGAGAGAGAGAGAGGTTTAGGGAGAGAGAGAGAGAGAGGTTTAGGGAGAGAGAGAGAGAGGTTTAGGGAGAGAGAGAGAGAGGTTTAGGGAGAGAGAGGTTTAGGGAGAGAGAGAGAGGTTTAGGGAGAGAGAGAGAGAGAGGTTTAGGGAGAGAGAGAGAGAGGTTTAGGGAGAGAGAGAGAGAGGTTTAGGGAGAGAGAGAGAGAGGTTTAGGGAGAGAGAGAGAGGTTTAGGGAGAGAGAGAGAGAGGTTTAGGGAGAGAGAGAGAGAGGTTTAGGGAGAGAGAGAGAGAGGTTTAGGGAGAGAGAGAGAGAGGTTTAGGGAGAGAGAGAGAGAGGTTTAGGGAGAGAGAGAGAGAGGTTTAGGGAGAGAGAGAGAGAGGTTTAGGGAGAGAGAGAGAGAGGTTTAGGGAGAGAGAGAGAGAGGTTTAGGGAGAGAGAGAGAGAGGTTTAGGGAGAGAGAGAGAGAGAGGTTTAGGGAGAGAGAGAGAGAGGTTTAGGGAGAGAGAGAGAGAGGTTTAGGGAGAGAGAGAGAGAGGTTTAGGGAGAGAGAGAGAGAGGTTTAGGGAGAGAGAGAGAGAGGTTTAGGGAGAGAGAGAGAGAGGTTTAGGGAGAGAGAGAGAGAGGTTTAGGGAGAGAGAGAGAGAGGTTTAGGGAGAGAGAGAGAGAGGTTTAGGGAGAGAGAGAGAGAGGTTTAGGGAGAGAGAGAGAGAGGTTTAGGGAGAGAGAGAGAGAGGTTTAGGGAGAGAGAGAGATTTAGGGAGAGAGAGAGAGAGATTTAGGGAGAGAGAGAGAGAGATTTAGGGAGAGAGAGAGAGAGAGAGATTTAGGGAGAGAGAGAGAGAGATTTAGGGAGAGAGAGAGAGAGATTTAGGGAGAGAGAGAGAGAGATTTAGGGAGAGAGAGAGAGAGATTTAGGGAGAGAGAGAGAGAGATTTAGGGAGAGAGAGAGAGAGATTTAGGGAGAGAGAGAGAGATTTAGGGAGAGAGAGAGAGAGATTTAGGGAGAGAGAGAGAGA
This sequence comes from Carcharodon carcharias, assembly GCF_017639515.1. Taxonomy (NCBI): domain Eukaryota; kingdom Metazoa; phylum Chordata; class Chondrichthyes; order Lamniformes; family Lamnidae; genus Carcharodon; species Carcharodon carcharias. The sequence continues at coordinate 87,726,814 of NC_054479.1, read as the reverse complement.
GATTTAGGGAGAGAGAGAGAGAGATTTAGGGAGAGAGAGAGAGAGAGATTTAGGGAGAGAGAGAGAGAGAGATTTAGGGAGAGAGAGAGAGAGAGATTTAGGGAGAGAGAGAGAGAGATTTAGGGAGAGAGAGAGAGAGAGATTTAGGGAGAGAGAGAGAGAGAGATTTAGGGAGAGAGAGAGAGAGATTTAGGGAGGGAGAGAGAGAGAGATTTAGGGAGAGAGAGAGAGATTTAGGGAGAGAGAGAGAGAGATTTAGGGAGAGAGAGAGAGAGATTTAGGGAGAGAGAGAGAGAGAGAGATTTAGGGAGAGAGAGAGAGAGAGAGAGATTTAGGGAGAGAGAGAGAGAGAGAGAGGTTTAGGGAGAGAGAGAGAGAGAGAGAGGTTTAGGGAGAGAGAGAGAGAGAGAGGTTTAGGGAGAGAGAGAGAGAGAGGTTTAGGGAGAGAGAGAGAGAGAGTTTAGGGAGAGAGAGAGAGATTTAGGGAGAGAGAGAGAGATTTAGGGAGAGAGAGAGAGATTTAGGGAGAGAGAGAGAGATTTAGGGAGAGAGAGAGAGATTTAGGGAGAGAGAGAGAGATTTAGGGAGAGAGAGAGAGATTTAGGGAGAGAGAGAGAGATTTAGGGAGAGAGAGAGAGATTTAGGGAGAGAGAGAGAGATTTAGGGAGAGCATTCTAAAGCTTAGGGCTTAGACAGCTGAAAGCAAAACCTCCAAGATGAAAGGGGAACAATTTTTTAAACATCAGAAAATGCTGGAAATACTCGATAGATCTGGCCGCATCCGAAGGTAGAAACAGTTATCCTTTCATGTCTGTACCTTTTATCAGAAGGGTAGGATGGAGGATGCACAAGAAGCCCAAGGTGAGAAATGCAGAGTTCAGAGGGGCTTGTGGCCTGACCCACCATGATCTTACAGAGATAGGGAGGGGGACTGCGACAGGGGGGGGATTTGAACACAAATTTTTAAATTTGCTGCATCAGTAGACCAGGATCCAATGTATGTTGGTGAGCATAGGGGTAACGGGTGAACAGGACTTGGTGCGAGTTAGGATACAGGCAGAGTTCTGGATGAGCTGAAGTTGGACGAAGGCAAGATGGGAGGCCAGCTAGGAGCCCGTTGGAATAGTCAAGTCAGCGTGACAAAAGCACGGATGAGGACTTCAGCAACAAGTGGGCTGAAACAAGGGTGGAGACACAGCAGTATAATAGAGGTTGTAGTAGTGATGGAGAAGATATTCCAGTCAACCATGACATGAACCATAACCCTAACTACACAGATGGCCCGCTACTGATGATCATACACGGCACATGCAGTCCTGCACATGGTGGATCATACATACCCAGCAGGAGGTCCTATGACCTATTCACGATGATAAAATGATAGAGCTTGGGGCAACATGGGGGGCATATAACCAGAAGTTAAGGTTGGCCTTCCCACAGAGGCCATAACACAGCTGATTGTCAAAGTTATCAAGAAGTGCTTAAGGAAGGAAGAATATGAAAAACACATTTTGCAAACTGTTGATTTGATATAAACATGAATTTGTTTTTGGTGAGATGTTGTTGAATGACCATGGAGACTATACCAGTAGCTGACTAGCACCCTCAGCCAAGTTTCTAGTAAAACTTCAAGCAGCTTTACTCAGCAAGATTATAGCTGGAGGACCGATGACTTTTCATGTCCTCCAGAATCATAAGAGCATGACTTCAGGGTTCCAATTTTTGTCCATTCAGCCATCTCCACTCATGATAAACCAAGATGGTGGTTGTGGCAGACACAATAAAACAGCTTGCATTTTTATAGCACCTTTAGCATAGTAAAATGGTCTCCAAGAAGCATTGAGAAAAAAAACTTTTGACAAAAAGGGTTTTGCAAAAAAATGGAGTGAAGAGTGATAAGGTGCCACATCAAAGGTTAGTGTGGAAAATAAAAACTCGGCGTAGGGGTAACATATTAGCATGGATAGAAGGTTGGCTAGCTGACAAAACAAGAGTATGCATAAATAGGTTGTTTTCTGGTTGGCAGGATGTAACAAGTAGAGTCCTGTAGGGGCCTGGACTTTTTACAATTTATACCAATGGCTTAGATGAGGGGAATGAAGGAATGGTAGCTAAATTTGTAGATGACCCAAAGATAGGTAGGAAAACATGTTGTGAAGAGGACATAAGGAGGTTGCAGATGGATATAGATAGGTTGAATGAGTGGGCAAAGGTCTGGCAGATGGAGTATAAAGTGAAAAATGTGAAGTTGTTCACTTTGGCAGGAAAAAAAATGTATAACTTAAAATGGAGAACGGATGCAGAATTACAAAGTGCAGGGGAATCTAGGTGTTCTAGAGCATGAGTCACACGTTAGTATGTAGGTACAGCGAGTAATTAAGGCTAACGGAATGCTGTCCTTTATTATGGAGAGGATTTGAACATAGAGTAAGGATGCTATGCTTCAGTTATCCAGGGCATTGATGAGACCACATCTCAAATACTATGTGCAGTTTGGTCTCCTTATTTAACAAAAGCATTGGAGGCGGTTCAGGGGAAGTTTACTAGATTGATACCTGGAATGAGTGGATTGTCTTATGAGGAAAGGTTAGACAGACTGGGCTTGTTTCCACTGGAGTTTAGAAGAGTGAGGGGTGACTTGATTGAATTGTAAGATCCTGAATGGCCTTGACAAAGTGGGGGCGGAAATGATGTTTCCTCTTGTGGGCGAGTCCAGAACTAGGGGCACTTTTTTTAAAATTAGGGGGCACCCTTTTAGGACAGAGATGAGGAGAATTTTTTTCTCGAGGGTTGTGCAGCTTTGGAACACTGCCTCAAAAAGGTGATAGATGCAGGGTTATTGGATATCTTTAAGACAGAGGCAAATAGATTATTGTTAGGCAAGGGAATCAAAAGGTTATCAGGGGTAGATGGGAACTTGGAATTAGAAATACAAACAGATCAGCCATGATCTTATTGAATGGCGGAGATGGCTCAAGGGGCCGAATTGCCTACTTTCCCTATTTCCTAGGATCATATGTAAGAGGGCTAGAGGATAGACAGTGGTGTGGTATATAAAAGAGCAGCCAGGCAGAAGATGTGAAGGTCGGCACAGGAAGTGTGTTGTATAAGAGTAGTAAAGGGTATATGTGGGCAAACAAGGCTAGAGGCAGGATGCAATGAGGTTGGCAAGTGATTTGAAAGCAAAGGCGAGAACTGTGAAATTAAAAATCTTAAACAATGAAGCTTCTGACAAAAGTAGAAATGAAGTCAGGTTATGCGACTCATCGCCTAAAACTGCAGCTCAATCTCCATACAAAACATATCAGCCACAATTGCAACCCGAGGATCATCATTAAAATTCATAGTTATCAGCAATAACTTCTGGTCTATTAATTCTCATTTAATTCTGTGAAAAAGGTTGGTCTTTTGTAACATTATGGTGTGGCAATAATGGAAACTAGGCTAAAAAAAAAAGGGTAGCACTAGGTACTGAATATTCCTGTATACAAGATGTTCAGGAAATGCCAGTCTTGTTTAAGGACAATATGACAGTGCTGGGGGCGGGGGGGAGAGAGAATGATGTCATGGAAGAGTCAAGGACAGAATCCATTTGCTTTAGAATTAAGAAACAAGGTCCTTGAGAGAGCCTGGAATGATTTTAGCAATGAGAATTGCACTGCAAGGTTAGGTTGGAGACATTGGAGAAGCTGGGGTTGTTCTCCTTGGAGCAAAGGAGGTCAAGGGAGCTTTGATAGAGGTGTACAAGATCGGGACAAGTTTAGATAATATAAAGAAAAGCTGCTCCTATTGGCTCATGGTATAAGGATTAGATGTCACAAGTTTGAATTTTTGGGCAAGAGGGTCAGGGCGATGTGAAGAAGGACTTTTTTTAATGTGGTAATGAACAGGAAGTCACTGCCCATGAGGGTGGTGGAAGCAGGGATGATCAATGATTTCAAAAGGAAATTGGATGGGCACTTGAGGGAAACAAACTTGCGAGGATAGAGTGGGGGAATGGGACTGACTGGATTGCTGGCATAGACTCAATGGGCTGAATGACCTCCTTCTGTGCAATAATGATTATGGCCTGGAATAATTATGCATTTTACAAGATGCACAAAAGCCTAATTTGCAGGGACAGGCTTGAGTGAGAGATATAAATGAAATGGTATGTGTATAGCATTAGATGAAGTTGCGTGGGAGGAATGCATGTTGAGCATAAACATGTGCATAGGCCAGCCAGGCTGAATGGCCTGACACAGCGTTGTACATTAGGTGAAGTTTGTCTTTGGCTCCAGTCTGGGTTTGTAGTATTATACTCTTATTGATCACAATACAACTCATATTCCCCTGTAGATGCTGCTTTAGTCCAGACAAGGTTATCTCTCTTAGTCATTGCCAGTAGGAAAGGGACAACAACAACTTATATTTTTATATGCACCTTTACTGGTCCCAAGGCACTTGACAGGAGCAATATAAAACAAATGAGGTTGGGCCATATTAGGCCAAATGACAAAAAGCTTGGTCAAAGAGATAGGTTTTATGGAATGTCTTTTAAAAAAGGAAGCAAGGTAGAGGTGCAGAGCGGTGCAGGGAGGGAGGGGTGAGGCCATGAAGAGGTCTGAAAGCAAGCAGCCAGCCAGTGTAGGTCAGCAAGCACGGGGGTTAAGAGATCAGGACCTGGTACAAGTTAGGACATGAGCAGCAGTGTTTTGGATGACCAAATAACTGTTGGATAGAATGCAGGAGTACATTGGAATAGTCCAGTCTAAAGATAACAAAAAAAGATATTAATGAGGGTATCAGATGAGCCGAGGCAGCAAAAGTCAGGTGATCTTACAGAGATAGAAATAGGCAGTCTTTTTAGTGATGGCATGGATGTGTGGTCAAAAGCTCGTCACAGAGTCAAATACGACACCAAGCTTATGAGCAGTCTTGTCCTCCACTGAAGCAAATTAAACATATGGTAGTAAAATGCTAAGTATGGGAATTCTCATGCAATTATTCGCTCAGCTATTTCTAAACCCTGGAAATTCTCCAAGTACAGTAGCCAGTTGATTATACAAACTGATTTCACTCATACCAGAGAACATCCTCTATCTCAAAAGAGTTAAAAACAAACTCAACCAGACTAGCTACATAAATGCCATAGTTGCTATATCAGATCAAAGGCTTGAAATTCTGCCATGGCAGCTCATCTCCTGACTCCCCATAGCCTTTCCATAATTTCAAGGCACAAGTCAGGAGCGTGACAGCACTCTCCACTTGTCCAAATGAGTGTAACTGCAACAACATTCAAAATGAGACACCATCGAGAACTAAGCAATCCACTGGCTATGCATTTCATTTACTAGCCTAATCCACTCCATCACTCCATAGTAGTATGTACTACCTACTGGACTTTTATAAAAATATTCATTCATGGGATGTGTGCATCATTGACTTGGCCAGCATTTGTTGCCCATTCCTAATTTCCCTTGATGATGGTGGTGGTGAGACTCCTTCTCGAACTATATTCAAAGTTCTCAAAGGGCATGTGCTGTTGGTGTATTCCAGTATGAAGCACTCTAAATATTCTGCACCTGTCAATGAACTCAGCCTGTGCATCTGAACGATTAAGAATTTAGGGAGGCTGCAATTGTTTTTTCTTAAATAGTTCTGATGAACATCCACTTAAGAAATAATATATTGCACACATTAAACATTGGATACTCAATACTTTTCATATGCAACTTAAAATAAAAACCTATTGCACCTTCCACAAAGGCTGCTTCTGAATAATTTAAACTCCCCTGCAATAAGAACAAGGGCACTTTATATTCCCAGCAGTATCTCCTACGACTCATTAGAAGCATGACTCACAGATCACAATGGCATTCTTCAACTACAAACCATAAACTGAAGATTGACTCTTTACATTCCTCAAAAACAAATCCTTGCTGGGAAAAACATGAACCTGGTCCCAGGTCTCTCCATTTACTGTTCTTGAACTACATCATGATACTGCACAGGAAACAGTCACTCCCATCCTCAACAAGCATATCACATCCACTCAACTCTCCACACCCGAGCCCCACAATCCAGCCTCTTTTGTTCTTAGTTATCTTGTTGGCATGCCCTGCTTGAATTTGGTGGGTCTGAAGGTTTGAGTAGGCTTGTTAGCAGCCTCATGGGTGAATAAATCTTAAATCAAAACAGTATTCTGTTAGTATCGGTGAACTTGCATTTACGCGGTATCTTTCATGGCCAGATGCTTGTGAAGCACCTCAGGCATGAAAGTTGCTATATAAACACAAGTTGTTGTTGCCAGCAGCCTATCCAGTATTTTGGAAGGGTAGTAATTGTCCTAATGTAGGAAATGCAGCACCAAATTTGCATCCAGCAAGCTCCCACAAACAGCAATGCAATGACCAGATAATCTGTTTTTAATTGTATGTTAGTTGAAGGATAAATATTGTCCAGGACTCCTAAACTAAATTCCCCTGCTCTTCTTTGAAATAGTGCCATTGGATCTTTTACATCAACCTTAGGAGACAGGTCCTCCTCTTGTTTGGAAGGCAACATCTCCAATTGAGCAGCACCACCTTAGTACTACATGTACTGCAGTACTAGATTTGGTGATCAGGCTGCTGTGGTGGGAATTCTTAAACAGAGGTTAATTTAAGTGGTGCACATGATTCATGGCACAAAGGCAGCCTGCAAAGATAAAAACTCTTTCTTTATTCTTTCATGGAATGTGGGCATTACTGGCAAGGCCAGCATTTGCTATCCATCTCCAATTGTCCTTGAACAGTGACTTGCCACAACGTTTCAGAGGTCAACTAAGAGTCAACCACATGTAGTCTGGAGCCACATGTAGGCCAAACCAGGTAAGGTTGGCAGATTTCCTTCCCTAAAAGGACATTAGAGAACCAGGTGGGTTTTTACAACAATGATAGTTCTCATGGCTGCCATTACTGAGGCTAGCTTTATATTCCAGACTTTTTCTTAATTGCATTTAAATTCTATCAGCTGCCATAGTGGGAATTGAGCCCATGTCCCCAGAGCATTAGCCTAGACCTCTGGATTACTACAGCGACATTACTATTACGCCCCTTCCTCCTGGCCAAGAAGACGGCCCTCAAACAAGTCACACAGCAATCAAGGGTGATGAATTAGTTCACCGGTGTGCTGCAGCAGAATACCACCCTATATTGGGGCAATTACCAAGCTTAAAACAAATAAGCAATAGCAATGCTGTAGTGGAGAATATGAATGAAGCAAACCAGCTGGTATCCGGAAAAGTGACCATGAAGCAGTCAAATTCTCAGAAATATCCAACTGGTTCACTATCTTTAGGGTAGGAAACCTGCCGCCCTTACCCGATTGACACGTACACCAGCATGCTTGACTCTTAATTGTCTTCAGAATTGGCCCCCAAAAGCCACTCAATCATATCAAAACTGCTACAGCACTGACTGCAGCAATTCAAAAAGGCAGCCCACTACCACTTGAGGGCAACTAAGGATGGGTTAAAAAAAATGCCAACATTTACTTCACAAGGGGAGAAAAATCTGGTATTCCAAAAATATTTGGCCAATGAACATTTATTTCAGATTGGAATCTGAAGCCATTTAAAGTCCATAGTACACAATGTACCAGTATTGAGCACAGTAGAACAGTTAGCACCTGCCCCAGAGTAAGTCAATTCACCCAATCAGACAACCTTCACACCCATCACTCTGACTTTTGCCTTGGTTTAAAATTAAACAAACTAGTTTTCAGTTCCAGTGGATACTTGGAGCCAGTGAACTATCCCATCCAACACCCTGTATTTAACACTCACTGCAGCAGGCAGAGAGTCAAAGAGTCATTTTTCAACAGCACAAAGCAAGGTGATTCAGCCCATGCTGGTTCCTTGCAGAGCAATCCAGTCAGTCCCACTCCCCTGCTCTATAACCGTACCCTTGCAAGTTTATTTCAAATGTCCATCCAATTTCCTATTGAAATCGATTATTTCTGCTTCTACCACCCTTGTGGGCAGCGAGTTCCAGGTCATTACCACTCCCCATATCTCCGTGCATCACTTACCCAAAATCTTAAATATGTGCAACCCTTGTACCATCAGCTAATGAGAAGAGTTTTTCCTTATCTACCTTAATGAAGGTAGCTGAGGTCTAACCAGAGCTTTATAAAGGTTCAGCACAATTTTCCTGCTTTTGTACTCAATGCCTCTATTTATGAAATACAAGATCCCACCTGCTTTGCCAACAACGCTCTATGTCATGCCATCTTCAAAGATTGATGCACATACACCTTCAGGTCCCTCTGTTCCTGAACACTCTTCAAAACTGTGCCATTAAGTCTGTATTGCCTCGCCATATCCCTTCTGTCAAAGTGCATCACTTCACACTTCTCTGTATTAAATTCTGCCACTCATCTGCCCATTCTGCTAACCTTACTATGTCATGTTCCAGACAATTTGTACCATCCTCCCTGTCACTCCTCCAAGTTTGGTATCATTGGCAAATTTTACTCTATTCCAATATCCAGCTCATCTATATATATATATATAAAAAAAAGTGGTCCTAGTATTGACCCTTGGAGAACGCCACTCTCTTGTCTAAAAAAACTATTTGTGACTTGCTGCTTTGTCCTTAAGCCAATTTTTAAAAATCTAATTGGATTCTGACCCTCCTATTTTATAAGCCTCAATTTTGTTAATCAGCCTTCTATGTGGTACCTTGTCAAATGCTTTCTTAAAATCCATATAGACAACATTCTGTTCATTAGTCTTCTCTGTTACTTCATCAAAAAATTCAATTAATCAAAAACAATCCGCCTTTTACAAAGATAAAAGCAAAAAACTGCAGATGCTGGAAATCCAAAACAAAAACAAAAATACCTGGAAAAACTCAACAGGTCTGACAGCATCTGCGGTGAGGAACACAGTTAATATGACTCTTCACCAGAACTAAGGAAAAATAGAAAAGATGTGAAATATAAGCTGGTTTGAGGTGGGGTGGGGCAGGTAGATCTGGATAGAGGGCCAGTGATAGGTGGAGATTGAAAGCAATGAAGGTGAACAGGGCAAAAGAGAGGAGGAAACCCTGTCAGAGAGAAGAGCAATACTTCAAGGTAGGCATTCCTTGAAGAGAAGTGGCAGTCAATTAAACATGAAGATAAAAGCAAAAAACTGCAGATGCTGGAAATCCGAAACTACCTTGAAGTATTGCTCTTCTCTCCGACAGGATTTTCACCTCTCTTTTGCCCTGTTCACCTTCATTGCTTTCAATCTCCACCTATCACTGGCCCTCTAGCCAGCTCTACCTGTCCCACTCCCCCTTAAACCAGCATATATTTCATCTCTTTTCTATTTTTTCTTAGTTCTGGTGAAGAGTCATACGGACTCGAAACGTTAACTGTATTCCTCTCCGCAGATGCTGTCAAACCTGCTGAGTTTTTCCAGGTATTTTTGATTTTGTTTCTGCCTTTTACAAATCTGTGCTGGCTCTCCTTAATTAACTCAAACCTCTACAAGTGCCTGTTGATTATTCCACCCAACCCCCACCCCCTCCACCCCTCCCCCCGATTATAGATTCCAAACCCTTACCCACCACTGATGTTAGATTAGCCAGCCTTGTAGTTGCTGCAACTATTATACACACTTTCTTGAATAAGGATGTCCCATTTGTCACTCTCCAATCCTCTGGCACCTCCCCCGTAACTAGGGAAGACAAAGATTAAACCCTTCTGCTGTCTCCACCCCTATTTTCCTTAGCAACCTAGGATACAAGCCACCTGGACCAGATGACTTATCTACCTTAAGTATAGCCAGCCTGTTCAGTACCCCTCCCTTTCAATATTCACACTATCCATTGCCTCTGCCACCTCCAGTTCTACAGATGTCAGATTTCCCTTCCTTAGTAAAGACCAAAGAACTATTCTAGCCCTGCCCTGCACCTCTAACCATATATCACCCTCTTTGCTCTTAATAGGGCCCACTCCACCCTCTTACTCCCCACTTACTATTTACATACTGACAGAAGATTTTTGGGTTTCCTTTTATGTTGATTGCCGTTCTATTCTCATTTTCCTCTCCACCTATTCTGTTTCTCACTTGAAGAATTTGCATGACATCTCATCACAATCTCCATCATCCAGGGAGCCCTGTATTGACTCCCTTATCCTTCATCCTTGTTGGAATGTACCTACCTGAAGCATCTCTTCCTTAAAGATCACCCATTGTTCCATTACAGTTTTTTTTCCTGTCACTCTCCAGTTCCATTTTACTCTAGCTGGATCCCTTCTCATTGCTTTGAAATTAGTCCTCTGCCAATTTAGAAGTTCTATATTAGATTATTTCTTGCTCTTCTCCGTTACTAATTTAAGCCGTATGATACAATGATCACCTTACCCAAATGTTCCCCCTCCCACCACAGCCACAGACAATTGGCTGCCTCATTTCCCAGCACCAGATCCAGCACTGCCTCCTTTCTAGTTGGCTCAAGAACATAAAAGGAAATTCTCCTGAACACATTCCAGAAATCCCCCTCAACTCTCCTTACCCTTTACTCGAACATCATCCCAAATAATTTTGGGGTAATTAAAGTACCTCAGTATCACTGCTGTATAGTTTTGCTCATCTGTGATTTCCTTGCAGATTTGTTCTTCAATCTCTCTCATTATTTGGAGGCCAATAGAATTCCCCAGATGTCTTGTAGCACAGTGCTAGCGGCCCAACTATGGACCAGAAGATCTGGGACTTGATTGTGCATTCATAGTGCACTCAAACAGGTTATCAGCCTGTAAATCCTTCCAATACACCTGGCAGCAGAAAAATAAAAGTGTGGGAAAATTTCCTGGTCAGCCATACTGCAGAAGGCAACAACAAACCATGGCAGTACTTTGCCAGGATAATCATGGACCAATCTAATGGAAGTCCATGGTCGCCAACATCCCCTAATGGCATGGTACCTAAAGGATGAGGATAGAATAGCCTAAGTAGTGTGACCTTAAATAAAAACAGAAAATTCTGGAAAAACTCAGCAGGTCTGACAGTATCTGTGGAGAGAGAAAAAGAAAAAGTTAACATTTCAAGTCCTTGTGATCCTTCTGAGCTAAAGAGAACTGGAAATGTGGCAAAATTTATACTGTTTAAGTGGGGTGGGGCAGGTGGAGCTGGATAGAAGGCCAGTAATAGGTGGAGGCAAAGCAGGAATTGACAAAGATGTCATGAACAAGAGGACAGATGGTAGCGGTTAGTGCTAAAAAGGTGCTAATTGTGGCGTAAAGGTAAGAAAGCAAAATGTGATTAAAACAGAACAAGGATGGCATTGTGTGAAAGAACAACATGGAACAAGAGATAGATGGCCCTGTATGGGATGGAGTGGGGAGAGGGGGCAGCGGTGGGGGGAAAAAAGGATAGAAAATGGGAGAAAAACTACAGATAAATGAACAAAAATACAAGTGGGCAAAAAATGAATGTAGAAGGGGGTGGGGATGGAAAAGTGAGTTCACGGTCTGAAGTTGTTGAACTCAATGTTAAGTCCAGAAGGCTGTAAAGTACCTAATTGGAAGATGAGGTGCTGTTCCTCCAGTTTGCGTGGGGCTTCACTGGAACATTGCAGCAGGCCAAGGGCAGACATGTGGGCATGAGGGCAGGATGGTGTGTTAAAATGGCAAGCGGCCGGAAAGTCTGGGTCATGCTCACACCTTCTTCCCCCTCCCAGAACCATGATAGGATCCCCCTTGTCCTCACTTTTCACCCCACCAGCCTCCACATTCAAAGGATCATCCTCCGCCATTTCCGTCAACTCCAGCATGATGCCACCACCAAACACATCTTCCCCTCACACCTCGTCAGCATTCCATAGGGAACATTTCCTCCAGGACACCCTGGTCCACTCCATCATCCCCAACACCTCAACCCCTTCCCCAAGACACATTCCCATGCAATTGCAGAGGGTGCAACACCTGCCCTTTTACCTCCTCTCTCTTCACTGTCCAAGGGCCCAAACAATCCTTTCAGGCGAAGCAGCATTTCACTTGTATCTCCTTCAATTTAGTCGACTGCATTCACTGCTCTCAATGCAGTCTCCTCTACATTGGGGAGACCAAACACAGACTGGGTGACCGCTTTGCGGATCACCTTCGGTCTGTCCACAAGCATGACCCAGACCTCCCTGTCGCTTGCCATTTCAACACACCACCCTGATCTCATGCCCACATGTCCATCCTTGGCCTGCTGCAATGTTCCAGTGAAGCCCAACGCAAACTGGAGGAACAGCACCTCATCTTCCAACTAGGCACTTTACAGCCTTCCTGGCTTAACATCAAGTTCAACAACTTTAGACCATGAAGCCTGTCCTCCATTCTCACCCCCATCTACATTCATTTTTTACTCACTTGTTTTATTTTTATTCATTTATCCATAGTTTGATTTCCTCCTCCCCCCCCCCCACCCCCAACTTCTATCCTTCTTTTCCGCTCCCCACCACCACCCCACCCCCTACAGGGCCATCTGTTACTTGTTCCATGTTGTTCTTTCACACAATGCTACCCTTGTTCTGCTATAATCACATTTTGCTTTCTTACCTTTACGCCACCATTAGCACCTTTTTAGCACTAACCACTACCATTAACATCCCTTTGTCCTCTTGTTCATGACATCTTTGTCAATCCCTCCTTTGCCTCGACCTATCAATGGCCTTCTATCCAGCTCCACCTGCCCCACCACACTTTATTATCAGTATACATTTCATCACATTTCCACTTCTCTTCAACTCTGAAGGGTCATAAGGACTTGAAATGTTAACTTTGTTTTTTTATCTCTGCACAGATGCTGTCAACCTGCTGAGTTTTTCCAGCATTTTGTTTTTATTTCAGATTTCCAGCATCCGCAGCATTTTGCTTTTATTTTAAGTGTGATCTTATCGTTATTGCTTCTCAACTCTTAACCAAACAGACTCTCCTTGCACCAAGGAAATCCTCTCTTTTCAACAATGCAATGTCTTTCCCAATCAGTAATTTAGTTTATTATTCTTTCATGGGGTGTGGGTGTCACTGGCAAGGCCAGCATTCTTTGCCCATCCCTCAATGCCCTTGAACTGAAGGGCTTACTAGGCCATTTCAGAGGGCAGTCAACCAGATTGCAAATGGTCTGGAGTCACATGTAGGCCAGACCAAGTAAGTGCAAGATTATGAGTGGCATGGACAGGGTGGATAGGGAGCAGCTGTTCCCCTTGGTTGAAGGATCAGTCACAAGGGGACATAAATTCAAGGTGAGGGGCAGGAGGTTTAGGGGGGGATGTGAGGGAAAACATTTTTACCCAGAGGGTGGTGACGGTCTGGAACGTGCTGCCTGGGAGGGTGGTGAAAGCGGGTTGCCTCACATCCTTTAAAAAGTAGCTGGATGAGCATTTGGCACATCATAACATTCTAGGCTATGGGCCAAGTGTCAGTAAATGGGATTAGGTAGGTAGGTCAGGTGTTTCTCATGTGTCGGTGCAGACTCGATGGGCCGAAGGGCCTCTTCTGCACTGTGATTGTGATGGCAGTTTTCCTTCCCTAAAAGGGCATTAGTGAACCAGATGGGTTTTTGCAACAATCGATAGTTTCATTGTCACTATCACCGAGACTAGATTTCAATTTGAGATTTATTTATTGAATTTAAATTTCACCAGCTGCCATGGTGAGATTTGAACCCATTTCCCCAGAGCATTAACTGGAGTCTCTGAATTACTAGTCCAGGCACATCCTATCTTTTCTGAATACTTTATATCCTTACATATTAAGAACCCAGTGCTCAGCAGTTTTAAGTCACATTTCCATTAAAGCATTGCCACCACATCATATTCCTACTGCTACTTGTGTTTATAACTCACCAACCTTATTCACCACACCTTGTGCATTTATGTACAAGCATTGTAAACCTGTCCTGCATCCCTTGTAATCTGAAAGAACATTGCAAAACATTTCTAAATGGCCATCACAAAAAGCACAATCAGATTCAACTTTTCCACATGGATCACGAGGTGCTTCAATACAATCAATGAATATTACAGTCATTGCAATATGGTCATTACAGACAGTGAAATAGTATTGGAGTTATCAACATACATCATGTTGCACGCTGAGATGCTTCAATACAATTATGATATATTTAGTATTCACTACATACAATCTTTGTGAGTTGTGCAGCCCGAGGGGTCTATACAATTCCCAGCTCTTCTGCACCAAGGCTGAAAGGTCATAGAAAGCGACCTTTACCCTCTGGGCCTTCGCAGTGGCTGCCCCAAGCTTTAGTGCGTCCCTCAGCATGTAGTCCTGGCCCTTGGAATGTGCCAGTCTGCAACACTGGGTCGGGGACAACTTTTTGCACTGGAAGACCAACAAGTTTCAGGCAGACCAAAGAGCGCCTTTCACCCAGTTGATGACCCTCCAACTGCAGTCGATGTTTGCCTTGGTGTGTCCCCCTCGTGGTCTTATTCTGCTATCTAATACGGTATTACTTCCTTGTCTAGCAGTATCCAACACTCACCTTCTGCACCTTATTCTTCTTTCCTACTTGTATATGAAGGTGCCCATCCCCCCATCACGATTTCTGAAAAAAATGATTTGGCTATGGCGATAATCAAATGAAAGCAGAGCCCAATTTAGATATATTAGAGGAAAACTGCTACATTCCATTATTTTTTTATATCGCTGCTTAAAACAAACTCAGTTCGGAATATCTGGTGATATCAAGCTGGTTGGAAATCACCGCGCCTGTCAAACATTGGACTCGAAGCACTTTAAATGTAAATTAGAAACAATCACAGCGACCATCATCTTTTCTAGGGGCTCGCAGTGTAATCCGTTTCCGTACAAACCATCCAAATCCAGTTCAAATTCTACCATATTGCAAGCTAATGAAACTCAATGAAACTAGGGGGGGGGGGGGGGGGGGGGGGTGCGAGAAATACCTTGGCCCACTTTTGCGCTTTAGAGGCAGCCACCCCTAGCCGATTACAGCCCCGTAATACGAGGCTGATTCTAATCAGCCTCAGATGGGATGTTAATTAAGTGCCACCCCCATTATCTTTTAAAATAAAATTGTGACCTGCGAACAAGTGAATCGTCCAACAACGCTGAAACTGTGAAATTAAAAGTTCAGATCATCATATTTAAAAAGTCTTTAAACAAGCGTGGGCTTATATAAATCTGTAAGACTTAAAAAACCCCACCACCTCCCCAAAAGTAGTACTATTCTCGAATATAATTCAACCACGACTAAATTTAGGTTTCATTTCCGTTTAAAGAACTCGAGATATCTTGTGCAAAGTGTTCAAAAGGTTCACTCCAGTTGATAACCCGTCTTCAAAGTCGCCTGAATTAAACATACAACTGAGTATAGTCCACCAAAATGTCTTTCCCCCCACCCCACAAAAAAAAACAGACGCACACGAGGCCAACAACCTGGGCTAATTCCCCGCCGGGTTTAAACTTGCACAAGAACGCAGGGAGTTGCACTAATTCAGCTTTCACCACCCCACCCCCCAGACCTAGTCAGCCACTCCTGGCTGTCTCTATCTGCATTGCAGGGCCCGAGAAGCGATGGTAAATCAATGGGCGTTTTTCCCCCCACAACCAAAGTTCGTGGCTCCTCTTCGACCCCCAACCCCCCCTTACCCCTTCACTTGTGGGGAGGGCGACTGGTCGAACCACCAGCAGATCCGAGCTCAAATCTCCCGGTTTCCACACGAACGTTTTGGGTATCGATTACTCATCCGGGGTGGCGGCTTTTCCCCTTCGGCTGTGGGGGGTGGGGTGTGGAATCAGAGTTCAGGCGCCTCTGGCCGGGAGGCGCTATCTCCTCTGGAGAGCGAGCGGGGTCCGTGCCTCCGAAATCCCCAACGTTCCAATGGAACGCACGCTCGATACCCAACGTTCCAATGGAACACAATGTATCAAAACTGACAATGCCCCATGTGAATTTCACATCCACACACACAACTTACTCTCTCTTTCTCAGGACCCCCACCCAGCCACCAAGCTCCCCCCTCCTAATGTACTTCTTCCCTGTCATGTTCAAATTCTTTCATAAATGAATCGAAAGCCCTTACCCGCAAACTCTTGCCGTGGCTGGGTGGCCTCTTAAAATGAAAGAATTGCTCGGAGTCCTCCTCGTCTGCAGCAACCTCCCTCTCTCCTTTCGCTGTTTCGTTGGGTCCGTCCCTCTTTGTCGCGGCCGGCTGGAGCGGATAAGCAAACATTGAGTACGTGGGAAGCGAAGCGAGCCGCGGATGGCTGCTGGTTGGGGGAAGAGTGAGTGGAGTAGAGTGGGGTGGGGAGATGTTTGCTGAGAAGTATTTTTTTTTGAAGAATAAGCAGGGTGCGAGTGAAGGGCGGATCAACATGAAATAAATTCCCACTGGCTGGGCCACATAGTGAAACTGACCAGGGCGTTTTGTCAATTTCACACCGCCGTCTCCTTTCTATTGGACACAGTGCTCACAAAAAAATACACAAGACTGGCAATTGTTGTGACAAATGTACGTGGTCTTTTATTTTCTCATTTTAATCGTCCCTTTAAAACTTTGAATTTTGCTCCAATAATTAATCATATCTTTAAAAAAACAAATTAAGTCCACATGACTGCTCTTTTGACGTCAGCAGGTAACTGGCGTTTCCTGGATGAGTTTTTTTAAAAACGTTGCATCGATTGCTCAGGGAATTTACCACCTTGTAACGTCACAGTCTGGATTTAAATACTAGGTAAAGCCCAACAGGGAAGTGGTGAGTGTTTTTTTCCCCCTTACTGCCTCTCATCCCTTTTACCAATGAGGATTTGACACAACTGCAGCCGCACAAGTAAATACACTCAGCTACATAATTCATAGTACAGGCTTGTGGGGGACACATTCTTCCTGAAATTTCGCTTACCACGTGTGAGCGTCTGGGTCAATAAATAAGTTTCTTCATGAATTAGCTAAACAAATATGTGGACAGGAATGTAAGAAATGTAGCTAGCTCTCACCGTGGCCTCCGCTGTATCTCTGGCCTCTTTGCTGTCCGTGGGCAATTGACAGTACGTGGGTTGGCTTAAATCGTCACTTCTTCACTAAAATGTAGTGTGGTCTCTGACGGATTCCAGCGGCAAATCGTATTTTTCACGACTAAGCTCAGCAAACCGGAAAAAAGAAACTGAACTATTCCCCACCCCTTACACACAAATTAAACAATTCAAAACTGGACGTACCTCAAGAATGCAGTTTCTCATTTATTTTTAAAACTTTGAGAAGCGTGCAACTGGTCTGAGAGCAAGAGGATGTTAAGTGAAAATTTTGACAGCACCTTCCAAACCCACTACCACTACCATTTAGAAGGACAAGGGCAGCAGATAGATGGGAATATCATCACTTGGAAGTTCCCCTCCAAGTCACTCACTATCCTGACTTGGAAATATATCGCTGTTCCTTCACTGTCACTGGGTCAAAATCCTGGAACTCCCTCCCTAACAGCACTGTGGGTGTACCTACACCACATGGACTGCAGTGGTTTAAAAAAGCAACTCACCACCACCTCAAAGGCAATTAGGGATGGGCAATAAATGCCAGTGACACCCACATCCCATAAAAGAACAAATAAAATGTGTTTCAGACTAGTGATGTGAGTAAATAAGGAGAAACTATTCCTAGTGGCTGGCAAATCAGTAATCACAGGACACAGATTTAAGTTAACTGGCAAAAGAACCAGAGGTGAGATGAGAATTTTTTAAAAATTATGCAGCAAGTTAAAATGATTTGGAATGCACTGCCTGACAATATTGGCCCTTAATTTGCTGTCAAAATATTGGGCAGGCAAATAGCATACGAACAAGGAACAGGAGTAGGCTATTCAGCCCCTCGAGCCTGCTTCACCATTTAATAAGATCATGTAACCTCAAATATACATCCTGCTTACCCCTGATAACCTATCACCCCCTTGCTTACCAAGAATCTGTCCAATTCTGCCCTAAAAACATTCAAAGAATCTGCTTCCACCACCTTTTCAGGAAGAGAGTTCCAAAGACTCACAACCCTCTGAGTGAAAATAATTTCTCCTCATCTCTGTTTTAAATGGATAACCCCTTATTTTTAAACAGTGACCCCTAGTTCTAGATTCTCCCACAAGAGGAAACATCCTCTCCACGTCCACCCAGTCAAGACCCCTAAGGATCTTATATGTTTCAATCAAGTCAACTCTTACTCTTCTAAACTCCAGCGGATACAAGCTAAATCTGCCCGATCTTTCCTCATAAGACAACCTGCCCATTCCAGGTATTAGTCTGGTAAACCTTCTCTGAACTGCTTCCAATGCATTTACATCTTTGCTTAAGTAAGGTAACTAATACTGTACACAGTATTCCAGATGTGATCTCACTAGCACCCTGTACAACTGAGGTATCACCTCTCTACTTTTGTACTCAATTCCCCTCACATTATTTATTCACAAATAGTACAGAATGGTAATGAAGGCAGGGGAAGTGTTAGGAAATCTTTTAAACACAGTTAAATAATTCCTCATGATTCAAGCTTGAATGTGTTGTCCAAATGCAAGTTTATTACTCAGACACCAATAGTATAATAACTATTCTGGTCATACAGTAAGTTCATGCAAACCGGTTTCTTGCAGACCCAAGCTGATCAAACTTAGCCTCTGTGTATGCAGTCCCTCTGACTGTCCCATGCACTCTGACCTTAGAGGGGCTGTTCCCTGATATTTTTTCAGGCTGTGTTTGTTTCCATTGCTGTGCATGTGCAGTTCTGGTACTTCACTCCGTTATGTCATTGCGAGTGACAGAGGAGGTATAATTAGCAACTATCGCAATGTAACATGACCAACTTGGAGACCCTTTGATGATTACTCATCAGGACGTGATATGTCCACATTGTATCAATGATAATCACTGTCTGATCTGCATTGGCCATAAAGTAAGCTGCTTAACCCCTTACTTTCTAACCCACTCCCCTTTCTTCCTTTGCGAATGTTTTCTGGCATGCTGGGTGCAGCAGACTGACGTCATTGGATTTCTGCACATGTGTGGACCAGTGTGCGTGTGCAGATGGGTATTGGTGGCCATCTTCCATGGACATTTTGTGTTAGCAGGTAACACAATGATTTATCCTTTCTTTATGAGTTATATGACATGATACCCAGAATATATATTGAAGTGGGTTCCCGCTTCTCCAACCCCCAGACTTGACATAATGGTGATCTCGATGGTTCAACTGTTAAGCAGTTAATATTACAAAGGGAACAGGGTGTCCTAAACAATCCCATATAGTTAATTGATACAACTTGGGCATTTCCATTGTTCTGGCCAATACCCCATGCTTATGCCTGATGTGGGATGTAGCCAACATGTCTGTTATAGTTTCTACTCCCATTGATCTGGCCAAGGACTGATTTTAACACAATTCCGATAATCACGTTGAGCAGTGATTAACTATAGGACTCAGGCAAATTCTAACAGGAAGCTAGGGGATTAAACATGGAAATCTGGAAGTCCCTTGTCTCACCAGTCAAATGCATTGAATAGTATGAAGCTACAAAGTACTTGTAAGCACAGAAACAGACCATTTAGCCTAATAGTCCATGTGGTTATTTATGCTCCACACAAGCCTACTCCCACCTGTCTTTATCTCAACATAACAATGTATCCTTAAACCTTTCTCCCTCCTGTCTAGCTTCCCCTTTAAATGCATCTATACTGTTTGCCACAACTACTCCCTGTGGTAGCAATCTCCACATTGTCACCATGTTCTGAGGAAAGACATTTGCCGTGAACCCCCTATTTGACTTATTACTCACCATCTTACATTTGTGGCCCCAGTTCTGGTCTTGCCCAAAAGTAGAAACATCTTCCCAATGTTTAACAAAAACAAAAACAGAATTACCTGGAAAAACTCAGCAGGTCTGGCAGCATCGGCGGAGAAGAAAAGAGTTGACGTTTCGAGTCCTCATGACCCTTCGACAGAACTTGAGTTCGAGTCCAAGAAAGAGTTGAAATATAAGCTGGTTTAAGGTGTGTGTGTGGGGGGGGGCGGAGAGAGAGAGAAGTGGAGTGGGGGTGTGGTTGTAGGGACAAACAAGCAGTGATAGAAGCAGATCATCAAAAGATGTCAACAACAATAGAACAAAAGAACACATAGGTGTTAAAGTTGGTGATATTATCTAAACGAATGTGCTAATTAAGAATGGATGGTAGGGCACTCAAGGTATAGCTCTAGTGGGGGTGGGGAGAGCATAAAAGATTTAAAAAAATTTTTTTTTAATTTTTTTTTTTTAAATAATGGAAATAGGTGGGAAAAGGAAAATCTTTATAATTTATTGGAAAAAAAAGGAAGGGGGAAACAGAAAGGGGGTGGGGATGGGGGAGGGAGCTCACGACCTAAAGTTATTGAATTCAATATTCAGTCCGGAAGGCTGTAAACTGCCTAGTGGGAAGATGAGGTGTTGTTCCTCCAGTTTGCGTTGGGCTTCACTGGAACAATGCAACAAGCCAAGGACAGACATGTAGGCAAGAGAGCAGGGTGGAGTGTTAAAATGACAAGCGACAGGGAGGTTTGGGTCATTCTTGCGGACAGACCGCAGGTGTTCTGCAAAGCGGTCGCCCAGTTTACGTTTGGTCTCTCCAATGTAGAGGAGACCACATTGGGAGCAACGAATGCAGTAGACTAAGTTGGGGGAAATGCAAGTGAAATGCTGCTTCACTTGAAAGGAGTGTTTGGGTCCTTGGACGGTGAGGAGAGAGGAAGTGAAGGGGCAGGTGTTGCATCTTTTGCATGGGCATGGGGTGGTGCCATAGGAGGGGGTTGAGGAGTAGGGGGTGATGGAGGAGTGGACCAGGGTGTCCCGGAGGGAGCGATCCCTACGGAATGCTGATAGGGGGAGGTGAAGGGAAGGTGTGTTTGGTGGCGGCATCATGCTGGAGTTGGCGGAAATGGCGGAGGATGATCCTTTGAATGCGGAGGCTGGTGGGGTGATAAGTGAGGACAAGGGGGACCCTATCATGTTTCTGGGAGGGAGGAGAAGGCGTGAGGGCAGATGCGCGGGAGATGGGCCGGACACGGTTGAGGGCCCTGTCAACGACCGTGGGTGGGAAACCTCGGTTAAGGAAGAAGGAGGACATGTCAGAGGAACTGTTTTTGAAGGTAGCATCATAGGAACAGATGCGACGGAGGCGAAGGAACTGGGAGAATGGGATGGAGTCCTTACAGGAAGCGGGGTGTGAGGAGCTTCCCAATGTTTATCCTATCAAACCTTTTCATAATCTTGAAGACTTCCATCATGTCACCCCTCAGTCTTCTTTGCAAGGCTCCTGTTTTCAACTATAAAAACAAAAAAACTGCGGATGCTGAAAATCCAAAACAAAAACAGAATTACCTGGAAAAACTCAGCAGGTCTGGCAGCATCGGCGGAGAAGAAAAGAGTTGACGTTTCGAGTCCTCAGGACCCTTCGACAGAACTTGCGTTCGAGTCCAAGAAAGAGTTGAAATATAAGCTGGTTTAAGGTGTGTGTGTGTGGGGGCGGAGAGATAGAGAGACAAAGAGGTGGAGCGGGGGGGCGGGGGTGTGGTTGTAGGGACAAACAAGCAGTGATAGAAGCAGCTCATCAAAAGATGTCAACGACAATAGTACAATAGAACACATAGGTGTTAAAATTAAAGTTGGTGATATTATCTAAACGAATGTGCTAATTAAGAATGGATGGTAGGGCACTCAAGGTATAGCTCTAGTGGGGTTTTTTTTTATTTATATAATGGAAATAGGTGGGAAAAGGAAAATCTTTATAATTTATTGGGAAAAAAAAAAGGGAAGGGGGAAACAGAAAGGGGGTGGGGATGGGGGAGGGAGCTTACGACCTAAAGTTGTTGAATTCAATATTCAGTCCGGAAGGCTGTAAAGTCCCTAGTGGGAAGATGAGGTGTTGTTCCTCCAGTTTGCGTTGGGCTTCACTGGAACAATGCAGCAAGCCAAGGACAGACATGTGGGCAAGAGAGCAGGGTGGAGTGTTGAAAAAAAAAACCCCACTAGAGCTATACCTTGAGTGCCCTACCATCCATTCTTAATTAGCACATTCGTTTAGATAATATCACCAACTTTAATTTTAACACCTATGTGTTCTATTGTACTATTGTCGTTGACATCTTTTGATGAGCTGCTTCTATCACTGCTTGTTTGTCCCTACAACCACACCCCCGCCCCCCCGCTCCACCTCTTTGTCTCTCTATCTCTCCGCCCCCCCACACACACACCTTAAACCAGCTTATATTTCAACTCTTTCTTGGACTCGAACGCAAGTTCTGTCGAAGGGTCATGAGGACTCGAAACGTCAACTCTTTTCTTCTCCGCCGATGCTGCCAGACCTGCTGAGTTTTTCCAAGTAATTCTGTTTTTGTTTTGGATTTTCAGCATCCGCAGTTTTTTTGTTTTTATCTCTGTGTTTAATTGACTGCCACTGCTCTTCAAGAAATGCCTACCTCCTTGAAGAAGTTCTGTTCCTCTCTGCGACAAGATTTCCGTATCTCTCTGTTGTCTTGCTCACCTTCCTTGCTTTCCATTTCCCTCCTAGTGTTTGACAAGGTGTTTACTAAAACCCGCTTTCACAGCCATATCTCCTTTCTCAGTGACTGTCTCCGTCTCCGACTTACCCCACGTGGATTTCAACTGAAATTCCACCCCTCATGTTTCGAACCCACCCAGGATTACAGGTATCTCCGGGACATAAAACGTTTCTCGGACTGCTGTTCCCGTCACATTCTGAAATCCACACTCAGTGCCATGCGCCGCCATATGAACACACTCGACCTCTCCCTCCAGCAGCACCGCCGTACCCTTTTTCAAAGCTGCGCGTGCCCCCAGTTTCATTTTATCCTTCGGCTCATCCGACGCCTCAACAAGAAACTTTTTCTCTTTCTCTCAAGTGCTAAGGAACGCAAGCTGCAACAACTCATTGACACCAACACCCATCTAGGACCCTCCACCCCTGCCTGTTCCTCCGTCCCCACCCTTTCTTCCAATCCCAACCCCAGCCGTGTATTCACTATACCCCCTGACCTTCCCCTCTCCGATGCTGAACGTTCAGTGCTCAGCAAAGGACTTAGTTTCATACCCTTACGCCCTCACCTCAATGAATTTCGGACTCGGCATGATGCTGAACTCTTCTTCCGCCGTCTTCGTCTCCGGGCTCACTTCTTTGGGCAGGAGTCCTCTCCCAGTTCAACGGATCCTTTTACCCAATATTCTCCCTCCACCTGGACCCCTCCCTCTGGATTCTTACCTTCTCTTGATCTTTTCATTGAGAACTGTCGGCGCGACATTAGTCGTCTCAATTTCTCTGCTCCTCTCACACATTCTAACCTGTCTCTCTCTGAACTTACTGCACTCCATTCTCTCAGGTCCAACCCTGACATTGTCATCAAACCTGCTGACAAGGGTAGTGCTGTTGTTGTCTGGCGCACTGACCTCTACCTCGCGGAGGCTGAGCGTCAACTCGCAGACACTTCCTCCTACCTCTCCCTGGACCATGACCCCACCACTGAACATCAAGCCATTGTTTCCAGGACTGTCACTGACCTCATCTCCTCTGGGGATCTCCCTCCCACAGCTTCCAACCTGATAGTCTCCCAACCTCGGATGGCCCGCTTCTATCTCCTACCCAAAATCCACAAACAGAACTGCCCCGGTAGACCGATCGTCTCAGCTTGTTCCTGCCCCACAGAACTCATTTCTCGTTATCTTGACTCCCTTCTCTCTCCCCTTGTCCAGTCCCTTCCCACCTACATCCGTGATTCCTCTGACACCTTACGTTACATCAACGATTTCCAGTTCCCTGGCCCCAACCGCTTCCTCTTCACCATGGACGTCCAATCCCTCTACACCTCCATCCCCCACCAGGATGGTCTGAGGGCCCTTAGCTTCTTCCTCGAACAGAGGCCCGAACAATCCCCATCCACCACTACTCTCCTCCGTCTGGCTGAACTTGTTCTCACACTGAACAACTTCTCCTTCAACTCCTCTCACTTCCTCCAAATAAAAGGTGTGGCTATGGGTACCTGCATGGGCCCCAGCTATGCCTGTCTCTTTATGGGGTATGTGGAACATTCCTTGTTGCAGTCCTACTCCGGCCCCCTTCCACAACTCTTTCTCCGGTACATCGATGATTACTTCGGTGCCGCTTCATGCTCTCGTCAGGACTTGGAAAAATTTATTAATTTTGCTTCCAATCTCCACCCCTCCATCATTTTCACGTGGTCCATCTCTGACACTTCCCTTCCCTTCCTTGACCTCTCTGTCTCAATCTCTGGTGATAGACTGTCCACCAATATCCATTACAAACCCACCGACTCCCACAGCTATCTCGACTACAGCTCCTCACACCCCGCTTCCTGTAAGGACTCCATCCCATTCTCTCAGTTCCTTCGCCTCCGTCGCATCTGTTCCGATGATGCTACATTCAAAAACAGTTCCTCTGACATGTCCTCCTTCTTCCTTAACCGAGGTTTTCCACCCACGGTCGTTGACAGGGCCCTCAACCGTGTCCGGCCCATCTCCCGCGCATCCGCCCTCACGCCTTCTCCACCCTCCCAGAAACATGATAGGGTCCCCCTTGTCCTCACTTATCACCCCACCAGCCTCCGCATTCAAAGGATCATCCTCCGCCATTTCCGCCAACTCCAGCATGATGCCACCACCAAACACATCTTCCCTTCACCCCCCTTATCAGCATTCCGTAGGGATTGCTCCCTCCGGGACACCCTGGTCCACTCCTCCATCACCCCCTACTCCTCAACCCCCTCCTATGGCACCACCCCATGCCCACGCAAAAGATGCAACACCTGTCCCTTCACTTCCTCTCTCCTCACCGTCCAAGGACCCAAACACTCCTTTCAAGTGAAGCAGCATTTCACTTGCATTTCCCCCAACTTAGTCTACTGCATTCGTTGCTCCCAATGTGGTCTCCTCTACATTGGAGAGACCAAACGTAAACTGGGCGACCGCTTTGCAGAACACCTGCGGTCTGTCCGCAAGAATGACCCAAACCTCCCTGTCGCTTGCCATTTCAACACTCCACCCTGCTCTCTTGCCCACATGTCTGTCCTTGGCTTGCTGCATTGTTCCAGTGAAGCCCAACGCAAACTGGAGGAACAACACCTCATCTTCCGACTAGGGACTTTACAGCCTTCCGGACTGAATATTGAATTCAACAACTTTAGGTCGTAAGCTCCCTCCCCCATCCCCACCCCCTTTCTGTTTCCCCCTTCCCTTTTTTTTTCCCAATAAATTATAAAGATTTTCCTTTTCCCACCTATTTCCATTATATAAATAAAAAAAAACCCACTAGAGCTATACCTTGAGTGCCCTACCATCCATTCTTAATTAGCACATTCGTTTAGATAATATCACCAACTTTAATTTTAACACCTATGTGTTCTATTGTACTATTGTCGTTGACATCTTTTGATGAGCTGCTTCTATCACTGCTTGTTTGTCCCTACAACCACACCCCCGCCCCCCCCGCTCCACCTCTTTGTCTCTCTATCTCTCCGCCCCCCCACACACACACCTTAAACCAGCTTATATTTCAACTCTTTCTTGGACTCGAACGCAAGTTCTGTCGAAGGGTCATGAGGACTCGATGCTGCCAGACCTGCTGAGTTTTTCCAGGTAATTCTGTTTTTGTTTTCCTGTTTTCAACTGCCCACCTGCCTTCAGTAGCAATCTTTGGATAATCCTAAATTGTTTGTTGACTGTTCAAGCTCTTTTATGGTGCAAACCTTACCCTTGGCCACTGTTTGTTGTCCCATCATTGACCGCTATTCTAATCCATGCTCCATTAGCCCTTTATTCACTCACGTGTGTCCCTGATCAGAATCATTCACTGCTATCTTAACGGTGCTAATTTGGCTAACATCCTGTTTCTTCAATGTTACCAAGCTCATAACTGGACCTCTCGCAACCAGCTATTAGTTCACCTTAGTTATTCTCACTTCTCTATGCCTGGGCCTCTTTTCAGGGATGTCTCCTAACTTACAGTTTACTCTATTCCAGATTGATTTCCCTCCACATTACCTGTTTTCCCCCTAAGACTTCAACCCAATTTTCTGTCATTTATCTGATATTCCCTCATGTGTATTTGAACTCTTCATGTCCTACACCTATCTCCATGTTTGGCTGAAGACCATCCTCAGGCTTTCTGCTCCCCTCTCTCTCCTTTTTCTCTTGCAAGTGTATGCTGTTTTTAGCCTCCCCTTTTTCCATTACCATTCTTCTCCAATCACACCTCTTACAGGTCACTACTCCTCAGCCTCCTTCCTGCCCTGCTGTCGTTGGAATTCCTCCTCTAGAAATCTTCTGATTCTCTCTGGTGCCTATCTCCCCAAAGGCAGTGGAAGCTGGGCCTATTGAAATATTCAAGGTTGCAATCAATAGATTTTTGTTAGGTAGAGCTATCCAGGAATATGGGGGTTCTGTGATGCAATGGGTATTGTCCCTGCCTCTGAGCCAGAGGGTTCAAGTCCCACTCCAGGACTTGATGATCAAGAAAGGTGTGTTCATAATGCAGGTTGAATATCAACCTGCACATCCTTTCAACATGCAGCAATGGCAGGTGGTAAGAGTGGGAGAGATTCTAGGTCAGCCATATGATGGAAAGAATGTTGGAGCCTCTACCATCAATATCCATAGCTCTGGACTACAACGTGCACGTAAAAGTGTACGTTGCCACAGCAACTCAGATTCTCTGAATGATTTGTAACACGTCACCACAAATCAGCCATGATTTGATTGGATGGTAAAATAAGCCAAATGTTCTGTTTCTATGAATGTTTATGGTACATTTATTTCCAGATTTGGCTTGATCAAGTAGTACTTGTCTCCAACCTATTCCAACTTGCCTCCTGCTGATTCATCATCTTTTTTTGGTTCCCATGTTACTGAAGTTGTCAATTTTTCTCTTTCTTCCAGTATGCTCACCTTCTCCTTCCAAATTGCTATCCATTCCCTCTTTAAAAGACCACTCTTGAATAAGCTGTCCTCTCAATTATCTCCAACCTTCCTTCCTTCTCAAAGGCCTTTGCAAATGCTTTAATCAAATCTATTTCCATCGTTTCCAAAAACCCATTGTTTGAACCACTCCAATCTGACTTCCAGCCTTCCCGCAGCCCCAAGATGGCCCTTGTGGAGTTCTGAATGATGTCCTGTGACCGACTTTATCCCTCCTGATCCTTCGAGACCTATCTATGGCATTTTGACATGGTAGGTCATGTTATTATATGTCATTATATTATTGTTGGGAGCTGGTTAGCTCAGTTGGCTAGATGGCTACTGTATGTTTCAGGTTAGCACCAACAGTGTGAGTTTGATTCCCGTTCTTGCTGAGGTAGACTTGGAACCTGCTGCCTCACCCTGCCCCTGAGAGTGGAAGGCAATCAACACAACAGTGATAAAAACTGCCAAGAAAATGGCTCAGGATGCAGCATTAGCAGAGAATGAGCCAAAGACCTGCCTTCAGGCAGAGCATACATAAATGAATGAATGTTATTAGTGTGTCAACCGTGGATCAGTTGGTAGCACTCCTGCCTCTGAGTCCAGATTCAAAACTCACTCCAGAGCTTAAGCACAAAAATCAAGGCTGACATTCAAATGCAGTACTGAGGACGTGCTGCATTGTTGAAAGTGTCGTCTTTCAGATGAGACATTACACTGAGACTCCATCTGCCTGCTCGGGTGGATGTAAAAAGTCCCATGACACTATTTCAAAACAAGATCAGGGGAGTTATCCCTGGTGTCCTGGCCAATATTTATCCCTCAATTGACATCACAAAGAACAGATTATTTGATCTTCATCACACTGCTGTTTGTCAGAGTTTGCTGAGAGCAAATTGTCTGCTACGTTAACTATATTACAACTTTGTCTATATTTCAAGAAGTACTTCATTGGCTGAAAAGTACTTTGAGACATCCTGTTGTCGTGAAAAGCCACTGTAAATGTCTTTTTTCTTTTTCTTTTTATTCTACCCCATCTTCCAATTCTATGGGGCTGGCACTGCATGGACTTCCATTCTAACTTGTTCAAATACAGCCACTCACTTCTCCAATAATGTCTTCTTTTCCCTTTCTGGTGCTTACACCTCTGAGGCTCCCCAAATTCTTGGTTCCCTCCTCTTTCTGATCTACCTGCTGTTCCTCAGTGTCATCACTTGCAGGCTTGATGTTGCATGTGTTTGCTGATGTTATCCAACTCTATTTCTCCACCACTCAGCTTTAACCCCTCATGCTGTCAGACTGTTTAATATCAAACCCTGGATGTGCTGTAACTTCCAGCTGTTCCACACTGGGAAGGTCAAAGCTTTTCTCTTTGACCCTGTGTCACCGATTCAAACCCTCTCACTGGGCATCCCCTCAAACTGGCCAGACTATTTGCGTAATAACTTTTGGCGTAATATTTGATCCTGAGGGAACCTTTAAATTCCAGATCATAGCCATCAGGAAGAGTGCTTGCAACTAATTCTGCAATACTTGCCTTTGCCACTACTTCAACCTTGCCACCACTGAAACACATATATATGATTTTGTCATTTCCAGACCTTATCCAACACCCTCCTTGATGGTCTCCAATTGTACAACCATCATAAACCCCTTCAACCGACTTCGTCACTCAATTTGAAATCATCAAATTTACCTATAAACTTACTCTACCTTTGCAAGCTTTTCCAGCCTTGAAAGCTCTCACGAATGGTCCATTTGATTGATTCTGGCCTCATATTCAATCCCTCCTGTTTGCCTCATCATTAGTGATAAAGTCTTGAGTTGCTTTCTGGAATTCTCTTCCTAGATCACTCAACATATTTTTCCCAAAATCCTTCCACTTTTTCATTCTCAGTAAGTTACATATAGTTTGCTTCAAATAACATTTATAATATAATTACATACAAGTTATATTTTCATGACAGTTTAATTAAATTTTCCAGTCAAAGTCACAATCATATTGTTGAGCACCTTCAGTAATGTTTTTGATTGCAGAACTGTATGTCTCAAGTAGCTTGAAGCTTTAACTCAACTCCCATTCTGTACAATTGCTTTGCCCACACCCTCCCCCGACCTACAATATTTACCCTCCTTCCCCCAGCTCAGTGCCACTGCCATCTGCTGCTAAAATTCCACCTCCCACCTCCAGGTTTAGCCACTCAGTGCTCTTCATTGCTCTGCTGCATTCTTCCACTGCATCAAAACCACTCCAGTCCCTCTCATATATAAACAGAAATTGCTGCGAATACTTAGCGGGTCTGGCAGCATCCATAGAGAGAGAAACAGAGTTAGTATTTCAGCTTGATGACCTCTTGTCATCACTATCTCACAGAATCACGGTCTAAGGCTGAAATGGGTTTTTTTACAATCTTGGTGTTGTATTTGACCCTGAGATGAGCTTCCAACTTTACATCCCCTTCATCACCATGACCATCTATCTCCACTTCCTTAACATCACCTGACTCTATCCATGTCTCAGCATACCTGCTGGTGAAATCCTAATCCATGCCTTTGTTAACTCCAGATTTAACGGTTCCAATTCTCTCCTGGCTGGCCTTCCAACTTCCACCCTCCATAAACTCATCCAAAATTCTGCTGCCTGTATCCTAACCCACACCAAATCCCATTCACCCAAGATCCCTGTGCTCGTTTACCTATATCATCTCTCAGTTTGGCAATGCCTTCATTTTAAAGTTCTCATCCTTGTTTTCAAATCCCTCCATGGTCTTGTCCTTCACTATCTCTGTAACCTCCTCCAAACAGGAAACCCTCCAAGGTCCCTGCACTGCTCTAATTCTGACCCCTTGTGTATCCACAATTTTGAAAGTTTCACCTTTGGCAGCCATGGCTGCCAGTGCCCTTAGCTTTGGGATTTCCTTCCAAAACTGCTTTGTTTATTTGCTTCCCTCTTCTCTTTTATGATGCACCTTAAAACCTATCCCCTTGACTAAGCTTTGCATCACCATTGCCCCATGAGGCTCGGTGTCAAATTTGCTCCTGTGAAGTGCTTTGGGACATTTTACAACATTAAAGATTTAGACGGAAGTTGTTGTTGATGTTGATTCTGCTGCTGTGCGATTGTGCTTTCTGTGGTGTTATTTCCTAATAATTCTGCTGCCTGCATAGATTTATCTTTCTAATGTTTCTTACACCCTGCTGATCTTGGCCTTTGTCTTTTCTACTCCCAGCTCCCAACTCCCAGTCTGTGACTGTGCCTTATCTCTCTGCCTAATCTCTTTGCAGAATCCCCAATCTTCATAAAAGCAAAATACTGCGGATGCCGGAAATCCAAAACAAAAATAAAAATACCTGGAAAAACTCAGCAGGTCTGGCAGCATCTGCAGAGAGGAACACAGTTAACGTTTCGAGTCCGTATGACTTTTCAACAGAACTAAGGAAAAATAGAAAGAGGTGAAATATAAGCTGGTTTGAGGGGGGGAGGGGGGGCGGGTGGTAGAGCTGGATAGAGGGCCAGTGATAGGTGGAGATTGCCAAAAGATGTCATAGACAAAAGGACAAAGAGGTATTGAAGGTGGTGATATTATCTAAGGAATGTGCTGATAGGTGACATTAAGGGTTAAAGCAGGACGAGCGAGGTACAGATAGCCCTAGTGGGGTGGGGTGGGGAGAAGGGATCGAAATAGGCTAAAAGGTAGAGATAAAACAATGGATGGAAATACATTTAAAAATAATGGAAATAGGTGGAAAAAGAAAAAATCTATATAAATTATTGGAAAAAAAGGGGACCGGAAAGGGGGTGGGGATGGAGGAGAGAGATGATCTAAAATTGTTGAACTCAGTATTCAGTCCGGAAGGCTGTAAAGAGCCTAGTTGGAAGATGAGGTGCTGTTCCTCCAGTTTACATTGAGCTTCACTGGAACAATGCAGCAGGCCAAGGATGGACATGTGGGCACGAGAGCAGGGTGGAGTGTTGAAATGGCAAGCGACAAGGAGGTCTGGGTCATGCTTGCAAACAGACCGAAGGTGTTCTGCAAAGCGGTCACCCAGTCTGCACTTGGTCCCACCAAGGTAGAGGAAACTGCATTGGGAGCAACGAATGCAGTAGACTAAGTTGAGGGAAGTGCAAGTAAAATGCTGCTTCACTTGAAAGGAGTGTTTGGGCCCTTGGACGGTGAGGAGAGGGGAAGTAAAAGGGCAGGTGTTGCACCTTCTGCGGTTGCATGGGAAGGTGCAGTGTGAGGGGGTTGAGGTGTAGGGGGTGATGGAGGAGTGGACCAGGCTGCCCCGGAGGGAACGATCCCTGCAGAATGCCGCTTGGGGAGGGTGCGGGGTAAAGGGAAGATGAGTTTGGTGGTGGCATCATGCTGGAGTTGGCGAAAATGGTGGAGGATGATCCTTTGAATGTGGAGGCAGGTGGGGTGATAAGTGAGGACAAGAGGGACCCTATCATGGTTCTGGGAGGGAGAGGAAGGTGTGAGGGCAGATGCATGGGAGATGGGCCGGACACGTTTGAGGGGCCTGTCAACAACGGTGGGTGGAAGGTCTCAGTTAGGAAGAAGGGAGACATGTCAGTCTTCATCCTTGGTATGACCCTCCTCTTTCACACTCTCCCTGATTTCCACAGACAATGCCTATCTTTGCTATGCAGCAAGTACACTTTGGCTGGGATTTTGCCCTGTCGTGGCAGGACCCTCCATGGGTGATATGGCTGCCCAGTCAAAAATCCGTTGTCTCTTGGTGGGACCGGGCGATCCCTGTGACGGGTGGGGTCAGAAAATGTCTGCCCTTTGACTTAAGGTATCCTGGTGAATTTAAAAATTGCAGATGACGCCACAGAACTTGCTTTTTCCAGATTCTGCTCTATCTCCTTGTCATGCCGCCGTCCCAGAGGCAGTGTCACTGCTGTCCCTAGACCTGTTGCAGCCTGTGTGTGGACAGGTCATGCACTCCTCTGCCCATCCTGTGAGGATGCTGCAACACTCACTGCATCACCTCCGAGAACATTCCGGAGTACTTTCCTGTAAGCTCTTAAATATTACCTTACCTGCAATTTGGGTGCAGATCCTTTAAGGAATGCTAGTTCAAAGCCCATCTTGCAGCTCAGTGCTTGCTTGCATAGTGGCATGTGAATTTGTGGCCTGGATTGCATGGTCTAAATTAGGTATCTGGACGATGCATCAGGAAGTTGGTCTGTGTGATGCCGGTATAATGCTCCTTCACAGCCTTCCAATGCCTGAGCTGGTGAAAGCAAAGCATGAAAGAGCAGTAGGTAATTGGAGGCCTGCTGGTCTACTTGGAGGCTGGCCTCAGCTGGATGGCGATATGGTGTTCCTTCAGGAAGGGACAGACGAACACTGTAAAGGATGATGATGTTCTCCCAACCCCTTCTCTCACTTCCTTTGGTTTGAGAGGCAGTAGTGCTGAGCCTGGCACTGGTATTGGACAGTGGCAACTGAAGATTGAGGAGATCCATATCGTTTTTGCCTGAGTGCATACAAATAATTTGTGTATAAACAACTTGCATACAAGTTAACATAGTGCAGTTAATTTAAGGACAGTCATTTTAATGTCACTTCTGAAAAAGAGACGAAGGGTTGCTGCAACAGAAAGGCTGTTTACCTGTCATCTTCACCAACTGATTAAAGAGCAGCCACGGAGGTTCGATAATTGTTTAAGGAATTAAATAGGAACATAGGAGTTACTATTGAAAAAAGGCCAAGATCTAACTGGTCGACCTTCTACCATCCTGGTAGTTACATGATGCAATGATAATGGAGTTGTTGACCAATCATGACAATCAGCTCTCTCAATTAATCTATTACATTTATGTTGTCAAAAATAAAGGATGTATTTTACACATCAGGGGCAGGATTTTTAGGCTGGTGTGCGGGGTTGATTGGCAGCCCAGGAGTGGCTAGGGAACAGACCACCACTGCGATCAGCCCCTAACTGTGACTTCACGCTGGCTGGCCAATTAATGGCCAACCAGCATGAAGCATGCACTGAAAGTCTCAGCGCTGCCAGGGTGGGGGCGGGAGGAGGGCGGCAGCTGACCTAAGCACGGGCAAGCGTGGAATGAAAGCTCCCTGAAGGCAGAGAGCTGCCTCAGGGAGCTGAAGACTTCAAAAGTATTAAATAAAGATTTTTAAATCAGAACAGAAATGTCCAAGCATCACAGTCACCTGAACATATACATTGTAAAAACCTTCTCCATAGATCTTGGATGAGGTTTCATGAAAAATGTAAAGGCCACTGGCCAATTCGCTCGTCTGCCAACTGTAAGGTTGGACGGGTCAGAAAAAATCAGGGGAAATTACAAGTTTAATGGGTTTAATTTCCCTCTTAATTGTTGGTGGGCGCACTTCCGACTTTTGCATGTGGCAGCCAATCGAAATATCGCACGAGTGCGGGTTGACGTTGGGATGCTCGCCCGACATCATCATGTGCTATCTTATGCTCGAGTGGGTCAGGCGTGTGCCCGCACGCCAACCTGAAAATTATGCCCCAGGTTAAATTTTGCATAAACTAATAAATCCCATTCACTGACAATTGCAGCTGTCAAGATAGCAGCTGTCAAGTCTGAAGGCAATTGCAGAGGTAAATGCACAGATATTCCACAGATCTCGCACAATGCGAACAATACCCATATCTCTGAAACCAAAACCCAGGACACATCAACCCTCACCTCAATCATCCCCGCAGCCCTAATCCAAGCTATGGTATCAACAGCATGATGCATGGATGTTACAAAGTTTATAATAGCTCTGAAATTAAGCAAGCCCCAATTGTAAATTATCTGAACAGACTACAAACGTCATTATCCTTTTAAATATAAGGAGAAATAAGTATAATTTCTGGCAGCAACAGTTTCAAAATCAATAAATGAGTTGTATAGTGCTTTTGGACATTCTGAAGAAGTGATACTGATCTACATAAATGCAAGTTCTTTCTCATTTTCCTCCTTATTGAAATATTTTTTGTCTCATCTGTACTAGGATGTCCTGAGAATCGATCATCCAGCAACCGTTTCACCTCAATCTTTGGACCTTTCTAGCCCCAGCATTCATCAATCTGTCATTTCTAACATTAACCTTTAATCCAAATGCAATTAGCGAATTCATTTGGTGACTAACCAAGTCATATAACCAGGAAAATCCCAGGAACAGTCTCCAGTCTCTCCTGAGTCTCCTGGACTTGTTGGGCAATAAGGAAGTTATAATTGATCCCAATATTCAGGATTAGAGAGTGGAAAAATCCCTAACTGTTCCTGTTCTTGATCAATATTCAGTGACTATGGGGGTCAGTGATTAATGGTAGGGTGAGCACTGATTGACTGCTGACTGACTGCTGTGTCCAGTGAACGGGGACTTAGAGGTGGGGTCATACCAGCAGCGGCAGAATGAGGCCCTTCAGTAGTTATTAATTGGCCTCTTAAGGGCCTCAATTGGCAGCGGGATGGAAAGATCAACCATGGGCCTCCCTGCTCATAACTTATTTCTGGCGGACATGAAAAGGCAGCAGGTTTCTGGTACACCACCAACCTGCCTAATTAAATGCTGTTTCCACTTCAAGGCTCCCGCGGGATCAAAATATTCTGCACTTTACATGCAGGAGAGTGGCTGTCAGTGGTCCAATGACTAATATGTTAACTGAGACGTGAGGGCAGTGGTGGCTGACCAAATCAATCGGTCACTGATGGGAGGGAACTGCTGATCTGTGGTATAGGTGGATGATCAGAGGTGCCTGGTGCAATGTGACCACTGACCCATGTTATGAGTGACTGGTGTGATGAGTGATGGTCAACCTAGGAGTCTGTGCTGACCACTCTTCTTTAGATTTTCAGTTTTTAGATGTTTTTCTATTGCTTCTTTGTTTAAGGCTTCCATTAAGCTTCTTGCCATTGATGTTAAACTAATTAGCCCAAAGTTCCTTGGACTTTATCAACATCCCTTTTAAAATATAGGAATCACATTAGCTGTAGTTATTCCTCTGGCTTTATTTCATTATGTAATGATTTTTTAATATATGCAGTGGTGCCCCTGCTATGTCTCCTGATGGGTCAATTGGCCACCTGTGCTATATTATTCCATGATTCTACAAAATGTTTTAACGACATTAGTAGTTCATACGTGGTGCTATTAAAGGAATAGACATAGGCCAGTCGGTCTCTCAATCCTGTTCCGTTATTCTATTATATCACGGCTCATTTTATTGAGTATCATCTGTGGCTCGGCTCTGATTCAGGCAGTCAAGTATGTCGGCAGAGATTTGAGAGCACATGGCCTTAGCTGACACTTTCATACAGTATTAAGGGAGTGCTGCCCTGCTGCCCTATGGTGGTGCCACCTGTCCGATGAGATGTTAAATTCAAACCTTGTCTGCCCTCTCAGGTTGATGTAAAAAATTGCTTTGGTGCTATTTTGAAGAAGAACAGGGCATTCCTCTTTGATGTCCAGGCTAATATTTATCCCTTAATCAACCCTGCTAAAAAACATTTTCTGGTCATTTATCACCTTGCTGATTGTGGGATCTTGCTGTGTATAAATTGGTTGCCACAGTTTCTGTATTGTTACATAGGATTACACAGGATATACGACACAGAAATGGGCCATTCAGCCCATCAAGTGCATGACAGTGTTTATACTCTACTGGTACCTCTTCCCAGCTTTTCTCATCTAAATTCACCATCATAACCCTCTATTCATCCGCCCTCATGTGCTTGTCTGGCTTCTACTTAAATGCATCTATACTATTCACTTTGACCACTCCCTATGGTAGTGAGTTCCATATTCTCACCGCTCTCTGGGTAAATAGGTTTCTTCTGAATTCCATTATGGATTTATTGGTAACAAAAACAGAATTACCTGGAAAAACTCAGCAGGTCTGGCAGCATCGGCGGAGAAGAAAAGAGTTGACGTTTCGTGTCCTCATGACCCTTCGACAGAACTTAGGGTCATGAGGACTCGAAACGTCAACTCTTTTCTTCTCCGCCGATGCTGCCACACCTGCTGAGTTTTTCCAGGTAATTCTGTTTTTGTTTTGGATTTCCAGCATCCGCAGTTTTTTTGTTTTTATCTCTGGATTTATTGGTGCCTATCTTACATTGACCACAATTCAAATGCACTGCATTGACTAAGTGCTTTTGACCACACAGAGGTTGTGAAATACTCTAGATAAAACTGTCTATCTGATACAAAAACAGAATTACCTGGAAAAACTCAGCAGATCTGGCAGCATCGGCGGAGAAGAAAAGAGTTGACGTTTTGAGTCCTCATGACCCTTCGACAGAACTTGAGTTCGAGTCCAAGAAAGAGTTGAAATATAAGCTGGTTTAAGGTGTGTGTGTGGGGGGCGGAGAGATAGAGAGAGAGAGAGGTGGAGGGGGGGTGGTGTGGTTGTAGGGACAAACAAGCAGTGATAGAAGCAGATCATCAAAAGATGTCAACGACAATAGTACAATAGAACACATAGGTGTTAAAGTTAAAGTTGGTGATATTATCTAAACGAATGTGCTAATTAAGAATGGATGGTAGGACACTCAAGGTATAGCTCTAGTGGGTTTTTTTTTAAATAGGAAATAGGTGGGAAAAGGAAAATCTTTATAATTTATTGGAAAAAAAAGGAAGGGGGAAACAGAAAGGGGGTGGGGATGGGGGAGGGAGCTTACGACCTAAAGTTGTTGAATTCAATATTCAGTCCGGAAGGCTGTAAAGTCCCTAGTGGGAAGATGAGGTGTTGTTCCTCCAGTTTGCGTTGGGCTTCACTGGAACAATGCAGCAAGCCAAGGACAGACATGTGGGCAAGAGAGCAGGGTGGAGTGTTAAAATGGCAAGCGGCAGGGAGGTTTGGGTCATTCTTGCGGACAGACCACAGGTGTTCTGCAAAGCTACTCATTTCTCGTTATCTTGACTCCCTTCTCTCTCCCCTTGTCCAGTCCCTTCCCACCTACATCCATGATTCCTCTGACACCTTAAGTCACATCAACAATTTCCAGTTCCCTGGCCCCAACCGCTTCCTCTTCACCATGGACGTCCAATCCCTCTACACCTCCATCCCCCACCAGGATGGTCTGAGGGCCCTTAGCTTCTTCCTCGAACAGAGGCCCGAACAATCCCCATCCACCACTACTCTCCTCTGTCTGGCTGAACTTGTTCTCACGCTGAACAATTTCTCCTTCAACGCCTCTCACTTCCTCCAAATAAAAGGTGTGACTATGGGTACCCGCATGGGCCCCAGCTATGCCTGTCTCTTTATGGGGTACGTGGAACATTCCTTGTTGCAGTCCTACTCTTCCACAACTCTTTCTCCGGTACATCGATGATTACTTCGGTGCCGCTTCATGCTCTTGTCGGGACTTGGAAAAATTTATTAATTTTGCTTCCAATCTCCACCCCTCCATCATTTTCACGTGGTCCATCTCTGACACTTCCCTTCCCTTCCTTGACCTCTCTGTCTCAATCTCTGGCGATAGACTGTCCATCAATATCCATTACAAACCCGACTCCCACAGCTATCTCGACTACAGCTCCTCACACCCCGCTTCCTGTAAGGACTCCATCCCATTCTCTCAGTTCCTTTGCCTCCGTTGCATCTGTTCCGATGATGCTACATTCAAAAACAGTTCCTCTGACATGTCCTCCTTCTTCCTTAACCGAGGTTTTCCACCCACGGTGGTTGACAGGGCCCTCAACCGTGTCCGGCCCATCTCCCGCGCATCCGCCCTCACGCCTTCTCCACCCTCCCAGAAACATGATAGGGTCCCCCTTGTCCTCACTTATCACCCCACCAGCCTCCGCATTCAAAGGATCATCCTCCGCCATTTCCGCCAACTCCAGCATGATGCCACCACCAAACACATCTTCCCTTCACCCCCCTTATCGGCCTTCCGTAGGGATCGCTCCCTCTGGG
This sequence comes from Carcharodon carcharias, assembly GCF_017639515.1. Classification (NCBI taxonomy): domain Eukaryota; kingdom Metazoa; phylum Chordata; class Chondrichthyes; order Lamniformes; family Lamnidae; genus Carcharodon; species Carcharodon carcharias. Next base: position 87,688,927 of record NC_054479.1, on the reverse strand, counting down.
ACACCCTGGTCCACTCCTCCATCACGCCCTACTCCTCAACCCCCTCCTATGGCACCACCCCATGCCCACGCAAAAGATGCAACACCTGCCCCTTCACTTCCTCTCTCCTCACCGTCCAAGGACCCAAACACTCCTTTCAAGTGAAGCAGCATTTCACTTGCATTTCCCCCAACTTAGTCTACTGCATTCGTTGCTCCCAATGTGGTCTCCTCTACATTGGAGAGAACAAACGTAAACTGGGCGACCGCTTTGCAGAACACCTGCGGTCTGTCCGCAAGAATGACCCAAACCTCCCTGTCGCTTGCCATTTTAACACTCCACCCTGCTCTCTTGCCCACATGTCTGTCCTTGGCTTGCTGCATTGTTCCAGTGAAGCCCAACGCAAAATGGAGGAACAACACCTCATCTTCCCACTAGGGACTTTACAGCCTTCCGGACTGAATATTGAATTCAACAATTTTAGGTCGTGAGCTCCCTCCCCCATCCCCACCCCCTTTCTGTTTCCCCCTTCCTTTTTTTTCCAATAAATTATAAAGATTTTCCTTTTCCCACCTATTTCCATTATTTTAAAAAAAACTCCCACTAGAGCTATACCTTGAGTGCCCTACCATCCATTCTTAATTAGCACATTCATTTAGATAATATCACCAACTTTAACTTTAACACCTATGTGTTCTATTGTACTATTGTCGTTGACATCTTTTGATGATCTGCTTCTATCACTGCTTGTTTGTCCCTACAACCACACCACCCCCCCCACCTCTCTCTCTCTCTCTATCTCTCCGCCCCCCACACACACACCTTAAACCAGCTTATATTTCAACTCTTTTTTGGACTCGAACTCAAGTTCTGTCGAAGGGTCATGAGGACTCGAAATGTCAACTCTTTTCTTCTCTGCCGATGCTGCCAGACCTGCTGAGTTTTTCCAGGTAATTCTGTTTTTGTTTTGGATTTCCAGCATCCGCAGTTTTTTTGTTTTTATGTCTATCTGATATATGATCTGACAATCTGTTTAAGTGATGTTGGCTGAGGATAAATATTGACCAGAATACCAGGCAAAACTCACTTGTTCTTCTTCAAAATAGTGCCATGGGATCTTTTGCATCCACCTGAGAGGGGATTTTATTTAGTCCCCTTGTTCAGAGCTGATAGGTTTTGTTCATAGGCCTTTAATCAAGGCTGTTCTTTCAGTTGCTTTTCAGGGAGTTGTCAGCTTTGTTGGAGCTGTGTTAGCTTTCTGTAGCTGCTTGCCAATTTTCCAGAGATCAGTGGGTTGCTGTATTTGCTACTTAGAGCATCAGCACCAGTTCAGTTAGGAGTTAAGCCAGTCCTCTATATTGCATGCTAACACTAGGCCTGCAGTAGATGTTCATCAATGGTCCAATTGAAAAAGTCTCCAGAGTATCAATATCAAAAGTTCTACACACTTTTTTTATTTACTCTTTCACAGGATATGGAGATCTCTGGCTAGGCCAGCATTTATTGCCCATCCTCAAATGCCTTTGAGAAGGTGGTGGTGAGCCACCTTCTTGAACTGCTGCAGTCTATGTGGTGTAGGTAAACCCACAGTGCTGTTAGGGAAAGAGTTCCAGGATTTTGACCCAGTGACAGTGAAGGAACAGTGATATATTTCCAAGTCAGGATGGTGAGTGGTAGGAGGGGAACTAGTGGAGTTATCCCCTTTGCAGTTGCTGCCCTTGTCCTTTTATGTAGTAGAAGATATGGATTTGGAAGGTTCTGTTGAAGGAGCCTTGGTGAATTGCTGCAGTGAATCTTGTTAATGGTTCACACTGCTGCCACTATGTGTCAGCAATGGAGGGAGTGAATGTTTAGTGGATGGATCCAATCAAGTGGGCTGCTTTGTCCTGGATGGTGTCAAGCTTCTTGAGTGTTGTTGGAGCTGCACTCATCCAGGCAAGTGGGGAGTATTCCATCACACTCCTGACTTGTGCCTTGTAGATGGTAGACAGGCTTTGGGGAGTCAGGAGGTGGGTTACTCATTGCAGGATTCCTAGTCTCTGACTTGCTCTTGTATCTACAGTATTTATATGGCTGGTCCAGTTAAGTTTCTGGTCAATGGTAACCCCCAGGATGTTGATAGTGTGGGATTCAGCAATGGTAATGCCATTGAATGTCTTGGCGAGATGGTTAGATTCTCTCTAATTGAAGATGGGTCATTGCCTGACATGTATGTGATACAAATGTTTCTTGTCACTTATCAGCCCAAGCCTGAATATTGTCCAGGTCTTGCTGCATTTGGGCATGGACTGCTTCAGTATCTGAGGAGTTGCAAATAACACTGAACATTGTGCAATCATCAGCAAACATTCCCACTTCTGACCTTATACAAGAACACAAGAAATAGAGCAGACCCGTCAAACCTGCCCTGCCATTCAATATGATCACAGCTGATCTTGGGCCTCAACTCCATTTTCCTGCTGGCTCCCCATATCCCTTAATTCCCCGAGAGACAAAAAATCTGTCTATCCCAGCCTTAAATTTATTTAACGATGGAGCATTTGCAACCCTCTGGGGTAGAGAATTCCAAAGATTCACAATCCTTTGAGTGAAGTAATTTCTCCTCATCTCAGCCCTAAATGATTGGCCCCTTATCCTGAGACCCTGCCCCCGTGTTTTAGATTGCGCGACCAGCAGAAACAATCTCATAGCGTCCACCCTATCAAGCCCCTTTGGAATTTGTAGGTTTCAATGACTTCGCATCTCATTCTTCTAAACCCCAGAGAATACGAGCCCGATTTGCTTAGTCTCTGGTCACAAGACATCTCCCTCATCCCAATATAGTGAAGCTTCACTGTACCGCCTCTAGTGCAAGTGTATTCTTTCTTAAATGTGGAGACCAAAACTGCACACAGTACCCCAGATGTGGTCTCCCTAAAACCCTGTACAACTGTAGCAAGACCTCTTTATTCTTGTGTTCCAATCCCTTTGCAATAAAGGCCAACATGCCATTTGCCTTCCTAACTGCTTGCTGCCCCTTCATGCTAACTTTCTGTGTTCCTTGTACAACAAAGTTTCTTTGAAAATCAATACTTACATGTTTCTCAGCCTTTAAAAATATTCTGCTTTTTAATGCTTATGACCAAAGTGTCCATCTGCCATCTTGTTGCCCACTCAACTAACCTGCCTATATATCTTTGCAGCCTCTCTGTGTCCTCCCCACAGCTTACCTTTCCACCTACCTTGGTATCATCAGCAAACTTAGATACATTATTCTTCGTCTCTTTCATCTTAGTCATTAATGTAGATTGTAAATAGCTGAGGGAAGGAAGGTCATTAATGAAGCAGCTGAAGTTGGTTGAACCTAGGACACTGCCCTGAGGAACTCCTGCAGTGATGGTAGAGTGATGGGAAAGAAATGATTTGCCTCCAACAAATAACCATCTTCCTTTGTGTTAGGTATGACTCCAACCAGTGGAGAGCTTCCCCCCTGATTTCCATTGACTCCAGTTTTCCTAGGGCTCCTTGATGTCACACTCAGTCAAATGCTGCATTGATGTCAAGGGCTGTCATGCTCACTTCACCTCGGGAGTTCAACTCTTTTGTCCATGTTTGGTTCAAGGCTGTAATGAAGTCAGGAGCCAAGTGGTCTAGCTTCTAGAAGTATTTCCCACATAGTGATGTCACCGAGAAGTCAACTGCAGTGACTATACAGGGCTTGGGTTTTACCAACCCTTTGGGGCAGGCTGGGAGGCAGGAAGGCTGGCAAGGTGCCGGGGGATATCCCCCTCAACGAAACACATGCTATCACCACTAAATCCAGCCCAAAGGCACAAAAGCAGAAATTAATGTACAGGGATTCTCTAAGTTGACCTGTTGGAACCCCAATACTACTCCCAGGTCTCCTCGTGTTCCTCACAATTAGCTGCACTGAATTCTTGAAACAATGGACTTCGTCACAGTTATCTATTTGTGTGTTCAGTTGCATTAACTAACACATTCATAGACCAATGAACCTTCTATGCCGTTCCACACTGAAAGTCAACACCCTAAGTTTAGTCTTTAGCTAAAGCAGGAACTATTTGGACTGGGGTGTGTATACATGATACAACCCCCATTTTCAGTCATACATTCCGTTCTTAATTTTATATTTCTATTTTGATTTCCTATGTCCTCATTTATAATTGAAACTATCCATGAAAACTGATCATGATGCAATTGCATCCTCTCACCAGTGGTGGCACTTCAGTGTGGACAAGTGTGATCACAGTGTGATGTGTTTACATAGGCATTTTCCATTGTAATTGAGGATATGTAAAGAAATTGAAAGAAGGTTCATGCAGACGTAAATATTTAAATGAAGTCTAGATGTGAATATTTAAAAGAGAAAAGCCCAAAATTTACCTATCAAGTATTTGACCTAAGCAAAAATTCTAGACTGATCTTCCAGTGTAGTACTGAGAGTGTTTTGCACCATTCATATGAGAGGTCTTCCCACTCAGGTATATGTAAAAGATCCCATGGCATTATTTCAAAAATAAGAGGAGTTCTCGCTCCCCAGGCAGACTCATGGCAGATAAAATTTGATACTGAGAACTGTGAAGTGATACATTTTGGAAGGAGAAATGAGGAGGTATAAATGGGACAAACTTAAATACAAAGAGACCTGGGCTCTTTATAAAGAAAACCTTGCAGATTTCAGGGCAAATTGAGAAGGTTGCTAAAATATATAAAATAATTAATAGAGGAATAGCATGCAAAGTTAGTCTTGGAAAGTCATAGCTGAGGAATAGGAGAGGTTGTGATCCTGTGGCTGATTCTGTTGTAAATAGTGACAGGCAAGGAGAAGACTTTGTCCAACAAAGTAACCAACTTATTTGTGACAAAGTTGACTTAAACTCACAAGAGAGGTCAGCTTCTGAGGCCGTTGTACTCAATGGAAAAGGCAGCTTCTTAAGGATTAGCCATTTACAGACCATAAGATCACGGCCAACAATCTGCAGAGACCACACCTAGAAGGCAAAGTGAGGGCAGCAGGAAGAGGGAACCAACTTGGATGTAGCTGGATGATGAGAGAGTGGCTGCAGAAGAGCTATAGTGGATGTATGGGGATGGCACAGGACAAACGAGCCAGACATGCCATGACAGCAGATCTCCTGGCAAAGTTTGCATTCATCCCGCTCGCACTCATTCCCCCCCCCCCCACCCCCCGCAACATAGGCAGCGCTGAGCACTACCACCCGCATTTCACGTGGTCCGGCCCTGATCGTGGGTGGCAGTTGGCTTCCCGCCTGCAATCACCAACCCCCCGCCACCGCGCGCGCCCCCCCCCCGCCCCCCCAAACCGAGCCTACCCGACATGGGCTAAATTTTGCCTTATGTGGTGATTCCATGTTGCGGCCATTTTGTTCAGTTGTAGTTGAATCGAACTTATTTCCATGTTTTATTCCCAAAAGATCTTGATTTGCAGTAGATTTCTCTTTTCAGGCTGGTTACTTTGCAAATCCAGGCACAGGACTTCTGAGAGAGAGAGAGAGAGAGGAACTAGATTTTGCAGCCTGTTTCTGTACAGCATTCTGATCCCCTCCACATGGTAACACAGCCTCTTAAAGTACTCTGCTGGCTGCATATTCCAGAGGAAATTCTATTTGTCCATGTCTACTGCAGTCCTTGTTTTAGACCAGGTAATTGCATTTTAATATTGCATCTCAGAAACATTTGAAAAGTTTCAGGATCGTGTGAAGCCAACAGGAGATGGGTTCTTTCACGCTCCCCAGGGGGTTGAGTGTCCTTTCTTTCCATCCCACTTTGAGGAATTCAAGCTGTATATTGTGGCTATCTGGGTAGTCTCTATTGTCTTTAGAGGGTTTCAGTCTTTTTTTTTAAATCCAGCCAGTAAAAAAAATTATAAATGGTATCTTTAAAAAAAAAACATCCTTGTAACAGAACATGGATGTGGGAGATCAGTTATGTGGAGAGACTGGAGAAGTTGGGTTTGTTCCCCTTCAAGCAGAGAAGTTTAAGGGGAGATTTGATCAAGGTGTGCAAAATTATGAATGGCTTTTCATAGAATAAATAAGTTCTGGCACCAAAAGGATCAAGAAGACATTGATTTAAAGTGACTGGCAAAAGAATACAGAGGTGACACGAGGAAACAGTTTTTTAATGTATTGAGTTGTGGTGATCTTGGGGGAGAGTTTTCTCTGGTAAGGAGAGGCAGGGTGCAGGCAGGGAGTTAAATACCCTAAAAGTGAATTTGTACTGGGATCCCAACATCATCCCACTCACTTCTGAGTTTTACAGGTACAGGATTGAAGGCAAGCAAGGAACCCCTTGGGTCTGTCAGATAAATACTTAAGGTACTTAAAAAGCCAATTAACCCTCAATGCTGGATTTCCCAGTCAGAGAACCTGTTCCCCAACCTGCTAGTAACTTGCCAGCACCATCAAGGTGGTGAGTGCACTGTGGGGTGAACTTCTTCAGTGAAACTAACAGGCTGGGAAGGCTTTGATCAGTGAAGCTGAAGAGCTCCAGCAATGGCCAGGTGGAAGGTTCAAAGCATTTCTTCTCTCAGAGAGTGCTACTGCTGCTTCACAGGTAATGTCCAACTTGTTGGAAGGCACTTCACCTCTCTAGCATGTCATTCGCCTTTAGTTGCATTTCCCTGCTGTCAGCCTTCACCATGGCATAGGAGCTGCTTATGCAGCTCCACCTTGCACCTCTTATGAGGGTCAAGAACACAGGTCCCAGCAGCAGCAGCAACACCAGCAGCAGCACCAGTTGTCTTCTCCTCAGCCACATGTCCATCCTCAGGGCAAAGGAGGTGTGACCCCCAACACAGGGTCTACAAGCTGAGGATCAGCTCTCTTGACACGTCTGAGCATCAGTGCCTCAGGAGGCTCAGGCTCTCACTGGCAGGTCACTGCTGATACCGAGAGCAAAAGCTCCTTCTCAGTGCAGCAGGTGGATGTACATTGTTTGTAGCCAATAAGGCACCTGTCACTGAAAGGCCACCCCAACTTTCGGCACCCCCCACCTCTGGGGTAGTTGCCTCTCATCAAATTAGGAGCTCTACTCTCTTGAAGAAAAGTAAGCTGAGAAATGTGAGTTTTCATAACAGCTTGCGTGCAGAGGAGGGAAGGGCTCCATTTCTGGAGGCTGACTGTGAGGCATGAGTGCGAGTGAACATTAGGATGAGGGTGAGTGTGAGTGTTGGCTGCTCAGATGAGGTTGTGAGGAGGTGCTTGGAGGGAGAGAAATGAGTGGAGTTGTAAGGTGAGAGAATGCTGGGAAAATCAGAGTGTGGGACTGGCATTTTAAAATGTTTTTCCATTCCCCTTTCCTTCACTACTGAGGTCCTGGATCCTCTCGGTGTACTGTCTCCAGGCTGGGGGCAGCACACTCCTGCTGCTAACTTCCTCAGACACTTCTGTCCACTCCTGTTTGGTTGGAGGGGTTGTCCTCTTCCTCCCATCCTTGGGAAACATCACCTCACCTCAGTCCCTCTGATCCTGCAACAGGACCTCCAGGTAAAGGGGACAGGCACGGGTGGTGGTAGGTGGGCTGGTGGGTGGGGAACAGCCTCCCCAGGGTTTGTCCCCATTCCTTTAGTTGTTGCAACCTCAAAAATCCAAGAGCAGGTGAGCCCTTGTAATCCATGCCATGGTCCCTTTAATCAGAAATCCCTCCTTTAACAGGATAGATGCCTCATCCTGCGCAGCCTCTTTGATAGTCGGGGAACCTGAGGGTAGGATGATAACGCTGTAGCTCAGTGTCTGGCACAGCCAATGGTAAATGCAGAGCTGTTCAAATCCCACTGGGAAGCTTGAAACAACTGTCACAACTTGTTTTGCAATTTGTATAAACTTCGCGATACATGCCATGAATTCAGTAGTAATAAGATCCCCAATGTATTATAGGTTTTTACAAAACCAAATTAAACATTTATTAATAAGAGAAATGATTTTAAAGTACATACATATGTCTACAAATTACTATCATAATAACTTCCAAATCCCCTACTTAATCTGACTCCCAGTTACATATTCTCAGTTCTTTGAAAACAGCAGCTTGAGGCATAGATGCTGAAGGCTTTTCACACTTGTTAGATCATAAAAATAGCCTTTGCTTCTTTATAAATATTTTCCCCTTTGAATGCAAATACCCATTGTTTCACTATGTCTTTCTGATAAAAATCTCTCATAGCGCAAAGTTTTACCAGTAATCTTTGGGGAAAAATAAACACACTGTTTCTAAACTTCACCTGGCTCCTCCTTTGAAAACAATCTCGTCTGGTTTATTTAAAAATGCAAATGTCCTTTTACACCTTACATCCTAAATTTCCCCCATGTTTACATCAAAGCCTTCAGACCAGCTCCCTTTAGTCCAATTAAGTCACACACACACGCACACAAATATGCGCGCACACACACACATATAGATGCAGATGCCACTATTTTACGTTAAATTCCAATAACATTATGAGAATTATTTTATCTTCCTGAAACTCAGTGAAGTGGTAAAATGGATTCCCGACTCTCAAATTGTCTCAACGACCCAGCATGAACTCAGCTCCAAAAATTCCACCCTGGAATGCACAGCAGGAAAGGGTGGTGGAAGCAGATTCAATGGTAACTTTCATAAGGAAATTGAATAAATGGTTGAAGGGATAAATATTTGCAGGGCTGTAAGGAAAGCACAGAAAAATTTTTAAAAATTTGTTCATGGGATGTGAATGAGGCTGACAAGTTCAGCATTTATTGCCCACCCTAGTTGCCCTTGAGAAGGTTGTGGTGAGCTGCCTTCTTGAACCGCTGCAGTCCATGTGGTGTAGGTACACCCACAGTGCTGTTAGGGAGGGAGTTCCAGGATTTTGACCCAGCGACAGTGAAGGAACGGTGATATATTTCCAAGTCAGGATGGCATGTGCCTTGGAGGGGTATTTCCAGGTGGTGGTGTTCCCATGTGTCTGCTGCCTTTGTTCTTCTAGATGGTAGTAGTCGTGTGTTTAGAAGGTGCTGTCAAAGGATCATTGGTGAGTTTCTGCAGTGCATCTTATAGATGGCACACACTGCTGCCATTCTGAGTCAGTGGTGGATGGGGTGCCAATCAAGTGAGCGAATGGGACTCTGAAGGAGCTTTCAGAGGCACAATGGGTTAAGGAGATTCCTCCTGTGCTGTATCATCCTATGATTCCATATTATTTATCCCGCAACAGCATCGATCACTAATACGAGATTATCTGACCATAACTAATATCTGTAGGAAATGGTGGTGTAGTGATAATATCGCTAGTAATCTAGCAGCCTAAGCTAATGCTCTGGGACACAGGTTCAAATCCCACCACAGTAGTTAACAGAATTTACATTCAATTAATAAATCTGGAATTTAAAAAAAAGTTAGCCTCAGTATTGTTGATTGTTGTAAAAACCCATCTGCTTCACTGATGTCCTTTAGGGAAAGAAATCTGCCATCCCTGTCCTGGTCTGGCCTACATGTGACTCCAGACCCTCAGCAAGATGGTTGACCCTCAATTGCCCTCTGAAATGGACTTGCAAGCCACTCAGTTCAAGGGCAATTAGGGATGGGCAACAAATGCTGACCTTGCCAGTGATGCCCACATCTGAAAGAAAGAAAACCCTAGTTTCTGCTGTTTTTTGTGGGAGCTTGCTGTGCAAATGGCTGCTGGACTTCCTAACATTATAACAGTAACAACACATAAATAACTCACTGGCCAGGATTTTCTGTGCCCGCTGATGTCGGGCGTGATCGATGGCGTGAGTGGATAATATGGCGCGAGCGGTTTCATGGCGGTGGGAAAGCCGTTTGCGATCGTCTGCTCAGCCTGCTGATGGTGGGCCGCGTTTCCCACCATCAGACGTTGGGAGCCTCGTGGTGATATATCAGCATATCATTATCAGGCCAGCCCGCCAGGATTGTTCACCTGCCCCACCAGATCGTCCATCCACAACGTGTTTCACAACAGCACGGAAAAGGCATGTACTTGATGGGCTGCACTTCGAGGGGAACTCAGAGGTGAGTGCACAGTAACATTGTGCAGAGGTTGCCAGGGTCACCTGTTGGACTTCAAGCTTCAGGGGCATTTGGGGGGGTGGGGGTGCAAGGGCAGCTCTGCCGTTGAGGCAGCTTGTGAGGTGGGCAAGGGCAGCCCTACCATTGCATGTAGCGCACAGATATTCAGGGTCGGGGTAGGGTGGGCGAAGGAAGTGGCCACACTGTGTTCTGGTCTGTGCAGAGGGAGGAGCAGCAACCTCAGGAAGAAGGGACGGCTGGGGCTCCCGCACACACCGTCTAAGAGCCTCAGTGAACCATCGCTGGCCAGCGCCTAGCGACACCCAGGGTCTATATACCATTCCTGCAGATGACTGAGAACCAGTGTCACCGAAGACTGCGAATGTCCAGGGAACAGGTCACTCACATCTACCACTTACTGCAGGACTTGGTGCCAAGGAGACATGGAGGGCATCCACTGCCAGTGGCCGTGAAAGTGACTGCGGTCCTCAATTTCTATTCCAGTGACTCCTTTCAGGGCTGCACAGGTGACCTCTATGGGATTTCACAAGCCTCCACCCACAAATTCATCCATGAGGTCACGGATGCCATCTTTGCAAGGGCACACAACATTGAGCTTTTCACCCAAGACCAGGAGTTCCAGGATGCAGGAGCAATTGGATTCACCCAGATCTCAGGTTTCCCACAGGTGCAGGGCGAAATCGACTGCACTCATGTGACGGTCAGATCTCCATCACAACACACGGTGAACTATACCAGCTGCAAGGGGTTCCTTTCACTGAATGTGCAGCTGCTGTGCGAGCACCAGAAACACATCCTGCAGGTGTGAGCACAGCTTCCAGGGAGTGTGCAAGACTCTTACTTTCTCAGCCGGTCACAGATCCCTGGAGTCTTCCAGGGTCCACAGAGGCTGCAGGGATGGCTCCTCGGGGACAAGGGCTACCCGCAGAGGACGTGGCTGATCACACCCGTTCGGCGGCCTCAGACTGCAGCAGAGTGACACTATAATGAGGCTTATGCAGCAGTTCACACCTTGGTGGAGCAGACCATCGGGATGCTGAAGATGAGGTTCCAGTGCCTGGACCGGTCTGGCGGAGCCCTGGAAAACAGTCCGCAGAGGATGTCATGCATCATCGTCGTCTGCTGCACCCTTTATAACCTGGCACTGCAATGGGGTGAGAGCTGGCTGAGGAGGAGATGCAGGAGCTGGAGGTCTCCTCCGATGAGGAGGACACTGACAGTGTTGAGGGTGAGGAGGTCCTTGGAGGCGATAATGATGGCGGTGAGGCCGTTGCACTGGCCAGATGAAGCAGGCATGCTTGGGAGGCCCTCTTGGCTGCTAGATTTCTGAAGGATGATGATGACATGTAGTGAGGAGAGCCCATAGTTTCTCACATTGCATTTGTGAATGTTTGACTCCAGTCTGGCTTATGGCAGCTTCAACACATCTGTGAGAACGTTCCTATCATGGAAATGCAGAGGAAGCCCTAATTGTCACTCGATTACAGGAGGATGATGACGATATGCAGTGAGGACACTCCATAAATCTTCACATAGCCTCTGAGAATGTCTGACTCCTGTCTGGCCGAGGGCAGCTCGCTTGCGCTCTGTTATCATAGTCATATCATAGAGACGTAGCTATGAAACTTTAGAAGCATCTGATCCTTTGTCTGTCTTCAGCACCTGAGTCCTTCAGGGGCACAGTGTCACTGGTCACAGATGCTGAAGAGATGGGGGCCTTAAGGGTGATGAGAGCACACAGAGAGAATGACGGAACTCTGTGACACCTGCCCACGACATTCTGGCAGCAATGACCAGCACCGTTGAGGTACAGGCATCAGTGATGCTTCCAGGGAGTGTGAGGCTGGACCATCACTTTGGTCTGAAGGCTGCACAGAGCACAGGGAAGAGGCCCTGGACTGAGACACCTGTCTTTATCTTGTACAGAAAGGTTTCACATCTGAGTGACATGAACACTGCTCATCAGAACAAGGAGCCATAGGCAGGGAGACATTCTTGGGAGTTTATTGACAATAGTGAACAGTATGTACAGGTGATTAACACCCTTTCCCAGGCTGTGCAACTTATTCTTCTTAACTTTCCTAACCCTGCCGCTATACCTTGGTGCTCTCTGGACATCCACAGCGGAGGTGGGGGCAGCCTGCTGACTGTGACACCCTGTCTGTGATGACCTTGGCAGGTGCCCTCTGGAGGGCTGAGACTTGGAGGGCCCCGGCCTGCTTTCAGGGTCCTGCTGTGTGGCAGTGGCATCTCCTTGGCCTGTGGAGCTAGAGCTGCTGAGGTCACAGGAAAAGGGGATTCAGATGGGGTGGTCACTCCTGTAGTCTTCATGGCGGCCACTATCCTGCCAGTGTTGACCTTGGTGAGTTAGCATGCCAGTGCTATCACCTCAGGCTGAAGGCAGACGGACTCCTCCATCATGACTTGCAATCTGAGCAGTGCAGCAGACATCCCTTCCTGATGTTCCCGAGCTTGCCATTTTTTTTAATTAAAATTTTTTTTATTCATTCAGGGGATGTGGGCTTCGCTGGCTGGGCCAGAATTTATTGCCCATCCCTAATTGCCCTTGAGAAGGTGGTGATGCCTTCTTGAACCACTGCAGTTCATGTAGTGTATGTACACCCACAGTGCTGTCAGGAAGTTCCAGGATTTTGACCCAGCGACAGTGAAGAAATGGCTGATATATTTCCAAATCAGGAAGGTGAGTTACTTGGAGGGGAATTTCCAGGTGGTGGTGTTCCCATCTATCTGCTGCTCTTGTCCTTCTAGATGGTAGTGGTCATGGGTTTGGAAGGTGCTGTCGAAGCAGCCTTGGTGAGTTCCTGCAGTGCATCTTGTAGATGGTACACACTGCTGCTACTGTGCACCGGGGGTGGAGGGAGTGAATGTTTTTGGATATGGTGCCATCAAGTGGGCTGCTTTGTCCTGAATGGTTTCGAGCTTCTTGAGTGTTGTGGGAGCTGGACTCATCCAGGCAAGTGGGGAGTATTCCATCACACTCCTGATTTGTGCCTTGTAGATGGTGGACAGGCTTTGGGGAGTCAGGAGGTGACTTACTCTTCACAGGATTCCTAGCCACTGACCTGCTCTTGTAGCCACAGTATTTATATGGCTGGTCCAATTCATTTTCTGATCAATGGTAACCCCTAGGATGTTGATAGTGCGGGATTCAGTGATGGTAATGCCATTGAACATCAAGGGGCAATGGTTGGGTTCTATCTTGTTGGAGATGGTCATTGCCTGACACTTGTTTGGTGCGACAGTTACTTGCCATTTGTCAGCCCAAGCCTGGATATTGTCCAGGTCTTGCTGCATTTGGACATGGACTGCTTCAGTATCTGAGGATTCGTGAATGGTGCTGAATATTGTACAATCATCAGCGAACATCCCCACTTCTCACCTTATGACAGAAGGAAGGTCGTTGATGAAGCAGCTGAGGATGATTGGGCCTAGGACTCTACCCTGAGGAACTCCTGCAGTGATGTCCTGGAGCTGAGATGACTGACCTCCAACAACCAGAACCACAGTTGCAGCTCCAGCAACTGTGACATGACTGAATCCAGAGGCTCGTCCTCTGACTCGGACTCAGCAATGTTCTGGCCTCCAGCAGTCCTCCGAGTGACGGGGACTTGGGAAGTCCCTGCCGCCACCTGCTGTGGATCAGACAGTGTGATGTGTTCACCAGATTGTGGTCCTGAGGCTACTGTAAAGCTAGGTCCCACCGAGGTGAGTCTCTGTGCTGGTGGAGGGTGTGGATGAGCGCTGTGACGGGACTTCAGGGAGGGTGCCTTCAGATTCCTCTTCAGAGGTTTCTTCAGAGCTTGATTGGAGGCTCTGGGTCATGGTTTCTGTCAACAGTTTCCCAAATGTGTCTATGGAAACAAGGAGAGATAATTAGTGCATGGCAGTGGCCTGTGAAACAGGACACATCACTCATAGCATGGTTGTCTGATGTATGCTGCACTGCTGGACCCTCACTTAGTAGAGCACCACCGACCTCACCGTCAGCACAGGACTGGTCCAGATCCACGCCGGCCATCTGGATGGCTCTTTTTTCAAAGTCCATGAGGACCTTGATGTTAGGCATTCCTCCGCCAGTCTGTGATCTCTCCCTCTTGTTGTGCGCCAGCTTGTCCTGTATGAATAGAGATGGAGACAGTGTAGCCAGGACACCTGCCAAGCCAGATGATAAGTATGCCTGGTCTGTGTGGGTGGTGAGTGACCTCATGGACGGGCTGAGGACAATGACAGTGAGTGTGAGAGAGTGAATGGTGATGTCCCTTGCACTGACAGTGAGTGAGGGCCCTGTGGATGTGTGATGGGTTTGTGAGTGTGTGAGTTGAGAGTGATGAGAAGAGTGACTTACCCTGGCAGAACGGAGGAGATCATTCATCCTCTTGTGGCACTGGGTGGCTATCCTCTTTTGAAGGGTATTGGCGCTGACCACGCCTGGTTGGTGATCCTGCTGCCCATCCTGTGGCCAAAGCAGGGGTAGATGACATGCTGGCAAGCCTCCACGGTGTCCATAAGGCGTTCCAGTGACGTGTCACTGAACCTGGGGGCTGCAGTCTTTTTGATTTTCGTGAACATCTTCCCTGCAGCAGACGTGGGGTGGAAGCACTGAGAAGCGTGCTCGTGGCTGGACTTTAAATATGGCGCCCAGCGTGATGAAGCGGTGAGGTGATAGCAGGCGGGTGAATGACAGCCTGACCGCTATGGAAATGCCGTGTTTCCCAGGAATGCAAAAATAATGTGGTGGGATCAGGACGATACGGTGTGAAAACCCACCATCGCGGCTGGTAGGTAAAACATTGTTTTACTTGCCCACTACCCACAGCGCAAATCTGGGACGATTCTGCCCATTGTCTCTGGGATTATCTGAATGCACTATAAAAAGGCAAATTCCTTCTGTGATCTTGTTTCATTCTGGGAAGTATAACTCCTGGCAGCAATTTCTCCCAATCTCATAACTTCGATGGGAGATTACCAGAAAATTCACCCATGGAAATTCCACTGCAATGCGGTGCATGAAATCCAGAAGCTAAGTTAGAAGGAGGGCCACACTGTAGACTGGAGGTAAACGCGGTCATATTCTTAGTGAGCGCATAACTAGTCTCCAAGGATACGGAGAGCAAGCTGAGTCACATACCAATGCAAACATTGATTGTTGGTTCTAGGCTGTTGCAATTGAAAGAAAGAGCAATGATATATGCCAACACCTTTGCAACTCTGAAAGACCTATTCACATTGTATAGTAACATGATGCCAGAATGATTAAACTGTAAAGATATTGTGATAAAGGAAATGCTGAGTGTACTATTCTATCCCTGCTACCCAGGGTACAGATCTGTGCTTCCTCTAACTGCAGAATGAAAACACCTCCTACAAAATGTGTTTCCTCCAGTGTATGCGCAATGTTCTTATTTTGACCACAAGGTGGCGATGCTTCACTAAATTCAGCATTTCACCTACTTAGGAAAGGGATGGGACCAGGACCACGCTACCCAAAAACTCAGGTGCACATTCAGTCATCTTGTGGCAGAGGGTTTACAGTATGCATCTTTGACCTAATTTCCAAAAGGCATGAGATAAAAGTTGGATTCAATAAAACGTATTTCAGTTGAGTGGCAGGATTTGTTCATTTTAAATTTACAGACCAGTGCAAAGTGGTTTGCATTCTTTTTAAGATAACCAGCAGAGGGCACTTTAGGACATATCAATGGACATATTAGCTACCTCAGTGGCTCAGTGGGATCACCCTTGCCTCAGAGCCAGAATACTCTGGGTTCATCATCCCACTCCAGAGGCTTGAGTACAAAATCCAGGCCCACACCTGAATGGGGGAAGTCACAAGTGCCTTCATTCCAACAAAGGCCCTGTCACGTCTCTTCAGGATCCCATAACACAATTGGAAAAAAAGCAGGAGAGTTCTTCTGGTGACCTGGCCAATATTCATCCCTTCTATCACTAACGCTGATTACTTATTTTATTGTCCACTGTAGGACCCTGGCCAATGCAAACTGGCTACCATGTTTCCCTACATTGCAAATTCACAGCTTTTACTTAACTGGCAGTAAATACTTTGGGGTGTCTCAAGGTTTTGAAATATGAAAGACTTGCATTTATATAGTGCCTTTGACAATGTCCCAAAGCACTTACAGTGCTACATAAATGAGAGTTATTTGTTTCTATCCATCTATCCGTCAATTCATCTTCCTTTCTTTCTGCCTATTTTATTCTCTGTTTCTGTCTGCCAGTATCTTTCTATTTCCATTAATGGAGTGGGTCTGATCTGAATAAAAAAGACTGTCAAAGTTGCTATTTTTTGGAACACAACAAATGTGTTTTGAAACATGTTTTTCCCTCCCAGAGCCCTATTCTAATAATTTGTCAGACTGTTTGGCATTTTTATACCTCACACAGTATAGCCTGAATTTTAGAATTGTTACTTACATGGTTGTAGTAATTATATCTTTGATAAATGTAGTACTGTAGCTTTAAGAATAACCCTGTGTTGTAAGATCACATGATCTGTGTAAACCAATGAGCTAGCAGCACAGGAAACCTCTAGGAGAGAGTTGTTTTTTAGTTATAGAGTTTGATGCACACATGTAACTGCTGCTGCTGTCTTGTAAATAAAATTAAATGTGTTCACCAAGAAAAGTTGCCTGGAAAATCAACTCTATAACAAACTGGCAACAAGGGTAAATCAGATCCGGTACTGTCCCTTGCCTAGCGATTGTGAGTATCTAAGATAGTTAAAAAGAAAGGAAGATATATTGATCTGAGATGCTATAGTCTGACAGAATCAATCCCTTTGAACCAGCCACAGGCGACTGTTCTTGCCATATAGAACATCTTGCATTCTACTTTCCAGACACCAAAATCACAGGAAAGGAAAAGAGGAGAGCAATTCTCTTGAGTATTTGTGAGAGCAAGACCTACAGTTTAATCCAAAGCTTGATGGCCCCCTGTGCCCCAGATTTGAAGACTTTCAGTGAATTAGTAAACCTCATTAAGGGATATTTCCAACCCAAGCCCTCAGTCACAATGCAGAGGTTTAGGTTCAATTCACGGCACAGAACCCTGGGAGAAACCATTGCTAGCTGCATGGTAAAATTAAAACAGCTAACGGAATATTGTGATTTCAGTGAAACCCTGAATGACATGCCTAGGGATCATTTGGTATGTGGTGTGCAGGAGGATGCTATTCAGCGAAGATTGCTGGCTGAAGTGAATCTTGATTTTAAGAAAGCGTTAGAAGTAGCGCCCGTGATGAAAAGCACTGTAAGGGATTCAGAAGCGATTCAAGGGCCGCAAAATGTCATCATTCTCCTTGTTGGGCAGGAGCAGTTAGCTGAAAGTGGCACGAAAAGCCGGGACTCAGCTGCGTAGTGGGAAACCGAAAATTTATTGGAAACAGTTTAGCAGCAAAGTTGAAAACTAATTTTTATTGACGTGGAAACAATAATTCTCCTAACAATTGGCAATTTAAAAAGGCGGAGTGTTATTTTTGTCACAGAAGTGGACACATATTGAAACGTTGCAAAGCGAGATTTAAACAGGCTTCCAGGCAACAATCAAAATCCAATCGAGTATATGGGCCAGGGTTTTGCAGCTGGTGAGCAGGAGGGGGCCCGACATGTCGGAACGTAAAATGACATCGGTCGTGCATCCTGACATCATCATACTGTCTTGCAATGTTTCATTCAGAGTCAGCTGCGTGCCCGCCGACAATTGTAAGGCCTATTAGGGCTATTAACGACCTAATTAATTTCAAATTTGATGCTGCCCGTCCAACCTAATGATTGGCGGGCAGGCGAAAAGGCCAAGCGGCCTTTACAAGAGGGATGAGGTTTCCTGAAGCTTTCACAAATTGAGTAAGAACTTGTGAAAAATAAAAACATGTCCCATCTCAGACACATGTTTCATTAAATTTTTATTGCATCTATTTATTTTTTTCAAAAGTGCTTCAATCTCCCTGAGGCATGCATGCAAACGACTGCTGGACCTGACTCTCTGTTCTCCCCCCACCCGCTCAGGTAGTGCTCAGCGCTACCGCTCGCATATTACACTGGGCGGGGCTTATTTAGCCCACCCATGTAAAATGGCTGCACGGAGCGGCGGCGGTCGGATCCACGACTGCTCCCACTGAGCCCACCCGACACGGGAAAAATTCAGGCCATGGTGTAGGAGAGCCAGAAATAACCAATTCTGACATTTATTCATTATTCAACATGAAAGTTGGGAAGACAGAGCCAAATATTGTCATATTACAAATGAATGATAAACCCTTCAAAATGGAAGTAAACATGGGTGATTCTACCACTGTAATAGGAGAGCACTCTTTTGCTTATTTAAATAAAGGTGCTCAACAATTAAATTTGGAACTAACAGCTGCCCAAGTTGAAAACGTACACAGGTGAAGAAACCCAGGTAAAAGGTATCACCAGAGTAACTGTTCATTATAGACACCAATCGGCATATCTACCAGTGATAGTGGTAGGAGGTGAAGGCCCAAGCCTTCGTGATTGTCAAGAGCAGTCACTCACATCTCACCTTGGGAGTTCGGCTCTTTTGTCCATGTTTGAACCAAGGCTGTAATGAGGTCAGGAGCTGAGTGGCCCTGGTGGAACCCAAACTGGGTGTCAGTGAGCAGGTTATTGCTAAGCAGGTGTCACTTGATAGCATTGTTGATGACCCCTTCCATTACTTTGATGATTGAGAGTAGACTGGTGGGATGGTAATTGGCCAGGTTGGATTTGTCCTGCTTTTTGTGTACAAGACATACCTGGGCAATTTTCCACTTTGGGTTGGGTAGATGCCAGTTTTGTAACTATAGTGGAACAGCTTGGCTAGGGGCGCAGCAAGTTCTGGAGCACAAGTCTTCAGTACTATTGCTGGAATATTGTCAGGGCCCATAGCCTTTGCAGTATCCAGTGCCTTCAGCCGTTTCTTGGTATCACGTGGAGTGATTTGAATTGGCTGAAGACTGGCAGCTGTGATGCTGGGGACCTCTGGAGGAGGCCGAGATGGATCATCCACTCGGCACTTCTGGCTAAAGATTGTTTTAAATGTTTCAGCCTTATCTTTTGCATTGATGTGCTGGGCTCCCCCATCACTGAGGATGGGAGTATTTGTGAGGCCTCCTCCTCTAGTGAGTTGGTTAATTGTCCACCATCATTCATGACTGGATGTGGTAGGACTGCAGAGCTTGGATCTAATCTGTTGGTTATGGGATTACAAGTAGTTCTGTGTTATAGCTTCACCAGGTTGACACATCATTTTTAGGTATGCCTGGAGCTGCTCCTGGCATGCCCTCCTGCACTCTTCATTGAGCCAGTGTTGATCCTCTGGCTTGGTGGTAATGGTAGAGTGGGGGATATGCTGGGTCAAGAGGTTACAGATTGTGCTCGAGTACAATTCTCCTGCTGCTGATGGCCCACAGCATCTCAATGATGCCCAGTCTTGAGTTGCTAGATCTGTTCGAAACCTATCCCATTTAGCATGATGGTAATGCCACACAACGCGATGGAGGGTACCCTCAATGTGAAGGTGGGACTTCATCTCCACAACGACTGTGCATTGGTCCCTTCTACCGATGCTGTCATGGACAGATACATCTGCAGCAGGCAGATTGGTGAGGACGATTTTCCCTTTTTTTGGTTCCCTCACCACCTGCCACAGATGCAGTCTAGCAGCTATGCCTTTTAGAACTTGGCCAGCTTGGTCAGTAGTGGTGCTACTGAGCCGCTCTTGGTGATGGACATTGAAGTCCCCCACCCAGAGTACATTCTGCACCCTTGCTACCCTCAGGGCTACTTTCAAGTGATGTCCAACATGGAGGAGCACTGATTCATCAGCTGAGGGAGGAACATGGTAATCAGCAGGAGGTTTCCTTGCCCATGTTTGACCTGATGCCATGAGACTTCATGGAGTCTGGAATCAGTGTTGAGGACTCCCAGGGCAACTCCCTCCAGCCTGCATACCACTGTGCTGCCACCTCTACTGGGCCTGTCCTGTCGGTGGGACATACCCATTGATGGTGGTGGTGATGTCTGGGACATTATCTGTAAGGTATGATTCTGTGAGGGTGACTATCTCAGGTTGTTGCTTGACTAGCCTGTGAGGCAGCTCTCCCAACTTTGGCACTAGCCCCCAGATGTTAGTGAGGAGGACTTTGCAGGGTTGAACGGGCTGAGTTTGCCTTTGTCGTTTCACGCTCCTGGCATGGCAACTGGCCTGCCCGCTGCTGAGTTAATATTAGAGGCAGATAGGAGGAGGCCTTAAGTGGTCATTAAATGCCCACTTAAGGGCCTCAATTGGCAGTGGGGCAGGAATTCCGATCCGGACTAATTTTGCTGGAGGTGGAAAGGCAGCGGGATGCTCGCACACCACCATCCTGCTTAATTAAATTTCCTCCCTCCCTCCAAGCACACCACAAGAGAGGCCATAAAATCCCCCCCTACGGGTAAGAGACCTAAAGCATATGGGCACACCATTATATTTACAGATTGCTTTCTTATGTTTGCTTAATGTAAACCTCTTTCTAGAATTCATAAAACCTAGATGACACTTCAGTGACACTGAGGGGGTGTTACCCTGCCAGAGGTGCCATCCTTTGGATAAGACATCAAACAGAGGTCCCCTCTGCCCTCTTGGGTTGTTGTAAAAGATCCCACAGCAATAACTTGAAGAATGTTCTCCCTGGTGTCCTGGACAATTTTTATAATGCAACCAACATCATGAAAATAGATTATCTGGTTATTATCTCATTGCTGTTGGGAGGAGCCCGCTGTATGGAAATTCTTACATTACAATAGTGATGACTTCAATTAGCTGTAAAACACTTTGAAACAGGCTGAGGTTTTTGAAAGATGCAGGACTGAGGTTTGCATTACCCATGTACTTCATTGTTTGTGGGATCAGCACACAATGAGTTAAACAGCTTTTCAGTTCTACCGACAGGGATGCTTTGTGAAGCAGGCCTAAGGCAAAATTAAGATGCTGGAGCAATGTGTGAAGGTCACTTGTCCATGTCTTGAGGGTCTGAGAAATGCTGTTTTGAATATGGTTTATAGTAATAAAGTGATTGAAGAGCTTAAGTGGACCATATAACCATGGTAACAAAATCATTGAGAGAGATTGAGGACATAAGTATACCTTCTTGGCGGCTTGTATATTTGAAGTTTGCGTTGTGTGTCCTTTATGGTTTAGCATTACTATGCATGAAATGTAGAAATCAAAAGTAGAAAGAGTTTTGAATAAACCACTGTTTGTTTTAGTCATGTTGGTATTGTGAAACACGATACTCGAGTTCTTATAAGTGAATCATGAGCTCAGCAATAAAGGACCACATAATCATACTGGAATTGTGTGGTGTGATTTAACTGAGTATTCACGTTGGATTGTGTAAGATGAGCTTGTTAAAGATTGACTCAGCTGGTAGTCACAGCTGATGTCTATGTACTCTGGTGTTTAAAGTAACAAAACAAAATAGAACAGGAAAGCAGTTGCTATCAAAAGGTGCTACAGAAATGCAAGTTTGATTTCATCACATGGTCATGAGGCCTTGAATGAAATATATGCAAACCCAACATCAGCACACACTACAGCACACACAGATAGCCTGTACCTTCATGTTAACCATTGACTCATCTTATTGCACAAGCATTCATTAAGCCAGTGAGAGACAGAGAATACTTGTATGTATCATGTGCAGGAACAATAAAGGATATGAAAGTACAACAAACATTTTTGAAAAGGATATTTTACTTGGATCAGACGTAAAGCAAACATTTGCAGAAATAATCAGTATTTGGCAAACAGCATCGACTAATCTGAGAAAATAGTTGATACTTTTTATTTCTACCGTCAATACTTCCACCCAGATTGTCTCAATCCAATGACTGAAAATGGTATATAGCAGAACACTTGCCCTTTCCTGAAATTGGAGGAGGCCACCCTAAACACTGTCACAAGGGGGAGTCCAGAGCTGCTGAGATCTGTTCATGCAGGATGAGGTCAGCTAATCTGACAGGGACCAAAACCCTGAAGAATCTGAATTTCTAAACAGGGCCTTCCTACTGGAGTCACTGTGTCATGTTTCTTAGTTTAAACTCCGTTTTTTTTAAATGAAGCTATATATTTCTGCCGACTGGGAATGAAGGAAAAGAAGGCCGACTTTCTAAGCAGTAAGGAGCACAGATAGGTCCATTTAAAAAAAAGTTCTTTACCTTCCATCAACCTGAGGTCTCATGAGCATAAACCCAGCAATTAAACATCAGTGGCCATTTGGTGAAGGCATTAATTCTCATTATTCGAATACAGTTCACCTAATCCCTGAAAATAATACGGGAGTTGTTTTGTAATAATACCCTTTGACTGTTAAAGTGGGCTTCCGCTCTATAGGCCGGAGAGCTTTTAAACCAAATTGTGATTCCAACACAATTTGGAAAGAAATGATCAATGTATAAAGGAGAGGGGGGAATGGATCACACTATGGTTTACAAATTCAGGTGTAACTAAACTACCAAACAGGAGGACAGCGAGTGCACTGTCCGCCGTTGGATAGATGCAGGAATACATGTTGGGAATTTTAAAGGCCAAAATAATTTATTAAATTGAGACTCGTGATTTATCTGGGACCCAGCGCTTCAATTGCAAAGTGCTGATCTAGCACAGCATAATATGGCACTAAGCAAAGGAAGGGTCCCCTACCCCAGCCCCATACTTACCCAAATATAGAACTGGGAGGAGCAGGCAGCTCTTGATCTGACATTAAAAAAAGCCACCCCTCGCTTTCCCCACCACTGACATCCCCCACAGGCTACCAATCTACCATCCAACTGCTCCAGCTAATGACTCCACCCCTCTACCCCTGGGGGTTAGCAATTCACTCCCTACCCAAGCTACCAATCTCCAGCCCCCCCCCCACCCCCACCACAACACCACTAGCCACCAGACCACCCCCACAGGCTACTATTTACCCCCACCCTGAGTTACTGATTCAACATTAGTCATTTTGCATCACTGCCCGAGGTTAAAGTTACCCCAGTGTTCCACACCCACCTGGCAATGGGAACTCCTGAGTGTTTAGGCCTTGAGCTGTGCTGCTGCCGGGTACCTCACCTGCTGGCAGAACTGACCGCTGTGTCAAGTCATGTTTTTCAACTTCTGACTGGGGTTCCTGTTAGGTCATCACAGCCCCCACCCTTTCCACCTTTTGTTTGTTTCTGAGTCACATGTTAAAAACTACATGTTTTTTTATCAAGCCAGACACTGGGTCATTTTCCATTTGAACACCACACATGATGACATTGCAGCATGAACTGCTAGGTCCTTTGTATAAACAACTCAAACATCAATTCATCATATAAAAAATAAACTCTGCACTGCTCTGTTGGTTTCAAGGTATTCTTCAAGTTTCAACTGCACAGACTCACAGAGGGTGTTAATTTCAAGAGAGCAACATCGCTGAAATTCACTTTAAAGATTAGGGAGGACTGTGGGACAGGGTGAGGCCTGATTGGGCACGTTGATATTGCAAGAAGCCTTGGCGTAAAACTGTTGTAGAGGTGAGACAGACGGAGATGGATTCACGTACAGCACCCCTCGATGATGAGGCTGAAAAACAACAACAGATACAATTGCATAGAATTTTCAGCACACAAACAGGCCATTCAGCCCAACTGGGCCATGCTGGCATTTATGCTGCACACAAACCTATTCCCACCCTACATCATCTCATCCTATCAGCATATTGTTTCCATTCCTTTCTCCTTCATGTACTTATCTATCCTCCTCTTAAAAATAAGAACTTAAGAACATAAGAAATAAGAGCAGGAGCAGGTCATTCAGCCCATCGAGCATACTCTGCCATACAATAAGATCATGGCTGATAGGATCGTGGTCTGAACTCCACTTTCCTGTCTGCCCCCCCTCCCCCATTACCCTTCACTCCCTTGTAGATCAAAAATCTGTCTAACTATGCTTTTAATATATTGAATGACCCAGCCTCCACTGCTTTCAGGGGTAGGGAATTCCAAAGATTAACCAACCTCTGAGAGAAGAAATTTCTCCTTATCTCCGTCTTAAATGGGAGACCCCTTCTTTTGAAACTGTGCCCCCTCATATGGGAAACATCTTCTCAGCATCTACCCTGTCAAAGCCCCCTCAGAATCTTATAAGTTTCAATAAGGTCACCTCCTATCTTCTAAGCTCCTTTGGGTATAGATCCAACCTGCTCAAATTTTTCTGATAAGATATCCCCATTCATTCCCAGGAATCAGCCTAGTGAACCTTCTCTGAACTGCTTCCAATGCAACTATATCCCCCTTTAAATATGGAGACCAAAACTGTACACCATATTCAAGATGTGGTCTCACCAACACCCTTCACAGTTGTAGCAAGACTTCTCTACTTTTATATTCCACCCCCTTTGCAGTAAAGACCAACATTCAATTTGCCTTCCTAATTACTTGCTGTACCTACATGCTAATTTTTTGCGATTCCTGTATGAGGATGCCCAGATCCCTCTGTACTGCAGCATTCTGTAGATTCTCGCCATCTAAATAATATTCTGCTTCTCTATTTTTCCCATGAAAGTGGACAACCTCATAATTCTTCCCACATTATGCTCCACCTGTCAAATTTTTGCCCTCTCACCCAACCTATTTAAACCTTGTACAGACTCTTTGTGTCCTCCTCACAACTTGCTTTCCCATCGATTTTTGTATCACAGGCAAATTGACCACAATACTCTCTCTCTTCATCCAAGTTATTATTATAGGTTATGAAAAGTTGAGACCCCAGCGCCAATCCCTGTAGCACTCCACTAATTACAGTTTGCCAACCTGAAAATGATCCATTTACCCAGTCTCTTTGTTTCCTGTTAGTTAGTCTATCTGTGTTAATATATCACTCCCAAGACATTCTTGTCTTGAATAATAACCTTTTATGTGGCACCTTATTGAATGCCTTTTGGAAATCCAATTTTTTTTATTTGCCCATGGGATGTAGGCATCTCTGGGTAGGCCAGCACTTATTGGCCATCCCTAACTGCCCTTGAGACCCCGTTGCAGTCCATGTGGTGTAGGTACGCCTACAGTGCTGTTAGGGAGTTCCAGGATTCTGACCCAACAAAAGTGAAGGAACGGCAATATAGTTCCAAGTCAGGATGGTGTGCTGCTTGGAGTTGAACTTCCAGGTGGTGGTGTTCCCATGTGTCTGCTGCCCTTGTCCTTTTAGATGGTAGTGATCATGGTTTTGGAAGGTGCTGTCTAAGGAGCCTTCATGAGTTCCTGCAGTGTATCTTGTAGATGGTACACACTGCTGCAACTGTGCGTCTGTGGTGGAGGGGGTGAATGGTTGTAGAAGGGGTGCCAATCAACTGGGCTGCTTTGTCCTGGATGGTGTCGAGCTTCTTGAGTGTTTTTGGAGCTGCACTCATCCAGGCAAGCGTAAAGTATTCCATCACACTCCTGACTTGTGCTTTGTAGATGGTGGACAGGCTTTGGGGAGTCAGGAGGTGAGTTACTTGCCACAGGATTTCTAGCCTCTGATCTGCTCTTGTAGCCACAGTATTTATATGGCTAGTCCAGTTCAGTTTCTGGTCAATTGTAACCCCCAGGATGTTGATAGTGGTGGATTCAGTGAATGCCATTGAACATTAAGGGGCAATGATTGGATTCTCTCTTGTTGGAGATGGTCAATGCCTGACACTTGTGTGGTGTGAGTGTTACTTGCCACTTGTCAGTCCAAGCCTGGATATTGTCCAGGTCTTGCTGCATTTGGACATAGACTGCTTCAGTATCTGAGGAGTTGCAAATGTTGCTGAACATTGTGCAGTCATCAGCGAACATCCTCACTTCTGACCTTATGATGGAAGGAAGGTCATTGATGAAACAGCTGAAGATGATTGAGCGGAGGACACTACCCTGAGGAACTCCTACAGTGAAGTCCTGGGGCTGAGATGATTGACCCCCAACAACCACAATCATCTTCCTTTGTGTTAGGTATGACTCCAACTAGCAAAGAGTTTTCTCCCTGATTCCCATTGACTCCAGTTTTGTTAGGGCTCCTTGATGCCACACTCGGTCAAATGCTGCCTTGTTGTCATATGCAGTCACTCTCACCTCACAATACACCACATCTAGTGATTCCCCTTTATCCACCCTGCTTGTTACATCCTCAAAGAACTCTAATCAATTTGTCAAACATGATATCTCTTTCATAAAACCATGTTGACTCTGCCTGATTGTATTATGATTTTCTAAATGTCCTGCTACTACCTCCTTAATAATGGATTCTAGCATTTTCCCAATGGTAGGTGTTAGGTTAACTGGCCTTTGGATCATGCTTTCTGTATCCCTCCTTTCTTCAACATCTATACTATTCATATCAACCACTCCCCTTGGTTGTGAGTTCCACATTCTCACCACTCTTTGGGTAAAGAGATTTCTACTTAGTTCCTTATTAGATTTATCAGTGACTGTATTATATTTATAGCCACTTGTTTTGGACTCTCCATAGGTCGAAACATCTTTCTGTCTACCCCATCAAACCCTTTCATAATTTTAAAGATCTCACTCAGATTAGCCCTCAGCCTTCTCTTGTCTAGAGAAAAGAACACCAGACTGTCCAACCTTTGGTAATGGTTTTTGCTTCTCAGTTTTCATGTCTTCTTTTCTGGCACTTTCCGTGACACTCTATCCTTTTTCAGATTGGGTAAATGTTGATCAGTTGGAGCAAACGTAACTTCCAGTCAGAAGATTCTTTCTGGAGTTAACTATCTCACAGTTGTTTGTCTAAGGGGCTGTTTAAATATTGTTCTAATGTCAAATAAACACTGGGTATAGCTTTCCTGCACAATCCCCATTAGTCTAGTATGCATGATGCTAAGTTGAAAAGTCAAATGGAATGTGAAGCCTAACCTTTGAAATAGAATATTACTCTGTTTTGCCAAGACAGAGTAGTGAAATCCTTCTGCGTCAGGAAATTCAAACCACAGCCAAGTTTGACTGCCAGCTGATCTACATTGTAAAATGGACCCAAAACTGGATTCTGTCAACTGACAGGACCCTTCTGTTTAGTGCAGATGTCAGTTATAGCTGAGTAGAGCACCTTCACCATGAGTCAGAAAGTTGTTGGTTCCACTCCAGAGATATTATCCCAGCTGGCACTCCAGTGCAGTACTGAGGGAGTGCTGCAGTGCCAGAGATGCCAATATAGGACGGGACATTAAACCAGGGTTCCATCTTCCCTCTCGGGTGGAAGTAAAAGAACTTGTGGCACCTTTCAATGAAGGGCAGGATAGCTCTTCCCAGTGTCTAGGTCAATGTTTATCTCTCAAACTATATCACTAAAACACGATTACCTGCGCACAAACTAACCATGCCTGTTATATTACAACACTTCAAAGAAACACTGCATTGGCTGTAAAATACCCATTTTCAGTTGCGAGTGCTAAGTGGATGATCCATCTCCTCCTTCTGACATCCCTACCATCAAAGGAGCCATCTTCAGTCAATTCAATTCACTCCATGTGGTACCAAGGAATGCCTGAGCGCACTGGATACAGCAAAAGCCCCAACAACATTCAAGCAATAGTACTAAAGGCTTGATCTCCAGAAATAGCTAAGCCCCTAGCCAAGCTGTTCCTGTACAGCTACATCAATGGCATTTACCTGACAATGTGGAAAATTGCCCAGGTATGTCCTCTCCACAAAAAAACAGGGAAAATCCAATTCAGCCAATTACCGCCCCAAGCAGTCTACTCTCAATCATCAGCAAATTGATGGAAAGTATCAACAGAAAGAAAGAAGGAAAGGCTTGCATTTGTATAGCACCTTTCATGACCACCGCACATCTCAGTGAATGTCACAGCCAACAGAGTACTTTTGAAGTGTAGTCACAGCTGGAATGTAAGAAACAGGGCAGCAAAGGCTATGGGTCCTGACAATATTCTGGCAACTTTACTGAAGACTTGTGCTCCAGTACTTGCCGCACCCCTAGCCAAGCTGTTTCAGTACAGCTAGAACACTAGCATCTACCCAGCAATGTGGAAAATTGCCCCAGTATGCCCTTTACACAAAAACCAGGACAAATCCAATCCAGCCAATTACCACCCCATCTGTCTAAGCGATCATCAGTAAAAAAAAGAAAAAACATTACATGCAGCAAGCTCCCACAAACAGCAACATGATAATGAGCAGATAATTCACTTTTGTAGGCAGGATTTTCTGCTCCCTTCTGCCATGGGAATTGTATCGGGCGGGACAGAAAATTTGATGGGCCAGCAAAAGGACCGTTAACTTCGGGTGAGAATTTCCAGTCCCATGGTGGGTGGGGCTGGAAAATCCTGCCCTCCAATATTGATTGAAGGAAAAAATAGTGGTCAGGACACCAGTGATAACTCCGCTGCCCTTCTTCAAAATACGGACATGAGATCTTTTATGTCCACCCGAGAGGGCAGACAATACCTCAGTTTAACATCTTATCCAAATAACAGCACCTTTGACAGTGCAACATTCCCTCAATACTGGAGCATCAGTCTTGATTTTGGTACTCAAATCCTGAATATCTAAGTGTAACTTGAATCCAGAACCTTCTGACTCAGACACGATAATGCTACCAGCAAAGCCACAGCTGACATGCATTTACTCACCAATAACCTGCTCACCAATACTCTGTTTGGATTTCGCCAGGGCCACTGAGCTCCTGACCTCATTTCAGCTTTGGTCCAAATATGAACAAAAGAGCTAAACGCTCGAGGTGAGGTGAGAGGGACTGCCTTTGACATCAAGGTCGCATTTGACCGAGTGTGGCATCAAGGAGCCCGAGCAAACCTGAAGTCAATGGGAATCAGAGAAAACTCTCCGCTGGCTGGAGTCATATCTGGCACACAGGAAGATGGTTGTGGTTGTTGGAGGTCAATCATCCAGGAGTTCCTCAGGGTAGTGTCCTAGGCCCAACCATCTTCAGCTGCTTCATCAATGACCTTCCTTTCATCATAAGGCCAGAAATGGGGACCTTCATGGTTTCAGTTCCATTCATGACTTCTCAGATACTGAAACAACATGTGTCCCTGTGCAGCAAGACCTGGACAACATTCAGGTTTAAGCTGATAAGTAGCAAGTGATATTCATATATCACACAAGTGCCAAGCAATGACCATCGCCAACAAGAAAGAATCTAACTATTTCTCCTTGACATTCAATGGCATTACTATTGCTGAATCCTCCACTATCAACATCCTGGGAGTTACCATTGAGCAAAAACTGAACTGGACCAGCTACATAAATACCGTGGCTACAAGGGCAGGTCAGAGACTGGGTGTTCTGCAGTGAGTAACTACCTCCTGACTCCCCAAAGCCTTTCATGAGGCAAAAGTCAGG
Organism: Carcharodon carcharias; assembly: GCF_017639515.1. Classification (NCBI taxonomy): domain Eukaryota; kingdom Metazoa; phylum Chordata; class Chondrichthyes; order Lamniformes; family Lamnidae; genus Carcharodon; species Carcharodon carcharias. Next base: position 87,659,519 of record NC_054479.1, on the reverse strand, counting down.
CATGCGATGGAATACTCCCCACATGCCTGAATGTGTGTAGTTCCAATAACACTAAAGAAGTTCAGGACAAAGCAGCCCATTTGACTAGCATCCTATCCACCACCTTAAACATTCACTCATTCCACCACTGATGCACAGTGGCAGCCATGTGTACCATATACTAGATGCACTGCAGCTAGTTGCCAAGGCCCCTTCAACAGCACTATCAAACCCATGAACAGTGCAAAAGAATAAGAGCAGCAGACACATAGTAACACCACCACATTCACATTCCCCTCCAAGTCACACTCCACCTGACTTAGAAATATATATCACCATTCCTTCACTGTCACTGGGCCAAAATCCTGGAACTCCCTCCCTAGCAGCACTGCGAGAACATGTACACCACATGGACTGCATTGGGCTCAAGAGGGAGGCATTGGCATAGTGGTTTTGTTGCTGGACTGATAATCCAGTGTAATACTCTGGGGTCGCAGGTACAAATCCTGCCATGGCAGATGGTGGAATTTGAATTCAATAAAAAATCTGGAATTAAAAGTCTAATGATGACCATGAGACGATTTTCATAAAAACCCATCTGGTTCACTAATGTCCTTTAGGGAAGGAAATCTGCCATCCTTTCCTGGTCTGGCCTACATGTGGTCCAGACCACAGCAATGTGTCTGACTCTTAAATGCCCCCTGAAATAGCCTAGCATGCCACTCAGTTCAAAGGCAATTAGGGATGGGCAATAAATGCTAACAATGCCCACATCCCATGAATGAATAAAAAACAAGGAGGCAGCTCAGCATCATCTTCTCAAGGGCAAATAGGCAAGGGCAATAAATACTGACATAGCCAACAAGATCCACATCCTGTGAATTAATTAAATTGCTTTGAGACATGCCGAGGTGCTATTGAAATGCAAGTTCTTTTTTCTCAAATAATAGAATTCCTGTTAATTGAACAAGATGCTTAGCACAAAAGGATATTTTCTTGCTTTTAAAAAACCCAAAATATTCACTTAAGAAATCATGACATTTCCTGAACATTGTCCAGTGATATTAAATTAAACATATCACCTTCACTGCGGTAAGAAATATATCACCGATTGGGATAACCGGAACTACTTGTTTCCACCTGATTGGGTGCTTTGCAGTGCCAGGAACATTTCACTGTTGCAGGCAGCATGAGTTCGGATTGACAGATGTGATGGTTGATTTTCAATTCACTGCCTGGGTGTAAAACTGATGCTGCACATCAACAACCCATTACAGAAACCCCTGGATTTCCTGTACCAATGATTTGAACAGAATCAAAAAAACAAGACAGGTTTTACGATGAGCAGGCGATCGCAATGCCAGTTTTATGTCTGGGTGCTGATGATTGGGAATGAATGACAGCTTCTGTCACTCCATGCCATTGTGAAGCTAAGAGATTCAAGCTGACTCCATGGCTCACTCTCAAATGTGTGCCAAAAAACCTTGCCGAATTTAATGCTTAATCCTTGCTGGGCTGCTTCCAAGATGGTGGTGCAAGTAGGAGAGCAAAAGGGGACTGCTGGGACTAAAGTGCCCTATTTGTTTATCATGGTCTCTGACAAAAACAAATACAAGTATAGAAAGTTTGCAAACACTATAGAAAAGGTTATAATTCGTTTTGTAACTGATTCACGATTTGTGAAGTTCTTAACATTCACAGAATAAACTGGTTGCTATTTTTGTACTTTCACCCTCAGAGAACAGTGTGAAGTGTTAATGTCTTGTCAATTATATGGTTAAGGTTTGTTAATGTCAATTACATTGTTAAGGTTAAGAGAAACAGGTGATGGGCATTAAGTATCTTTGAGCACATATAAATAGGGGATAGTTAGGACACTGGGTTATGTGGGGGGAGCGCTGTGGGAGTGAACAAAGTCAATAAACTTTCTTGATAAAGAAAAGCTGTGTGTCTTGGTTTTGGCTTCACTAATCAACTTCAATCTTATTAACCTGAACTAGTGGAAGGATGTGCAGGCTGATTGACAGTATCATGGGCTGCGACATGAGCACTCCTTCCTTGGTCGGACCAAAAGAATAAAATGGTAATTACACCATTTCCTAGTGGATCTCCTAATCATACTAGAATTTCACTTGATAGAATGTTGAATATTAATGCACACAGCAGTGTACTGATATTTTTTGGGCTGGCAGGAGAGCAAAAGCTAATAGAGAGAGTTTTGTCTGTGTGTAGGGATTTTAACAGAGTGCATGAAACAGGTGGAATATCAATTTTCTTTGCTGTGATAAAACCAATCTTCAGCGAGTGATTTTCAATGTCTGGTCTTGTTGCGTAATCAGCACAAGCATATTATGATGGAGTGTCAGTCTCAACCCAAAATAAATATTGGAATTATTATCCAGCTAACAAATTTTCTTGATACCTGCAGCTATACAGGAGAAAATATAGGAAGAGAAAAGAAGGGAAAGCTCAGGAAAACAATGAAAGCTCAGGAAAATCTTGATCAATGAGCCAAAACTGCCTGGAAAAATAATGGAATCTCAACATCACACAACATCATTAAAGTGTAAATGGGCCAACAATTTCAGGGAATGAAGAGATAAGCCATGAGTCGTGAATTTCTGGAAATTGACGGCTGATTTCTGTCATTTAACTGCTTGCTTTGTTTAAACAGTGTATCACCCTCAGCATCTCTGTTATTCTAAGGAACTTTCTGAGTTTTCACATTAAATGCTAATTAAACTCACTGCAAAGGGTTAAGTCTGGTCATTAAGAATCTGAGTACCAACACAATTGGCATTGCGAATGCCAATCAATCTGTCTAGCCCAGAAAGGGAATCATTTAAGCTGTAGACTCTCATTCCTGCAATATAATAAATTCTTCCTGAAGATTTTTAAAAATTACTATTTTTGTTACTTTTCCTTTCTGTCTCTTTTTCTCTCTTTCTGAATCCAATCTCTTTTCCTCTCTTTATTTCTCTTTCTATTTCTGATTTGACTCTAATTCATTCTCCTTTTCCATTTTCCCCTGTTTCTTTCTCAATCCTTTAATCTTACTGATTAAAGTGACAGGCTATTGGTTGCATCATTTGCTAAGGTGCCTCAATGTCCTTGCCTATTAACAGCTTGCACTTCAAACAAGTTATGCCTCAGATTTTATTTGAGCTGAAGAGTGCAGGAGAAAGTCTAACTAATTGGCATGCTCATGTAATGCCCCACTCCAGCAGGACTTGGCCCATTATCTGAGAGCACTGCAACACTGAGATAGCTCTGATCAACCTGTGCTGGCTTCCACCAGCCAAGGGCTAAATGTCTGAGCTGAGGATGAGAATTTTACTTTTGCTTCCAAATTAAATCCCAAAGTGGAGTTCAGTTGTAAGCTATTCCACGGTTTAGATGGAGTCTGAATGGAACAAATGCTGCATAAGTGTGCGTAAAATATTTCTTTCTCTCCCATATAATTTACACGAATGTTAAATATTTTAAAGCCTGACCTGGATTTATGATCAAAGTTCACCAAGATGCAATTGGGGGAGGACGAGGCATCGGGGGCTGGAATGACAAGTTTTGCATGGATTGTAAATGTTGTAATGTGGTGGACTTTTGATGAACTGAGGACGGCAATTTCTCTGGGACAAAGACTTTCTGTTGCCCTGAGCTATTCTGTAAATAATAAGAAAACACTCATAAAAACTCTGGCACAAACTCAATTGAACACGTTAAAAGTGCTTGAGAAGTTCACAAACAGCAATGAAGGCATTTCCAGACAATTATGGAATGATAGAGGTCAGGAGGAGGCCATTCAGCCTGTCCCATGTTTGCTGTAAACAAAGCAGGAAAGAATGTTTGGATTTGGTTAAAAAAAATTGGTGGTGGAAACTCTGGAATGAAGATGAAAACAGAAGAGTTCCTTATCAGTCTTTACTCAGGAATTAAATGAAGCAACATTTATTTAGAAAGGTCACCTCATTCTCCCTGGCTTATAGGAATCACATTCCACGGAGTTTGGTCCACATTGTCTCCCTAACTCCAGTATTGCATCTCTTGTGTGTGGCACCCTTGCTCGGAAGGCAGGGTAGCAGGTGAGCCCTCAGGTTTACAGGAATGGCAGAGGAGAAGCTAGACAGTTACAGCGGATTTTGCAGTTGGGCACTTAAAATAGATTAGGTCTGAACACCCTGGACCTGTGGGCTGGACTTTGCGCTGATGGTGGGCTCCCCACACCCCAGCGTAAATTTTAGGGGCAAGCTCACTTCTGCTTAGCCAGCTCAACCCCCTTTAATTTTTCAGGCGACGGCCCTTTAATTAATGAGGTGAAGCTTATGTCCATCTCCAGGAGGATGTTCCGCCTCATAGGCCTACCATCCAAACTGAGGCTGGCAGCTCTGCACACCAGCAGTGCCAAGCAGGAGTGGCGGCCGCTGCTGGTACTGCAGGTAGGGCAGGATGTGGTGTTCAGCAATGGGCCCGGGCTTTCAGCCGAGTCTGAGATCTCACTGGGGCTAGGCTGACAGGTCTTGGTGAGGGAGGACCGTGCTGGACCGTGTGGATGGAGGGAAGGTGGGAGATGTGGAGGGGCAAAACTGTGGGAGAGGGAACCTCTGATTGACACAAGTGACCTGCAAGGCACCCCTCCCCCTTTCACTTACCGCAGTCAGCATGGCTAAACCTGGCGAGCTACATTTTGGGTCCAGGCCTCTTCTGCCGTCCATTATATCAGAGCAGAGATGGGATGAGGCCCTGAATTAGGCATGAATTGCCCACTTAAGGATCTCAATTGGGCCACAGCCAGTTGACCCACATGACGCCTCCCCCACCACACATAAAATCGTGATGGGGGCGGGGGTGGATAGATCGATGCAGGTACTCCACTGATGGCACAACACCCTAATTTGCAGGTCCACCTGCTCTGTGGGTGGCCTGTAAAATTCAGCCCCATGAGTCTTAAAAGACTGAAATTAATGAATGTTTAACTTGCAAGTTGGTTAAAATAGGAAAAGAATTCTAAAGACCGGGAAACAGTGAATATAACTACACTATTTAAAAAGAAAGTCGCTTCAGTCACTTTCAATGGTCTAGTGTATAACACTTACCGCTCACTATATTCTTTTATCTCCTTGTGTCTCTTCAACAACTTTTGAGCTGAATACCAAGTTATGATGTCATGTGTTGTGGGTAAAATATAATAGAAAAATAACAGGTTTGTTTTGAAAAAAATATAAAAGGTGGGGGAACAGGGTGTTTTAAATCCCTATGATGATGTGTTTTTAATTCTTCCATGGGAGTGTACATCACTGACAAGGCCAGCATTTGTTGCCCATCTCTAATTGCCCTTGAACTGAGTGGCTTGCTGGGCCATTTCAGAGTCAACCACATTGCTATGGGTCTGGAGTCACATGTAGGCCAGACCAGGTAAGGACAGCAGATTTTCTTCACATTGGTGAACCAGATGGATTTTTACAATCACAGATAGTTTCACAGTCACCACTACTGAGACTAGTTTTATAATGCCAGATTTTATTCCTTGAATTTAAATGCCATCAGCTGCCATGGTGGGATTGGATCCTGTGTCCCCAGGACATTAACCAGTATCGCTGGATTATTAGTCCAGTGACATTACCACTACACTAGCATCTCTCCAAAGATCACACAACTTTATTAACTATGTACTTCAAGGAGACATAGCAGCAAAGCCCCAAGCTCTTAATGGTTTTCCTCCAATGACACAACTGAAATTAGGAATTTACCACTTCAGGAATAGAATGTGTGATGGAGTGCACCATTTCACAAAGAGGAAGAGGAAATTAGTTCCAGGCTGTTTGTGTGTAGCCGAAGGAGCTGATTACAGATTCTAATTGGCAGGGGAGGTACAGGGTAGTTTCAACTGAAGAAACTGGTGCAGGAGAAGGTACTTGGATAGACTTCCAGAGCTGTGACTATATATACTTCAGAGAAGGACATAGACTCGAGGGTGATTTGATTGTGTCCTATAAAATAACAAAAGGGGCTAGAGTGTGTGAATACTGACAAGTTATTTCAAATAGGTAGGTTGGGGAGGATGGGGGTATAGGTTAGGTTTGGTTCATTCTTTCTTTCCCATTAAAGAGTAGAACTATGAAACAAGTCAGCTTGTGAGATGAGTACTGATTCAGAGTATGTCTTTGAGACATTAAGTCAAGCAAGAGGTAGGCGCCGGGTAGAATAAATTCAGGCAAATGTGGCCTCCTGGTCTTGTTTCAAGTGCCTAATGGAATTGAAAAAGAAGTATATTATATTTAAGAATCCTATATTAGCCTTTGGTTTTTGACCTGGCTTTTCACCAAGGGGTCTCTTGCCTTGAAGCATAAGAAATTTTTTCTTTTTTAAAAGGTTCAGGCTGATGGTAGAAAAGGACAATGGACAACCTAGAGTAAGATAATTAACTGGGGGAGGGCCGACTTCAATGGGACAAGAACGGAGCTGGGCCAGCTAGCCTGTAGCTGAACAATAGGCTATCTTCAAGGAAGAAATGGTTCGGGTACAGTCAAGGTATATTCCACCGAAAGGGAAAGGTAGGGCAAACAAATCCAGAGCGCCCTGGATGATAAAGAAGATGGAAATTAAGATACAGAAGAAAAAGTGCGCTAATGACAGGTGCCAGGTTGAAAATATAATTGAGAATCCAGCTGAATACAGAAGGTTCAGAGGGGAAGTGAAGAAGCAAATGAGAGAAGTGAAGAGGGGTTATGAGAAAAGACTGGCAGCCAACACAAAGGGTAATCCCAAAGTCTTCTATAGGCTTATAAATAGTAAGAGGGTGGTAAAAGGAGGAGTAGGGCCGACTAGGGACCAAAAAGGGGATTTACACCTGGAGGCAGGGGGCATGGCTGAGGTGTTAAATAAATACTTTGCATCTGTCTTTACCAAGGAAACAGATGCTACAGAGATAACGGTGACTGAGGAGGAAACTCTGTCACTAGAAGAGTTCAAAATTGATAAGGAGGTGGTATTGGATAAATTATTTGTAATTAAAGTAGACAAGAGACTGAGACCAGTTGAGATGCATCCAAAAATACTGAAGGAAGTGAGAGTAGAAATTGTAGGGTCACTGACCATAATCTTTCAGTCTTCTCTAGACTCGGGAGGTGTCGACTGGAGAATTGCAAACATTACGCCCTTGTTCAAAAAAGGTTATAAGGATAAGCCCAGCAATCACAAACCAGTCAGTTTAACTTCGGTGGTGGGGAAGCTTCTAGCAACAATTATTCGGGATAGAATTAGTAGTCACATGGAAAAATGTGGGTTAATTAGGAAGAGCCAGCATGGATTTCTAAAGGAAAAATTGTGTTTAACTTACTTGCTGGAGTTTTTGAAGAGGTAACAGAGAGGGCTGATGAGGGTAATGCTGTTGATTTGGTGTATATGGACTTCCAAAAGGCATTCGATACAGTGCCACACAACAGACTTGTGAGAAAAGTTATAGCTCATAGAATAAAAGGGACAATAGCAACATGGATACAAAATTGGCTGAGTAATAGGAAACAGCGAGTAATGGTGAGTGGATATCTTTTGGGCTGTTGAAAGGTTTGTAGCGAAGTTCCCCAGGGGTTGGTAATGGGACCCTTGCTTTTCCTTTTAGTTATTAATGGTCTAGATCTTGGTGTGCAGGGGACAATTTAAAAGTTTGTGGATGATTCAAAACTTGGAAGCATGGTAAATTGCAAGAAAGACAATGTAGAACTTCAAAAGGACATAGACAAGTTGGTGGAGTGAACAGATAGGTGGCAGATGAAGTTCAATGTGGAGAAGTGTGAGATGATTCATTTTGGTAGGAAGAACATGGAGAGACAATATAAAATAAGGGGTACAACTCTAAAGGGTTGAAAGAGTAGAAGGACCTGGGTGTACATGTGCATAAGTCATTAAAGGTGGCAGGACAGGTAGAGGGAGCAGTTAATAAAGCGTACAGTATCCTAGGCTTTATTAATAGGGGCACAGAGTATAAAAGCAGGGAGGTTATGCTGAACTTGTATAGGACACTGGTTAGACCTCAGCTGGAGTATTGTGTACAGTTCTGGGTGCCACACTTCAGGAAGGATGTGAGCGCATTGGAGAAAGTGCAGAAGAGGTTTACAAAAATGGTTCCAGGGATGAGAAACTTCAGTTACAAAGATAGATTGGAGAGATTGGAACTGTTCTCCTTGAAGAGGAGAAGGCTAGGAGGAGATTTGAAAGAGGTGTTCAAAATCATGAGGGGGCTGGACAGATAGGGAGAAACTGTTCCCGCTAATAATAGGATCGAGAGCGAAAGGGCACAGAATTAAAGTGATTTGCAAGAGAAGCAAATGCAATGTGAGAAAAAACATTTTCACACAGCGAGTGGTTCGGGTCTAGAATTCACTGCCTGGAAGTGTGGTGGAGGCAGGTTCAATCAAGAGGGCATTATATGAATATTTAAATAGAAACAATGTGCAGGGTTATGGGGAAAAAGCAGGAGAATGGCACTGAGTCATAATGCTCATTCAGAGAGCTGGTGCAGACATAAGGGGCTGAATGGCCTCCTTCTGCGCTATAACAATTAGAAACATAGAAAATAGGAATAGGTGTAGGTCATTCGACCCTTCGATCCTGCTCCACCATTCAATATGATCATGGCTGATCCTCTATTTCAACACAATACTCCCGCTCTCTCCCCCATACCCCTTGATGCCTTTAGAGTCCAGAAATCTATTTGCTTCTTAAATATATTCAGTGACTCGGCCTCCACAGCCTTCTGTCATAGAGAATTCCACAGCTTCACCACCCTCTGAGTGAAGAAATTTCTTCTCACCTCAGTCCTAAATGGTCTAGCCCACATCCTGAGACTGTGATTTTGTGAAAAGGTCAGTCTTGAACAGCTAGGATAATGTTAGTTGTGCTTAAACAACAATCCCGTGTACAGATCAGGAATAGCAAGCAGGTGCTGAATATTGCTGCTGTGTTTTTGAATTATCTGAATGTTTATGTTCACGTGTTTGAAAAAATGTTAGGCTTGGGGGCATAACCCTTCAAAACTGGAGCTTTAATCAGTCTCCCAGCCCTGAAGATGGTTCCCCACTTGGATTACCCACCTATTATAGAACACAACTGACTGTTATTCCCATGAATACCCCAATATTGTCATTTACAATCCCTAAAAGACACCCACCTTAAATACCAGTGGGTAAATCAGGTTGATGCCATGCCACTCTATGACAGCAGAAACAAGGCCCCAGGTAGCTGCTAGGATGGCAAATTGTGTAAAATGCAACTGAGGGACAAAAATATCACATTTCACCAAGTAATTGATCCAGGTCTGTCAGTAGGACAATCAGGCCCTCAATGGACAAGAGCTCCAGTGGGCCCAATATTGGCACGATTGGCACTCTGGAATGCCCCGCCAAGATGTTGGGTAAGAGTAGGCAGAAGACTCATCGGCTTCCACCAGTACCACACATTAACCTAACCCCTCCAACTCACTGACCACAATTTGGGGCAAAATTTAAAGAAAATGGAAAACCAGCTGACAAATTCTGACCAACGTATCCGCTTACTCTCTGCCCTTCCATTGCCCCAGAATTGTTATCCCAAAATAGTTTATTATTGTCAACTATTGGTTAACGTGCAAAGAGCAATACCTGGTGATTATAATAAAGCATTGATCAACAGTGGAAAGGTCAGTTGTTCATGTGAAATACTAGGACCTAGGGCCAGCAGGGTAAATTCATTGATCTTACAGTCCCAGTGGGTGGGACAGGGTTGAAGAGAGTTGGGGTGGGCCATGAAGGGTGTGGTGGGCAGGTAGGGGAGTATTGAAGGGAGTGAGACATGGGACAATATTGATGAGAGTTTTTTTATATTCATTCATAGGATGTGGGCATCACTGATTAGGCCAGCATTTATTGCCCATCCCTAATTGCCCTTGTTCAGAGGGCATTTAAGAGTCAATCACATTGTTGTGGGTCTGGAGTCATATGTAGGCCAGACCAGTAAGGACATCAGATTTCCTTTCTCAAGGGCATTTGTGAACCAGATGGGGTTTTACAACAATCAGCAATGGTTTCATAGTCATTATCAGACTTATTATCAAATTCAAATTTCACCATTTGCTGTGGTGGGGTTCAAGCCCAGGTCCCCAGAGCATTACGCTGGAACTCTAGGGTACCAGTAAGTGACAATACCACTACGCCACCACCTTCCCAGTGGGGTTGGGGCAGTATTGAAGGAAATTGGGGTGGGCCAATATTGAAGGGTGTAGGGGTGGGGGAGTATTGAAGGTTGTGGGAATGGGGCAATATTGTGGTGAGTGGGGGTGGGACAGTATTGAAGAAAGTGAGGGTGGGGCAATACTGACAAGAGTGGGGGTGGGACAGTATGGAATTGGGGATGGGGCAATATCAAAGGGAGTGAAGGGTAGAGCAATATCGAAGGGAGTGGGGGTGGAGCAATATCAAAGGGAGTGGGGGTGGGGCAATATTGAAGGGAGTGGGGGTGGAGCAATATCAAAGGGAGTGGGGATGGGGCAATATTGAAGGGAGTGGGGGTGGAGCAATATCAAAGGGAGTGGGGGTGGGGCAATATCAAAGGGAGTGGGGGTGGGGCAATATTGCAGGAAGTGGGGGTGGGGCACACAACAAATCAGAGCTAGAGTTGCAATTCTTTCTTCCCAAAAAACTTTGGTCCGTGTTCAAATAATGAAACCATAACGCAAAATGAATAAGAACATAGGAATAGGAGAAGGCCATTCAGTCTCCCGAGTCAGCTCTGACATTTAGGTGATGGTTGATCTGTACCTTCCATTTGCCTGCTTTGAATTCATAAACCTTAACACCCTCATCCAATAAAATCTATAAATCTCAGTGTTTAAATTTTTATTGATCTCATCCTCAACAGCTTCTTGAAGGCGAGAGTTCCAGATTTCCACTATCCCTTGTGAGAAGAAGTGTTTCCTGACAACACTCCTGAATGGTCTGGCTCTAATTTTAAAGTTATGCTGCCTTGTTCAGGACTCCCCCACCAAGAGGGCTGGCAGCTCAGCAGCGCTACTGCTAGCGATGGTCACTTCTGGAGTTACACCTGAAGGATGAGGGAGCATTGTTGGTCCTTGAAGCCCTTGAAGGCAGCTAAGTGAAGTCTGCTCCAGGCAAGCAGCCATCTGCCATCTTTTCCTCCAGTGGCAAAAAGGCATGATGGCAGAGAGGTGTTGGCACACCCTCAACGCCTCCCCATGCCATTTTGCCAGCCATCTGCCTTGCTGATAAAAATGCAGCCAGTTTTCCTCTATCAACCCTATAAAATTCTTTAATCATCTTAAACCCTTCTGTACTCATGAGAATATAAGATGCAACTGTTATTCATAAATTAACCTTTTTAGCTCCTGTATCATTCTGGTAAAGGCAAAGGAAAGGAGGATCACAAACAGTGTTAATCTTGAGAATGATACTATCAGCATATCAGTATGGGATAATAGTCCCGCCATCAAATTGTGCGTGAAGAATATAGGTTTGGACCACATCTTGTTGGAGCTTGGTGGTAGTGTCAACCTGGCTTGTCACTTGTTCCATGGTGAAGATAATTGGCTTTGGCAGTGCCTGAGGATGGAATGGGTGAGTTCCAGTTCCTAACCTGGATGTTCTGGTCACTTGATCTGGACTGACATTGGCCAATACCAGGCTAAAGGTTGAACACAAAGTTTGGCCCAAAGTGAGACCAATGCTGGGGAAGGAAACAAAGGACCTTGAGATGCTCTATGCCATCTCCTTATCAATGTCAGCCAGTCCTGAGTACATGTTGGCTGGCCCACCTTTGAGATTGTGGCCTTTTGAATGCTACCTGCTAATGCTTGATTCTTTGTCATGGAAGGAGAAGATGCTTCTGAAGCCATCTCTTTGCCAAGAAGAATCAACAATCTTTCAGCCACAACTTCATCCAACAAAGGAACTGGTGGCTTTGGACCCTTGAACTGAATCTGGAGCAAGTATCAGATTGAAATGCAGGAAGCTTCAGTGTCATGGCAACTTGACATGAATTCAAAAGCAGAAGCCTGATTCCAGTGACCTAAAGGAAAGGTCTGGCTGGTTTTCTAACAGTGACAAAGAAAAATTAGTTCAAATATCTTTTCCATATTTAGTTGCCTTCTCTTGTAGTGTGGGAGAAGATCACCTCAGACACCAGGAGGCAGATTTCTTAAACAGTGGAGTCTTAGACAATTATCTCTGAGTGGGAGCAAGTTCCATGGCTATGCATTGAGGCTGATAAATGAGGAAGGATATAACTTTTGGTAAGGTGATAGTCAAATGATTTAATGTCAAACTGTCTCATGGCTTCATGTCAAAAATACCTTCCCTCTTGTCAAAAGTTAGTAATTTAGAGAATTGCTTACTGCAATAGAGCATGTTGATGATTTTTTGTCATTTTTGCTGGAAGAGTTTTTTCTGCACTGGCTTAAAGTGTTCAATCCAGAGTTTAGGTTACCTGTAAGAACGAATGGGAAGAACACGAAAGATTATAATGAGATGTTGCTGAAACGTCCAGAAGTAGGAAGGAATTCAGAAACAGGAGGAGGCCATTCAACCACTTGAGTTTGTTTCGCCATCAATATGATCATGACTGGTCTATACCTTAAATCTATTCACCCACCTTAGTCCATATGCCTTGATATTTTTCCCTAAAAAAAATCTATCAATTTCAGTTTTGAAATTTCAATTGATCCCCAGCTTCAACAGAGAGTTCCAGGTTTCCACTACTGTTTGTGTGAAGTACGTCCCAATATTACCCCTGAATAGCTCTAATGTTATGGTTTTTCCGCCTTGTTCTGGACCGCCACCCCACCAGAGGAAATAATTTATTTTTATCTACTCTATCAAACCTTTAATTATCTTAAACATCTCGAACAGAACACGCTATGATCTTCTATACTCAAGGGACTACCAGCCTAGTTTATGTAACTACCATAATAATTTAGTCATTTTAGCTCAGGTGAATCAGTGCTGCACCCTCTCCAAAGCCAATACGTCATCCAAAAGATGTAATGATTACAAAAACAAATGGTGAAACCTTTTTTCAACATTTGGTGCTCAATACAAAGAAAACACAGGAAGTGCTTGCAGCATTTTTGGGGATGAATTCGCAGGCCAATGCTGGAAGAGCAAACCCTACTGGGGACTCCCATGACCCTGCCACTACATGTGGAGGTCACTGTCTCAATGACCTACCTGCAGCAAGCCGGGGACTCTTCAGAACCAGAGGCTCGAATGCTCCAATGACGGGGCACGGGCATGAAAGGTAGCACCCACGGCCCGAACAATTCCTCCTGAGGGGTTTCTCCTCCGCACCAAGAATCCTTACCGGATTCAATCCTCCTTAGTTTCTTATTTCATGAACACCGCCAAGGGTGCCTCCACATTGAGACTCCCTCGCAGTCCCACACTTGCCTCAGCAGTGCTCACCCCTCTCCTCTGATTGGTCCTGCAGCCCATTGACCTTCACAGGACGGTGAACAAGAAGGCGGCCAGTTAGGAGGCTGCCTCCAGGAAGATTGCAAGGTGGAATACACTTCCAGAAAGTGCCGGCTTGGGACCTCCAGTTGGTCCCAACGTCAGGGTCCCAGAGCCTGTGGAAAAATCCAGCCTCGAATCTTCTTTATAACAGGGACCTTTTCAGCTGAGAGGGAGGGGAGGCATTAATTCCATCAATGTGGGCTGCATTTAAATACAGATAAGTTGCGCTGAAAAGGCAGTGCGCTAAACAGTGTCACAAATTATTTTTAACTTGTCTTTTCTCGAAAGAATCTTTTGATGGTGTCCAAATACCACTTTGGGGGAAGAAATACATTGGAACATGAGGAATGTGTAGGACTGGGAATATTCACTGCATTCGGGAACTCTCTAGGCAGTTTTCTGCATTGTTGTTCTTTGCGTAGACGTACTTGATTTTTACCTCACCTGGGAGAGGGTCGGGCCGAGCTGACTGTGAGCGGGAGTCTCTGCACTGGCTGCCACCAGCGTTGCCCATGGACAGTGTCCGGGACAAGCTGAAATCCGGGTGGGTAGGAGAAGCTGTACTCTGACCCCAAGGACATCGGGCAGGGAGATTTAAGGAGGGACACTTCTCTCTGCAAAAGCAAAAATGTTTTAGCAACAGTGGACAGTCTAAAGCAAGACAAGGCAAGCTGGCTACATACTTTCTAAATGCACAAGTTATTCTAATCATGATCAATCGTCAGTGGTGAGAGACATATGCTTATTTTTCAGTTCACTTTACAATTCTTATCTCTATTTGATGGGAAGGCAATTTCTAGAACTCTAACAATGTTCCAATGCAATCTGATGCTAGGAAATAATTGAAGGCACATCAGCCATGCCTCAGTGCTAGCACTCTTTTAGTCAGAAGGTTGTGGATTCAAGTCTCACTCCTGCAACTTGAGCACATAATCTAGGCTGACACTCCAGTCCAGAACTGAGGGAGTACTGCACTGCCAAAGGTGCCGTCTTTTTGATGAGCTATTAAACTGAGGCCTCATCTGCCCTCTTGGGTGGATATAAAAGATTCCATGGCACTGTGTTGGACAATATTTGTCCATCAACCAACATCATTAAAACAGATTCTAACTGTTGTTTGTGGGAGTTTGCACTGTGTGCAAATTGGCTGCCACATTTCCTACTTTACAACAGTGGCTACATTTCAAAAGTACTTTGTTGACTGTGAGGCACATCAGAATGATATTGTGAAATTTATTATATAAATGCAAGTCTTTTATTTGGCTTTAACACAAAAATGTGTTCACACTGGAGTAGTGAAACATTTGTGCCAACTGGTGAAGGTACCAAAATTAGTGGATTGTAAAAAGAAAGTAAAAATGATACATTTGGGAGAATCTGCTCTTCCTCTATAATGAAATTATTTGGTGCGGGGAGGAGGGGTGCTGGTGTGGGGTCTTGGGGGTGTCACGGGAGAATTCATGACATGTCAACACCAGAAAGCAAACTGCCCCATTCCTCATCCTTTAACTCCAGTATCAGGCCTCTACAATCCAGCTCTGGTCAACAACCACTCTGGTACCGCTGAGTAACAGAAACAGTGCACACTGCTTTTTAAGACTTCTGTTCATGCCGTGAAGCTGATTCTGCTTTGTGCCCAGTAGGGTACATAAAGTTTTTAAACTCTGCTATAAGGTGTTCCCTCTCCTTTCACAGCAGTGTTGGTGTGGTGCGTATATGCTCCTTTAGTGTGTGATAATTTTTGTAAAGGCTATGAGATAGGAAACATAAGAACAAAAGAAACAGGAGCAGGAGTAGCTATTCGGCCCCTCAAACCTGCTCCGCTATTTAATAAGATCATGGCTGATCTGCTCCAGGCCTCATCTCCGCTTTCGTGCCAGTCATCATGGCCCTCAACTCCCCGATATTTCAAAAATTTATCTACCTCCTCTTTAAATCTAGCCTCCACAACTCTCTTGGGTAGAGAATTCCAGACATTCACTACCCTCTGAGAGAAGAAATTCCTTCACATCTCAGTTTTAAATGAGTGTCCCCTTATTCTGTAACTATGTCCCCTAGTTCGAGATTCCCCCAACAGTAGAAACATCTTCTCAACATCCACCCTGTCAAGCCCACTCAGAATCTTGTACGTTTCAATAAGATCACCCCTCATTCTTCTAAACTCTAATGAATAAAGGCCAAACCTGTTTAGCCGTTCTTGATAAGTCAACCCCTTCATCCCAGGAATCAGCCTAGTGAATCTCTTTTGAACTGCCTCCACTGCCAATATATCCTTTCTTAAATACTGGGACCAAAACTGTACACAGCACTCCAGGTGCGGCCTTACCAACACCCTGTAAAGTTGTAACAAGAATTCCCTATTTTTAAACTCCAATCCCTGGCAATACAGGCCAAAATTCCATTTGCCTTCTTAATTATTTGCTGCACCTGCGTGCTAACTTTTTGTGTTTCTTGCACAAGAACACCCAGGTCCCTCCGTGCTGCACTTTTTTGGAGTCTCTCTCCATTTAAATAATAGGCTGCCTTTTGATTCTTCCTACCAAAGTGCATGACCTCACACTTGCCTACATTAAACTCCATCTGCCAAGTTTTCACCCACTCACTCAACCTGTCTATATCCCCTTGCAGATTCCTTATGTCCTCATCACAACATGTCCTCCCACCTATTTTTGTATCATCAGCAAATTTGGATACATTACACTCTGCCCCCTCCTCCAAGTCATTAATATAGATAGTAAATAATTGAGACCCTAGGACTGATCCTTGTAGCGCTCCACTAGTTACGTCTTTCCAACCTGAAAAAGACCCATTAATCCCGACTTTCTGTCTTCTGTGTGTTAACCAATCCTCAATCCATGCTAATATGTTACCCCCAATACCATAAGCTTCTATCTTGCGCAATAACCTTTTATGTGGCACCTTATTGAATGCCTTCTGGAAATCCAAATACACTACATCCACCGGTTTTCCTTTATCACCTCTGCTTGTTATATTTTCAAAGACCTCCAGAAAATTTGTCAAACATGATTTCCCTTTCACAAAACCATGTTGACTCTGTTTGATTGCGTTAAGTTTTTCTAAATGTCCTGCTATTTTTTCCTTTATAGTGGACTCTAGCATTTTTCCAATGACAGATGTTAGGTTGACTGGCCTATAGTTTCCTGCTTTATGTCTCCCTCCCATCTTGAACAGGGGTGTCGCATTAGCGGTTTTCCAATATGCTGGGACCCTCCCGGACTCCAGTGAGCTCTGGAATTTTTCGACCAATGCATCCACTATCTCTGCAGCCACTTCCTTTAAAACCCTTGGATGCAGGTCATCAGGCCCTGGTGACTTGTCTGCCTTCAATCCCATTAATTTGTCAAATACTTTGTCCCTCATGATAGAGACTAGTACAAGATCTTT
Organism: Carcharodon carcharias; assembly: GCF_017639515.1. Lineage (NCBI taxonomy): Eukaryota > Metazoa > Chordata > Chondrichthyes > Lamniformes > Lamnidae > Carcharodon > Carcharodon carcharias. The sequence goes on along the minus strand of NC_054479.1, from coordinate 87,642,639 downwards.
CCTCCCATTAGCTCCTTGCTTTGGGATGTTTATAGTATCCTCCACTGTGAAGGCTGATGCAAAATGTTGGTTTAAATTATCTGCCATTTCCCTGTTCCCCATTATCAATTCTCCAGTCGTGCCACTGCAGTCAATGAAAATTCAACTCCCAAGCATCCTCTCCTTTTGGAGGAGTATTTTGGATTTCCGCACTGTTTCATGTGGACAAACGCTTTTTGAGTCGCTTTTGAAAGGCCTGACTCTATTTTAAAATCTTGGCCCCCTCATTCTCAATTCCCAGGTAAGAGACAATAGCTTTGCTGTATCTACGCTACAAATCCCTTTAACATTTTAAACACCATCAGCCCTCAATCTTCCATACTCAGGAGAATATAGGCCAAGCTTATACAACCTGTCCCCATGATTTAAGTCCCAATAACATTCTAGTGAACCTCTGCTGCATTCCCTCCAAGGTGTGAGGTGTATTTAACAATTATTTAAATAGAAACAATGTGCAGGGTTATGGGGAAAAGGCAGGAAATTGGCACTAAGTTAAAATGTTCAGAGAGCTGGTGCAGACACGATGAGCCGAATGGCCTCCTTCTACACCATAACAATTCTGTGATTCTGTGTCTAAAACTGTACACAGTATTCCAGGTGAGGCCTGACCAAGGCTCTGTACAAATGAAGCACAACGACCTTCTGATAAAGGTTACCATTCTATTTGCATTTTGATTGCTCCGTGTACCTGCCCTCTAGTTTTTATTGAGTTGTGTCTGAGTAACTGTCCAGAAATTGCAGTATCATGAATTTCAGCTGCTAATCTCAGAGACACCTTTCTAAACATTACGGTGTTGCCCCAGGTAAATAAAGCACCATGTTCATTATCCCATATACCTACGTCATAGGTAAGGCTGCGGGCGAAAAGTGGCATATGTTTGCAAAAGTCTTTCCCTTTCCCTTGTCTAGTTGAAAATTAAGTTGAGAATCATTGGTTGCTGAGAGCGAATGTTCATAGTCTGTGAACTGTTCTCCATCTTTACATGGGTTCTTTAACTTTGAGTTCCCAGGAGCGGGAGTGAACCAAGCAACAGCCTAAAAGAAGACCACAAGCAAGCAAAAGGTGACTAGCATGTTCTCGATTAGAAAGCATTCAATATGTGATCCAAAATAGCCTAGCTTGGCAAGTGCCAAATCAGTGGATTGACATTTACTGAGGCCCAGTGACACGCTCTACCACAACATATCAATCCAACATCAATAGAATTCATTGCCGTCAAAGCTCTCCAGAGAAATTGCAACACATGTGTTTCTTCATTGAAAGAATGTATGGGCAGAACATGCTTTTCTTTCAATTCTCCACCCTGTTCTTCTTGTTGAGTGGGGTATAATTCCATGGCCCACAGTTTGCCACATGAGTTTTTCTTAAGCAAGTTATTCTTTTTGTTAATCAGTCTGCACAAAGGTGTTTTACGGGCTATTTGATTCTCAGGACCAATCGCTGGTGGGGGTGGGAGTTGACCAGGGTGGGGGCCGGAGCAATGATTCTCGCTTGCTGCTGCGTGCAGTGACAGTGTAAAGAAATGTGAGAAGATTTCCTCTAACTGGTACTTCTAGTAAAATCACACTGCAGATCTTTGAAAATACAACTACAATTTCACTGGAATCAACCTGAGGAAGATCTTCCTCTTTTTGGCGATGATGTTGCTACGGGAACCATAGGGAAATATTCCTCCTTTCCTGAAATGCACCAACTGCAGTTCCACCATTAACCATTGGATGGCAATCAGGAGTGTGCACACACACCCACACACATATCTATATAACATGTATATTATATTTAAGTTCTCCAATAGAGAGGATAGGGCTGGTGGACAGCTAATATTGTTCCTAAATACAAAAAGAGAGAGAACAAAATCTGAGAATCATAGGGATTAGCATCAGTGATTTGAAGGAGACTGGAATCTAAATTAAATTAACTGATAGAAGAGTGTCTGGGCACAGAAAATTCAATTAAAAATGGTGCCAAATTTGAAAAAACACTTCATGCTTAATTAACCTGATAGAATTTTTCAAAGAGGTAACGGAATGAATAGAAAAAGGTCACGTAGTTGATATCATATACTTGGATTTTCAAAAAAGCCTTCGCTAAGTTACCATGGGGCAGGCTCATGCCAAAGGTTACGGCACATGGAGCCAGAGAACAAATAGCTGAATGGGTAGCAAACTGACTCAAAAATACAATGTGGGGAGTAGAGATCAAGAATAGTTAACCAGATTGGAAGTAGAAAGGGATGTTGTTGCACAATGCCTGGTGCTGGGACCACTATTATTCATAATGTACGTCAATGATTTGGACGTAGGAACAAATGACTCAACGCAACTTTGCAGATGATACAAAACTAGTGGATAGGGTGGGGAATATAGTTTGAAGAATGAGTGGTGACCTCATTAAAACTTACAAGATTCGTACAGGGTGTGATAGGGTAGGTGTGGATAGGATGTTTCCCCTGGCTGGTGAGTCTAGAACCAGGGGACGCAGTCTCAGAATGAGGGGCAGACCAATTAAGACTGAAATGAGGAGGAATTTCTTCACTCAGAAGTTGGTGAATCTCTGGAATTCTCTATCCCAGAGGGCTGTGGAAGCTCAGTCATTGAGCATGTTCAGTACAGTAATCGACAGATTTCTGGATACTAATGACATCGAAGGATATGGGGATAATGCAGGGATGTAGCATTGCAGCAGATGATCAGCCATGGTCTAATTGACTGGTGCAGCAGGCTCGAAGGCCGAATGGCCTACTCCTGCTGCTATGTTCGACACTGAGGAAGAATGCTACATAATACAAGGAGACTTTAGAGAACTTGCAGACTGAGCTGTTAAGTGGCAAATGGTTAAATGTGAGGTGATGCAACTGGGTATGAGGAACAGAAACATCACTGACACTTTAGAAATTAAAAATGTGACTGGTGTCAAAAAACAAAGGGATTTAGGAAGAGAGGTGAATAAATCATTAAAACAACATCTCACCCAGCAACCCAATTAAAACAGCGAACAAAACACCGGGATTTATTTTGAGGAGTATGTATAGAATTCAAAATGAGTGGAATTATATTGAGCTTGTTTGGGAGCTGGTAGTTCATGACTCTATACAATTAAAAGGGCATCAAAGCACTGGAGAAAATGTAAAAAAAATTTCCTAGGATTTTATCAGAGCTGAGAGATTACAGCTATTGGAAAAGGTTGAACTGGCTGGGGTTTTTTACTTTAAAAACGAGAAAACCTAGAGGCTGTCAAAATTATGAACGTGTTGACAAGGTAAACGTGAAGATAATGTTTCCACTTGTGGGCGAATCCAAAACTAGGGACCATAAATTCAAGACAGTTACTAATAAATCCAATAAAGAAATAAGGAGATGTTTTTATAACTCAGAAAAGTGGTTAGAATGTAAGAACTTATTACTATAGAAACTGGTTGCGGCAAATAGATTATATGCTTTTGAAAGTAAGCTAGCTGAGTACAGGAGGGAAAAGGGGATAGAAAGATATGCTGACAATGTAGGTGGAATGGAGGGAAACACCAACACAGAGCAGTTGGGCTGAATGGCCTGTTTCTGTGCTGTACATACTGGCCGGGATTTTATGGCCCCTCCCGCCTGGTGGGATATTACGGTCCTACCAAACTGAATGGAAATTTTAATGGCTCGCTGCATCCGCCGGGGGGAGACACACTGCAGCAGGGCAGTAAAATCCTGGCCTATATTTTAGTGGATATATACACTACCCAATGTGATTCTCAGGTATATGGACACTGGGAGACACTAGATTTGTCCCTCAGTCTGTAATAATTGAGTGACCATTGCCAGGGTAACAATAAGGACACTACTAATTGACCTCATTGTTCCTGAACCCAACGTGTGCAGAAATCACACAGTGGGCTAAATTTTGCAATCATGCACCAGCAAGTTTGAAGGTGGGACATGTAAAATCTAGTAGGTGGCCTTCCCGCTGCCAAACTGCAGCAGCCCCCCGCCCCTTTCTGAAATTTTATGGGGTGCGGGAGAGGCATCGTGCAGCCTGCTCACCCCTGGGCCTAATGAGGCCTGCAAGTTGCCAATTAATAGTCAGTTAAGGACCTCATCCCGCCTCCATCACTATTTTAGCCAAGGTGAGTGTATGCCCACACCCTATGGCTGGTGACGGGTGGTGGGGGGGGGAGAAGGTGGAACAGACCTCCCTCGCCAGTCCCCTGGTCGCTTCAGAGGCACCCCCACTCCTAGGACTTCCCCCCAACCTTAAACCCTCCCCCCTTACATCTTGAATCCAGTCCCTTACATTCCCCAACCTCCTTATCTGAGCTCCTGGCTTGCGCTGCTGGGACTGTGGAGCTGTTGGCCGACCTGATTGGCCGCAGCTCTCTATGGTGAGTATTCCTCCCGAGGAAGAGGCGGACATCTAGCTTTACAGCCACTAACGCTGCTCCCACTGTTAAGTTGCTGTGGGGCAGCCGGCAGGGGTTGGGGTGTGGTCTCCCCCCGATGTTTTAGTTGGGGGAGGTGGGGACTGCGGCGCCCAATAAAATCCAGCCCAAGATTATTGACGAAATAACCCAAGGCAAGATGCAGGAAATGTTTTTACATCGTGAGTTGTTATAACCTGGAATGCACTGCTTCGATGCACAGTGGAATCAACTTCACCAGAAACTTTCCAAAAGAGTTGGATAAACATCTGAATGAAAAGATTTGCAGGGCTCTGTGGGAAAGGACAAGTGAGGATTTTGTGTTTGTCGGGTAGATGCGGTGGGTGGGCCCAGGAGTGGCTGGGAAACGACCCGCCCACTGTGATCGGCTGCGATTTCACACTGGCTGGCCAATTAACGGCGTGAAAGGCGTGCTGAAAGCACAGCACTGCCGAGGCGTGGGCGGGAGGAGGGCAGGCGATGATGTCAGCACGGGCGCATGGCTGTGAGCAATAAAAGCTCCCTGAAGGCAGAGAGCTGCCTCAGGGAGCTGAAGAATTGAAAACCCATCAAATAAAGATTTTACAGAAAAAAAATGTCCATACATCGGACTCACTCACCTAAACATTTAGATTATAAAAATTCTGCCCAAACGTTTTCATTTTTATAATATCAGACACTTCATCCCGCCCTTGGATGAGGTTTCCTCAAAAATCCAAAGGCCGCCTGGCCGATTGGCCCACCCGCCAACTGTAACATTGGATGGGCAGCGAAAAATCCAGGTTAATTAATACATTAATGGCCTTAACAGGCCTCTTAATTGTTGACGGGTCCATTGCCGACTCTAGATCGTGCCCGCCAACCGAAATATCGCACGAGTGCAGGATGGTGTCGAAATGCTCACCCGATGTCATCGCGCGTGATTTTACACCCAATCGGGTCAGGTACACGCCCAACCACGGAACATAAAACTCTGCCCTATGAAACAGCCAGCTGTAATAATAAGCAAGTCAATAAGCTGGTGACCTAGATTTAACGAAATGGGCAGAAAGATTAGGAAGATGAGAAACCTTTTCACCCGGAGGGTGTTGGGAGGTCTGGAACTCTCTGCCTGGAAAGACGGTCGAGGCAGAAACCCAGAGGCATTTCAAAATACTTGGACATGCCTTGAGGTACCATAACCTACAGGGCTACGGACCCTGAAAAGCTGGGTGAAGCTGGATAGCTCTTTTTTGGCTAATAGGGACATAATGGGCTGAATGGCCTCCTTCAGTAGAAACTTTCTGTGCTTCTATGTAAGGCCAGCCATTGACACTTGAATTATTCAATATAAAATCAAAAGTTCCTACCTGTCCATTGGGCTTACACAAGATTGTTGTACATTCAGGACCAGTTCCAAATTTATTACTTTCCTTCAGCAGTAAGTCTTTTGGAGGATTATGAGGGACTTTTGCTCCAGCTGCCCAAACCTAAATGTAACGATTTAAACTGTGTTAGTGTCTGAATTGTGGAAACTTAAAATTAAATATGCCCAGGATGTGGGCATTGCCATGAAGGCTGGCACTTTTTGCCCACCTCTGGTTGCAGTGTGCTGGTGCTGAGCCCTTCTCCTTGAACCACTGCCATTCCTGTGGTGAAGGTATTCTCACAGTACTTTAAGTAAGGCAGTTCCAAGGGCTTCTTTGTGCCGCTTCGGCCCAAGAAGAATTGGATCAGTTGGTAGTGACCCAGCTGTATTCCTGGCAAAAGTATTAATTTAAACCAGACTGAATGAAAGGGTTGCGTGGTGGGGATTGCGGAGGTGGGAGTGGTGGGGGGTTGGGCGGGGGGGGTGGACGAGGGTGGTAAATTGAACAAGGTGATGCAATAACGGCAATTTATGTCCAAGTCAGGGTGGTGTGTAACTTGGAGTGGAATTTAGTACATGGGCTGGGGTTAAACATTATGCACGGAGACCGTGGTGCATCTTTTCTTACCATTACACCAGATCCTGCGTTCACCCGTGTCCTGGGTGGGAAACGATATATTGTTACAGGGTGGCCACCAATATTCTGCTGCAGAACATAGTTTCCAATGTCTTCTTCCGTGTCAAGTGAAATATTTAAGAGTCGAACATAGTGGCCATTTGAAGCAACTTCGATTATTTTCATGTTCCCCATGGTGCTGGAACAAAGAAAGAGGTTGTGTTCTTACTTTTCCATTAAAATGAAAACTGTGGGCTTCTGAGCCCTGCCGTCAGGCTGAGATGGGGGTTAGATCCGGCCCTGTGTGGGGAAATAGTCACTCATTGTGATTTTCCCCAGGGCGGTCAATTAATGGCCAGAGGGCAGACTTGCCATCCAGTTAAGGACGGTAGGTGGGCTCTTGAAACTGGAGGGCCAATCAGAAGACTTTTCAGCTTGAAAGGAGCAGCAGGATGCCATGGCAGGTAAATGGGAGAGAGGGTGCTTCAAAATGGAGGTGTCCTCTCTCCAATTTTTTTTTAAGTTTAAATTAAAAATGGCTTTTGCATCCAGGCCCTCGCTGTTGGTGGGGGAGGCTGGGGGCTCTACAAGGGTGACCTGCAGCTGTTGCTGCACCCAGGCAGGCAGGGAGGCCTCTACTCCTGACTGGAGGGCTAGACTCTCCACTACCGGTTTGGTTGGCAGGAGACTGCCTTCAGGCAACTAAACTGGTCTCCGTGCTGGACTGTTAATTGACCCTAATGGATTATTAGCATCTTTAATCACCTACCTCCCAGCCACCTAATGCTGCTTCTGCAAAAATGGCCCAGGCAATGGGGGGCAGATGGAGTGTGGAAACTGACATTCCAGCACATGGGGCTACTTTCAACTCCTGGCCCCAGCAACAAATAAAGATTGAGCCCACTGATGGTGGTGTAGTCGTAGTGTCACTAATCCCAAGGCCCAGGCTAAAACTCTGGAGATACAGGTTCAAATCCCACCATGGTAGCTGATGGAATTTAAATTCAATTACTTAATAAAAGTCTTAGTAATGGTTCTATGAAACTATAATTTTTTGTTGTAAAAATCCATCTGATTCACTATTGTCCTTTAAGGAAATCTGCCATCCTTACCTGGTCTGGCCTACATGTGACTCCAGACCCACAGCAATGTGGTTGACTCTTATCTGCCTCTGAAATGGATTAACTCAGTTGTACAAAAATGTTACAGATACCAGATGGACTGCAGCAGTTCAAGAAGGCAGATGCCCACCTCTTTCTCAAGGTCAATGAAGGATGGGCAACAAATGCTGGCCTTGCCAGCGACACCCACACCCCATGAAAAAATTTTTAAAAATCTATAGTGAAGACAGTGATCACAAGCTCTACTGGGGTAGGTGAATTTTGGAATTTAGAGGTATTAAACACACGATATAGAATGAAAATATAGGAGGCTGTTTAGGTTGGCATCACCCACCCATTTTACAGCTGCCTAATTTTTATCTCCGTTGATTTTGAATGGCAAGTGGTGTAAGATGGGTGGCTGATCTGGCCTCATCAGTTTCCCATTGTGTGGGTTAGTTTAAAAGACCCTCATGATAAGTGTCTTTGGGACTGAGCTCTTTCAGCAGCTGGGAGTTGCCAGTTTTAATAATTAAATATCTCTGATCTCTAGTTCACAAGTGTAATGGGCTTAGTTGCCCACACTAGCCTTGTACAGATAGATTATGACAAACTTTCAGATACCTTTAAGTGTCACATTTTTTACAGGGCGGCTTGTTGCCATGAGAAGATATCTCCTGGCCATTCAACACTGGCTGCTCATCAGGGTTGCCAACTCTGTTTGGACTTATTCCTGGAAATTTTAATCACATCCAACTTCTCCACCCAGTTAAACAAACATTATTTATTCTTCTCCAATATTATTATAATAAAGGCAAATATTTTTAAAAATCACAACCGATTACTTTAATACCCCTATGATTTTTTGCCTCAGGTTGATAATATCAGTGTCCTGGAAATTAATCTTTAACTCCTCAAGACTCCAGGCTAACCCGGGAAGTTGGCAACCCTGTTGCTAGCGGCAGAGACTCCAGTCGCCACAGTGACCAGAGGGGGAAGCAAAGGCAGGTTGTACTTGAACATTGGAAAAACAGGCACATCACTCAGGCATCAGCCTATACAATATACCGGCAGACTGACCAAATCAGCTGTGACAAACCTGCACCACATCTACCTACTGAATCAACTCTATACAACCAAGAATACTCTATACCTATCAATGCTTTACAATTGTAATTTATAATCAGCTCTCCCTTTGTAGTGTAATCTCTTCATACTCTACCACATTTTTCAATAAATCTTATAGCACAGAACAGAAGGAGGTCACTTGGCCCATCATGCCCATGCTGGCCCTTTGAAAGGCTGATTCAATTAATCTCACTCCCTTGCTCTTTCCCCATAAACCTACAAATGTTTCCCCTTTTAAAGTGTTTCTCCAATTCCCTTTTGAAAGTTCCGATTGCCTTTCAAGCAGCACATTCAATTAACAACAATTTGCAGCATAAAAAAAAAATTCCCCTTGGTTGGCCAGCACCATCAAGCCCCCCTAAAGCCACACCACCCACTCCCCCTCCCCCCCGCAACACTGGGCCACACCCTGGTATTTTTGTGAATTATTTTAAATCTGTGCCCTTTCATACTCAGTCCTCTTGTCAATGGAAACCATGGCCTGAATTTTTCCCGTATCGGGCAGGCTGGGTGGGAGCGGGCGGGGGTGGTCTCAGATCAGCTCCGCGCCACCATTTCACACGGGCAGGCCAGTTAAGGCCCGCCCAGCGTAAGAAGCAAGCGGTAGAGCACTACCTGTGAGGGCGGCGGGGGGGAGGAGGGAGACTCAGGGCCAGGGCTCTTTCATGCATGTGCGCAAAAGAGCACTTCAAACTCCCTGAGGCACGGAGCTGGCTCAGGGAGATTGAAGCCCTTTTGAAATAAATAAATAAATGGTATAAATGAGAGGGGACGTGTTTTTATATTTCAGAAATTTTTAAAATTTAACTCATAAAAACTTTAGGAAGTCTCATCCCGCTCGTGGATGGGGTTACCTAAAAAACGTAAGGCCGCTTGGCCTTTTTGCCTGTCTGCCAAACCGTAAGGTTGAATGGGCAGCGCAAAGTTGACCTTCATTAGTTCCTTAATGGCCTTAATTGGCCTTTTAAATATCAGCGGGCACGCAGCCGACTCCAGTGCCTGCCTGCCGGTCGAAACATCACGAGACAGCTCGATGATGTCAGGATGCATGCCTGACTTTATCGTGCATCATTTTAGTTGCCAGCGTGTCGGGCCCACCCCTGCATGCCGACTGCGTGAAAAATCCGGGCCCATTTCTCTCTATTAATGCTATCAATGCCCTTCATCATTTTCAACATTTTTATTAAATCCTTTTTGCTACTAGGAGAACAATCCCAGCTTCTCTGGTCTCTCTAAGTAGTAATTAGTAACTAGTAAGAGTACAGTAGTGTAGTAGTAATCCAGAGAGAAAGAGTTCATAATCCCACCATGGTCGCCATGAGAATCTAAGTACAACTTTTTGAAAAATAAAATTAAAAATCTGGTCTCAGTAAAAGTGACCATGAAGTTGTTGATTGTCATAAAAATCCAACTGGTTCAGTAATGTCCTTCAGGGAGGGAAGCCTGCCATATTATCTCAGTCTGGCCTAGATGTGACTGCAGTCCCACAGCAACATGACTGACCCTTAGCTGCTCTCTGAAGTAGTGCAGCTGGGATAAACCACACACGCCATCTCTCAAGGGCATAGGGAATGGACAATACATGTCCACAATGCTCACATCCTCAGAATTAATATTTAAATGTTAAATAGCCCTGCAAATACATACCTTGGGAGAGTACAACGAACATTGTTCTACCTTCCTCATCACCTTACAATGTAAAAAAGGTTAACGTTTAATATAAAGGAGTGAGCTAACTCGACTTCTGATTATAGAACATATCTTAGTTACCTGGCGATAGGTGTGTTGAGGTCACACGCGCCCATGAGTGGCTTGCATACGGGGAGACTGTTGGTGGCACTGTTCCTGTTCAGGTCTTGGATCAGGGTGTTGAAATAGTCTCTGCCTTGGCCAGATTTGCAGCTGTTTAGAGAATGGGTTGGAGGCTTTGGGCAAAACCTCTTTGGCTCACCATTGCAACTTTCCATCGCTGTAGAAGAAGAGATGTCATTGTAGGTGCCCCCAACAGCCTCACGTCCTATACAGCTGCCTGTGTTTTCCTTTTGTACATGACTGTGGTCACGGTTGATCATAACGTTATAAACAAATTTCTCTTTAGAGAAATAGCAGCCATATAAAGAGGCTATGAACGGGTTCAGTAGACAGATGAAAGGGGGTCAATTGTAGAGCTTTCCCCGCCCTCCACACACATCAGAAATTCCTAAAACTTAGGCAGGTGTGATGGGACAAAGCAGTACGTACATGTATAAAAATGAGTGGTGCGGCACAGATCTGCAGTCACCATCCCCACTGCTTTCCTGCCCTTGGGTGTGTGGGTGCTGTGCGAATCTGCAAGGTGGAGGTCAGCTGTGTTTGTGTAGAAAGGGATTGGCGAAAAGGACCTCCCAGTCCCTCCTTGCGGACTGTTCTAATACCCCACCTTAGTACTGGACAGCACCAATGAGCGGATCATATTTTTGGATGGGAGGGGTGGTGCAGCAGAGGGAGATCAAGAAATGAAACAGGAAATACCATTAAAAAGTGAAAGAGTCTACTCTGTTGTGTCCTGATAAACACTCAAGCTGATGCGGCGATACAACAACTGTTTTTTTATTATGGTGCTGAAACATATAACATTTGATAACAAGAGAAGTCCTTGGAGTACAATTGCTCCAGTATGTTTACTCCCATCAGAGCCTGCCCACTAGTGTTCAATTAACAATATACAGGTAAAATATCTATCACCATATTCAAAAAAAATTCAAATTTTTTTTTAACAGAAACTCTTGCGTTAACTTGAAGCACTCCCACAAAGGAATAAATGTTTTAGTCATGCTTTTGGAGCAGGAGTAGGTCATTCAACCCCTCGAGCCTGCTCCACCATTCAATAAGATTATGGCTGATCTGATTGTGGCCTTAACTCCACTTTCCAGCCTGTTCCCCATAACACAACTCCTGTGTAGATTAAAAATCCATCTAAGTCAGTCTTGAATATATTCAATGACCCAGCCTCCACTGCTTTCTGGGGAAGAGAATTCCAAAGACTAATGACCCTCTTGAAAGAAGAAATTCCCCTTCATCTCTATCTTAAACGGGAGACCCCTTATTTTGAAACTGTGCCCCCTAGTTCTAGATTTCCCATGAGGAGAAACATCCTCTCAGCATCCACCCTCTCAAGACCCCTCAGAATCTTACATGTTTCAATAAGATCTCCGCTTATCAGGTTACAACCTTAAATTAATTTGAAGCTAGGTTGAATTTAGACAACAAATGTGAAGTGTTATTTGTATGTAAAGTTGCCAAAACTCCAGGATTGTCTGGGACTCTCCAGGAATCTATCATAATAATACAGATTTTGTTTGTGCAGATTGTTTTGATAGGTCAGTTTAAGAGGTGCATTTGTTGGTGGGTTTATTTGACTGGCTGTTGTGAGAAATTGATGTTTTTTTAAAATATATTTTTTGGTAATATTGTGTTATTCTGTGATGAAGGCTTTGTGTGTGTGTTTGTGTGTGTATAATTTAATTAAGATGGGCAGAGATTACTAGGAGACAGGTCGCCTGGGGGGTTTAAAACATGAAAACAATAGAGGTATTAGGTTTGAAGTACAATTGAATAGGTTAGATCTAACATTTGCATTCTTAGAAATATGGAGAGTTTGTTTGAATATCAAAAGGGAGTCAGAGGTGACACGAAACATGTCTGCGTCTTGCAGGAGTTCCTTAGGTAAATAGAAGTGGAGATATTGTACTTTATTGACTTGAAAGCAAAGACAAGATGGAAACTTGAAAGATCTTATACTTGGAAGGATTTGAGTTTCAAAGAGGTATGAAACCAATGGAACCTGAGATGAAAGATAAAAAGGGTATTTGAGAGTTACTGTGGAGAGTTGAGGGTAGCTGTTCTGAGCTGCAGTGGCTGGAGCTGGAGCTAAGCTGTTGAGCTGGAGCTGTGAGATGTAGCCAATGGAGCTATAGCTGGAGCTGTGGCTGGGAGAGGATGCAGTTTGAATCAACGATCCAGTCAAGCCATAAAAGCCTCAGACTGCAAAAAGCAGTTTTATTCTGAAGTTTGGCTTTTCACAGCAGATTGGGAGACAGTTACAGGCCATGTGGTATGCCTTTATTGAAGATACAGCAGTTTGCCTTGGGTAATATTACTGGATTTTTATAGTTAAACATCTATAAGGGAGTGTTGCCTGGAAGGTGTTTACTTGTGGGTCTGACTAAGTAGAGAGTCTTTTTGGGTGAATGTTTTGAAAGACTAAGTTTAATTGTGTAACTGTCATCTTGTGTGCTTAAGTTTTCTTTTATCCTTGTTAATAAAACCTTTACTTTTAATTTTTAAAATCCCAAAAGTATTCCTGGATTTCTTGCTGCTGAGATCAGTATGACTTCTTCTCATTTTCAGAATACAAAATAAAAAGGTGAGACAAGTTTCTCTCTGGGATTTGGTTTGCGTAGCAATTAACATCGGCTGTGGTCATAAGACTGTGCTTGGGTACACTCAGTGCCTGAATGTTTGAATAAAGTTTAAAATATCTAATTAACCAACAGAATTTTGCAGAACAACCTCACCAAACATTAAGCATTCTGCAAGAGAAGAAGGGGAGGGGAACTTGGATGGAAGGAGGAGTGGCACGGGGAAGGCGAGGAAGCATGGGCGGGGGATTGTATGGAATGGGGAGTGGGATGGCATAGGAAGAAGGGGGTAGGATGGTGGGTGGGGAATGGGATGGGGATAATATGAGATGGATGAAAGGAATGGGATGAGTATGGGATGAGAGCAATGGCATGGGAAGGTTGGAATAGCATGGAATGGAATTTAAAGAAGTTCTGTGACATAAAGATACTAACTTCACTGCAAACATTTTGCGGGTCTCTGCTGGTTAAAGATTAATCTCCTACATGCTGCAGTTAGTAATACCTGGAAGAATACAGGGATTAAAAAATCCTGTTTTCTTAATTTTCTTTGAACAACTCTGTTCTTTATGATAAAATATTGGAAATGAGGGCAAAACAGCAATTTGCCTAGATGATGTGGTTAGAAGTAGGAGGTTGTGAGGAAGTCACAAGCAATATACCCAGTCAGAGATGACAATCCTAACATGGAGTGGGTTAGTTTTCCCCAGTTCTGTGAGATTGGTTCTTGTCTCACCCGCTCTCAGATTGTGTGCGGAACATTCTTTGTCATCAAAGATTAGGTTCAGAAATGGCTACTGTCAGTAATCTATTCCTGTGACATACCTCGGTAAGATGTAACACAGGCGTGAGTTTGTTTACCTTTAGCTATAGATGGGGGAAGGGTAGTATTTGAGCATATTGACCATAGAGGGGTGGCGGGATCAGTTTGTGCTGGAGCCTGGGGCCTAGAGCCTGGGGTGAATGACAAGCCTTTGACCCTCCACAGTGTGAGCAGATTTTATCAGCAACCTTCCTTTAAAAAAAGCTTGCAGAACTCCCGGCTGAATCGAGCCACCCCCGGGGGAAGGGGAATTTTGGGTGTCAGGGGGCCACACATGGAGGATAAACACCAGCACAGACTGGTTGGGCCAGCAGGCCTGATTGAGTGTTGCAAAGTCTGTGCAATTTTCCCTCTTTTCTGAACATCTATTTATTTCTCCTTTATTTCTGTCTTTTGAAACCCATCACTTGATTAGTCCCTTTAAAACAGAGGACTTTCACTGCCTCAGGAAGATTGTGGTCACCCTGTCCTGTTCTTTCCCTTTGCTTCATCATTCAACAAAAGAAACATAGGAACAGGGGTAGGCCATTCAGCCCCTCAAGCCTGTTCTTCCATTTGATTACATATTGGCTGATCTGTATCTTAACTTCATCTGCTTGGTTCTGTAACCCTTCCCTTGACCAACAAAATACCTGGAAATGACTTGCACAGGCCACTGGGTGAATGCAGGAGAGCTGGTGCGCCTGCATCCTACAGTATTTTAATGTTGAAATGATACAGCATAATAATGTGCCCAGAACAATCCTAACAACTCTGTCGTATTGCAAATGGTGCATTGCTGCAAAGCAGCTGGGACTTCCTACAGCACAGTGTAGCTGTGTCTGTAATGAGGAGTGTAACTGCTGCTGTAACATGAGTGTGCGGGTTCCTCTCCCACTGAACAGGAACATTTTCTCAGTGTGATTTGTGTACCAGACAGATATCACCGTTTGACGTCACTGCCCAAACTGCACCGAAGAGACAGTCACCTGTGGCACACTGAGATACTTCACTTCATACTTTGTACCCAGTTCTTTCTCAACATTGGAAATTTCACTAATGGTCAAAGGCAAATGGGTAAACCCAACACTGCCCACCGGCAACACAATCAAGTTTGCATTAGTGCCAAGCCTAAATTAATGCATCCTGGCCCCTGTTAATGAAATGAGTCTCATCAATCACTGAGGATCAGTTACAGGTCAAGTGAGTGCTATTAACAACAAAGTGAGGAAAATAGACGGTTCAAGAAAAAAAAAACTTTGATTTCTTATTTGTCAGATATTAGTCTATTCCACAATCATAGTAACAGAAAACTAAGTCTTCATCATCTTACCCATATATTGGTCATTTCTAAACTTCGACGTGTCAGGTGGGTGACATGATTTTGGATATGCTACTGGAGCCAAAGAGCATGGCTGACTTGATGCAGGTCTGCAACTTGCTGAGGGGTTTGCAGGAGGGCATAAGCTGAGATGAGGTGAAGGACACCGAGGCCGGTTCATTGAGGCGCACAAGGCCAGAACGGAAGGTGGTGGGCAGCTCAGCCGATTCACAGGAAGGCAGGGGGTGGTAAGAGAAGACGATAAACAGTTTGGCCGGATGGCAGAGAGGCATGAGGCCAGGGAGGAAGGTGGGCAGGGTAGCTGATATATAGGAAGGCGTGTAGTCAAAGCAGAAGATGGTGGACAACATAGTGGGACAGTGGGCTTCAGGGAGGTGTTTGGGCAAGGAGATGGTGCTCCATAGCTTTGGTGCAAAGACTTGCAGGGATTTGAAACAGGAGGTGGAGGGCAAGATCGCAGGTTCACAGGAGGGCATGAGGTTACAGCAGGTACCCGTGGACAGGAGGACTGGTTCATGGGAAAACATGATGTCCGAGGAGAAGATAAATAGGGTTTGCATGGAGAGCACTTCTTGTTGCACTGTGGCCGACTGTCTTTTAACCTTTACAAAACAAAGAAAACATTTTAATTGCTTATATTTATGTACATGTACTCGATTATTGTAACATTTGCTATATTAAGTATATACTCTTTTGTCTCAGCTCAATCTTAAAATTGACCCTCACTGAAGAACTTGGAGGCGTAGGGGGCACACTCCATGGTGCCAGGCACTGACACATCAATGGACTGCTCTTTCAACAACAACTACTTGCATTTCTGCTGCACCTTTACTGTTGTAAAATGGCCAAAGGTGCCTCACAGGAGTGTAATTGGACAAGATTTGACACCAAGCCCACATAAACAGGTACTAGGGCAGGTACTGAGCAAAAACATAGAAAAGGGGGTAGGTTTTAAGGAGCAAAGAAAGAGGGAGAGAGGTTTAGGGAGGGTATTCTAGAACTTAGGGTTTTGGCAGGTGATAGTGGGGTGAAGGAAACTGGGAATGGACGGGGGCCAGTGCTGGAGAAACATAGGGTTATGTGGTCAACTGCCCTAATTTCTCCTTCTTTGTCTTGATGTTGGTTCTGTTGCCTGTTTAATGCTTCTGTGAAGCACCTTGGGATGTTTAAAGATGCTATAGAAATGCAAGTTGCTGTGTTTGCTTGATCAGATACTGCACCATGGTTAATTTTCATGTTGGAATGAACTGAGGCTGTACAACAAAAAAATTGTGAGCCTATCGCCAGCTTCCTGCTGACCACAGATTCTCTACCCACTGTGGGATAGATAAAAACATGGTGGTGCCTGCCCTGTCTCAAATACTGATGGGTTTGGATGGCAGCAAAGGACCATTCCAATCAGCACATATTCAACTACTCACCAATAAGTTTAACTCCAACATGCAAGTTACTTCAAAATGCAGCACCTAAACATTTTTAGCCAACAGGCTAACTGTCATAAGGTTTCTTGGCTGCCAGTTTAGCATCACCATCAGGGAGTGGCAGAAATAAGAGATAGAGCAAAGAACAGCAAGCAAAGGCACTGATAGAGGGAGGAAATACAACAACAGATATAGATAGAAAGAGGAAAAACCAGTAAGTCAAAGATGAAGTGAGGGAGGGTGGCACTTGTGGGTCCACTTTGTTCTCTTGCCTAGAAGACCCCAAAAAGAATAGAGAGGGGGAAAGAAAGCAAGCAAGCAACTCAAAAAACTAAGGGTAGTAGCACAGTACACTGTGGCAAGCGGAACTGAAGAATGCAACACAGAATACCATTAGAGATGTCCATCAACATCTCCTAGTCTTATTACATTATAGAAAGGTTGGAAAGGCACTGGAGAGGGTGCAGAGAAGATTTACAAGGATGATAGCAGAAATGTGTGGGTATACATATCAGCAAAGGATTGACAGGTTGTCACTTTTCTCTTGAAAAAAGGGCAACCGAAGAGAGGTCTTTAAAATGATGAAAGGTTTTGAGAGAGTGGATTCAGAGAGAATGTTTCCATTTGTGGGGAAGAGCAGAACTAGAGGCTATAATATAAGATAGTCACCAGGAAGCCCAATAGGGGATTCAGAAGAAACTTATTCACCCAAAGAGAGGTAAGAATGTGGAGTGGTTGAAGTGAATCGTATAAAAACATTTAAGGGGTAGCTTGACAAGCAAATGAGGGAGAAGGAAGTGGAGAATTCTAATGATAGGTTTAGATGAAGAAAGATGGGAGGTGGCTCAAGTGGAGCATAAACACCGGCATGGACTGGTAGGGCTGAGTGCCCTGTTTCTGTGCTGTATATCCTATGTAATCAACAGAGCGTGTAGACATTTGGGAGCATAAAATATGTTTAGAATACTCTGAAGAAAGATGTCCATTGTAACTTGTGTTTTTTTCTCATTAGCGGATTGACCCTTGAGAAAGTGGCAGTGAGCTTCTTTCTTGAAATGTTTCAGTCCAGGTGGTGTAGGTACACCCTGGATCTGTTTGGGAGGGAGTTCCGTTGTTTTGCCCCAGTGAACATGAAGGACAGGTGATATATTTCCAAGTCAGGATGATGTGTCACTTGGAGGAAACTTGCAGATGGTGGTGCACCCATATGTGTTTCCCTTGTCCTTTTAGCTGATAGAGCTCACAGGTTTGGGAGGTTCTGTCAAAGAAGCCTTGGTGAGATGCTGCAGTGCATTTTTGTGGTTAGTACACACTGTGTAGTCCTGCTAGCAGGTGGGAAAAAACAGAACCAAACTTTAAATAAAATGAGACCAACAGAAATATCATCGGCACATTTGTGCATTATCAGTGAATGCTCACCTTCTTTCTTCTGACTCAAGCATACATTTAAATGCCGAAATGTCCCCTTGTAAGGATGTTGAGCTGGTGCCCTTTTTAGAACTAAGTTCCTTCATCTTGGCCAAGAGGAGATCCTCCATTTCCTGACCAATAAATAAGAAATAACAGAAATGCACAACAACAAAAAGGAACAACAAAGGAATGTACTAACTTCATACAATGAACCTTATGAATAGCAGCACTTTCCAGAATGTGATGTTAACTAAAGCAATGGGATAGACTTGTTGTGTTAGGACATTTGGGCGACAGCAGTGCTGAATTATATTGAAACATAAAATAGGATTGTGTCTAAACAAAGAACATAGTTTGGGGGGAAGGAAGTGATGGGTGGGAAGATTGCCAACATCCAGCCTGGGCATAAAACAGGCAATTGCAAATAATCAGTCACTGTAGAACCAAATATAGAAATCACCTGTTATAAAAATCACCCAGAGATAGAAGATACCCAGATGCAGGAAATACTCAGATATAGAAAACACCGAGATATAGAAAACTGAATCACAGAATCTTTACAGTGCAGAAGGAGGCCGCTTGGCCCATCAAGTTTGCACTAGCTCTCAGAAAGAGCATTCTATCTAATCCACATCCCTGCCTTACCCCCCTAACCTTGCACATTCTCTCTTTTCAGGTAGCCGTCCAACTCCCTTCTGAATTCTCAATCGAACTTCCCTTCACCACCCTCTCAGGAAGTTTGTTCCAGCCACCCTCTGGGTGAAAAAATGTTTCCTCACATCACATTTACTCCTTTTGCCAATTATTTTGAATCTGTGCCCTCTAGTTCTTGCTGCTCCCTTGAGTAGGAATAGTTTCTCACTATTTACCCTGTCCATATCTCTCAGGATCTTGAATACCTCTATCAAGTCTCCTCTCAGCCTTCTTTTCTCCAAGGAAAACAGTCCCAACCTCTCCAACCTATCCTCATAGCTACAGTTCTTTATCCCTGGAATCATTCTTGTGAATCTTCTCTGTACTCTCTCCAATGCCTTCACATCCTTCCTCAAGTATGGCGCCCAAGACTGGATGCAGTACTCCAGATAAGGCCTAACTAGTGTCTTATACAAGTTCAACATGACCTCCTTACTCTTGTACTCAGTGCCCCTATTAATACAGCCTAAGATATTATTAACTGCACTCTTAATATGCCCTGCCATCTTCAATGACTTACAGATACACAGAGGTTCCTCTGTTCCGGCACCTCCTTCAGAGTTTCTCCCTTTATTTTATACTATCTCTACATATTCTTCCTGCCAAAATGAATCACCTCACACTTCTCTGCATTGAACATCCTGTGCCACTTGTCTGCCCAATCCACCAACATGTCTATGTCCTTTTGAATCTTAAGACTACGTACATAAGTCATTGAAGATGACAGGGCATATTAAGAGCTATTAATAAAGCATATAGTATGTTAGGTTGATGACATTTCCAATCTTCATATCATCTACAAACTTTGAAATCATGCCCTGCACACCACAGTCCAGGTCATTATTATATATCAGGAAGAGCAAGGGTCCCAACACTGACCCCTGGGGAACTCCACTACAAACCTTCCTCCAATCTGAAAAACATCCATTAACCATTACTCTTTCTTTCCTGTCACTCAGCCAATTTCTTATCTAAGTGCGTATTTTCCCTTTTATTCCATGAGTTAGAACTTTGCTCACAAGTCTGTTGTGTGGCACTGTATCAAATGCCTTTTGAAAATCCATGTATGCCACATCAACAGTATTGCCCTTATCAACCTTCTCTTTTACCTCCTCAAAAAACTCCAGCAAGTTAATTAAACATGATTTTCCCTTAATGAACCCATGCTGGCTTTCCTTAATTATCTTGCGCTTGTCTAAGTGACTATTGATTTTAGCCGGGACTTTCCATGGTGCCAGCTGATGTCAGGCATGCTCAGTAGCGTGAGGAGACAATTTGGTGAGGAGGCCAAAAACCATTTCCACAACGTCGTGAAACCAGTTTGCAATCGTCCGCTCAGCCCGTCGATGGTGGGCCATGTTCCCTGCCATCGGACATTGGGAACCTTATTATAATACTTCAGCATATCATTATAAGGCCAGTTTACCGGACTCATCCCCCCACCCCTCCCAAGCTGGATCATCCACCCATGTTGGCAGGAAAACATGCTGGCATAGAACACGCCTAGACAACCGACGTGCAGAAGTTGGGATTTACCACCTGGGCCTTGCTCACATCGCGGGTATCCAAGGAGCAGAAGATGCTGGAGCCTGACAGCAACAGGATCCTGGAAGAGCATCCATGGCATGCTGGGTGGATTTTCATGGACATGGCTCTGCTGCGAAGCAGCTCATGGAAGTTGGAAAGTCATCATTGATGTACACGATGGATGATGGTCGAGGGGGTGGGAGAGGAAGGTCTAGGATCAACTGGGAAAGGAAGAAGTGTCTTGCAGAGGGCGGGAATAACAAAATACCTGGAAATGACTTGCACAGGGTGAAGCAGGAGAGCTGGTGATCCTAAGTATCAGCATAATAATAGACAATCCTAACAACTCTGTCGTATTGCAAATGGTGCATTGCTGCAAAGCAGCTGGGACTTCCTACAGCACAGTGTAGCTGTGTCTGTAATGAGGAGTGTAACTGCTGCTGTAACATGAGTGTGCGGGTTCCTCTCCCACTGAACAGGAACATTTTCTCAGTGTGATTTGTGTACCAGACAGATATCACCGTTTGACGTCACTGCCCAAACTGCACCGAAGAGACAGTCACCTGTGGCACACTGAGATACTTCACTTCATACTTTGTACCCAGTTCTTTCTCAACATTGGAAATTTCACTAATGGTCAAAGGCAAATGGGTAAACCCAACACTGCCCACCGGCAACACAATCAAGTTTGCATTAGTGCCAAGCCTAAATTAATGCATCCTGGCCCCTGTTAATGAAATGAGTCTCATCAATCACTGAGGATCAGTTACAGGTCAAGTGAGTGCTATTAACAACAAAGTGAGGAAAATAGACGGTTCAAGAAAAAAAAAACTTTGATTTCTTATTTGTCAGATATTAGTCTATTCCACAATCATAGTAACAGAAAACTAAGTCTTCATCATCTTACCCATATATTGGTCATTTCTAAACTTCGACGTGTCAGGTGGGTGACATGATTTTGGATATGCTACTGGAGCCAAAGAGCATGGCTGACTTGATGCAGGTCTGCAACTTGCTGAGGGGTTTGCAGGAGGGCATAAGCTGAGATGAGGTGAAGGACACCGAGGCCGGTTCATTGAGGCGCACAAGGCCAGAACGGAAGGTGGTGGGCAGCTCAGCCGATTCACAGGAAGGCAGGGGGTGGTAAGAGAAGACGATAAACAGTTTGGCCGGATGGCAGAGAGGCATGAGGCCAGGGAGGAAGGTGGGCAGGGTAGCTGATATATAGGAAGGCGTGTAGTCAAAGCAGAAGATGGTGGACAACATAGTGGGACAGTGGGCTTCAGGGAGGTGTTTGGGCAAGGAGATGGTGCTCCATAGCTTTGGTGCAAAGACTTGCAGGGATTTGAAACAGGAGGTGGAGGGCAAGATCGCAGGTTCACAGGAGGGCATGAGGTTACAGCAGGTACCCGTGGACAGGAGGACTGGTTCATGGGAAAACATGATGTCCGAGGAGAAGATAAATAGGGTTTGCATGGAGAGCACTTCTTGTTGCACTGTGGCCGACTGTCTTTTAACCTTTACAAAACAAAGAAAACATTTTAATTGCTTATATTTATGTACATGTACTCGATTATTGTAACATTTGCTATATTAAGTATATACTCTTTTGTCTCAGCTCAATCTTAAAATTGACCCTCACTGAAGAACTTGGAGGCGTAGGGGGCACACTCCATGGTGCCAGGCACTGACACATCAATGGACTGCTCTTTCAACAACAACTACTTGCATTTCTGCTGCACCTTTACTGTTGTAAAATGGCCAAAGGTGCCTCACAGGAGTGTAATTGGACAAGATTTGACACCAAGCCCACATAAACAGGTACTAGGGCAGGTACTGAGCAAAAACATAGAAAAGGGGGTAGGTTTTAAGGAGCAAAGAAAGAGGGAGAGAGGTTTAGGGAGGGTATTCTAGAACTTAGGGTTTTGGCAGGTGATAGTGGGGTGAAGGAAACTGGGAATGGACGGGGGCCAGTGCTGGAGAAACATAGGGTTATGTGGTCAACTGCCCTAATTTCTCCTTCTTTGTCTTGATGTTGGTTCTGTTGCCTGTTTAATGCTTCTGTGAAGCACCTTGGGATGTTTAAAGATGCTATAGAAATGCAAGTTGCTGTGTTTGCTTGATCAGATACTGCACCATGGTTAATTTTCATGTTGGAATGAACTGAGGCTGTACAACAAAAAAATTGTGAGCCTATCGCCAGCTTCCTGCTGACCACAGATTCTCTACCCACTGTGGGATAGATAAAAACATGGTGGTGCCTGCCCTGTCTCAAATACTGATGGGTTTGGATGGCAGCAAAGGACCATTCCAATCAGCACATATTCAACTACTCACCAATAAGTTTAACTCCAACATGCAAGTTACTTCAAAATGCAGCACCTAAACATTTTTAGCCAACAGGCTAACTGTCATAAGGTTTCTTGGCTGCCAGTTTAGCATCACCATCAGGGAGTGGCAGAAATAAGAGATAGAGCAAAGAACAGCAAGCAAAGGCACTGATAGAGGGAGGAAATACAACAACAGATATAGATAGAAAGAGGAAAAACCAGTAAGTCAAAGATGAAGTGAGGGAGGGTGGCACTTGTGGGTCCACTTTGTTCTCTTGCCTAGAAGACCCCAAAAAGAATAGAGAGGGGGAAAGAAAGCAAGCAAGCAACTCAAAAAACTAAGGGTAGTAGCACAGTACACTGTGGCAAGCGGAACTGAAGAATGCAACACAGAATACCATTAGAGATGTCCATCAACATCTCCTAGTCTTATTACATTATAGAAAGGTTGGAAAGGCACTGGAGAGGGTGCAGAGAAGATTTACAAGGATGATAGCAGAAATGTGTGGGTATACATATCAGCAAAGGATTGACAGGTTGTCACTTTTCTCTTGAAAAAAGGGCAACCGAAGAGAGGTCTTTAAAATGATGAAAGGTTTTGAGAGAGTGGATTCAGAGAGAATGTTTCCATTTGTGGGGAAGAGCAGAACTAGAGGCTATAATATAAGATAGTCACCAGGAAGCCCAATAGGGGATTCAGAAGAAACTTATTCACCCAAAGAGAGGTAAGAATGTGGAGTGGTTGAAGTGAATCGTATAAAAACATTTAAGGGGTAGCTTGACAAGCAAATGAGGGAGAAGGAAGTGGAGAATTCTAATGATAGGTTTAGATGAAGAAAGATGGGAGGTGGCTCAAGTGGAGCATAAACACCGGCATGGACTGGTAGGGCTGAGTGCCCTGTTTCTGTGCTGTATATCCTATGTAATCAACAGAGCGTGTAGACATTTGGGAGCATAAAATATGTTTAGAATACTCTGAAGAAAGATGTCCATTGTAACTTGTGTTTTTTTCTCATTAGCGGATTGACCCTTGAGAAAGTGGCAGTGAGCTTCTTTCTTGAAATGTTTCAGTCCAGGTGGTGTAGGTACACCCTGGATCTGTTTGGGAGGGAGTTCCGTTGTTTTGCCCCAGTGAACATGAAGGACAGGTGATATATTTCCAAGTCAGGATGATGTGTCACTTGGAGGAAACTTGCAGATGGTGGTGCACCCATATGTGTTTCCCTTGTCCTTTTAGCTGATAGAGCTCACAGGTTTGGGAGGTTCTGTCAAAGAAGCCTTGGTGAGATGCTGCAGTGCATTTTTGTGGTTAGTACACACTGTGTAGTCCTGCTAGCAGGTGGGAAAAAACAGAACCAAACTTTAAATAAAATGAGACCAACAGAAATATCATCGGCACATTTGTGCATTATCAGTGAATGCTCACCTTCTTTCTTCTGACTCAAGCATACATTTAAATGCCGAAATGTCCCCTTGTAAGGATGTTGAGCTGGTGCCCTTTTTAGAACTAAGTTCCTTCATCTTGGCCAAGAGGAGATCCTCCATTTCCTGACCAATAAATAAGAAATAACAGAAATGCACAACAACAAAAAGGAACAACAAAGGAATGTACTAACTTCATACAATGAACCTTATGAATAGCAGCACTTTCCAGAATGTGATGTTAACTAAAGCAATGGGATAGACTTGTTGTGTTAGGACATTTGGGCGACAGCAGTGCTGAATTATATTGAAACATAAAATAGGATTGTGTCTAAACAAAGAACATAGTTTGGGGGGAAGGAAGTGATGGGTGGGAAGATTGCCAACATCCAGCCTGGGCATAAAACAGGCAATTGCAAATAATCAGTCACTGTAGAACCAAATATAGAAATCACCTGTTATAAAAATCACCCAGAGATAGAAGATACCCAGATGCAGGAAATACTCAGATATAGAAAACACCGAGATATAGAAAACTGAATCACAGAATCTTTACAGTGCAGAAGGAGGCCGCTTGGCCCATCAAGTTTGCACTAGCTCTCAGAAAGAGCATTCTATCTAATCCACATCCCTGCCTTACCCCCCTAACCTTGCACATTCTCTCTTTTCAGGTAGCCGTCCAACTCCCTTCTGAATTCTCAATCGAACTTCCCTTCACCACCCTCTCAGGAAGTTTGTTCCAGCCACCCTCTGGGTGAAAAAATGTTTCCTCACATCACATTTACTCCTTTTGCCAATTATTTTGAATCTGTGCCCTCTAGTTCTTGCTGCTCCCTTGAGTAGGAATAGTTTCTCACTATTTACCCTGTCCATATCTCTCAGGATCTTGAATACCTCTATCAAGTCTCCTCTCAGCCTTCTTTTCTCCAAGGAAAACAGTCCCAACCTCTCCAACCTATCCTCATAGCTACAGTTCTTTATCCCTGGAATCATTCTTGTGAATCTTCTCTGTACTCTCTCCAATGCCTTCACATCCTTCCTCAAGTATGGCGCCCAAGACTGGATGCAGTACTCCAGATAAGGCCTAACTAGTGTCTTATACAAGTTCAACATGACCTCCTTACTCTTGTACTCAGTGCCCCTATTAATACAGCCTAAGATATTATTAACTGCACTCTTAATATGCCCTGCCATCTTCAATGACTTACAGATACACAGAGGTTCCTCTGTTCCGGCACCTCCTTCAGAGTTTCTCCCTTTATTTTATACTATCTCTACATATTCTTCCTGCCAAAATGAATCACCTCACACTTCTCTGCATTGAACATCCTGTGCCACTTGTCTGCCCAATCCACCAACATGTCTATGTCCTTTTGAATCTTAAGACTACGTACATAAGTCATTGAAGATGACAGGGCATATTAAGAGCTATTAATAAAGCATATAGTATGTTAGGTTGATGACATTTCCAATCTTCATATCATCTACAAACTTTGAAATCATGCCCTGCACACCACAGTCCAGGTCATTATTATATATCAGGAAGAGCAAGGGTCCCAACACTGACCCCTGGGGAACTCCACTACAAACCTTCCTCCAATCTGAAAAACATCCATTAACCATTACTCTTTCTTTCCTGTCACTCAGCCAATTTCTTATCTAAGTGCGTATTTTCCCTTTTATTCCATGAGTTAGAACTTTGCTCACAAGTCTGTTGTGTGGCACTGTATCAAATGCCTTTTGAAAATCCATGTATGCCACATCAACAGTATTGCCCTTATCAACCTTCTCTTTTACCTCCTCAAAAAACTCCAGCAAGTTAATTAAACATGATTTTCCCTTAATGAACCCATGCTGGCTTTCCTTAATTATCTTGCGCTTGTCTAAGTGACTATTGATTTTAGCCGGGACTTTCCATGGTGCCAGCTGATGTCAGGCATGCTCAGTAGCGTGAGGAGACAATTTGGTGAGGAGGCCAAAAACCATTTCCACAACGTCGTGAAACCAGTTTGCAATCGTCCGCTCAGCCCGTCGATGGTGGGCCATGTTCCCTGCCATCGGACATTGGGAACCTTATTATAATACTTCAGCATATCATTATAAGGCCAGTTTACCGGACTCATCCCCCCACCCCTCCCAAGCTGGATCATCCACCCATGTTGGCAGGAAAACATGCTGGCATAGAACACGCCTAGACAACCGACGTGCAGAAGTTGGGATTTACCACCTGGGCCTTGCTCACATCGCGGGTATCCAAGGAGCAGAAGATGCTGGAGCCTGACAGCAACAGGATCCTGGAAGAGCATCCATGGCATGCTGGGTGGATTTTCATGGACATGGCTCTGCTGCGAAGCAGCTCATGGAAGTTGGAAAGTCATCATTGATGTACACGATGGATGATGGTCGAGGGGGTGGGAGAGGAAGGTCTAGGATCAACTGGGAAAGGAAGAAGTGTCGGAGGGGGAGATTGGGAGAGGGCGGGAATGAAGGTGTGGGGGGATGAGGTTGGGAGGGGGGAATGAAAGTGTGGGGGTGGTGGGGTTGGGAGGGGGGAACGAAGGTGTCGGGGGAATGAGATTGAGAGGGCGGAAGGTGTCGGGGGGGGTGAGATTGGGAGGAGGAATTAATGATGTCAGGAGCTGAGGTTGGGAGGGGGGGAGGGAGTATAGGGGAGGAGGGGGTAACAGGGGAGAAGATGGCAATTGGGGAGGTAGGTGTAGGGGGGGTGGAAGGTGTAAGTGAAGGAGTTCAGAGGAGGGAAGGAGTCTGGAGAGGGGAAGGAGTCTGGGGGGAGGAAGGAGTATGGAGAGAAGGGAGTCCAGGAAGAGGAAGAAGTGCAGAGAGGGGAGGGAGTCCAGGGGCTGGAAGGAATGTGGAGATGGGGAGGAATTTTGAGTGGAGAAAGGAATCGGGAAGTGGGAAGGAGTAAAGCTGGAGGAAAAAGTGAAGCAGGAGGAAGGAGTTGGTGGGGGGGGAGGACTAAGGGTGGCAGAAGAAGTAAGGCTATCTGAGGGAGTCAGGAAGGGGGACAGACTAAGCAGGGGGAGTCTAGTGCAGTGGGAGGACTAAGTGGGGGGGAAGGGGTTTCACCAGAAGGAAGAGGTTCTGGGGGGAAGGGGTCTAGCGGGGGGGATGTCCAGGTGAATATGCAAGGGAGTCTGATGGGTCCATGAGTGCCTTGTGAGGAGCAAACTGAGGCTGGGCGTGGTATGAGGGAATGGTGAGAATGACCAAGGGCAGAGTGAGGCGGTTGGGTGGGAGGGTGAGGGTTCGACGGTAGCAGTAGAAGGGACGGTGAGGGTGGTTGGTAGGGACTCAGGGGCAGACACGGACGCTGGGGGTGAGAAGGAGGTGGTCGGCAAGGTGAATGTGGATGGGGGGGGGGATTTTCAGGAAGGAAGGGAACATGCACATTCACCTGGACATCCCTGAAGGAAAATGGTTGTAGCTGATAGGTCATGGAGGGGAGGTGGAAGGTGATGCTGGGGTGAGGGGTCAACAGTGATGGGGGGAAAGGAAATGGGTGACTGGGGGAGGGGAAAAGATGGGGGAGCTGACAGGAAAGTGAATCCAGGCCATGCTGTCTAAATCAAAAGTGAAATGAGAGTCGTGGTGGGCGAGATCAGGTGCTGCATGGGAGTGTGATCAGTGGGTGGGCGGAGATACAGGTCAGCTCAGATGGACAACTGAAAGAGAACCCCAGCAGGCAGCATTGAAAATGCTCAGGACATTGAGGTGATTGTGAAACGTGAAGGATCCGTGTGTGTGGGAGAGTGCTTGCTCGAGGCTCTGAAAGGCCCTGCAGAATCACTTGTGGGCCAGCTGCTCCCTCTGTGGTGACAGAGGATGAGGTTGAGGGGTTCACAGGCAAAAGGGACTCGGAGGGAGAGGACAGCCTCTGAGATTCCTGAGTGGATGGCCCAGGGGTGTCCAACTGCTGCTCCTCCTCCCTTTGGGTATCTGTGGGCCCCAGAATGACTCCTCGAGGGGAAGGAGCACATGGAGGGATGTTGAAGTGCCGTTTCCTCTCACATTGCCAGTGCAGGAACTCACCCATGGCTCCTGCAATGGAATGCAGGTTTGTGCACATCTCCGGGTTCTGCTGGACTAGTTTCCATGGCGCCAGCCATCCTCCCGATGGAGACCTCCATACATGCACAGGTGGGCATCACTTGATCAGAGAGCAGGCGGACGCACTCCTCCAACTCGCGTGCCACTCTGTTGAGGGCTTCCAACATCTCTCTGTGAAGTTCCCCCACCTTCTGATGACTCTCCAGGGTGAGTTGGAAGGCCGAAACCAGAGGCTTGTCATCTGACTCGGACCTCACAGATGCCTCTTCCCCATCATTCCTCCGAGTGTCGGGGAGTTTGGCTGAACCTGCCTCCTCATGCTGCGGATACGTGTCAGTGCATGACCACCAGGTTGTGAATGCAAGCCTGCTCTAGATCTAGGTCCCACCAAGGTATGTGTCTCTGTGCTGGTGGAGGGTGTGGGGAAGTGCTGTGACAGGTCTTCCGGGCTGAATATTTCCAGTTCTTCGATGGAGGAGCTGTCCTATTGGCTGGAGGTGAGGACCTGAATGGAGCTGAGGGACTGTCTGGCTGAGGGTGTTGGTTGCTTGGCAGAGCTCCCTGTGAACCAATGTAGAGGTAATTAGTGCATGGCAGCAGACTCAAAAGCAGGAGAGAGAGCACTCACATTTGCGTTGAGAGAGGGATGATATAGTGCAGGATCCTCACAAGGGTCTTCAACACCGATCTTACCGTCACTGCAGGCATGGTCCACATCCTTGCCTGTCAGCTCGATGGCACACTGCTCAAATTGAGTGAGGGGCCTAATGTCGGCCACTCCACCCCCTCCCAGTCTGGGACCTCTCCCTGCGGATGTGAATCATCTTCTTCTGCATGAAAATAGATGGAGAGAGTGTGAGCAGGACACATGGCACTGGGTGCAATGTTTGTGTAGTGACCGGAGCCATGGTTGGGATGAGGACAAAATCTCCAGAGGATGTGAGCCTGATGGAGATGTGAGAGTGTGCATGAGAGTTAGTGATGTTGTCCCTTGAGGTGAGAGATCCCTGTGGATGTGTGATGGATTTGTGAGTGTGTGAGTTGAGGGTGATGAGAAGAGTCACATACCCTGGCAGAACAGATGAGACCGTTCATCTTCTTTCGGCACTGGGTGGTTGTCCTCTTTTGCAGGGCATTGGTGCTGACCACCGCTGCCACCGCCTCCCATGCTGGACTGGTGATGCAGCTGCCCATCCTGCAGCCAGAGGGGGGTAGAGGACATCACGGTCCTCGACGGCGTGCAAGAAGCGTTCGAGGGACACATCACTAAACCTGGGGGCTGCAGACCTTTTGCCTTTAGGGACAATCCTGTCTTCCACGAAGCAGTTGTGGGCTGGAAGCACTGAGAGGTATGTGCGTGGCTGGACTTCAAATGTGGCGTGATAAAGCAGCGAGGTGATAGCATAGTGGGCAAATGAGACCCCGTCTGCCATGGAAATGATGTGTTTCCCAGGAATGCATAATTAATGTGGTGGGTTTGGGAAGGATACTGTGTGAGAAGCTGCCATTGTGGCCAATGGATAAAACGTTGTTTCACCCACTCGCTACCACACTTAGTGCAAATCTGGGATGCTTCCGCCCTTTGTCTCAAACTCTCATTTCCAGAAGTTTCCCTACCACTGAGGTCAAAGTGACTGATCTGTAGTTGCCGGCTTTATCCTTGCACCCCTTTTTGAACAAGGGTGTAACATTCACAATTCTCCAGTCCTCTGGCACCTCCCCTGTGTCTAAAGAAGACTGCAAGATTATCACTGATGCCTCTGCAATTTCCACTCTCACTTCCCTCAGTAACCTTGGATGCATCTTAATCCGGTCCTGGTACCTTATCTATTTTAAGTAAAGCTAACATTTCTAGAACCTCCTCCTCAATTATAAACTCTTGTAGTGTACCAGTTACCTCCTCTTTCACCTCGGCCTGGGTAACATCTTCTTCCTTTGTACAAACGGATGCAAAGTACTTGTTTAAAATCTCCGCTATTTCTCCTGCTTCCACAGGCAAGTTCCTTTTTTGTCCCTAATCAACCCTACACTTTCTTTTAACACCTTTTTATTATTTATAGAAGACCTTGGGATTCCCTTTTATGTTAGCTGCCGGTCTCTTTTCATGCTCTCTCCTTGCTTTTTTTATTAGTTTTTTCACGTCCCCTCTGGTTCTTCTATATTCAACCTGATTCTCCATTGTATTTTCCAACTGACATCTGTCCTACGTGCACTTCTTCCCTCTCATCTTCACTTCTTTCTCTTTCATCATCCAGGAACCTCTGGATTTATTTTTCCTACCTTTTCCCTTTCAGGGAATATACCTTGACATTGCCTGCAATACTACTTCTTTGAAGATGGCCCATTGTTCAGCTACTGTCTTTTCTGTCTACATTTAATTCCAACTCACACGACTCATGCATTCTCATCCCATCGAAGTTGGCTTTTCCCCAATTAATTGTCCCTGCTCTGGATTATTCCCTATCCTTTTTCATGGCCAACCAAAACCTTATGATACAATGATCACTGTCCCCTAAATGCTCTCCCACTGATATCTGATCCACTTGGGCTAACTCATTCCCCAGAACCAGGTCCAAAAGTGTCTGCCCTCTCATTGGACAGGAAACATACTGCTGCAGAAAATTATATGGAACTCATTCCAGAAACTCTCGCCCCTTTTGTCCCTTTGTACTATTCCTATCCCAGTCTATATTTGGATAATTGAAGTCCCCCATTAAAATTACACAATAATTCATGCATCTCTCTATATTTTCTTCACAAATCTGTTTCTCTACATCCCTTCCATTAGTCGGTGGTCTATATACTACACTGATTAATGCTATTGCACCTTTTTCATTCCTAATCTCTAGCCAGACAGATTTCGTCCTTGACCCCTCTGGAACATCCTCTCTCTCCAGTACTGTATTGATATCTTTAATTAATACTGCCACCCCACCCACCACGCCCCTTTCTTCCTTTCCTGTCTCTCAAACATGTTGTCCCCAGGAAATTTAACACCCAGTCTTGCCCTTCTTTGAGCCAGGTCTCTGTTATAGCAATAATATCATAATTCCATTTGTCAACCTGTGCCTTCATTCACCAATCTTATTAACCACACTCTGTGCATTCACACACATGCATATTAACCTTGATTTAGGCTTTTTTACTTTCCTCCCCTCACTCTGATCCTTCTAATGACTTATTATTGCCTACTCTAATTTTATCAAACTCTCTAGGTATTCTACCTGCCTTGATACTACTCTCTAGTATATCCTCCTTATCAGTTAATACTTCCCTACTTCTCACTGCCAGTGCCCCTCCTCTCCGCTCTGAATTTCCCCTCGGGTTCCCAACCCACTGCCAATCTAGTTTAAACCCTACCCGACAGCACTAGCAAACCACCCTGTGAGGACATTAGTCACAGTCCTGTTAAAATCTCACCTGTCCCAGAGCCGGTTCCAATTCCTCAGAAATCTAAAGCCCTCCCTCTACTGCATTTCTCCAGCCACATGCTGAACTTCTCAATATTCCTATTGTTATATTCACTAGCACATGATTTCTACCCATTATAGATAACACTTGATACAGAAATCACCCAGATATAAAAAACATCCATTATAGCAAACACCTGGAGATAGAAAACACTCGGAGATAGAAAACACCCGGATAGAAATCATCGGGATATAAAAAACACCTGGGTATATAAGCCTCCAAGATATAGCAATCACCCAAAAATAGGAAACACCCGGATATAGAAATCACCTGGATATAAAAAACACTCGAATATACAAAACACCTGGATATAAAAAACACTCGGATATAGTAAACATCCGGATATCAAAACACCCGGATTTGGAAAACATGCAGATAGAGAAACCACTTGGATATAGAAATCATCTGGATATAAAAAACATTCGGATATAAAAAACACTTGGATATAAAAATCATGGGGCAGTTTCTGTCAGAGGCAGCTGATTGTCATCACCCCCTGTTTTACATCTGATAGGAAGATAAGTATCAACACACAGCAAGTTATATGCTATGAGATTTAGAAAAACAACACAGCAATATGTGGCAATGTGAAGGATGGTTACTATTTGAGCACCTACTTGAACATTATTAATGCTCCTGTGGTATAATTACAGAAATAACTCTTATGAATACACAGGAGCTGATTTTAACATTAAAAGTCAGAAAGTGTAGATGTGTAAAGTGGAAGGGCTCCTTGTCCAGCCTGAATGGTGTCCAGCACAGGTTCAGAAGTAGGGCATTGGAGCTCAGTGTCATTAATAAATCTCACGGTGAAAATTACTCTCTTCTTTTCTGAAGGCAAGTAGATTACAGTCTTTCGACAATTACATGGGGCAGAATTTTACGTCTCTCGGGTGGGTGCACACCTGACCCGAACGGACATGAATAGCGCGAGATGACATTGGGCAAGTGTCCCGACGTTGTCCCTCACACGAGCAATCTGCAGGTCGTTGGGAGTGCACGGGTGTCGGAGCCGAGCCCACCGACAATGGAAAGGCCACTTAAGGCCATTAAAAAGGCAATTGTTTGTGAGTTTACGTTGCCCATGCAATTTTGCGCTTATCGCACGGGCAAAATGGGTGGGTGGGCAGTCCAATTTTAACAAAACCTCATCCGAGGGTGGGATAAATGTGTCAGCAGCATTGCCATTGTGAGCAGTGAGGAGTTTAGGAGATAGTTTGCTGCTGGTTGCTTATTTGAACTTGACAGTTTCATCTCAGTTCTGAGCTTCATGCTTACCATTTCTAGGCTTCATTTCAGGGCTCATTGGTGTCTCCAAGGCCCCCGGAGGGTTCAGATTGTGTGGACCCTTCCAGGTATCAGACAGCCTTCCCTTACCCTGGCAATGGGGATTGTGCTCTCTGCTGGAGGCACCTCCTCTGAGGAGGAAGAGTGGGGCAGAAGGGAGAGGAGGCCAGATGTCCCAATGCATCTTCCAGGGGAGCGACCTGTGGTAGGAGAGGCGCAGGCACAAGGGGCATGGGGCCAGCAGGTAGTCCAAGGTGGAAGGGGCCACACAAGACACACTATCCTGCAGAATCTGTGTCCTATGATCACACACTATCTGCAGGTTCATCGGGTGGAATCCCTTCCTGTTAACGAAGACACCCGGCTGACCCGCTGGCACCTTGATGGCCACATGTGTGCAGTCAGTGGCACCCTGGATGTGGGGGAACCCAGCAATCGCTGCAAAACCTCTGGCTCGCTCTGTCTGGCTGGCCTCATCAGTACGGTAAGGAATAAAGGTCAATACCCGCCTGCCTGAACAAAGCTTCTGTCACCAGCAACTGTGGACAGCTGATTGGGACACTCCACACAGATTCCCCACTGACACCTGGAAAGAGACAGAGGCATAGAAGTTGAGGGCCACTGTGACCTTCAGAGCCACTGGTATGGGGTGTCCACCTAAATAGTTGGAGCTGATCTCAGGCCCAATCCTATGACAAACGGAGGTCACAGTCTCCTTGGAGAGGCACAGCCTCCTTCGGCATAGCACCTTGGACATATTGAAGTAGCTGCATTGCTGCCTGTAAACTGCAGGGCCAGCAGGAGGTCCAAGTTGGAAGAGGCCGCAGAAGACACCACGATCCTGCTGCCAGGGTTTACAGGCGGCGATGCAGCTATCTCAATATGTGTAAGGTGCAATGTCAAAGAAGTGTCTCAATCAGTTGTCCACAGTTGCATCAAGCTGATGACAGAAGCTCTGTTCAGGCGGGTAATAACAATCATCCATTTCAGAACCGACAAGGCCAGCCAGGTTGAAGGACCCAGAGGCTTTGCAGCAATTTCTGGGATCCCCTGCGTCCAGGGTGCCATCGACTGCATACACATGGCCATCAAGGTGCCAGTAGGTCAGCCAGGTGCCTTCATCTGGGCTTCCACTCGATGAACGTCCAGATAGTGTGCAAGACACAGATTCTGCAAGTCTGTGCAAGATACCCTGGCAGCTCCCATGACACTCACATCCTGAGACACTCCCAGGTGCCAAGGCTGTTCACTGCGACTGGATGGATGGCTGCTGGGCAACAAGGGCTATCTGTTGAAGAGGTGGCTCATGACCCCTCTCCACCACCCAAGAACAGAGGCAGGTCAGTGTTATAATAGGAGCCATGCTTCCACAAGGCCGGTGGTAGAGAGGACTTCTCAAGATGCGCTTCTGATGCCCGGACCATTCAGGGGGTGCACTGCAATACCCCCTAGAGCGGGTGTCACTGATAGTGGTTGCATGCTGCGCTCTCCACAATCTGGCACTGGCAAGGGGGGAGCCACTGGAGGAAGAGGATCTTGATGCAGCTGCATGGGCCACAGAGAATGTAGTAAGTCAAAAGAGGGGCATGGTGAGGAGAACACTGAGGGCATAGAGGCAGAATTCTGGATCCTCCAGGGAGGCAGGGACACCAGGGACACCTTGATCCAACACTCCTTCAGCTAGGCTGCCAAAGATCGGCTTCCACCTCATGCCAGGGCTGCCTCTTCCATCCTGGATGTTTGAAATGACCCTTTCGTTTGATCCCAAAGTCCACTCAGTGCCTGTACAATAAGGTTTAGAGCCACTCACATCCAGTATTAATACTGGCGTACCCTGCACCTACAAAACAAGTGAAGCATACTCAGGCCATTCAGACAAAAGCAAAATTGATCTCATGTTGACACTCACATCAAATGAGCATAGCCAAATATATGGTGTTAATGGCCTCACCAGTAAACATATTAACAGAACATGGCAGAAGAGCAGATCAGGCATAAACAGTCCCTCTTGTGCTCATCATGCCTTAAACTTGTGTTGCCGAGTGCTGTGTCTTGTTGCCAACCCACCCCTTGCTGGCAATGGCATTGGAGACAGCCTGCTGATTCTGCTGTCCTGTTGGCCTTGATGGCCTTGGCAGTCGTCCTCTGGCCATTGGAGGCTGTGCTGGCCCTGCCTGTTGGGGGGAGTGGCCAGTGCCACACCTAGCATCTCACCAGTCTTCGCAGCTTCATTTGATGCCATGGTCACTGGCAGCAGGGCAGAGGAGCTGCTCCCATCATCCAGAGCACCCTGAGAGGAGCCCGCAGAGATGACAAGCAACTCAGCCCCAATGTGAGGTTGCTGTGGACCTCCCTGCTCACCATTGATGGATGGGCACCTAGCTGGGATACTGGGTGCCTCATCCATCTCCCACACTGACACTGACCGCCTGAGTTCAGTGCCTGTGTGAGGGCTTGCAGGTCCAAGCACAACCCCAGGAACACCTGATTCTGTCCTTGGAGTTGCCTCTCCATGAGAGTTGCCACTGTCTTAATGGAGGAGGCAGTGTGCTCAGCCATGAGGGTCGACGCAGTGCTCACGCTCCGCACGGACTTCTTTACAACACAGACCATGGCACGCATACCTTCATGGATATCTGCCAGATCCTGCCACACATCTCGCTGGACATCCAGCATCTGCCACCTAATGGACAACTCCAGAGGCTCACCATCTGCCTTCGACTCAGCATCATCCTGGTCTCCAGCAGTACCCTAACTGCCGACGCCCTGGGTACTCTCTGCCTCCACCTGCTCCGCAAGTGAACGTAAAGTGCCCTCACCGTTGTGCACCGCCATTCTAGCTGATGATCTGATGCTAACTGAGATGGTAGGCTGCGCTGGTGCCTGGTTTGGAGGGGATGGGGTGCAGGCGCATTTAAAGCTCCTTGGTCCTCTGGTGTCAAGGGTGGCTCTTTGGGGTCCTGTGTTTGAGTGTGTGCTAGCGAATCTAAGGGAGAACAATGACATGTCATTAGTTTAAGTCTTCACACTGACACTATGCATGCAAGACAACCTGATGAGACAATGGAGATCTGCATCATGGTGCCATCGTCTTACAATGATCAATGGGGACTCCAGGTTTGAGGCTCCCATTAATGAAGAGACTGCACAAGGATGTTTGCACAATCCGAAACTCTCACCTCTGTGCACTGCACTCTTACCTTCATCAGACACCCCTGCCTCTCCATGACTGACTGACCGAGGTGGGAGGTGGTTTTCCAGCTCCAAGAGTCCTTTTCAAACCTCATCATGATTGGGGGTTTGGGGGACCTCTGCCTATCCGTGACCTCTCGATTGTGTCATGGCTTGTCTTCTCCTGAAAGGACAGAGGAGCATTGATTAGTCCACTCTCTACCTGCAGCACCATTGCAGCCAGGCTAACCCCACCTGAGGAACAGATCGCAGGGCACATCCGAGTCGTGGCCCTCGAGCCACAAGGCACTCAGTCCAAGTAGCCAGGGCTCACCCCCTTGGCTAGCTCCGGTGCCAGTGACAGTTGGCACTCAGACTCTAACACCCCTGAGGTCCATGGGGGACGGCCAGCCTTTAACACTTCTCCACACTGATCAATGCCAAGTTGGTACTCACCCTTCCCAAGCACAGCAGGCCGTTGAACATTTTGTGGCACTGCTCCCATGTGCACCACACAACATCGTGGCTGCTGACCTCGGCTGCCACCTCCTCCCAGGCTTTTTTGGTCAGGTGCAGTGGACTCCTCCGGCCATCCCTGGGTACAAGAGTGTCCCGCCTGACACCGGCCTCTTCCATGAAGACTGCGAGGCACTCATTCGAGAAATGAGGGGCCGAGTGCCCACCTGACCTGCCCTCCCACCTGACGTCTCCGGCTGCTGGTGAGGCCACTGTTCCAGTTTCCGGACGGACTCCAAAGATTCTCCCCTGGCAGCCTTCAGGGAGCTGCTTTTGCTGGTTTTAAAGCTCCCACTGGGTCATCATTGGACCTGGTGCCCAACAGGTGCCCATTCCCACCTAGCCCTTCCTGGCCATTCAGAAGACACATTTCACGCTGAGTGGACCTTCATTGGACATCCAGTGGAAATTTCATTTGCAATGTGACTGTGGCTGGGAGCGGGTTCCACATCCGCTTCTGCTCCCGCCTACTTGGTGTGCATGTCAAGTGTGAAATTCAGACCATGGAATATACAACACAGAAATGGGCCATTCAGCCCAAGTGGTCTGTACTGGTGTTGAGATGTCACTCGACTCTTCTCTCATTCCAGCTACCTCATCTCAACCTTTCACCATATCTTACTACTTTCTTTTCTCTCATACACTTCTCATTTCCTTTTGAAAGTATCTAAGGTATTAACTAATTCCTGTAATAGTGATTTCTACTTTCCCATTTTTCCCATGCTACAAATGCTGAACATCATGCCAGTGAGCTAAATTCACAGAGATTATCAGGTTGTAATCTTTGGAGTTTGTATCTTCACACTTGAACCGGTGGAGACTGCACTCTGCCTTCTCAGGGTGGTTTCCCAGAATATCACAGTTTCTCTCACATGTGGTAAAAGTTATTTTTATACTGGGGAGCTTGATCCAGGAACTGGGGAAGGAATTACTTTGGTGAACACAAGGTTAATTCCTGATGTCCACCCAACCATTCTCAATGTGGGTCTTTGAATGTGCTCAAGAAAGAAAGAATTTACATTTCTCTAGTGCCTTTTATGACCTGATGATGTCCAAAAGTACTTTATATTCAATGACATCCTTCTTCTAGAGATGTCACTCTTGTAATGTAGGAAACACGGCAGCCATTTGCACATAGCAAACTCTCATAAACAGCAATGCGTTAATAATAAGATAATTCATTATTAATAGTCGTTTGGTAGTACAGAACTTGATTATTGCAGAAAAAAGAGACACGACAAAGCTTTTTGTCTTGCACTCAGCAAGAATACCAATATTAGGGGAAAACAACAATTTATACTGTATGTGAAGAGAGTGCTGATTGATTAGCATATGGACTCAGATTGGTAGAGGCATTGCCATGGAGAATGTACCAGTGATGGTGACTGACAGTTAACTGCAAAGCATTGTTTGAAATTTAAACCTGGCAGCTTGACCCTGATTGGTCAAGGCATTGCCCTGAGGAATGAAACAGTGAGTGGCTGTCATTTATTTTGTTTAGCTGAAATGGGCCTAAGGCTGTCACTTTCAGCCCTGAAAAGTACCCAATCTACCTCAGATTACCCTTGAAGGGGAAGGTATCTCAAAAATTTGAGCAACAGGTGAAGCTAGCTGTTTCACACTGCTACTATGCAGTAGCAACATGAATGGTATTCATCAATTACAGGATGCTGCCATCAAGCCAAAAAGACGTTCTGTCTATCACACAAATAAGTAGTGTGGTATATGAATTTCAGTGCCAGTGTGATGCTAGGTATGTAGGCTGTATGTTCCAAAGACTAGTGGATCATATCAAACAGCATGTCCCAGCCGCTGTTCACAATGGGCAGGGTAACAGACTGTACTCAACCAGCCCGTGCTTGCAAAACTCAAAACAACATTAGATGTGATTCCTTGATTGGACAACATTTGTTAAATAATCCTCAGTGTGCTAAGAATTACACTGACAACCAATTTAAGATTGTCAGTTGGGCTCACAATGTGGCACATTTGTGTGGACTGGAAGCTACATATACACAGGGCCCTGTTCTTTGCAGATAGAAAGGATGTGTACATACATTGCACTTGTTTCAGCTATACAAAATAAGTGACAGCCATTCTCTGACTCATTCTTCAGGGCAATGCCTTGACCAATCAGGATCAAGCTGCATGGTTTCAATTTCAAACAATGCTTGGCAGTTAACTGTTAGCCACCATAACTGGTGCATTGTCCATGGCAATGCCTCTGCCAATCAGTCCACATGCCAACCAATCAGCACTCTCTTCACATACAATATAAATTGTTGTTTTCCCCTTATATTGGTATACTTGCACTCCTGATAAGTGCAAGACAAAAAGCTTTGTCGTGTCTCTTTTTTCAGCAATACTCAAATTTGTTATGAGGTGATGATTGAGGGATAAATATTGGCTAGAGTACTGGGGAGAGTTCCCATGCTCCTCTTTGAAATAGTGCCATGGGATCATTGACACCCACCTGAGGGGGCAAACGGGGCATCAATTTAACATCTTCTCTGAAACAGCAGCTCTGATATTGTCCTGAGTACTGCACTAGATTGTTAGTCTAGGACTAGGACTTGAACCCACAACCTTCTAACTGCACAAAGTCTCTGGCTCTGCCTGGCTCCAGGCCGTGGCAAATCTTGGTCAATCACATACCAAGTGCCCGTGATATGACA
This sequence comes from Carcharodon carcharias, assembly GCF_017639515.1. Classification (NCBI taxonomy): domain Eukaryota; kingdom Metazoa; phylum Chordata; class Chondrichthyes; order Lamniformes; family Lamnidae; genus Carcharodon; species Carcharodon carcharias. Next base: position 87,603,470 of record NC_054479.1, on the reverse strand, counting down.
AATGAAAGAAATATTTTTGCCTAAGATTTAACTCAATATTGGCTTCATTAATTCTACCACAGTACAGTTCTACTCCCAGAAATTGAGTCCCACCTCAGTTTGATCCAGCAGATTCCAACAATTAGTCAGTTTGACAGAGACAGGAGATCAAAGCATTCAGCTCAAACACAATCAGCATTTGGCATTTGTTCAGATGTTTGTTTGATTGGCAGTTACCTTTTCCCTGAATTTAACCAGTACGTTACTTAAATCTGCTTGGTGAGGAACGTTTTGGTGGAAGTATTTAACTATTTTCTTCACAGCAGTAAATCTGCCTAAACCTTCAGGACCAGAAGGCTTGCCTAGATAGTGAAAAAAAGGAAAGCACCACTACATAAGAATATTACTCCTCATAATTGACTTCAGCAAAATATGATGAGTAATACTATTATATATCTGGGGAGATAATGGAAATGTTGCTGGACTAGTAATCCAGAAGTCTAGGCTCATGCTCTGGGGGCAAGGGTTCAAATCAAACCACAGCAGCTGGTGGAATGGAATTCAATTAATGAAACCTGGAATTAAAGAGATAATTAAAAAGTCTAATGGTGACCATGAAACCATTGTCGATTGGCATAAAAACATATCTGGTTCACTAATGTCCTTTAGGGAAGGAAATCTACCATCCATACCTGGTCTGGTCTACATGTGACTCCAGAGCCATGACAATATGTTTGACTCTTAACTACCTTGTGAAAAGACCTAGCAAGATGTAAGAAATTGGGGTCTTTAATAAGTCCGTATTTTCTGCATTTTACAGGATTAGCCAAACAGCCTTGATTCTCTCTTTGGAAAGAGGATTTCTAAATAACTTGATCTCCAAACAGTCTTAGTTCAGGCTGCCATGTTGACATTCCTAAGCTGGTAGAATGACGTCTTGTGCACCCCTTTATCTATGCAAGTGTTTAGAAAGGGCCATGATAAGACCCTAAGCAAGATGTAAACTAAAAAGCTGAACTTGAGCAGGGTGACGCACAAAATTGGGTGGTAACCACCCTGAAGTTTTGAGTACCTGTCCTGTATTCATTGGTCAGGATAATTAGATAGATGATTGACACTGGGTAAACTGCCAGCCCCCCAAAAAACAATATATATATTGTATCATATTGATGGTGGGGGGCTCAGGTGCTGGTGAGAAGGCAGTTCTCATTGGGCAATTGCCTTCTTCAGATGGAAGATGAATCAGAGTAAGAAGAGGAAGATCGAGAAAAGAGTTTCCAAACAGTTCAACTAGAGAGCAGAATGCTGTTATCACAAGCTGTACGGGTCGTATACTTTTTCTGTCTAATTAGTTAATGTATCATATCTAAACTGTTGTTTCATAATAAACTTAATAAACCATTATGACTGGTTGACAACCTATTTAGGTATCTGTGGCCCCCGAACCAAGGAAATTTTACAAAGCCACTTGGTTATATTGAATCACTACAAAATCTAAAAGGAATGGAACCAGACAGACCACCCACCATCGACCTAGGCACCAGAAACAACAACAAACCCAGCCCTATCAACCTGCAAGGCCCTCCTTATTAACATCGGGGAGTTTGTGCCAAATTTGGTAGAGCTGTCTCACAGACAAGTCAAGCAACAGCCTGACATAATCATACTCATGGAATCATATCTTACAATGTCCCATACACCACCATCACTATCCTTGGGTATGTACTGCCCCACCGGCAGGACAGGCCCAACAGAGGTGGCAGCACAGTGATGTACAGTCAGGAAAGCCATGGCCTGGGAGTCCTCAACATCAACTCCGGGCCCCATGAAGTCTTATGGCATCAGATCAAACATGGACAAGGAAACCTCTTGCTGATTACTACCTACCGCCCTCCCTCAGCTCATGAATCAGTGCTCCTCCATGTTGAACACGAATTGAAAAAGCACTGAGGGTGGAAAATGTGCAGAATGTACTCTGGGTGGGGGACTTCAATATCCATCACCAAGAGTGGGCTTGGTAGCACCACGACTGACTGAGCTGGCCGAGGACATAGCTGCTAGACTGCGTCTGTGGCAGGTGGTGAGGGAACCATGAAGAGGGAAAAAAACTACTTGACCTCATCCTCACCAATCTACCTGTCTCAGATGCATCTGTCCATGATAGTTGGTAGGAATGGTCACTGCATGAAGTCCCGTCTTCACATTGTGTTGTGTGGCACTACCACCAAGCTAAATGGGATAGATATTGAACAGATCTAGCAACTCAAGACTGGGCATCCATGAGTGGCTGTGGGCCATCAACAGCAGCAGAATTGTACTTGAACACAATCTGTAAACTCATGCCCCGGCATATCCCCCACTCTACCATTACCATCAAGCCACAGGGTCAACCCTGGTTCAATGAAGAGTGCAGGAGGGCATGCCAGGAGCAGCACCAGGCATACCTAAAAATGAGGTGTCAACCGGTTGAAGCTATAGCACAGGACTACTTGTGTGTCAAACAGCATAAGCAGCAAGAGGTAGTCAGAGCCAAGCGATTCCACAACCAATGGATCAGATCTAAGCTCTGCAGTCCTGCCACATCTAATCGTGAATGGTGGTGGATAATTAAACATCCTCAATGATGGGGGAGGTGATGGCGTAGTGGTATTGTTGCTGGGCTAGTAATCCAATGACCTAGGGTAACACTCTGGAGACCTGGGTTCAAATCCCACCATAGCAGATGGTGGAATTTAAATTGAACAAAAAAATCTGGAATTAAAAGTCTAATGATGATTATGAAACCATTGCTGATTGTTGTAAAAACCCATCTGGTTCACTAATCCCTTTAGAGAAGGAAATCTGCTGTCCTTACTTGGTCTGGCCTAGCCTACATGTGATTCCAGACCCACAGCAATGTGCTTGCCCAGGGATGGCCAATAAATGCTGGCCTAGCCAGCAATGCCCACATCCCATGAATGAATATTTTTAAATAATAATTCACTCCACGTGATATCAAGAAATGGCTGAACCTGGATACTGCAAAGGCTATGGACCATGACAATATTTCAGCAATAGTACTGACTTGTGCTCCAGAACTAGCTGTGCCCCTAGCCAAACTGTTCCAGTACGGCTGCAACACTGGTATCTACCAGGCTATATGGAAAATTGTCCAAGTATGTCATTGCCACAAGAAACAGGACAAGTCCAACCCAGACAATTAATGCCCCATCAGTCTACTCTCAACCATCGGCAGAGTGATGGAAGGGGTCGTCAACAGTGCTATCAAGCGGCATTTACTCAGAAACAACCTTGCTCAATGATGCTCAGTTTGGGTTCTGCCAGGGAAACTAAGCTCCTAATCTCAGCCTTGGTTCAAACATGAACAAAAGAGCTGAATTCAAAATATTAGGTGAAAGTGACTGCCCTTAATATCAAGGCAGCATTTAACTGAATGTGGCATCAAGGAACCCTAGCAAAACTGAAGTCAATGGGGATCAGGGGCAAACTCTCTGCTGGTTGGAGTCATATTTAGCACAAAGGAAGATGGTTGTGGTTGTTGGAAGTCAATCATCTCAATCCCAGCCCATCACTGGCTCAACCATCTTCAGCTGCTTCATTAATGACTTTATTTCCATCATAAAGTCAGAAGCGCAGATGTTCGCTGATGATTGCACAGTGTTTAACACCTTTTGTGGCTCCTCAGATACTTAAGCAGTCCATGTCCATATGCAGCAAGACCTGGACAACATTCAGGCTTGGGCTGATAAGTGGCAAGTAACATTCGCACCACAGAAGTGACAGAGAATGACCATCTCCAACAAGAGAGAATCCAACCATTTCCCCTTGATGTTCAATGGCAGTACCATCACTGAATCCCCCACTAACAACATCCTGGGTGTTACCATTGACCAGAAACTGAACTGGGCTAGCCATATAAATACTGTGGCTACAAGAGCAAGTCAGAGGCTAGGAATTCTGTGACGAGTAACTCACTTCCCTACTCCCCAAAGCCTGTCCACCATCTACAAGTCACAAGTCAGGAGTGTGATGGAAATCTCTCCACTTGCCTGGATGAGTGCAGCTTCAACAACACTTAAGAAGCTCGACACCATCCAAGACAAAGCAGCCCACTTGATTGGCACTCTATTCGCAAATATTCACTTCCTCCACCACCGACGTACAGTAGCAGCAGTGTGTACCATCTACAAGATGCACTGCAGCAACTCACCAAGGCTCCTTAGGCAGCCCCTTCCAAACCCTAGACCTCTACCACCTAGAAGGACAAGGGCAGCAAATGCATGGGAACGCTGCCACCTGCAAGTTTCCCTCCAAGCCACTCACCATCCTGACTTGGAACTAAATCACCATTCCCTCACTGTCGCTGGGTCAAAATCCTGGAACTCCCTTCCTAACCGCAGTGTGGGTGTACCTACACCACATGGACTGCAGCAGTTCAAGAAGGCAGCTCACCACCACCTTCTCAAGTGCAACTAGGGATGGGCAATAAATGTGCTGGCCTAGCCAGCAATGCTCATAGACCGTGAACAAATATTTTTTAAAAATGTCTATTATTTTCACCACTTGAGCTAGTTAACCTTAACTACAAATGTGAAAATAAATATGCTCTATTATCACTATTTACTTGGGCCCTGTTTCCCGTGGATGTTCTCCTGATCTCTTGGCATAACTTAAGCAGACCCTGATCCCAGAGTAAAAGCTTTCTCCATAGTTTCTGTAGATTTCTCTCTGAAGCCACAGTGAGTAATCAGAGAGAGTTTGGTTCTTTGGTTGCTCTTTAAACTGGTTTGGTGGTTGAAGCCTCAGTCAAAGTTGAAGGGTGTTAGTCAGTTGCATTCTGAAGGTGGGGCATTATGGCATAAAGCCAGGAGTTGAAATTAGCTGAAATGGGTTTCTCTGTTTTTATTTGCTTGGACACACGATGGGAGTAATTTTAATTATTGGTGATGTTGTTAATGGGGGATATATAATTAGCCACCCATTGTACAACCCACCCCTCTTCCATTGTCTCAGGAATTTTACCCAGAAAAAAAGACTTGCATTCAAATAATGCTTTTCACACCCACCAGATGTCTCAAAGCAGTTTACAGTAGATGAGGTGCATTTTTTGAAGTGTAATCACTGTTGTAATGTAGGAAATGCAGCAGCCAATTTGTGGACCGCCAGCTCCCATAAACAGCAATGTGATAATGAGCAGAGAATCCATTTTTGTGATGATGACTGAGGGATAAATGCCAGGACACCAGGGTTTTTTTTTCTTTATTCTTTCACAGGACACTGACAAGGCCAGCATTTGTTGCCCATCCCAATATTGACTCGTGTCTCCAAAGCATTAGCATGAGCCTCTGGATTACTAGTCCAGTGATATTACCAGTATGCCAGCATCTCCCCTGTTCTTCTTCAAAATAGTGCTATGGGATCGTTTACATCCACCTGAGAGAGCAGACAGGACCTTGGTTTAATAACTCATCCGAAAGACAGCACCTCTGACGGTGGAGCACTTCCTCAGTACTGCACTGCGCTGTCAGCTTTGAGTTTATGCTCAAGTCCTAGACTGGTATTTGAAAACAGAACCTTGTCAAGCTCAAAACTTCCCACCCTAACTCTCCCATCGTGAATTTACCCAGAGGGTGATGATACCTGCCTAAAGATTCAGGGCAAGGCCAGAATACTTAATACTTTGTATTGGTGTTTACAAAGGAGAAGGAATCTGACAAAATAAAAGGAGATAGTGATAGTGGAGGCAATGGGTAGTGTGAAAATTGAAAGGGAGGGGATACTGGACAGGCTGGCTATGCTTAGAGTGGATAAATCACTTAGTCCGGATGGTTTGTATCCCAGGTTGCTACAGGAAGTGGGGATGAATATTGCAGAGGGGCTTGCTATAATCTTTCAATCTTCCCTAGAAGTGGGGGAGGTGGCAATTGTGACATCCTTTTTCAAGAAAGGGTGTAAAGACAGCCCCAGCAACTACAAGGCTGACTAGTCAAACATCAGTGGGTGGGTAACAGTTTTGGCTTAACGACAGAAAGCAATGAGTCCTGGTAGATTTTTCAGATCGGCGGGTGGTAGAGAGTGGTGTTCCCCAAGGGTCAGTCCTAGGACCACGGCTTTTTTTGCTATATGTAAATGAGATGGAAACTTAAAATACGGAGTAGAATTTCAAAATTTGCCAATTATATCAAATTTGGAAGAGTGGCAAACAGTGAGAATGATACAAATTGTCTGTAATAGGGCACAGATACATTAGTGGAATGGGCAGAGAAGTGACAGATGGTCTTTAATACAGAGAAGTGTGAGGTGATGCATTTTGGCAGAAGAGATAGGGAGAGGCAATATAGACTTAATGGTACAAATCCAAAGAGTGGGCAGGAACAGGTGTATGTGCATCGATCTTTGAAGAAGGCAGGACATACTGAGAGAGTGATTAGCAAAGCAGATGGGATCTTGTGCTTCATAAATAGAGGCATTGAACACAAAAGGAGGGAAGTTATGCTGAATCTTTATAAAACTCTGGTAAAGCCCCAACTAGAATATTGCGTCCAGTTCAGGTCACCACACTTTAGGAAGGATATGAGGATCCTTGAGAGAGTGCAGAGGAGATTTACCAGAATGGTTCCAGGAGTGGAGTTAGTTTAGAAAGGCTGGTGTTGTTCTCCTTGGAGCAAAGGTAATTGAGGGAAGATTTGATAGAGGTGTACAAGATTATGACAGGCTTCGATAAGGTGGAAAAGAAAAATTCTTCCCATTTGTTGATTTACAAGGACTAGGAATCAAAGATTTAAGGTTTTAGGCAAGGGACGCAGTAAGGATGTGAGGAGGAGCTGTTTTACACATTGAGTGGTAGTGACCTGGAACACGCAGCCCACGACAGGGCAGAAGCGAAGCCAATCAATGATTTCAAAAGAAAATTGGATAGGTACTTGAAGGAAATAAACTTGTAGGGCTACGGGGATTGAGCGAGGGAGTGGGACAGACTGGATTGTTCCGCAGAGAGTCAACATGGACTCGATGGGCCGAATAGCCTCTTTCTGTGCTGTGCCAAGACTCTATGGGCAGAATTTTACACCTAGTGGGCGGGCGTGCGCCAGATTGGATTGGGCGTAAAGTCGCCCAACTAAGAAAATGTTGGTTGATCGTCCCGGCGTCATCCCGCACGCGCACAATCTTCAGGTCGGTGGGTGTGCGCGGGTGTTGGAGCTGCGCCTGCCATCAATTAAAAGGCCACTTAAGGCCATTGCATACCCAATTGATCCAGATTTTACATTGCCCGCACAATTTCACGCTTATCCCTCGAGCAAAATGGGCAGGCGGGGAGCCCATATTATGCAAATCCCAGGGCGGGATAAAAAGGGTCAGCAGCATTGCCAGTGTGACTGGTGAGGAATTTTGGAGATAGTTTGCTGCTGGTTGCTTATTTGAACTTGACAGTTTCATCTCAGTTCTGAGCTTCATTCTTATCATTTCTAGGCTTCATTTCAGGACTCATTGGTTTCTCCAAGGCCCCTGAGGATTTTGACCATATGGACCCTTCCAGGTATCAGACAGCCTTTCCTTGCCTTCCCTCTCCGCTAGTGACACCTCCTCTGAGGAGGAAGAGTGGGGCAGAAGGGAGAGGAGGCCAGGTGTTCCTATGCAGCTTCCAGGGGAGAGACTTGTGGGAGGGGAGGTGCAAGGCACAAGGGGCACGGGGCCAGCAGGTAGTCCAAGGCATAAGGGGTCTCAGGAGGTGCCACTATCCTGCTACCAGGGTTTATAGGCAGCAATGCAGCTACCTCAGTATGTCCAAGGTGCAATGCCGAAGGAGGCTCCGCCTCTCCAGGGAGACTGCAACCTCCATTTACCAGCTGATTGGGCCTGAGATCACCTCCAAATGTGTGGGTGGACACCCCATGCCAGTGGCTCTGAAGGCCAGAGTGTCCTTCTGGTAATCTGAGGTGCAATACACCTTTCAGAGATTGTCAGCAGATTGACCATATGATTGCATTACCCAATTGCTGTGCAGCACAGATTACAATGTTAATTGGTAGTTTAGAATACGGTCTGGTTCAAGAAGCACACATTGTGTTGGTGCTCTGTTACTTGTGTTAATAAACAGCATGTGCTTCATCTTTCATTGGTCTCTGTGTCAGCAGTACCAACTCACTCATCACTAATAGTTGTGTAACCATGTTCACTGAGCAAAGCGACCTGACAAAAGGAACATAACAACTGGCAACGAGGCAAAACACGACTAGTTGACAATATCAAAGAAAGCGGTGGAAATTAAACAGAAGTAAATCAGCCATACCTTGCAAGGCAATTATAAGTACAGCCTTCATAATATTCACCGAAGATATCTACCTCCAGTACGCCACAGTTTGGCCGTATCGAACCATTTGATCAGATCACCGATGACTGTCATATTATAATAAACGCCTTGCGTTCTTCTGTTTGGCCAATAACATAGCAGGGGAGGAGAAGAGGCAAGCAATCCTCTTATCAATGTGTGGCAGGACAACATACGGCCTAATTCATAGTCTAATGGCATCCAACCCCAGATTCCAAGAGCTTTGATGAGTTGGTAAATCTTGTGACAAGCCACTTTCAGACGAAACCTTTGGTAACAATGCAGTGTTTTAAATTTAATTCGAGGTGTCGCATCCCCGGAGAGACAGTTGCTTGCTATGTAGCAGCCTTGAAACAACTGAGAGAGCTCTGTGAGTTCTGGATGTCGATTAACAACATGTTAAGAGACCGATTAGCATGTGAGATTAATGAAGATGCCATTCAAAAAAGGTTGTTGTCAGAAGTGAATTTAGGCTTCAGCAAGGCACAGGAGTTGGTGCTCACAATGGAGAGCGCAGTCAGGGATTCAGAAGCAACCAGGGAGCACATTGGGAGGGAAGCACTGGTTAGAAATGGCGCGGAAGCGCTGGACTCCGCAGAAAGGTGGGAAACAGCCGCCATTAACAGACAAGCAAAAAGCAACGGTTTAACAGAGAAAACCAACAATAATAATGACAGAAATGGAACCATACAGCTTGCAAGCGAATGACAATTTGAAAGAATCAAGCGTTTCTTCTGCCATCGTAATGGACACATTATGCAATATTGTAAAGATAGATTAAGACAAAACTTTAAGCAAAAAGGTAGAAATCGTCAAATCCACATGTCAGAGGAACCAGAAGAAACAGAGTCAGATATTTACTCATTATACAATTTAAAAATGGTTAAAACAAAGCCAATCTATGTGACAGTGAAAGTCAACGAGAAACCCATCCAAATGAAGGTGGATACAGGGGCGTCAATGACAGTTACAGGGGAACATACATTCAAATATCTAAATGGGGAAGACCACCCATTAAATCTGGAAAATTCAGACGCTAAATTAAAGATTTACACTGGTGAAGACATATGAGTAAGAGGTATATGCAAGGTTCCAGTACAGTATGGAAATCAGTCTGTTAATCTACCCCTAATAGTGGTAGCAGGGGAGGGTCCAAGTCTACTTGGTCGGAACTGGTTTAAGGAAATAAAGTTGGAGTGGACCGAGATTTTTCAACTCAGAATGAAAGATCTGCAAGAATTATTACAAAAATATGCCTCTGTGTTCATGGAGGAGCTCAGGAAGGTTCAGGGGCTGCAAACTAAAATCCACGAGGATCCTGAGACAACCTCCAGATTCATGAAGGCAAGGCCAGTCCACTTTGCAGTACAAGAGAAAGTTGATGTCAAATTGGACAGGCTGGAAAGGTTGGGAGTCTTACAACCTGTACAATTTTCCGAATGGGCAGCACCCATAGTCCCAGCACTAAAGCCTGACCGGAGTGCGTGAATATGAGGGGACTACTGTTAACAAAGTGGCCAGACTAGACAGGCATCCTATACCAAATGATGAATTGTACTCCAAGCTGGCAGGGAGAACCGCACATAGGAAACTTGACATGACCCGCGCTCACCAGCAAGTCGAACCAGAAAACGCCCCTCGAGATTTTGTGACTATCAACACACATAGGGGGTTATACCAATATACCCAGTTACCCTTCGGAGTCTCATTGGCATGTGCCATTTTCCAACGGACTATGGAAAATTTACTTCAAGGACTACCCCATGTTGTGATTTATCTCGATGATGTTCTATTAACAGGACTAACTGAAGAACAACACCTGGCTAACATGGAAGAGGTGTTGAAACATTTCTCACAAGCAGGAGTACGTTTTAAAAGAGAAATATATCTTCCAAGCAAAAGAAGTGGTTTACCTGGGTCATAGGGTCGACTCGCAGGGCCTTCACCCAGTAGAAGAAAAGGTGAGAGCTATTCATGAGGCACCAGCACCGAAAAATGCCATAGAACTCAGGTCTTTCTTGGGATCGATCAACAATTATGGCCATTTTCTCCCAAATTTATCAACAATACTGGCTCCATTATATGGTTTGCTCAAGAAAAACCACCAGTGATCTTGGCAAGCTCCATAAGAGACTTTTACAACAGTAAAGCAGTTGCTACATTCTTCGGCCCTGTTGGTACATTTCGACCCCAAGAAAGAATTAATTTTGACCTGCGATGGGCATCCCCTTACGGAGTAGGGACAGTACTCTCCCATCGGATGGCGGATGGCTCCAAACAGCTCATTGGCCACATCTCAAGAACACTCAGTGTTGCAGAACGAAGATACTCACAAATAGAGAAAGAAGACTTATCCATTGGATTTGCCGTTAAGAAGTTCCACCAATACATCCATGGTCGCCACTTCACCATTGTATCCGACCACAAGCCACTACTAGGCTTGTTTAGTAAAGACAAGGCAATATCCTCAATTGCCTCAGCACGCATCCAAAGGTGGGCACTGATTCTAGCTGCTCTCAAATATACTTTTATCCGCTGGCCGGGAAGCCAGGTTGCAAATGCCGACACACTGAGCTGATCATCCCTAAAAGACAGCGATGTGAACGTCCCAATTCCTCAAGAATTTGTCTTGTTATTAAACTTTCTGGATTCGTCACCAGTACATGCCAATCAATAAGAGATTGGACAAACCGTGATCCAGTTTTGTCTCATGTAAGGGAACAAGTCTTACAGGAATGGTCTAACGAGCCAAAGTCTGATGAAGCCCTATTTTAACAGGAGATACGAGCTCACCTGCCAGGATGGCATCTTGCTGTGGGGAGCGAGAGTCATTGTGCCTCCCAGAGGAAGAAAGCCATTATTGACCGAAGTGCATAGTGCTCACCTCGGCATCTCTACGATGAAAATGTTGGCACGCAACTACTTGTGGTGGCCAGGGATGGGTACAGAGATCGAAAACTTAGTCAAGAACTGCATACAGTCCCAACAGGTACAGAAATTGCCCCCTTTGACTCCATTGTATCCCTGGGAATGGCCAGTAAGGCCATGGGTCCACCTCCACGTTGACTACATAGGGCCTTTTTCGGGCACAATGTTCCTCTTGATTATAGGTGCTCACTCGAAGTAGATGGATGTATATGAGGTAAGATCACCCACATCTGCCACCACTATAGACAGATTGCATCGGGTTTTACAATACACTGGTTACCGGAAATGATAGTGTCTGATAATGGAATGGCAGTCATCAGTGGGGAATTCCAAAGGTTTGCAAGTCTCAATGGTATAACACGTGTTAAAACCTTGCCATACCACTCTGCATCCAATGGGTTGGCTGAGAGGGCAGTCCAGACCTTCAAGTCCAGACTGAAAAAACTAGATGGAGTCTCTATTGCAACTAGATTATCATGTTTCCTACTCAGCTATAGGACTCCGCCAAACATGACCACCGGTATTGCCCCCACAGAGTTATTGATGAAGAGATGTCTCTGGACACGTTTGAGTCTCATAAGGCTAAATTTAAGGGGGAGGGTAGAAAGAAGTCAGGACAGTCAGAAAAATGGACACAATTACCACAGTCATGAAAGAAACTTCACTGTTGGAGACACAGTTTTTACAAAGGACTTTGGAGATGGGCCCAAAAAGCTATCAGGTAAAGTTAGTGCAGTGACAGGACCCCTTTCCTATCACATATCAGTCGAAGGTTGGATAATTAGGAGACACATAGATCACTTCAGGAAAAGGGAAACAGATCTACAAGAATGGATTACACTACATGTGGAAGGAACTCCATTTGGTTTGGAAATGCCTGTTGAGCCTGAGAGAGTCAAAGAAACAAATTTACAGACGACTCCTGAGAGGGAGGCCCCAGATAAACCATCCGAAGTCATAGAACTACAACATTTGACATGTTTGAAGAAGCCTCCGAAGAGACTGAATTTGTAAATAGTTTATTTACGTAAATAGTTGATAAAGTGTAAAGATTGCAAATTGTATTTTTGAGTAAAGGGGGAGGGATGTGGTAATCTGAGGTGCAATACACCTTTAAGAGAATGTGAGCAGATTGACCACATGACTGTATTACCCAATTGTTGTGTAGCATGGGCTGCAATGTTAATCAGTAGTTTAGAATAGGGTCTGGTTGGAGAAGCACACGTGTTAGTGCTCTGTTACTTGTGTTAATAAACAGCATGTGCTTCATCTTACATTGATCTCTGCATCTACAGTATCTTATTTACCAATTCACTCACTAGTAAATAGGCGTGCAACCGTATTCACTGAGCAAAGTAACCCAACAGAAGAAACATAACAGCTTTCAACTTCTATGCCTCCGGCTCTTTCCAGGGGTCAGTGGGGGATCTGTGTGGAGTGTCCCAATCAGCTGCCCACAGTTGTGTCTACCTGGTGACAGAAGCTCTGTTCAGGTGGGTAATGACATTTATTCATTTCCATACAGACGAGGCCAGCCAGGCTGAGCGAGCCAGAGGGTTTGCAGCTATTTCTGGGTTACCTGCATCCAGGGTGTAATTGACTGTACACATGTGGCCATCAAGGCACCAGCGGGTCAGGTAGGTGCCTTCAGCAACAGGAAGGGATTCCATTCAATGACCATCCAGATGGTGTGCAAGACGCAGATTCTGCAAGTCTGTGCAAGGTACCCTTGCAGCTCCCATGACACTTATTCCTGTGACGGTCCCAGGTGCCGAGGCTCTTCAGTGCTCCATCTGGATGGATGGCAGCTGAGTGACAAGGGCTACCGTTAAAAAGGTGGCTTATGACGCCTCTCTGCCACCCAAGAACAGAGGCAGAGCAGCATTAAAATAGGGGTTACGCCTCCTAAAGGGCGGTGATAGAGAGGAACATAGGTCTGCTGAAGATGCACTTCTGATGCCTGGACCATTCAGGGGGCACACTCCAATACCCCCCAAAGTGGGTTTCACTGATAGTGGTTTTATGCTGCACTCTCCATAATGTGGCACTGGCAAGGGGGGACCCACTGGTGGAAGAGGATCTTGAAGCATCTCCACAGGCCATAGAGAATTAATTCAGTGGTGAGACAGAAGAGGAGCACAGTGAGGAGAATGCTGAGGGCATGGGGCAGATCTCTGTATCCTTCAGAGAGGCAGAGACACCAGGGACACCTTGATCCAACGCTCCATCAGCTAGGCTGTCAAAGATCTGCTTCCACCTCATGCCAGCACTGCTGGTCCCATCCTGGATGTCTGAAATGACCCTTTCTTTTTGCACCCAAAGTTCACCTAGAGCCTGTGCAATAAAGTTTAGAGCCATTCACGTCCAGCATTACATACTGGCATATCCTGCACCAAAAACAAGGTGAAGCACACTATTCCAACAAAAACAAAATTTATGTAATTTTCACACTCAAAACAAATTATCATTGCCATCTCTGGTGGTCATTTCCACACCAGTAAACATGTTATCAAACATTACAGAACAGAAGGTCACCTGTGAACATTGTGCTCATGGTGCCTTAAAGTTACGTTTATGAGTGCTATGCCTTGGTGCCCATTCTCCCTCACCCTCGTTTGCAGCGGCATTGGAGGCAGCTGCTGATTCTGCTGTCATGTTGGCCTTGATGACCTTGGTGGCCGTCCTCTGACCAGTGGAGCCTGTGCTGACCCTGCCTTTGAGGGAGCAGCCAGTGCTATGCCTGGCATCTCCCCAGTCATTGCAGCTTCAGCAGATGCCACGGTCACTGGCAGAGGGGCAGAGGAGCTGCTGCCATCATCCAGAGCGCTCTGAGAGGAGCCCGCAGAGACGACAAGCAGCTCGTGCGCCAACGTGAGGTCGCTCTGGACATCTATGCACATCATTGATGGATCTATCTGGGATACTGGGTGCCTCATCCATCTCCCACATTGACTTTGACCACCCAAGGTCAGTGCCTGTGTGAGGGCTTGCAGGTCTGAGACCTGTTTCATCCTTCTGATACTCCTAATCTCACCCCTATGGATTCGCACAAGAACTTCCACCTGCTGCTCTGTCATTACTCATGTTTTACACGTTTGAAACTGCTCACAGAATCCTCACCACGAAGAGAAAAAAAGGATTTGCTAGTACAGAACACTTCTAAAGATATTCCAAGGTGGTTCACAGCGAATGAAGTGCTTTTGAAGTGGAGTCACTGTGGGAATAACAGCAGCCAATTTGAACACTGCAAGGACCCCAAACAGCTATGAGATAATGACCAGATAATATTTCTTTCAAGATGTTGGTTGAGGGATAAGCATTGGTCAGGATAGTGTTGTGGGATCCTTAACCTGAGCGAGCAGATGGGGCATCAGTTTGGCACCACCAAAAGACAGCACCTCCAACTGTGCAGCACTCCTTCAGTAATGCTAATTACAAAATGTTATTTGGTTTTGAGTTAGCATTTTAATTGCTGCTCCTTTACACAGGCAACCCAACAACATGCCCTTCCTGTGCTTGATATACAAAATGGGAGCTCAATAGCTTTCTTCTGCAGCAATGATTCTTTATGAATAGTACTTTTTACGCTAACACTTGCATTTATAGAGCAGTATTATTGTAGAAATAATTTCAAAGGGCCATAATCAAAAATACTGGATGCCAAGTCAAAAAAGAGATATAAGGAGGGGTGAACGAAAGCTTGGTCAATAAGTGAGCTTTAAGGGAGGAGGTGAAGAGGCAGAGGGGCTTAGCTATGATCCGAAGGTGGGAGGATGCTGGCTAGGTCCCTGCTTCCTTCCTGCCTCCACCCTGATTAAGCCCATAGTGGGAAGTCTTCCACCCTGTCACCAATTGGGGCCCATAAGTGGGCAATTAATGCCCATTTAAGGGCCTCATCCTGCTGCTGCTAGTGTTAACTCAGCAGTGGGCAGGCCAGTCACCATGCAGGGAGCATGATGACCTTACCTGTGCAGAATGCTTGTGGTCTCCCGGGGTGGGGGAGGAGGGGGTGGGGTGGTCCCTCATTCAAAGGCACTCAAGTGCTTGAGCAACGGGTCTGGCATTGGGAAGGAAGAGCCACCTCCCCCTGCCCTTGCTGCCGAACCCCACCCCGCAGAACCCATCCTGTCACCACTGACATGACCCCCACCCCCCTCACCATGCAAAAACCTCTCGCGATGCTGGGGCTCCGGTGGGTGTCGTTCTGGCAGCAGTCACCACCTCCCCAGTGAGACTGCTGAGCAAAAGAGCTACTGGCCTCTTATTGGCCGGCAGCCCTTGGCGGGCAGAGCTTCCTGACCTGGGTGTCCTGATCCTGTGACCTCTCAACTGCCTGATTGGATTGTGATTCTGTGGGCCTTCCCCAAAGATGGCAATGCAGGTCTCAGACTGGCTCTCCAGCCAGCAGGTGAGACCCTATCACCTCCACAATATTCCGTCCAGTGTGTCAGCTGTGGCACAGATGGTAACATTCTTGGTTATGAGTCAAAATGTCCTGGGCTCGAGTCCCACTCCAGACAAGCACATCATCTAGGTTGACAATCCAGTGCAGTACTGAGGGAGTGCTGCGCTGCTGGAGATGCCATTGTTTTGGATGAGACATTAAACCTAGGACCTATCTTTCCTTTCAGGTAGACATGAGAGATCACGAGATATTACAGAAGAGCAGGGGAGTTCTCCTCCGTGTCCTGGCCAATATTTATGCAAGTCTTTTTTTTCCTTTAATAGTCATTCTGATAGTTCAGTGTTACACTGGAATAAGCGGCCTTGAACAAACCAAAGTGCTCAAATGCAATTTATGTTTCTCCGATGCTTTGCTGGCTCATCCAGTAGATGATTAGTTCATGTGTTGGAACTGAGTATAAAACATTTGTGAAATTCCAAGGGAGTGAATATCATTGTTTCTTTACATTGCTGATGCCAGTAGTTGAAGCACTGGAGCGTGTCTAAGTTTTCAACACACCAGATACACGAGCTTGACTCAGACTGTGAGGAACCATCAGATGAAAGACAAAAGATAAGCGAGATTTTTGTTTTGAAGTCTTCACCAACTCATTTTTACTTTATTTTCTGTATAACCAGCATTTCAAATCAACAAATGCTAGCAGTAAGAATTTATATTCAAACTTAGCTTCAGACTAAATAGTATTAAATCTGAAGTGAGGGAAGTAACAATCTATGCCAATTAGCTTTAAGATGATGGACAATTGAACATTTATTTAGATAAAAGTAGTTGAATCCAGAGGGTTTTTATTTCAAAGTGTTTTAACCTTTTATGATTGAGTTACTGATCATCAATTATCATTAAGGGAGATGGTGGCATTGAATCATCATAGAAAATTTACGGCACAGAAGGAGGCCACTTGGCCCATCATGTCTGTGCCAGCCAAAGTACGAGCCACCCAGCCTAATCTCACTTTCCAGCATTTAGTCCGTAGCCCTGCCAATTATGGCACTTGAGGTACATATCCAGGCTCCTTTTAAAGGAGTTGAGGGTTTCTGCCTCAAATGCCCTTTCAGGCAGTGAGTTCCAGACCCCCACAACCCTCTGGATGAAAACATTTTTCATTTCCCCTCTAATCTTTCTATCAGTCACTTTAAATCCATGCCCCCCAGTCACTGAACTCTCTGCTAAGGTAAATAGGCCCTTCCCATCCATTCTATCTAGGCCCCTCAC
Source organism: Carcharodon carcharias (assembly GCF_017639515.1). Lineage (NCBI taxonomy): Eukaryota > Metazoa > Chordata > Chondrichthyes > Lamniformes > Lamnidae > Carcharodon > Carcharodon carcharias. The sequence continues at coordinate 87,586,557 of NC_054479.1, read as the reverse complement.
AATTTTGTACATCTCAATCAAATCTCCCCTCAGCATCCTCTGTTCCAAGGAGAACAACCCCAGACTATCCAATCTTTCCTCACAGTTGCAGTTTTCCAGTCCTGACAACATCCTCGTAAATCTCCTCTGTACTCTCTCTAATGCAATTACTTCCTTTCTGTAATGAGGTGACCTTAACTGCACACAGTACTCAAGTTGTGGCCTAACTAATGTTTTATACAGTTCCAGCATAATCTCTCTAGTGTTATATTCTACGCCTTGGCAAATAAATGAAAGGAGTCCATATGCCTTTTTAACCACCTTATCCACCTGTTGTGCTACCTTCAGGGATCAGTGGACATTCACCCCAAAGGTCTCTCACTTCCTCTACAACTTCCAGTATCCTCCCAATTAATGTGTATTTCTTTGCCTTGTTTGACCTCCCTAAATGCATCACCTCAATCTTCTCTGGGTTGAATTCCATTTGTCACTTTCTGCCCACCTGGCCAGTCAAATGATACCTTCCTGCAGTCTATAACTATCCTCCTCACGATCAACCACACAGACAATTTTTGTGTCATCTGCAAACTTCTTGATCCTTACATTTCCCTTACATATACGTCCAAATCATTAATATATACCTCAAAAATCGGGGGACCGAGTACCAAGGCCTGCAGAATCTCACTGGAAACAGCCTCCCATCAACCCTTTATTTCCTGCCACTGAGCCGGTTTTGTATCCAGCTTGCTACATTCCCCTGGTTGCTATGGGCTTTTTTTTTTCATCAGTCTGCTGGGTGGGACTTTGTCAAAAGCCTTGCTAAAATCCATGTAGACCATGCACCACCCTCATAGATCCTCCTTGTTACCTCCTCAAAAAATTATGGTAATGATGTCGGACTTGTAATCCAGAGGCCAAGCCTAATTCTCTGGGGAATAAAAATAAAAAGCGCTGGTAAAATTCAGCAGGTCTGGCAGCGTCTGTGGAGAGAGAAAGAGTTAACATTTCGAGAACAAAGAAGAGTCAAATTGGACTTGAAATGTTGGCCGGAATCTTCTAGCTCTCCCCCACGAGCCAGTGAAACCTCTGTTCACTGGAGGATCCTGCCAACATGAGGGGGCTGGAAAATTCCAGTCATTCAATCTGTTTCTCTCCAATCAGATGCTGCCAGACCTCCTGAGTTTTTCCAGCACTTCTATTTTTATCTTAGATCTCTAGCATCTGCAGTATTTTGCTTTTATTTACCATAAGACTCTGGGACTTGGGTTCAAGTCTCACAATGGCAGCTGGTGGAATTGAAATTCAATTAATAAATTGGAATTGGAAGCTAGTCTCAGTAATAGTGACTATGAAACAATCGTCAATTGTTTAAAAAGCCCAACGGGTTCACTAATGTCCTTCCTCGTACAGAATTTGAGTATTGCTGAAAAAAGAGACAATGTCGTATAAGTTTCTCATCGTGCCCTCGTTGGGATAAATGAGAGGATCCCAACGACTGGCGGATCATATCAAACAGCTCGTCCTTTCAACTGTTCACAATAGGCAGAGTACTGACGGTACTCAACCAACCCATGCTTTCAAAACGCAGGACATAATGGCTGGAATTTTCCATCCCTGTCAGTGTCGAGTGTCATGGTGGACAATATGGTAGGAACGCCAAAAATCAGTTTCGCGCTGTCGTGAAACCAGTTTGCTCCGCCCGTCAATGGCGCGCCACATTTCACGCTGCCGGATGGCAGGAACATCATTTTAATACATCTGCTTATCCTTATTAGCCCAGCCCGCCGGAATCATCGCCCCGCCTCCTGCTGGATCATCTGGGCACGTCAGCGCAATTGCATGCCCACATGTTTCACAGCAGCATTTAAAAGGCATGCACCTGGCAGGCTGCACTTCAAGGGGAACTTGGAGGTGAGTGTGCACGAACATTGTGCAGCACTCGCGAGGATCACCCATTGGGCTTCAAGGTTGAGGAGCCGTGCATTCAGGCAAGGGCACAGGAAAGTTGCTTTTTCCTAGGGGGTAACAGTGCAGTACCAGGGCAAGGGCTGCACTGCGGTCCGGGTGAGTTGAGGGGGGGAAGGCAGCACGGTCTGAGGCGTGTTGGGGGCTGCAAGGGCTGCATTGCATCTGAGATGAGTTGGGTGGGTGGAAGGAAGCCCGGCCTGATGATAGTGCAGGCGCACATGCTGGCAGCAGGGGGTGGGGGAGAAGGGAAGCGGCCACACATTAGGGAAACCTTGTATAAAGCTTGTATAAAATGACCATTCCTCCACAGCTGAGACAGTTCAGGCACAGCCGCATTGACATGCTTGGAGTCGGGCCTCCAGATTATCTGCCCACTCAAGCAACACAGAGGCATCATATTGCCACCTAGTGCTCCAGAGCTTTTCACCCCTCGGGCACAGGTTCCAAAGTCTGAGTGTTTTAGTGGACAGCAGACCAGTTGGATCACTGAGCACATTGTACAATCTCCTCGCTAAAGCTGGCCATGGAGCAGACACTGCTGGAGGTGCTCACAGCCCCTTGCATTGTCATCATCCGGTTTCGGACCTGTCTCCCCCATGGTTCAAACTAACAGTGCAGTATTGCAGTGCGGGTTAGGAGAATGGCTGTGTCTGAGCTGAGAGCACAGCATGCAGTCCAATGGGCAAATCTGCCACCAATCGGTCAGGTGGAGTGGGGCAGAGGTGGGTGGGGTTTCGGGCAGCCATGCAGCGCACTAAACCCTGGCCATCCAAGTGGTGGCCAACACTCTCTGAGATGCATTAAGGGGCCTTCACACTTAACCAAGGCAGGTTCTTAGTACACTCATGCTAACCCACACATCTCTCTATTTCATCCTGCAGCAGGAGTACATCAGGAACAGGGAGCCTGATAACCTAGCTGTATGCCTCGTGGGCTACAGAGAGCAGAGATGAAGGAGAAGAGAGTGGCAGAGATGTCTGGCTGGACAGAGGGGGAACAGCACCCTCAGGAAGAAGGGGCTGCTGGGGCTCCTGTGCATGCCACTGAACAGCCACGGTGAGCCATCACTGGTTGGTGCCTAGTGAGACCCAAGGTCTATAGATGCGCTTGTTATTCCTGCAGATGATTGAGAACCAGTGTCACCGAAGACTGTGCACGCCTAGGGAACTGGTCGGTCACATTCCCCAAATGCTGCAGGATTTAGCACCACGGGAACATGGAGGGCATCCACTGCCAGTGGCCATGAAAGTGACCGTCGCACTCACTTGTTACGCCAGTGGCTCCTTTCAGGGTTCCACAAGTGACCTCTGCGGGATATTGCAAGCTTTCACCCACAAGTGCATCCATGAGGTCATGGACGCCATCTTCGCAAAGGCACACAACTTTGTGCATTTCACCCAGGATCAGGAAAACCAGGGAGCGAGAGCACTGGGATTTGTGCAGATCTCTGGTTGCCCACAGGTTCAGGGTACCATCGACTGCACTCATGTGGCTCTCAGATCTCCATGACAACAAGCAGTCAACTAAGTCAATCACAAGGGCTTCCACTCACTTAATGTTCAGCTGGTGTGCGACCACCACAAACACATCCTACAGGTCTGCTCAAAGTTCCCAGGGAGTCTCCACAACTCCTACATTCTCAATAGGTCTCACATCCCTGACATCTTCCAGCGTCCATAGAGGCTGCAGGGTTGGCTCCTTGGGGACGAGGGCTACCCATAGAGAATGTGGCTGATGATGCGGTGGCCTCAGACTGCAGCAGAGAGAAGGTACAACCAGACTCTTGCTACAACTTGCATTTTGGTGGAGCAGACCATTGGGATGCTGAAGATGAGGTTCTGGTTCCTGGACCGGTCTGGTGGAGCTCTGTGATACAGTCCGCAGAGGGTGTCACACATCATCGTCGCCTACTACTCCCGTCACAACCTGGCGCTGCAACGGGGAGAGGAGCTGGCTGAGGAGGAGATGGAGGAGCTGCATGTCCCCTCTGATGAGGAGGATGCCGCCGGGAATGAGGATGCTGAGGTTTTCAAAGGCAAGGATGATGTCAATGAGGCAATCACACTGGCCAGACAAGGCAGGCGTGCTCAGGAGGCCCTCATAGCTGCTAGATTTGTGGAGGATGATGATGACATGCAGTGAGCAGACACCATAGATGCTCCCATCACGTCTCTGAAAGTTTGACTCCTGTCTGGCAGATGGCAGCGCACATACCCTCTGTGATAAGGTTCCTGTCATGGAGACGCAGCGGATGCCCCTAGTCCCTACATTCCAGGAGGGTGATGACGAGATGCAGTGGGGGCACCCCATAGATTCTCACATAGCTTATGTGAATGTCTGACTCCTGTCTGGCTGATGGCAGCTCACTTGCACTTTGTGAACAGGGTCAAATCATGGAGATGCAGTGGGGAAACTAACTTATCCTGATCCTATAACATTCTTCATGAGCTGAACACTTCAGGACCACATTGTCACCTCCTGACTCCCCAAAGCCTGTCCACCATCTGCAAATCACAAGTCAGGAGTGTGATGGAATACTCCCCACTTGCCTGGATGAGTGTGGCTCCAACACTCAAGAAGTTTGACACCATCCAGAACAAAACAGTCCACTTGTTTGGTGCCACAGCCACAAACATTCACTCCCTCCACCACTAGCGTACAGTAGCAGCAGTGTGTACCATCTACAAGATGCACTACAGCAACTCACCAAGACTCCTTAGACAGCATGTTCCAAACCCATGACCACTGCCATCTAGAAGGACAAGGGCAGCAGACACATGGGAACACTATCACCTGGAAGTTCCCCTCCAAGCCACTCACCATCCTGACTTGGAAATATATCGCCGTTCCTTCACTGTCGCTGGGTCAAAATCCTGGAACATCCTCCCTAACAGCACTGTGGGTGTACCTACCACATATGGACTACAGCGGTTCCAGAAGGCAGCTCACCACCACCTTCTCAAGGACAAATAGGGATGGGCAATAAATGCTGGCCCAGCCAGCGACACCCACATCCCGTGACTGAGTAAAAAAAAGACTAAGAGGGCCAGCCACACCTCACACAGAGAGAGTGATGGACCCCTGTGCTGCTGGCCCAGGACATTCTGGCAGCAATGATAAGCCCCATCGAGGTGCAGGCATGACTGATGTGTCAAATGACTATGAAGGTACACCATCATTGTGCTGGGAAGATTACACAAAGCACAGGGAAGAGGCCATGGGGTGAGACACCTGTCTTTATCTTGTGCAGGGACCAAGGTTTCAAATCTGAGTGACACGAGCACTGCTCATCAGAACAAGGAGCCATAGGCAAGGAACCATTCTTGGGAGTTTATTTACAGTAGTGAACGTTATATACCCATGCCCAGGCTGTGAAAATACATCTTCCTCACCTTCCTAACCCTGCCGCTACGTCTTGGCGCTCCCCCAGTATCCACAGTGGAAGTGGAGGCAGCCTGCCGACTGCTATACCCTGTCTGTAATGACCTTGGCGGACGTCCTCTCAAGGACTGAGACTTGGAGGACCCGGCCTGCTTTCGGGGTCCTGCTGTGTGGACCTCCTTGGCCTGTGGAGCTGGAGCGGCTGGGGTCACAGGAAGAGAGGATTTGGAGGGGCCAAACATTCCCTGAATCACCTGGGTATATGGCCCTGGGGTGTGCACCTGCTGATTCTCCTCCCTGTGGGCGCCCAAGGGCCTGTGACTGACTCTTTGAGGAAAAGGGGAAGCTGGAGTGAAATTGAGGCTGCCATGTACCCCTCTTGCATTGATACTGTTGGAGGCAAACCATGGCATCAGCGATGGCGTTAAGCCCATGTAGCAGTGCAGGACCGATGTCCTGGACCAAGGTCTCCTGGCGGCCGCCATCCTACCAGTGTTGTCCTCGGTGCTTGGCATGCTGGCACTATCACCTCAGACTCCCCCATCATGTCTTTCAATCTGAGGAGTGCAGTGGACATCCCTTCTTGATGTTCCCGAGCTTGCCTTTGCAGCTCCAGCAACTGAGGTATGACCAGACTCAGCAGATTTCTGGAACACCGGAAACCTGGGAAGCCCCTGCCTTCCCCTGCTGTGGATCAGACGGTGCGATGTTCTCACCAGATTGTGACCCTGAGGCTACCCTAGAACTCGGTCCCACTGAGGTGTGTGTCTCTGCGCTGGTGGAGCATGTGGGTGAGCACTGTGATGATTCCACAATTAAGGTGGCATCAGTTTCTTCTTCTGAGATGTCTTTGAGACTTGAGTTGAGGACCTGAGTCGTGAACCCCCTCGGCTGCTTCCCAGGTGTGCCTGCAAAAGCAAAGAGAGATAATTAGTGCATGGCAGGGGACCGCGGAACAGTGGAACTGACTCACAGCATGGTTGTTTGATAGATGTTGCACTGCTGGATCCTCACTTGGTTGGGCACCACCAACCTCACTGTCAGCACAGGAATGGTCCATATCATCACCAGCCAGCTGGATGGCTCTGTTTCCAAAGTCCGTGAAGACCCTGATTTCAGGAAATACTCCACCAGTCTGCGACCTCTCCCATTTGTTGTGTTCTAGCTTGCCCTGCATGAATACAGATGGAAAGCGTGTAAGCAGGACGCCTGCCAGGCCAGATGAAAAGTATGCCTGGCCTGTGTGGATGGTGATTGGTGCCATGGACAGAATGAGGACATGATCCACAGGGCAGATGAAGGTGTGTGTAAGACAGTGAATGGTGATTTCCCTTGAACTGACAGTGAATGAGATCCCTGTGGACGTGTGATGGGTTTGTGAGTGTGTGAGTTGAGAGTGATGAGAAGAGTGAGTTACCCTGATGGAGAGGGTGAAACCATCCATTCTCTTTCGGCACTGAGCGGCTGTCCTCTTTTGCAGGGTATTAGCGCTGACTGCTGGTGCTACCACCTCCCATGCAGGATTGCTGACCTTGCTTGGTGGCCTTTGCCCAGAGTGGGGGTACAGGGCATCACTGCAGGCCTCCACTGCATCCAGTAGGCACTTGAGAGAGGTGTCACTAAATCCGAGGGCAGCATGTTTCCTCCCTTTGGCAGCCATCAGTTCCCAGCAACTTCCTATCCCTTGAAGAGTGCTCGCTCTGTGCAGGGGCAGCCTTTAAATATGGCGCCTCGTTTACTGAAGGCCTGAGGTGAAGGAGGGGCAGGTGAATCAGGGGTTACCCCAGCAGACACGTGGCGTATTTCCCGGGAATGTACAGTTAATGATGTGCTGGGAATGGGACAACATGATGCGAAGACCCACCATTGCAGCCGGCGGGTAAAACATCCTTTTTCTGCCCATTACCACAGTGAATATAAATCTGGGATGATTCCGTCCAATGTTTAATGTTAGATATGATTCTGTGATTGGACAGCACTTGCGGAACAGTCCTGAGTGTGCTAAGAATTACACTAACAACCGATTTAAGATATTAGTCCGGCTTACAAAGTGGCTCACTTACACACATTTGAAGCAATATGCAGGAATTGTAAAGAATCAGAGGAAGAATGAGTTGAATTTTCTTGAAGCAATAAACTGTCATGATCTGGAATGCATGGGCCGAAGAGATTAAGGAAGCCAATTCAATAACTTTCAAAAGGGAATTGGACATATACACTTGAAAGAGATAAATTGCAAGGCCCATGGGAAAAAGGAAGGGGAGTGGGACTAATTATTTAACTCCTTTAAAGAGCTGTCACAGACACATTGGGCCAAATGGCCTCCTTTTGTACTGTAAGATCCTATGATCCTATGATCAAATGAGAGATGAACAATGTCTGTCACTACACAGCTTCTCCCTAGACATGTTTTTGATGACAGCTGGTTGCCTTCTCAAAGGAGAATGACAACCACTTGGGCCTCCTTGCTGCCCTTCTGAGAATAATAGCTGCCTCAAGGATTACATTCAACAGAAATGGAAAGAATGACTCACCCTCAGGGAAATGAACAATATTTGTACTGTTGATGACTTTGGAATAAACATGCACTGAAAAATGTGGAAGAAAAACAGCTGCTGAAGCCAAAGGATCACAACATTGTATTCAGCTCGAGTGCAGCAGTGGAAAGTGGGTCCAAGGCTTGATTTTATCTCAATTTTGCACACTGATATTAGCATATGGATTAAATAATATATTTAAAGCATTGCATTGACTTAAAAAATTGCTGTTATATCTGATTAATCTAATTGGCACAGAGTAGATCATGCTTGCAGCATCTGTTACTTCTGCAGGTGGTGCTGTAATATTTACAAAGTTATCTCAAATTCAGCGCCAACATTGGATTGGTAGCCAACACTGTGTGAGCACTGCAGGTGCCATTTAGAGCCCAAAATGTCATTTGCAGCATGTGCACACACTTTTGAAGCAAGTTGCACCAGATATCATATTGGTGAGGGCATTATTGCAGGCGCAGTTAGCAGCCCTTGGAATAATGTAGAGCAGGCAAATAATGATGTCAATCAATTTGGAATGCCAATTTGACAGCAGCATTGCTATTCTGGAGATGAACATTACAGCAAATGCACTCTCTTAATCTCTCATAGAAGGAGACCTCTCAATCCCTGCCCAACAGGAGTTATTTAAAGTGATCATCAATGACCTACAAGTTAGTTTCTGGTTGATTTCTTCTGGCTGCTGCTTCAACTCTTAAAACTTTTGGTGCTTTCCATAGTTGTTTAAAGTTGCAAGTGTCTACAGGGAGTGGTACAGCTGTTGCTCAAGGCGTTTCTGCTGAATTCAAGCATTCTGTACACAGCTGTTGCTCCCAGGCATGGGTGCAGTAGAAGCCATTCCCTTTGGAATATAGCATGACTGACAGAATGAACAGAGGTCACACAGAGGAAGACAAGTTGCTGGAAGAAGGAGGAGGAGGAAGGGGAGAAGGGCTCTCAGCAAGATACCATATTTTCTCTGGGATCAAACTTTAGCTAGGAACATCAGTGCTTCAGCAAAGATGCCCTTGTTGAAATTTACCACCTGCTGCAGCCACAACTACAGCCTCAGAGCAGGATCAAGACAGCATTGCCAGTGGCTGTAAAGGTGGCTATGATGGTGAACTTATTTGTGTCTGGCTCCTTCTAGGTGGGAGCTGGAGATATTTGTGATACCTTACAGTTTGCTATGTCCGGTCATGTGAGGTCAGCTACTATCCTCCCTACACCTGAACAGGACCGGGACGAAGGTCCTTGCAGGGAGATTTGCTAGTGCTGTTGGGGAGGATTTCAACTAGACTGGCAGGGGGGTGGGAATCTAAGGGCAGATTCAGGTAGGACAAATTCAGAGCAGGGAGTGGTAGACAGAAAATTAGTGAGTGACTCAGAAGGACAAAAGCAGCAAAGGTTAAAAGGTTGACAGCATAGAAATTTGGCAGTATTAAAAGGTATTTATTTAAATGCAAGGAGTATAGCAAACAAAGCCAATGAGCTGAGAGCACAGATGTACACATGGCAATGTGATTTCATTGCTGTAACAGAACTTGGCTCAAAGAGGGGCAAAAATGGCAGCTCAACATCCCTGGGCATAGAGTTTTCAGGCAGGTTAGAAAGTGGGCTTTAAAAAGGTGGGGGTGTAGCATTATTAGTTAAGGGATCAATTACAGCTGTGAGGAGGGATGATATACTAAATGAATCATCAAATAGGGCCTTTTTGTTGAGCTCAGAAATAAAAATGGGGTAGCCACACTACTGGATTGTACTATAGATTCGCAAAAAGTGAGAGGGAGATAGAAGAGCAAATATGTAGGCAAATTTCTGAGTACAAAAACAATAGGGCAGTAATAGTTGGGGACTCCAACTCCCCTAATATCAACTGGGAATCAAGCAGTGTAATGGGCACAGAGGGCACAAGATTCTTGAACAGCATTCAAGAGAACATTTTTAGCCGCATGTCACAAACCCAACGAGAGAGAGTGCAATTCTAGATTTGGTCTTAGGAAATGAAGCAGGGCAAGTGGATGAAGTAGCAGTGGGGGACCATTTTAAAGATGGTGACCATAATACAGTTAGATTTAATATAATTATGGAAAAAGGTGAAGAAAGAGCTGGAGCTGTTCGGAAATGAAATTAAAACAGAAAATGCTGGAAAAACTCAGCAGGTCTGGCAGCATCTGTGGAGAGAGAAACAGAGTTATTGTTTCAACTCTCTATGACTCTTATTCAGAGATAAAGAGCAGTAGAAATGCCATGGATTTTATACCGTTGAATTGAGATAGAAGGTGAGGGATAGCTGACAGCTAAGGAGAGATTGACAAAGATGTTATGGACACTAGACAAAGGTAATGTTAATGGTAGTGGTTAAAAGTAAAGAAGGTGCTGATAGTGGCATAAAGGTAAGAAAGCAGAAGGTGTTAAAAACAGAACAACGGTCAGCGCGCTGTGAAAGCAAAACATAGGCCTGAATTTTTCAGGCGACGGGTGGGCTGCGCGCCGCCAGTTTACATGGGCTGGCCAATTAAGGCCCGCCCAGCATAAGACACGAGTAGCGCTCAGCACTACCATGGGCAACGGGAGGAGAGAGAGTCGGGGCCAGCACGGAGATGCCTCAGGGAGATTGAATTGCTACTGAAAATATTTAATACATGGCTTAAAAATGTATTTAAGCATGTCCCCTCATGTGACTGTGTCATGTGACTGTGTCACATGAGATGGGGCATGTTTTTATATTTACAAAAAATTTTTCATAAAATTAATGAAAGCTTTAAGAAACATCATCTCGCTCGTGGATGAGATTTCCTAAAAAATGTGAAGGCCACTTGGCCTTTTCGCCTGTCTGCCAACCTTAAGGTTGGACAGGCAGCATTTACAATTACATGAATCACTTCCTTAATGGCCTTAATATGTCGTTTAAAAATCGACAGGCGCGCAGCCGACTCCGGCGCATGCCCACCAAACGAAACATCGCAAGATGGCACAATGTCGTCGGGACACATGCCTAATGTCATCGTGCGCCATTTTACGTGTCAGCATGTCGGGTCCGCCTCTGTAAGCCAATTGAAAAATTCTGCCCATAGAAACAAGTGACAGGTGGCCCAGCCTCTTAAACAGTATAAAATCCATCCCATTTCTACTTCCTTTAGCTCTGATGAAAAGTCATACTGACCCCACAGGGCAATCTGTTACATGTTTTTATGTTTTGTTTTCACAAGTGCTAACCCATGTCCTGCTGTTAACACATTCTGCTATCTTACCTTTAGGCCACTATCAGCACCTTCTTCACTCTTCACCACTACCATTAACACTCCCTTTGCCTTGGGTCCAAGGCACCTTTGTCAATCTTTCCTTAGCTGTCACCTATTCCTCACCTTCTATCTCATTCCACCTGCTCCACCCCCTCTTAAAAAGTATAAAATCTATCACATTTCTATTTCTCTTTAGCTCTGAGGAAGAGTCATACAGGCTTGAAACATTAGCCCTGTTTCTCTCTCCACAGATGCTGCCAGACCTGCTGAGTTTTCCCAGCATTTTCTGTTTTTATTTCAGATTTCCAGCATCCGCAGCATTTTGATTTTATGTTAGGAAATAGAGGTAGTTTAAGTAAGTTGTATTTGTATTTGTGGGTGTTAGGAATAAGCTATAGCTTTGAGTTTAAGTTTTAGCTTTAAGTTTAATGTGTATTTTTCTATTTGTGGGTTAAAAAGATGAAACCTGGGATCTAGTTTCATTTTAGAGTGGAGATAGCAAATCCAAGGCTTTGTTTGTGTGCCTGCATTCCAATGAGATTTTACATCTCTTGAAGGGAATGTACACCAAACACAAGGTAGAAAAAAGCTGTGCTGTTGCCCAGCAACAGGAGGCCCCACTAAGGCAGAAAAGTAGTTTCAGTTCAGTTTGAGTGCAGTTGGTCAGTGTGCTCCAAGGTTGAAAGTAGTTTCCAGCAGAAGCAGCATAAGAGAGGGACAGATAGCAAGTCCCAAAGTAAAGTTGGAAACAGGACAGGAGAGGGAACTGCCAGGTGCAGGTTCCAAAAACCAAGAAGAAAGTCTCCAAAACCAGGGAATAGGAAAGGTCCCAAGAGACAGTTAAGTCAAAGGACAAGGACAGGAACCAAAAAATGTCCTATTAAGTAAAGTTAACAGAAGAGGAGCAGAGAAAGGCTCCAAACTTAAAGGGGGAAAGCTGCAGGATGCAGATTTAAAGCAATACAGGCTTGGGAGAAGCCAGAAGATCCAAGGGGGCAGCTGAAGGTCTGTAATTCTTTACGATGGACATGTAAGGCTATGGTGTTCTGTTGGCATGGCTGAATCAGTGAGAGAGAGGGCGTGGAGAAAGCTTGAATGCAGGTGGTGATCAGGGAGAGGAACATTGGAAGGAGAGTTTGAAACTCCAGAGGTGAACCCTTGCAGAAGGCATCTGAGAGAAAGCATTGGTTTGGGAGAAGATTCAAAAGTGAGTTCTTGGAGCGTGGAGATTGGAAACCCACATGTGAAAGACAGAGTTCAATGAGACCGGTTGGCTCAGTGTGACAAGCATTTGGGGTGGGTGGGTGGGGGGGAGGAGGGGAGTTGATGAGAGGTACATTGCATTTGTTTGGGTGGCATCGATCACTTAGTTTCAGAGTGTGGTGTGTCTGCCCACAGGTTGCCAATTGGTTTACATGGACCGTGTACTCACTGTGAAGATTAAAGTATAAAATAGCTTTTGTAACTTGTGTTATCCTTACAAATCTGTATATATCTGTAAAGGTATAGTTGTGGATGAAGAAGTATTGCAATATAGTTAAGCTTTTCTTGCTTAACAAATGTTTTATTCTTTTGTGACTTTGCTCAGTAGCCACTCTCCATGTATCTAAAAAAAAGTAAAAGTTAGGATCTATCAAGCTAGGTTCCACCTGAGATCTGGCTTGTTCAGTAGTAACATCAGCTTGGATCAAAGCAGAGTAAAAGTTCTAAATTGGGAAAAGACAAATTTTACAAAGCTGAGAGGTGACCTGGTGAAAATGAACTGGACACAGCTATTTGAAGGGAAACCAGTAACAGACTAGTGGGAGGTATTCAAAAGTGAGATTCCAGGGGCACTGTTTAGACATTTCCCCACAAACAAAAAGGGTGATGCTGCCAAATGTAGAGCCCCTCATTATCCAGATGTATACAGGGTAAGTTAAAGCAGAAAAAGAAAGCTTATGACAGTCACAAAAAATTTAATAATGTAAAAAGCCTAGAGGAGTATAGCAAGTACTGGGGTGAAGTAAAAAAGGTAATTAGGAAAGCAAAGCGAGGATATGAAAAAATATTGGCAGGTACAATTAACGAAAATCCAAAGATATTTTACCAGTACATTAAGAACAAGAGACTAACTAAAAAAAGGGTAGGGTTGATCAGAGATGTACATGGTAACTTGTGTGCTGAGGCTGACAATGTGGGCAGGGTTCTCAATGAGCACTTTGTCTCCATCTTCACTAAGGAGAAGGATGATGCAGATTTTCTAGTTAAAGAGGAGTGTGAAATATTAGAATCAATAAGCATAGTGAGAGAGGAAGTACTGGAGGGAATGACATCCTTGAAGGTGATAAATCACCAGGGCCAGATTGTTAAAGGAAGCCAGGGAGGAAATAGCGGATGTTCTGAGGATCATTTTCCAATCCTCACTAGATACAGGTGAGGTCCCAGAGGATTGTAGGTCTGTGAACGTTGTACCAATATTTAAAAAGGGTGTGAGGGATAGGCCAGAAAATTATAGGCCCGTCAGTCTGACTTCAGTGGTGGGCAAATTATTGGAATTAATTCTGAGAGACAGGATAAACTGTCACTTAGAAAAGAATGGATTAATCAGGCATGGGTTTTATTAGTGAAAGGTTGTGCCTTACTAATTTAATCAAATTTTTTGAGTAAGTTACAAGGAGGATTGATGAGGGTAGTGCAGTGAATTTTGTGTATATTTATTTTAGTAAGGCATTTGACAAGGCCCCACATGGCAGACTGGTCAGAAAAGTAAGATCCCATGGGATACAGGGGAAGATGGTGAGTTGAATCCAAAATTGGCTCAGTGACAGGAAACAAAGGTTAATAGTCAATGGATGTTTTCATGAACGGAAAATGGGTTCCAGTGATCTTCCACTGGGCTCAATGTTGGGGCCCTAGCTGTTTGTTGTTTACATTAATGATTTGGACTTAAATATGTGGGAGGCATAATTGGGAAATTTACAGGTGACACAAAAATTGACCATGTAGTTTATACTGAAGAGGACAGCTGTTGTCTCCAGAATGATATCAATGGTTTGGTTGAGTGGGCAGGAAAATGGCAGATGGAATTCAATCCTGAGAACTGTGAAGTAATGCATTTGGGGAGGGCAAACAAAGCAAGGGAATACTTAATAAACGGGAGGATATTGGGAGGGGTAGAGGAAGTGAGAGAGCTTGTTGTTCATGTCCACAGGTCCCTGAAGGTGGTAGGACATGTGGATAAGGTGGTGTAGAAAGCAAATGGAATGCTTTCCTTTATTGGGAGAGGTATTGAATACAAAAGCAGGGATGTAATGAGAGAACTGTATAAAACACTGATTAGGCCACAGCGGGAATTTTGTGTACAGTTCTGGTCACCACATTACTGGAAGGACATAATTGCTCTGGAGAGAGTATGGAGAAGATTTACAAGAATGTTGCCAAGGCTTGAAAATTGCAGCTATGGGGAAGGATTGGATGGGCAGGGATTGTTTTCCTTAGAACAGAGGAGGCTGAGGGGTGACCTGATGGAGGTGTACAAAATTATGAGGGCCCTAGATAAAGTAGACAGAGATTCCTTGTTTCCCCAAGCAAAGAGGTCAATTACCAGGGGGCATAGATTTAAGGTGATTGGTAGAAAGATTAGAGGGGACATGAGAAAAAACCTCTTCATCCAGAGGGTGGTGTGTGTCTGGAATTCGCTGCCTGGTTTGTTGGTGGAGGCAGAAACCCTCAACTGATTTAAAAGACACCTTGGTCTACACCTAAAGTGCTGTAACTTGCAAGGCTACAGACCGGGTGCTGGAAAGCAGGGTTGGAATGGGCAGCTGGTTTTTTCCTTTTTTTTACAGCCAACGCAGATACAATGGGTTGAATGGCCTCTTTTTGTGCCATGACCTTTCTATGGTTCTACATTTCTATTCACTGAGAACTAACTACGTTTCATCCCCTCTTGCCAAAGATGGAACCAGGCAGTGAGCACTCAGCTTCACTAGGATTGCTAGATTCCCAGTGTTGCAGGGTGCCATTGGTTGTGCACACACCACTTTATGGACAGCACATATCAACTCTGCCCTATAACAGTACCTCTACATCCAGCTGGTGTGTGACCATTGGCAGAGATTCAATACAGGTCAATTCCAGTATCCTGACAGCAATCATGATGCCTTTATTCAATAAAAGATTACTGGGTGACAAGGACTATCTAAAATGACATGGCTCATTGGTCTGGTGTGTGATGCCTGCACTCGTGTGCAGCATGCATAAAATGCAAGCTAAGCTGCCACACAAAATGTACCAGAGCAGACCATTGGCATGCTGGAACAATGTTTCTGGTGCCTGGGCTGCTCTGGAGGAGACCTGCAGTACCCAGCAAAGTGAGTGTCTAGATTCCCCATGGGCTGCTGCACAATCTCGTCAATATGAGGGGACAGCCTTTCCCACCATCTACAACAGTGAGCATTTCAGGAATAGGAGTTGGGGAGGGATAAGACGAGCATGGGGAAATGGGGGAGCAAGAGGAGGAAGAGGCAACCTAGACAGCCCCTTTCTTGCCAGGCTCTCCATGAACAGCTGATCTGTGTGCAATATCAGTAACTGTGCAGTAATTACACCGCAATTCCCCATTCACCAACAGTCCCATGTCATACCTGCCTCTCCGACATACCACCACCATCACAGTGTTTGTGTGGCCACAATGCAAAAATAAAAACAATCACAAAATAAGCCTGCCAAACCAAATTTATAAATTAAATCACTCCATATTGCATGCAATAGTCAACTAATCACCTTTGTGCATTCCCTTAACTCCTTTGCTTCTCTGAGTGCTCCTACACAGTGCTACCTCGTTGCTGCAGCATGGCTGGTGGAAGACTGCTGGCTTTCTGTGGGGAAGGATGCAGATTGGCCCAAAAAGGCCAACTGTGGACTGCGCCACCCCAGCATTGGTGGCCGTAGTTTGGGCTAGAGGACTGCCGGTCAACAACAAGGGCACTGGCAGAGCGGCAGTGGTGAGAGCGGTAAGACTGACAGCAGCTTTGTGCTCCACAATGCCTTGGGAGGCACCTCAGCGAATCTGGTAATCAGTTGGAGTACAGGTAGATGGATTGTTGTGAGAGCCTGCATGTCCCTTTGCACTTGTTGAATTTCTGAAAGGGAAAAGGCACAAGGGTAAGGTTGTGGTATCAGAAGGGCAGGAGAAAGTAAGGGGTGAATGGTTACACCATCTACAGCTTGTGAATGATATGATAGTGTGGGATGAAGAGGAAATGGGATGGGTGAAGTTGGACTAGGTGTGAACAATCCATCACCTTTGATGCTTTCAGTCTTGCCACTGGCCACAGCCTCAGGAGTGGGCACCCCAATAACCCTCAGCACCATCTCCTCCATCAGGATAAGGAGGTGCACCTAACCCTTCTCTTTAGCTCCTGTTGTTGCCAGCTGTGTGTCACTTTGTCCTACAAGAGAGAGGGAAGTGCGTCAATGAGTGTGGTGCAATCTGGCTGCCATGTGTGTGCAAGCTGTGTGATATGGCAGTGCTAAGTGTGTGAGAGTGCAGCGTAGCATATAAACATATGAGTTCTGATGGAGAGAGATTGTTGGCGGGTGAATGGTGAGATTATGGTGCATTGAGCAGTGTCTGAGGCTAGTGGCATAGTTGGTAGAATATGGCATTGAAGGTGCATTCACTGGCCTTAACCAGGCATGTGGGAAAATTGAACTTGTTGCAGCACTGCAGCCAAGTCCTTGGGCATGACCCGTGACATTGACCTCCATGGCTCCCATTGCCTTGGGAGGGGCGCCTCAGAATATCTCTCTTAATTTTCACTTGCTTTACCAAGGCCTCCAGTGCAGCATCTGGAAACCTGGGAGTCCACTCTCCAGGGCTGACAGAACCACTAGGCAAACTAGGCAGTCGCCTAGGGTGGCAGGATTGGGGGGAAAGGGGTGGCGTGTGGCAGCAAAAAATCTGCTGGCTTTTTAAAAAGAATGGGTGCTGAAAGCCAGCTGGAGACCCACAAAGCTGCCTGATGGCCAGCAGCAGCTGTTGCTGCTCTGTCAGTTTCTGACAGTTGCTGAGAGCAGGAAATGACTGCAGAGTTGCGATTGGTGGAGCTCCTGCTGCTGATCCTCCAATCACAGGATGTGTCTCTCTTGGTTTGGCATGTTGTGGTGATGTTTGAAGGAGTTACCTGCTCTGTCACAGGTTCTCATGAATGAATACAGGGACGCAGCAGGTTTACCATTACAAATTAGCAACTTGGAGGAGGCTGGAACTGAACCAGAGGGAGAAAAGAACTTTCCAAGGGAAAAGACTCCCCTCTGGGGTCAATGAATAACCAATGCCGATTTTCTTAGGCAGCTCTCAATTAAGCTGCAATGCCTGTTTCCTAGCTATTTATCCTGGTTGTAAGTATTACAGTATTATATCCTCCAGTTGGTATATACTAAAACTTGTTGTCCTGTGTTTTAACTTTTGTAATTAATTCAGCTTTATCTTGTACTGAAACTCATGGACCAGAAAGCTTCTGTTCTGGAGTCTAAGTTTGGTGGTGAGTGCAGAAGTGGGAGTACTTTCGGCTGAGGGGGGCAAGATGGCTGATCTTGCGCTGTTCAGCACATTAAGTATGCATTCGCAAAGAGTTCGCCGAATCTCATGGTGGGGCAGGCAGGGTGTCACAGTCCCCACCATTACCTCATGGGGTCAAAGATCCAGGTGCCATGTTTAAAGGGCTCCCGAACAGCCTGCACTATCTCTTCCACCTTTGCCCTGCCACTGTCCTACCCTTCCCCACTAACCCTTCCTCCCTCCCTCGGTCATCCTCCACACAACTTGCACTGCCACCACTCGGTCTCAAGCATAGGCTGTGTTTACAGACGCTCTCCAAAGAGGACAATGCAGCGGCAACTCTCCGTTAATCATGGAAGAAGTCACCCTCAACAAATAAACGCCAAGTATGTGCAGTCATCCTGCACAAGTCACACCTTCAGCCCTTACATAGTTCCACTCAGCACACACAGAAGGCAGGCAAGCTTATCATCTGCTCTTGCCTCCATCCTGCTCACTCTCTGTCCATTTGATTTAAGCAGGAAAAGTTCACCCACAACAACAGGGAGAGAACCCAGAATGAAATGGGGTGCCAGAGCTCAGGTGGTAATGCTGGCTGGTGAGGGCAGGGACTGCTCCTTCACTGAAGGTGAGATATGCATCTCCCAACAAGCCAGTGAGGCCCATCTACTAGTCTTCGCTCACCTGTTGGAACTGTGAGTGCTCTTTAATGTAGGTGACTATCCAGCTAATCACAAATTATCTCTTCTCTCGATTACAGCCACCAGCAAGAAAAGGAGGAGACACACCACCAGTCAGCCCATCAGCCCCAGCCCCAGAGCACCTCGGATGAGGATCCTGAGGACCCGCTAGATGTCGATCTGTCACTGTGTTCACCTGCGCCCTCCACCAGCGCAGAGACACATTCCTCAGTGGGACCCAGTTTTAGAGCAGGCTCTGAGTCACCATCTGGTGAACACAACACAGATTCAGGTCCACAGCAGGCGGAGGCAGCGACAGTCAAGGTCTCCGACACTCGGGGGACTGCTGGAGGCCAGGCTCCTGCTGAGTCTGAGTCCAGTGACGAGCCTCTGGAATCAGCCCTCAGGGAGATGTTGGAGCTCCAAAGACAGGCAGAGGAACAGCAGGCAGGGGAACAGCAGGCAGGGGAACAGCAGGCAGGGGAACAGCAGGCAGGGGAACAGCAGGCAGGGGAACAGCAGGCAGGGGAACAGCAGGCAGGGGAACAGCAGGCAGGGAACAGCAGGCAGGGGAACAGCAGGCAGGGGAACAGCAGGCAGAGGAACAGCAGGCAGGGGATCAGCAGGCAGGGGAACAGCAGGCAGAGGAACAGCAGGCAGGGGAACAGCAGGCAGGGGAACAGCAGGCAGGGGAACAGCAGGCAGGGGAACAGCAGGCAGGGGAACAGCAGGCAGGGGATCAGCAGGCAGGGGAACAGCAGGCAGGGGAACAGCAGGCAGGGGATCAGCAGGCAGGGGAACAGCAGGCAGAGGAACAGCAGGCAGGGGAACAGCAGGCAGGGGAACAGCAGGCAGGGGAACAGCAGGCAGGGGATCAGCAGGCAGGGGAACAGCAGGCAGGGGAACAGCAGGCAGGGGATCAGCAGGCAGGGGATCAGCAGGCAGGGGAACAGCAGGCAGGGGAACAGCAGGCAGGGGATCAGCAGGCAGGGGAACAGCAGGCAGGGGAACAGCAGGCAGGGGATCAGCAGGCAGGGGATCAGCAGGCAGGGGAACAGCAGGCAGGGGTTGAGCAGGCAGGGGATCAGCAGGCAGGGGATCAGCAGGCAGAGGAACAGCAGGCAGGGGAACAGCAGGCAGGGGAACAGCAGGCAGGGGATCAGCAGGCAGGGGTTGAGCAGGCAGGGGAACAGCAGGCAGGGGTTGAGCAGGCAGGGGAACAGCAGGCAGGGGAACAGCAGGCAGGGGTTGAGCAGGCAGGGGAACAGCAGGCAGGGGAACAGCAGGCAGAGGAACAGCAGGCAGGGGAACAGCAGGCAGGGGTTGAGCAGGCAGGGGTTGAGCAGGCAGGGGAACAGCAGGCAGGGGAACAGCAGGCAGGGGATCAGCAGGCAGGGGTTGAGCAGGCAGGGGAACAGCAGGCAGGGGAACAGCAGGCAGGGGTTGAGCAGGCAGGGGATCAGCAGGCAGGGGATCAGCAGGCAGGGGAACAGCAGGCAGGGGAACAGCAGGCAGGGGATCAGCAGGCAGGGGAACAGCAGGCAGGGGAACAGCAGGCAGGGGAACAGCAGGCAGGGGAACAGCAGGCAGAGGAACAGCAGGCAGGGGAACAGCAGGCAGGGGAACAGCAGGCAGAGGAACAGCAGGCAGGGGTTGAGCAGGCAGGGGAACAGCAGGCAGGGGAACAGCAGGCAGCTGTTGAGCAGGCAGGGGTTGAGCAGGCAGGGTTTGAGCAGGCAGGGGTTGAGCAGGCAGAGGAACAGCAGGCAGGGGAACAGCAGGCAGGTGTTGAGCAGGCAGGGGTTGAGCAGGCAGGGTTTGAGCAGGCAGGGGTTGAGCAGGCAGGGTTTGAGCAGGCAGAGGAACAGCAGGCAGGGGAACAGCAGGCAGGAGTTGAGCAGGCAGGGGAACAGCAGGCAGAGGAACAGCAGGCAGGGGAACAGCAGGCAGGTGTTGAGCAGGCAGGGGTTGAGCAGGCAGGGGAACAGCAGGCAGGGGAACAGCAGGCAGGGGTTGAGCAGGCAGGGGAACAGCAGGCAGGGGAACAGCAGGCAGAGGAACAGCAGGCAGAGGAACAGCAGGCAGGGGAACAGCAGGCAGGGGTTGAGCAGGCAGGGGAACAGCAGGCAGAGGAACAGCAGGCAGGGGAACAGCAGGCAGGGGTTGAGCAGGCAGGGGAACAGCAGGCAGGGGTTGAGCAGGCAGGGATTGAGCAGGCAGGGGAACAGCAGGCAGGGGAACAGCAGGCAGGGGTTGAGCAGGCAGGGAAACAGCAGGCAGGGGATCAGCAGGCAGGGGATCAGCAGGCAGGGGTTGAGCAGGCAGGGATTGAGCAGGCAGGGGAACAGCAGGCAGGGGAACAGCAGGCAGGGGTTGAGCAGGCAGGGATTGAGCAGGCAGGGGAACAGCAGGCAGGGGATCAGCAGGCAGGGATTGAGCAGGCAGGGGAACAGCAGGCAGGGGAACAGCAGGCAGGGATTGAGCAGGCAGGGGATCAGCAGGCAGGGGAACAGCAGGCAGGGGAACAGCAGGCAGGGAAACAGCAGGCAGGGGATCAGCAGGCAGGGGAACAGCAGGCAGGGGTTGAGCAGGCAGGGATTGAGCAGGCAGGGGAACAGCAGGCAGGGGAACAGCAGGCAGGGGTTGAGCAGGCAGGGAAACAGCAGGCAGGGGAACAGCAGGCAGGGGTTGAGCAGGCAGGGGTTGAGCAGGCAGGGGAACAGCAGGCAGGGGTTGAGCAGGCAGGGGATCAGCAGGCAGGGGAACAGCAGGCAGGGGATCAGCAGGCAGGGGAACAGCAGGCAGGGGAACAGCAGGCAGGGGATCAGCAGGCAGGGGATCAGCAGGCAGGGGTTGAGTAGGCAGGGGTTGAGTAGGCAGGGGAACAGCAGGCAGGGGTTGAGTAGGCAGGTGTTGAGCAGGCAGGGGAACAGCAGGCAGGGGAACAGCAGGCAGGGGATCAGCAGGCAGGGGTTGAGTAGGCAGGGGTTGAGTAGGCAGGGGAACAGCAGGCAGGGGAACAGCAGGCAGGGGAACAGCAGGCAGGGTTTGAGCAGGCAGAGGAACAGCAGGCAGGGGATCAGCAGGCAGGGGAACAGCAGGCAGGGGTTGAGCAGGCAGGGGAACAGCAGGCAGAGGAACAGCAGGCAGGGGATCAGCAGGCAGGGGAACAGCAGGCAGGGGTTGAGCAGGCAGGGGATCAGCAGGCAGGGGAACAGCAGGCAGGGGTTGAACAAGCAGGGGAACAGGCAGGGGTTGAGCAGGCAGGGGTTGAGCAGGCAGGGGTTGAGCAGGCAGAGGAACAGCAGGCAGGGGAACAGCAGGCAGGGGTTGAACAAGCAGAGGAACAGCAGGCAGGGGAACAGCAGGCAGAGGAACAGCAGGCAGAGGAACAGCAGGCAGGGGAACAGCAGGCAGGGGAACAGCAGGCAGGGGAACAGCAGGCAGGGGTTGAACAAGCAGAGGAACAGCAGGCAGGGGAACAACAGGCAGGGGTTGAGCAGGCAAGGTTTGAGCTGGCAGGGGAACAGCAGGCAGGGTTGTCAGAGGCCGTCACCAGATTAGAACGGAGGATGGAGGATGGCCTCCGACTTGCAAGCGCATTGAGGGCACCATTGGAAGGGTGGCGACTGCCATGGAAACCCTGTCCAGCAACTTGTGCCAGATGTGAGCTCGGACGTGCCCACCATCACTCTAGCCATGAGTGGGATCAGTGGCTTGGGAGAGGTGGACGGAGCATTTTGACCTCCCTCCATGAGCCCCTTCTCCTCAAGGAGTCAGGGAGGGGCCCTCGGGCACCCACACACAATGCAGACTTGGGAGCAGGTCTCCAGGGTGGTCAGCACCAGCGCCCCTCCGAAGAGGACCACCTCTACTGCAGGAAGAGGATGAATGATCTCATCCTCTCCACCAGGGTAAGTCAACCTTCTCCTCACCCTCAACTCTCACTCTCATTAGGCCATCAGACATTCGCAGGGTTAGAGTGCACAGGGAGGAGGAGCATCAGCCGGACACCCCGGAGACCTCCACCCAGGACTCTCCTGGACTGTCCAGCTGCTCCAAATCCCGTCTGCCTGTGGCCCCAGCAACACCGGCTGCTCAGGCCGAGGAGGGTGCACCAGCCCCTGAGCAGAAGGCCCTAATCAGGCCGAGGAGGGTGCACCAGCCCCTGAGCAGAAGGCCCTAATCAGGCCGAGGAGAGTGCACCAGCCCCTGAGCAGAAGGCCCTAATCAGGCCGAGGAGAGTGCACCAGCCCCTGAGCAGAAGGCCCTAATCAGGCTGAGGAGAGTGCACCAGCCCCTGAGCAGGAGGCCCTAACAGGCCTGAATTTCCAGGCCTCGGGCCTCCAGAGGACGCTCGCCAAGGTCACCTCAGACAACAGGGTGTAGCAGTCAGCAGGCCACCTCCACCTCTGCTGCGGATGTCGGGAACGTACCTAGATGTAGCAGTCGGGGTAGGAAAATTAAGAAGTACTGAGAGCACAATGGTGGTATGGCTGCTCACTCACTGTATATACTTTGCACATTTGTAAATATATTTTGCTTTTCTGAAAGTCTCATCTAGTTAATGGCTTTTCTATCTGATGCAATGCTCCGAGGTCATCCAAATGTAACAAATGCGCCCCCCAACCTCACTGATCTCCCATCGTGTCCCTCAGGTTTATGGTGTCTCGCTCAACCACAGTTCAGTCAGTCACCCTTATGTCCACAGAAGTGACATGGACAAAGCCAGTTGTTCCATCAACATGGTGGCTGGGCAATCCATATGTAAAACTTGAGTCAGAGGATATCATGTGGCCTCATGAGTATAGATGTTACAGTTTGGTTTATTCTCCTGACGTATCTGGACTGTAATCTGTTCTCTGTGGATGTTATCGGTTTTAATGACAAGCCGTCTTGGAGTCATTCCAGCCAAGCGCATTTTCCAATGGCCGCAGGTAATGTCTGTCAGGTTTGGTGTGAATTACAGTTAAATAATAGTCGGGGACCTTAGCCTTTCATGGCAGCCTACAGCGTGACACCGTGACTGCGTGTACAGCTAAACATTACTCCTGTAATAGTTCCCACTCTCCATCTGCATGATGCAGAGCTATGGGCCTAGTTAGCACTTGGTGACTCCTGAAATGTCTGCTAGACGGCCATGACTATGTGATGTTATAGGTGTGGGTCTAGCCTCATGATACTGGCCTATTACATGTGAGGATGCTGGTCTCCTCTTGAAGGTCTGGCTCGTATGGCTTGACATAAACCCGTACTCATTTTCATAGGGGCAATCGACATGGTTCTCTGATCGTGTCAGTGCCAACAGTGTCCTCAGCTTCCTCTTGCATGTCTCAATCTGCTAGAATGAAAATGTGGAGGCTTCTAATGGGATGAGAGGGGAGCTCCAGTATATCTGCTGCTGGTCTTTATTATCAATGAAGTTACTAAGTAATGCTTAAATGCTGTGTCCAGACTGACTGAGCCACCCCACTCCCAGATGCCAAGCCAATGCTGGACAGGGACTTGGGAAGCTCCATGCCAAGGCTGGGTGATGAGTGCTTGTCGGTGATTAGACAATGGTGCTGCTGAAGCTCTCTCACTGCACACAAAGGTGACCTGACTCGCAGCCTCACATCCATGACTCAGATCGACAGATCACTGCGTCCTAAAGAACGATCTCATGCTGGGGACTTAGTATGAGGATGAGACCAGAACTTTATTCTTGTATGAGAGATGGCCTGTGGGAGGTGTTACAGTCCAGATTCAGATCAGTCCTCAGACGGTCAAGAGAGAACCAGTAATTAATGATTGTCCTTCTTGTGGTGCTTTGCAATGTTCCAGGCATTCTGCCATGGGTGCACGAGGTTAGCAGTGCTGCTCCTGCCTCTTGAAGTCTGCCCTAGGCAGTGAAATGTTAGCGTGATGATTGAAGGGACTGCACCATGTCTACTTGCTTCATGGTGAGTGCTGGTGGAGTTCCTATCCCATTATAGAATGGCCACATGCTCCAGAGGCTGCCTAGCCTCCCAAGGAAGAGGTTTTTGTTATACAAGATTGTGACTACTGATTAATGTCCTTCATTGAGGTGTTGAGGATAACAAAGAAGATGTTAATGTCTATCCTGCATCGAGGGGACAGGTGAAATGGGTTGGTTTGAGCTGATCATCTTCATCACCCTGGAATCTTGTCACTATAAGGATCTGATGGGCATGTCTGCTGTACCTGGCCTGTGCTATGGCCTCTTCCTGTGGGGCATCAACATCCTCGCCCTCTTCGAACTCATCCATTTCAGCATCCTCTTCATTGGAGGAGACGTGTAGCTCCTCCATCTCTCCTTCTGGCAATTCATCCCCGCTGCTGGCCCACAAGGCTCTTCCCTTTGCCCTGCCTGATGGTGCTGCTCTGCTTCGACTACAAGATCAGCTTCCAACATCTCACACCCACCCCCCAGCCCCCCGAGGCTGTCACTGCCCAAGTCCCTCCCATCGTCCCGGAAGAGTATCATGTGCAGGTTTCCCCTCCCTCCAATCACTCTCCTGCCTCCCTCTTTAACCCTGGAGCCCTTCATGATTCTTGTGGATATCCCTGTCCTCTCCGCCGAGCCATTTTCTATGCTTGTCCCCATACCCCTTGTCCACCTCAACCCCTCCCCATGTTGAGGCCCTATGCACTGTGACCTACCGAGACCCCCACCATGAGACCATCGAATGCCCCCCCTCTGACTTACCAGTTCCCCATCTACAGGCTGCAGGTGCTTCCCCTGACTGTGACTGTGCCATCTGCTGCCTAGTACCAAGCCCCCAACTCCTGCAAATATGTGAAGGACTGGTCACACTACGCACCATGCTGTACATGACCGACACAGCACAAACAGGCCTTCCCCCTCCCTGGACTGGGACAAAGACAAGTGTGCCAGACCCAGCCTTGTAGCATGGTGTGCAGTGCCCCAGACGTATCCCCCTCCCCCAGTCAAGTGTGTGCCTCCCCAGCCCTTCCCGCCTGAGCTTTCTCCTTGCCTGAACGGCCTTGGCACGGAGTTGGAGCAGCCGCGAGAGCAGTGCAGCGAAATGTAGGTGAACAAGCCTCATGGTTGCGCAGTTTGCCAAGTGCACGCCAGTTACATCCAGTTGTGAATCAGACCAGTTTAATTATCCACCAGTGGGATGATTGGGTTGGGAATGCGAACATGATTCCGGCAAACTGGGTTTTTAACAAGATGCAAAGATATGCAAACGCGGTTCCCGACATGGTGCAGCTGGAAACCAGACCCACCGTGAAAGCCTGGAGGGGGAAACTGAAACTGGTTATACCACTGGCAGAAAGCTGACAGGCCGCACCCTGAATTTTCAAGTCCCACCCACCCTGATGCCCACCTTTTGTCTGGATTTGCATCTTCCTCTCTTCCCTCACCTGAGTGTCAGCAAACCACCTGCCCAGTCACACAGGTAAAATGAACTTAAATTAATATTTCATTCAAATTTAAATAATGACATTATCTTCAATAAGTGCTGTGTTTTAAAGTTTACCGTGCGTGAATGAAACTTTTTAATACATTGGAGCGCAATCAAACTGAAAAGTTTTTTTATTGTTTAGAAGTTGCTTATCTATCCATGACACTACGTAAGTAACAAACATGTTCCAGCATGTTTAGGGAATCATAGAAACATAGAAACTAGAAGCAGGAGCAGGCCATGTGGCCCTTCGAGCCTGCTCCGCCATTCATTATGATCATGGCTGATCATCCAACTCAATAGCCTATTCCCGCTTCTCCCCATATCCTTCGATCCTTTTCGCCCCAAGAGCTATATCTAACTCCTTCTTGAAAACATACATGTTTTGGTCTCAACTACTTTCTGTGGTAACAAATTCCATAGGCTCACCACTCTCTGGGTGAAGAAATTTCTCCTCATCTCAGTCCTAAATGGTCTACCCCATATCCTCAGACTGTGACCCCTGGTTCTGGACGCCCCATCATCGGAAACATCCTGCCTGCATCTACTCTGTCTAGTCCTGTTAGAATTTTATAGGTTTCGCTGAGATTCCCCCTCATTCTTCTGAACTCCAGCAAATATAATCCTAATCGACTCAAACTCTCCTCATATGTCAGTCCCGCCATCCCAGGAATCAGTCGGGTAAACCTTCACCGCACTCCCTCTATAGCGAGTACATCCTTCCTCGGATAAGGAGACCAAAACTGCACACAGTATCCCAGGTGTGGTCTCATCAAGGCCCTGTACAATTGCAGCAAGACATCCCTGTTCTTGTACTCGAATCCTCTGGCTATGAAGGCCAACATACCATTTGCCTTCTTTACCGCCTGCTGCACCTGCATGCTTACCTTCAGCGACTGGTGTACAAGGACACCCAGGTCTCGTTGGACATTCCCTCTCAATTTATAGCCATTCAGATAATAATCTGCCTTCCTGTTTTTGCTACCAAAATGGATAACCTCACATTTATCCACATTATACTGCTTCTGCCATGCATTTGCCCAATCACTCAGCTTGTCTAAATCACACTGAAGCATCTCTGCATCCTCCTCACAGCTCACCCTCCCACCCAGCTTTGTGTCATCTGCAAATTTGGAGATATTACATTTAGTTCCCTCATCTAGTGCGGTACCCCACTAGTCACTGCCTGCCATTTGAAAAAGACCCATTTATTCCTACTCTTTGTTTCCTGTCTGTCAACCAATTTTCTATCCATCTCAATATACTACCCCCAATCCCATGCGCTTTAATTTTACACGCCAATCTCTTATGTGGGACTTTGTCAAAAGCCTTCTGAAAGTCCAAATAAACCACACCCACTGGCTCCCCCTCATCAACTCTACTAGTTACATCCTAGTATCAGTGATCTCAGTTCATCAAAAATGCCTGTTCTGCATTTTCACCCAGTCAGAAAGCTCCTGGGTGATCTCGTGGTACTGCGGGTGTTGAGATCTCATGAGATCTGTTCAGTTAATGCAGTTGGGGAGTGTGTGAACCTAGAGAGCAGTGCTCAGGAAATGGTGCTGCAGGACAGTGGGATGCTGGGACCAGAGCGAGGGCAGACTGCCTGTGATTAATTCATTATGTGGCATGTGGCAGGCAGAGGGTGTGCCACCCGGATGTTTGTCTAGGGCAGCAAATATCCTTGTGCCAGACCTGCAACTCTCTCTCATATTGTACCATTTTTCTGTCTTTCCAAGGTCAGGTTCATGTCCCATAAGGGTCCCAGCTGCTGCTCCAGCCATAATGGACTACCCCTTTAAGAAGGGCAGGCTAGCTTTTTTTTTTAATTCATTCATGGGATGTGAGCTAGGCCAGCATTTATTGCTCATCCCTAATTGCCTTTGAGAAGGCAGTGGTGAAGTGCAGTCCATATGGTGTAGGTACACCCATAGTGCTGTTAGGGAGTTCCAGGATTTTGACCCTGCGACAGTGAAGGAATGGCGATATATTTCCAAGTCAGGATGATGATTGACTTGAGGGGAACTTCCAGGTGGTGGTGTTCCCATCTATCTGTTGCCCTTGTCCTTCTAGATGGTAGTGGTCGTGGGTTTGGAAGGTGCTGTCTAAGGAGGATTGGTGAGTTGCTGCAATGCATCTTGTAGATGGTACACACTGCTGCTACTGTATGTTGGTGGTGGAGGAAGTGAATGTTTGTGGATGTGGTACCAATCAAGTGGGCTGCTTTGTCCTGGATTCAAGCTTCTTGAGTGTTGTGGGAGCTGCACTCATCCAGGCAAGTGGAGAGTATTCCATTACACTCCTGACTTGTGCCTTGTAGATGGTGCACATGCTTTGGGGAGTCAGGAAGAGAGTTACTTTCTGCAGGATTCCAAGCCTCCAACCTGCTACTTATTTATTTCTGGTCAATGGTAACCTCACAATGTTGATTGTAGGGATTTCAGTGATGGTAATGCCATTGAATGTCAAGAGGCGATGGTTAGCTTCTGCCTTGTTGGAGATGGTCATTGCCTGACACTTGTGTGGCGTGAATATTACTTGCCACTTGTCAGCCCAAGCCTGGACATTGTCCAGCTCTTGCTGCATTTTGACATGGACTGCTTCAGTATCTGAAGAGTCGCGAATGGTGCTGAACATTGTGCAATCATCAGCAAAAATCCCCACTTCTGACCTTATGATGGAAGGAAGGTCATTGATGAAGCAGCTGAAGATGATTGGGCCTAAGACACAACCCGGAGAATACCGTCAGGACCCATATCCTTTGCAGTACCCAATATCTTCAGCCGTTTCTTCATATCACGTGAACTGAATCGAATTGGCTAAAAACTTGCATCTGTGATGCTGGGGACCTCCAGAGGAGGCTGAGATGGATCATCCACTCAGCACTTCTGGTTGAAGATTGTTGCAAACTCTGGGCTCCTCCATCATTGAGGGTGGTGATATTTTTGGAGCCTTCTCCTCCTGTTTGTTGTTTAATTGTCCACCACCATTCACGACTGGAAGTGGTAGGAATGCAGAGCTTAGATCTGATCCGTTGGCTGTGAAATTGCTTAGCCCTGTCTATCACTTGCTTCTTATGCTGTGTTGTAGCTTCACCTCATTTTTAGGTACACTTGATCCTGCTTCTGGCATGCCCTCCTGCACTCCTCATTTACCTGGTGCTAGTCATTCACAATAATATTGGCTCCCGCTCAGGCATCCAGCCAATCAACAAGCTAAAAGCAAAACACTGTGGATGCTGGAAATCTGAGCAAAAACAGACAATGCTGGACAAACTCAGAAGGTCAGGCAGCATCTCAGAGCTCTGAAGAAGAGTCATACAGACTCAAAACTTTAACTCTGTTTCTCTCTCTACAGATGCTGCCAGCCAATCACCTACATGGTTAGCACTGGCTTGGTTGATGTGATGCCTGCATAGTAGTCAACAGGGGCGGATTAAATGTAGATTGCAATTCCCACCCCCCATTTCAGGGAAGATCAAAATTAGACTCCGCTACCTGTTACTTTTTAATAGCAAAAGTATATCACCCCTGTCCTTGTACAATTTGGCTGTTAAGTTCCAACTGATGGTTCAAAGTTCTTTTCACCCACGACATCTTTTCTCAGTAACTAAAATTTCCAATTTACAAATTAAGATTTTAAACATAGAATTACATAGAATCCACCACACAGAAACCGGCCATTCAATTCAACAGGTCTATGCTATTGTTCATACTCCACATAAGCCTCCTCCCACTCCGATTCCCTCTTCGCACCCTTACTACACATCCCTCTATTCCCTTCACCCTCGCGTACGCTTCTCTCTCCCACCCTCATGCATGCAAAATTCAAAATATATTTCCCAATATCATGATTACATCTATGAATTGAATAACCTTGCTTTTTGTTAACGCTTTGCTTCATGATTTTACTCGAGAATGATGCCTCTTGAGAATTGCTGAAAAAAAGACATGTCTAAGCTTTTGCAGAGACATGTATCTTTTTTCAGCAATATTCAAGTTCTGTGCTACCAAACGGCTAATCATGCCTCTCTCAAAACGCTGGCATCAGACACCTTTTATTTTGTTACAGGCTGATGTATCCCTTTCTCAGTTTTCAATTTCTGTTTATTTCTACATAACTGGATTCTGCCCTGATCTTAAACCTCAGGGTCACATTGGCCCTTCTTGTTTTGCATCCTGAGGTACTAGTTCAGTAGTACATTTACTGCCTGTGTTCATCATATCACCCTCCCCACCAGTTACCAGTGCCAGGGGCCATCTTTTCATTGTTTCATTTTGAAAGAGTTAAAATAATCATCACTGAAATGGTAGACTACTGACCTCCAACCTGGTCTTCAAGTCATTTATATGTTGCTGATTTTTTTGCTGCTCACAGTTCAACTTGTCAATAAAAGCAATCTTGCTTTCTTCCTCGGCGAGCAGCTGTAAAGGATTAAAAATAAGAAAAACTTCTTACAAAACCAGAGCAAGTTGGTCTTAAGTCCTGACCTAAATATGAGATAATAAAAATCTGCTTGATCCAATTTTAGTACAAGTTTGATTCAGTCATGTTCCTATATATGTGTCTGATATGTTCCAGTATGGCCCTGATGTTACATTACCATGGCTCCTGTTGAAACATATAGAACTCGAGGGGATTTGATAGGATAGATACCAGGAGGATGTTTCCACTTGTGGGAGAGACTAGAACCAGGGGACACAGATTAAGAACAAGAAGTCTACAGTTTAAGATGGAGATAAGGGGAAATTTTTTTTCTCTCATAGGGTCTTCAGTATGTGGAATTCTCTTCCCCGGAGAGTGGTCGAGGCAGGGTCATTGAATTTACTGAAGGCAGAATTAGACAGATTTTTGATAGACAAAGGAGTCAAGGGTCAAGCAAAATGGAGTTGAGACCACAACCAGATCAGCCACGATCTTATTGAACAGCAGAGCAGGCTCGAAGGACTGAATCGTGTACTCCTTCTCCAAAGTCCTGTATTCCTATGGCTTAGATTTTGAAGTAATGGCGAAGGTGAAATTGTCAGCTACACCATCATTATAACTGTGAAACAGACAGCAACTTTTGAATTCCACACATATGCAGTGAAACATAGAGATCCAGTGGTTGCTGTCAGCGATTCCCTGTTTCTCCACATGGTATGTTGTTGAAGTACCAGCAGATGGAAATCAATTAGAAATCACTGAACTGACAAGAACTTTCTCTTTGATGCTCTAATACTGCTGTTATATAACGCCAAAAAATTTACGCCTTATTAATGAGATGTAACTGGGTTTTTAACAATATACGACGTCATAGCTACTTCCAAAAACCTCTCTAGCCCTAGAAATCTAATTTTAAACTTGTGCAAGTCAAATTTCTCCATAGATTTTTACTATAATTAAAATAATTTTTCTTAAAGGTTGTTTATGTTATTTCAACTTTTAATGTGTATGTCCCAATCTTTATTTTGCTCTCTGTAAAATTATAAAGGACATAATATTGCATTTTACTCTCTGGTTTGCTGCCTGTGAGAATACTTCAATGTGATTGGCTGGTTACCCTGCTTGATGACATCACTTTTGCTGGAGGTCCGCTTAACTTGATGTCAGATTCAAATTAACAAGAGGAAAAGGGAAATCTACACTACAGAGAGATCTTTGTGGGCAGCTTTCTTCAAAATCAATGGCGAGTAATGTCAGTCGAAATTGATTGAATAATCTGGGCCAAGGCCTTTGATCTTTTATTTTAGTGTTCTAATTTGCAACCTGTTCTGTCATGTTCCATGTTGGGCTCCCTCCAGTAAAATCAGTATGATCATAATACACAGTGCAAACCACACCAACAGCTCTTTTAATGTATAAATGTGATTCATTTGCCAAACAGGGTTTCAAAGGTACAGCAATAATTATTCTTTTGATCACGTCTTAATTCAACATTCTGAGGTTCCTCTAGTCGTCTACGATATTCATTCTTGTGCAGGTTTTCATTTTAACTTCCTGATGTATGGAGAAAACCTGACTGCTCTGATTTCCCTACTTTTTAATTGTGCAAATTCTTACTGATCAAAATAATCCTGATAGTAAAGTTACCTCAATGGCCTCACCAACTTAAACTGTCTTGGTGCTAACATGCATTAATGAAGCCAAAATACATCACACACAGATCAACTGAGCTCTGCACTGCTGTGATCAGTCTATAATCCTTCAGGTGGCATGACACAAGATTGAGATCTTCACTTTATACATTGTTATCTGGCTGGTAACTCCGTGAATAACATTCCGACCTGCTTTAATGGGTGTGTATGAATTAGTTTGTACATTTCTACATGAATGATGCATCAATTAGTTAGATTCTTGAAATTGACACCACAAATTATCAGAATAAATGTCAGTCACAACCTCCTGTTCATTTTAAGAAACAGATAAATCTCAACAGCGAATGCATTTAGATTTACCAGAGCCACAAAATAAGATTGATTTTTGAGGGTTGATTTTAACCTTCCTAACTCATGTTGACA
Source organism: Carcharodon carcharias (assembly GCF_017639515.1). Taxonomy (NCBI): domain Eukaryota; kingdom Metazoa; phylum Chordata; class Chondrichthyes; order Lamniformes; family Lamnidae; genus Carcharodon; species Carcharodon carcharias. Next base: position 87,554,293 of record NC_054479.1, on the reverse strand, counting down.
CGGAAATTCCTCAATAACCCAGCACCAAACACAAGCTATCACTGACACCAGACACTGAAACATCTAGACACTGACCCCCACTTCCAGACAGTAACACCAACCCTGTCCACACCCCCCTCACCATTGTCTGAGACACTGAAACCTCCCAGAACTAATTCCAGACATTGAACCCTATAGACGCTGACTCCCTCCCCCACACACTGACCACCTCCCAGCAATACCTCCAGACACCGAACAACTCCCAGCATTAAGTCCAGACACTGACCACCTCCCAGCATTAACTCCAGAAACTGACCATCTCCCAGCATTAACTCCAGACACTGAACACCTCCCAGCATTAATTCCAGACACTGACCACGTCCCAGCATTAACTCCAGAGATTGATCACCTCCCAGCATTAACTCCAGGCATTGACCACCTCCCAGCATTAACTCCAGACACTGACAATCTCCCAGCATTAACTCCAGAAACTGACCACCTCCCAGCATTAACCCCAGGCATTGACCACCTCCCAGCATTAACTCCAGACACTGACCACCTCCCAGCATTAACACCAGACACTAAAAACCTCCCAGCATTAACTCCTGACACTGACCACCTCTCAGCATTAACTCCAGGCATTGACCACCTCCCAGCATTAACTCCAGACACTGACCACCTCCCTGCATTAACGACAGAAACTGAACATATCCCAGCATTAACTCCAGACACTGAGCAACTCCCAGCATTAATTGCAGATACTGACCAGCTCCCAGCATTAACTCCAGACACTGACCACCTCCCAGCATTAACTCCAGACACTGACCACCTCCCAGCATTAATTTCAGACACTGACCACCTCCCAGCAATAACTCCAGAGAATGATCACCTCCCAGCATTAACTCCAGGCATTGACCACCTCCCAGCATTAACTCCAGACACTGACCATCTCCCAGCATTAACTCCAGAAACTGACCACCTCCCAGCATTAACCCCAGGCATTAACCACCTCCCAGCATTAACTCCAGACACTGACCACCTCCCAGCATTAACACCAGACACTAACCACCTCCCAGCATTAACACCCGACACTGAACACCTCTCAGCATTAACTCCAGGCATTGACCACCTCCCAGCATTAACTCCAGACACTGACCACCTCCCTGCATTAACGCCAGAAACTGAACATATCCCAGCATTAAGTCCAGACACTGAGCAACTCCCAGCATTAATTCCAGATACTGACCACCTCCCAGCATTAACTCCAGACACTGACCACCTCCCAGCATTAACACCAGACACTAACAACCTCCCAGCATTAACTCCTGACACTGACCACCTCCCAGCATTAACTCCAGGCATTGACCACCACCCAGCATTAAGTCCAGAAACTGACCACCTCCCAGCATTAACACCAGACACTGACCACCTCCCTGCATTAACGCCAGAAACTGAACATCTCTCAGCATTAACTCCAGACAGTGACCAACTCCCAGCATAAATTCCAGATAATGACCACCTCCCAGCATTAACTCCAGACACTGACCACCTCCCAGCATTAACACCAGACACTAACAACCTCCCAGCATTAACTCCTGACACTGACCACCTCCCAGCATTAACTCTAGGCATTGACCACCTCCCAGCATTAATTCCAGATACTGATCACATCCCAGCATTAACTCCAGAAACTGACCACCTCCCAGCATTAACTCCAGACACTGACCACCTCCCAGAATTAACTCCAGGCATTGACCACCTCCCAGCATTAAATCCAGACACTGACCATCTCCCAGCATTAACTCCAGAAACTGACCACCTCCCAACATTAACTCCAGGCATTGACCACCTCCCAGCATTAACTCCAGACACTGACCATCTCCCAGCATTAACTCCAAAAACTGACCACCGACCAGCATTAACTCCAGACACGAACAACCTCCCAGCATTAACTCCAGACACTGACCACCTCCCAGCATTAACTCCAGGAATTGACCACCTCCCGGCATTAACTCCAGACACTGACCATCTCCCAGAGTTAACTCCAGGCATTGACCACCTCCCAGCATTAACTCGAGACACTGACCACCTCCCAGCAATAACTCCGGACACTGATCATCTCCCAGCATTAACTCCAGACAGTGAACACTTCCCAGCATTAATGCCAGAAACTGACCACCTCCCAGCATTAACTCCAGACACTGACCATCTCCCAGCATTAACTCCAGAAACTGACCAACTCCCAGCATTAAGTCCAGACACTGACCACCTCACAGCATTAACTGAAGACAATGACCACCTCCCAGCATTAAATCCAGACACTGACCACCTCCCAGCATTAACTCCAGAAACTGAACACCTCCCAGCATTAACTCCAGACACTGACCACCTCCCAGCATTAACACCAGAAACTGCACAGCACCCAGCATTAACTCCAGACACTGACCAACTCCCAGCAGTAACACCAGACACTGACTACCTCCCAGCATTAACTCCAAACACTGACCACCTCCCAGCATTAACTCGAGGGATTGACCACCTCCCAGCATTAAGTCAAGACACTGACCACCTCCCTGCATTAACTACAGACACTGACCACCTCCCTGCATTAACTCCAGAAACTGAAAACCTCCCAGCATTAACTACAGACACTGAACACCTCCCAGCATTAACTCCAGACACTGACCACCTCCCAGCATTAAATCCAGACACTGACCACCTCCCAGCATTAACTCCAGACACTGACCACCTCGCAGCATTAACTCCAGACACTGACCACCTCCCACCATTAACTCCAGACACTAACCACCTCCCAGCATTAACTCCAGACACTGAGCATCTCCCAGCATTAACTACAGGCACTGGCCATCTCCCAGCATTAACTCCAGACAATGACCACCGCCCAGCATTAACTCCAGACACTGACAATCTCCCAGCATTAACTCCAGACACGGACCATCTCCCAGCATTAACTCCAGACACTGAACAACTCCCAGCATTAACTCCAGACAGTGACCAACTCCCAGCATAAATTCCAGATAATGACCACCTCCCAGCATTAACTCCAGACACTGACCACCTCCCAGCATTAACACCAGACACTAACAACCTCCCAGCATTAACTCCTGACACTGACCACCTCCCAGCATTAACTCTAGGCATTGACCACCTCCCAGCATTAATTCCAGATACTGATCACATCCCAGCATTAACTCCAGAAACTGACCACCTCCCAGCATTAACTCCAGACACTGACCACCTCCCAGAATTAACTCCAGGCATTGACCACCTCCCAGCATTAAATCCAGACACTGACCATCTCCCAGCATTAACTCCAGAAACTGACCACCTCCCAACATTAACTCCAGGCATTGACCACCTCCCAGCATTAACTCCAGACACTGACCATCTCCCAGCATTAACTCCAAAAACTGACCACCGACCAGCATTAACACCAGACACGAACAACCTCCCAGCATTAACTCCAGACACTGACCACCTCCCAGCATTAACTCCAGGAATTGACCACCTCCCGGCATTAACTCCAGACACTGACCATCTCCCAGAGTTAACTCCAGGCATTGACCACCTCCCAGCATTAACTCGAGACACTGACCACCTCCCAGCAATAACTCCGGACACTGATCATCTCCCAGCATTAACTCCAGACAGTGAACACTTCCCAGCATTAATGCCAGAAACTGACCACCTCCCAGCATTAACTCCAGACACTGACCATCTCCCAGCATTAACTCCAGAAACTGACCAACTCCCAGCATTAAGTCCAGACACTGACCACCTCACAGCATTAACTGAAGACAATGACCACCTCCCAGCATTAAATCCAGACACTGACCACCTCCCAGCATTAACTCCAGAAACTGAACACCTCCCAGCATTAACTCCAGACACTGACCACCTCCCAGCATTAACACCAGAAACTGCACAGCACCCAGCATTAACTCCAGACACTGACCAACTCCCAGCAGTAACACCAGACACTGACTACCTCCCAGCATTAACTCCAAACACTGACCACCTCCCAGCATTAACTCGAGGGATTGACCACCTCCCAGCATTAAGTCAAGACACTGACCACCTCCCTGCATTAACTACAGACACTGACCACCTCCCTGCATTAACTCCAGAAACTGAAAACCTCCCAGCATTAACTACAGACACTGAACACCTCCCAGCATTAACTCCAGACACTGACCACCTCCCAGCATTAAATCCAGACACTGACCACCTCCCAGCATTAACTCCAGACACTGACCACCTCGCAGCATTAACTCCAGACACTGACCACCTCCCACCATTAACTCCAGACACTAACCACCTCCCAGCATTAACTCCAGACACTGAGCATCTCCCAGCATTAACTACAGGCACTGGCCATCTCCCAGCATTAACTCCAGACAATGACCACCGCCCAGCATTAACTCCAGACACTGACAATCTCCCAGCATTAACTCCAGACACGGACCATCTCCCAGCATTAACTCCAGACACTGAACAACTCCCAGCATTAACTCCAGACACTGAGCATCTCCCAGCATTAACTCCAGACACGGACCATCTCCCAGCATTAACTTCAGGCATTGACCACCTCCCAGCATCAACTTCGGACACTGACCACATCCCAGCATTAACTCCAGACACTGACAATCTCCCAGCATTAACTCCAGACACTGACCATCTCCCAGAATTAACTACAGACACTGAACAACTCCCAACATTAACTACAGACAATGACCACCTCCCAGCATTAACTCCAGGCATTGACCACCTCTCAGCATTAACTCCAGACACTGACCACCTCCCAGCATTAACTCCAGACACTGAGCATCTCCCAGCATGAACTCCAGACACTGGCCATCTCCAAGCATTAACTCCAGACATTGAACACCGCCCAAAATTAACTTCAGGCATTGACCACCTCCCAGCATCAACTTCAGACACTGACCACCTCCCAGCATTAACTCCAGAAACTGACCACCTCCCAGCAGTAACTCCAGACACTGATCACCTCCCAGCATTACCTCCAGACACTGACCACATCCCAGCATTAACACCAGACACTAACTACCTCACAGCATTAACTCCAGACACTGACCACCTCCCAGCATTAACACCAGACACTGACCACCTCCCTGCATTAACTCCAGAAACTGAACACCTCCCAGCATTAACTCCAGACAGTAACCACCTCCCAGCATTAACTCCAGACAATAAACATCTCCCAGCATTAACTCCAGACACCGACCACCTCCCAGCATTAACTTCAGGCATTGACCACCTCCCAGCATCAACTTCGGACACTGACCACTTCCCAGCATTAACTCCAGACACTGACCATCTCCCAGCATTAACTCCATACACTGACCATCTCCCAGCATTAACTACAGACACTGAACACCTCCAAGCATTAACTACAGACAATGACCACCTCCCAACATTAACTCCAGGCATTGATCACCTCCCAGCATTAACTCCAGACACTGAGCACCGCCCAGCATTCACTCCAGACACTGAGCATCTCCCAGCATTAACACCAGACACTAAAAACCTCCCAGCATTAACTCCAGACACTGACCACCTCCCAGCATTAACACCAGACACTAAACACCTCTCGGCATTAACTCCAGACACAGACCACCTCCCAGCATTAACTCCAGACACTGACCACCTCCCAGCATTAACTCCAGACATTAACCACCTCCCAGCATTAACTCCAGAAACTGACTATCTGCCAGCATTAACTCCAGAAACTGACCACCTCGCAGCATTAACTCCAGACACAGACCACCTCCCAGAATTAACTCCAGACACTGACCATCTCCCAGCATTAATTACAGACACTGAACATCTCCCAGCATTAAATCCAGACACTGACCACCTCCCAGCATTAACTCCAGACACTGAACACCTCGCAGCATTAACTCCAGACACTGACCACGTCCCAGCATTAACTCCAGAGATTGATCACCTCCCAGCATTAACTCCAGGCATTGACCACCTCCCAGCATTAACTCCAGACACTGACAATCTCCCAGCATTAACTCCAGAAACTGACCACCTCCCAGCATTAACCCCAGGCATTGACCACCTCCCAGCATTAACTCCAGACACTGACCACCTCCCAGCATTAACACCAGACACTAAAAACCTCCCTGCATTAACTCCTGACACTGACCACCTCTCAGCATTAACTCCAGGCATTGACCACCTCCCAGCATTAACTCCAGACACTGACCACCTCCCTGCATTAACGACAGAAACTGAACATATCCCAGCATTAACTCCAGACACTGAGCAACTCCCAGCATTAATTCCAGATACTGACCAGCTCCCAGCATTAACTCCAGACACTGACCACCTCCCAGCATTAACTCCAGACACTGACCACCTCCCAGCATTAATTTCAGACACTGACCACCTCCCAGCAATAACTCCAGAGAATGATCACCTCCCAGCATTAACTCCAGGCATTGACCACCTCCCAGCATTGACTCCAGACACTGACCATCTCCCAGCATTAACTCCAGAAACTGACCACCTCCCAGCATTAACCCCAGGCATTAACCACCTCCCAGCATTAACTCCAGACACTGACCACCTCCCAGCATTAACACCAGACACTAACCACCTCCCAGCATTAACTCCTGACACTGAACACCTCTCAGCATTAACTCCAGGCATTGACCACCTCCCAGCATTAACTCCAGACACTGACCACCTCCCTGCATTAACGCCAGAAACTGAACATATCCCAGCATTAAGTCCAGACACTGAGCAACTCCCAGCATTAATTCCAGATACTGACCAGCTCCCAGCATTAACTCCAGACACTGACCACCTCCCAGCATTAACTCCAGACACTGACCACCTCCCAGCATTAATTTCAGACACTGACCACCTCCCAGCAATAACTCCAGAGAATGATCACCTCCCAGCATTAACTCCAGGCATTGACCACCTCCCAGCATTAACTCCAGACACTGACCATCTCCCAGCATTAACTCCAGAAACTGACCACCTCCCAGCATTAACCCCAGGCATTAACCACCTCCCAGCATTAACTCCAGACACTGACCACCTCCCAGCATTAACACCAGACACTAACCACCTCCCAGCATTAACTCCTGACACTGAACACCTCTCAGCATTAACTCCAGGCATTGACCACCTCCCAGCATTAACTCCAGACACTGACCACCTCCCTGCATTAACGCCAGAAACTGAACATATCCCAGCATTAACTCCAGACACTGACCAACTCCCAGCATTAACTCCAGACACTGACCACCTCCCAGCATTAACTCCAGACACTGACCACCTCCCAGCATTAACACCAGACACTAACGACCGCCCAGCATTAACTCCAGACACTGACCACCTCCCAGCATTAACTCCAGGCATTGACCACCTCCCAGCATTAACTCCAGAAACTGACCACCTCCCAGCATTAACACCAGACACTGACCACCTCCCTGCATTAACGCCAGAAACTGAACATCTCTCAGCATTAACTCCAGACAGTGACCAACTCCCAGCATAAATTCCAGATACTGACCACCTCCCAGCATTAACTCCAGACACGGACCACCTCCCAGCATTAACACCAGACACTAACAACCTCCCAGCATTAACTCCTGACACTGACCACCTCCCAGCATTAACTCTAGGCATTGACCACCTCCCAGCATTAATTCCAGATACTGATCACATCCCAGCATTAACTCCAGAAACTGACCACCTCCCAGCATTAACTCCAGACACTGACCACCTCCCAGAATTAACTCCAGGCATTGACCACCTCCCAGCATTAAATCCAGACACTGACCATCTCCCAGCATTAACTCCAGAAACTGACCACCTCCCAGCATTAACTCCAGAAACTGAACACCTCCCAGCATTAACTCCAGACACTGACCACCTCCCAGCATTAACACCAGAAACTGCACAGCACCCAGCATTAACTCCAGACACTGACCAACTCCCAGCAGTAACACCAGACACTGACTACCTCCCAGCATTAACTCCAAACACTGACCACCTCCCAGCATTAACTCGAGGGATTGACCACCTCCCAGCATTAAGTCAAGACACTGACCACCTCCCTGCATTAACTACAGACACTGACCACCTCCCTGCATTAACTCCAGAAACTGAAAACCTCCCAGCATTAACTACAGACACTGAACACCTCCCAGCATTAACTCCAGACACTGACCACCTCCAAGCATTAAATCCAGACACTGACCACCTCCCAGCATTAACTCCAGACACTGACCACCTCGCAGCATTAACTCCAGACACTGACCACCTCCCACCATTAACTCCAGACACTAACCACCTCCCAGCATTAACTCCAGACACTGAGCATCTCCCAGCATTAACTACAGGCACTGGCCATCTCCCAGCATTAACTCCAGACAATGACCACCGCCCAGCATTAACTCCAGACACTGACAATCTCCCAGCATTAACTCCAGACACGGACCATCTCCCAGCATTAACTCCAGACACTGAACAACTCCCAGCATTAACTCCAGACACTGAGCATCTCCCAGCATTAACTCCAGACACGGACCATCTCCCAGCATTAACTTCAGGCATTGACCACCTCCCAGCATCAACTTCGGACACTGACCACATCCCAGCATTAACTCCAGACACTGACAATCTCCCAGCATTAACTCCAGACACTGACCATCTCCCAGCATTAACTACAGACACTGAACAACTCCCAACATTAACTACAGACAATGACCACCTCCCAGCATTAACTCCAGGCATTGACCACCTCTCAGCATTAACTCCAGACACTGACCACCTCCCAGCATTAACTCCAGACACTGAGCATCTCCCAGCATTAACTCCAGACACTGGCCATCTCCAAGCATTAACTCCAGACACTGAACACCGCCCAAAATTAACTTCAGGCATTGACCACCTCCCAGCATCAACTTCAGACACTGACCACCTCCCAGCATTAACTCCAGAAACTGACCACCTCCCAGCAGTAACTCCAGACACTGATCACCTCCCAGCATTAACTCCAGACACTGACCACATCCCAGCATTAACACCAGACACTAACTACCTCACAGCATTAACTCCAGACACTGACCACCTCCCAGCATTAACACCAGACACTGACCACCTCCCTGCATTAACTCCAGAAACTGAACACCTCCCAGCATTAACTCCAGACAGTAACCACTTCCCAGCATTAACTCCAGACAATAAACATCTCCCAGCATTAACTCCAGACACCGACCACCTCCCAGCATTAACTTCAGGCATTGACCACCTCCCAGCATCAACTTCGGACACTGACCAATTCCCAGCATTAACTCCAGACACTGACCATCTCCCAGCATTAACTCCATACACTGACCATCTCCCAGCATTAACTACAGACACTGAACACCTCCAGCATTAACTACAGACAATGACCACCTCCCAGCATTAACTCCAGGCATTGATCACCTCCCAGCATTAACTCCAGACACTGAGCACCGCCCAGCATTCACTCCAGACACTGAGCATCTCCCAGCATTAACACCAGACACTAAAAACCTCCCAGCATTAACTCCAGACACTGACCACCTCCCAGCATTAACACCAGACACTAAACACCTCTCGGCATTAACTCCAGACACAGACCACCTCCCAGCATTAACTCCAGACACTGACCACCTCCCAGCATTAACTCCAGACAGTAACCACCTCCCAGCATTAACTCCAGAAACTGACTATCTGCCAGCATTAACTCCAGAAACTGACCACCTCGCAGCATTAACTCCAGACACAGACCACCTCCCAGAATTAACTCCAGACACTGACCATCTCCCAGCATTAATTACAGACACTGAACATCTCCCAGCATTAAATCCAGACACTGACCACCTCCCAGCATTAACTCCAGACACTGACCACCTCGCAGCATTAACTCCAGACACTGACCACCTCCCAGCATTAATTCCAGACACTGACCACCTCCCAGCATTAACTCCAGAAACAAACCAACTCCCAGCATTAACTCCAGACACTGAGCATCTCCCAGCATTAACGCTAGACACTGGCCATCTCCCAGCATTAAATCCAGACACTTACCACCGCACAGCATTAATTCCAGACACTGAGCATCTCGCAGCTTTAACTCCAGACACGGACCATCTCCCAGCATTAACTCCAGACACTGACCACCTCCCAGCATTATCTCCAGAAACTGAAGACCTCCCAGCATTAACTCCAGACACTGACCTCCTCCCAGCATTAACTCCAGACATTGACCACCTCCCAGCATTAACTCCAGGCATTGACCACCTCCCAGCATTAACTCCAGAAACTGAAGAACTCCCAGCATTAACTCCAGACACTGACCACCTCCCAGCATTAACTCCAGACACTGACCAACTCCCAGCATTAACTCCAGACACTAAGACCTCCCAGCATTAACTCCAGACATTGACCACCTCCCAGCATTAAATCCAGGCATTGAGCACATCCCAGTATTAACTCAAGACACTGACCACCACCCTGCATTAACTCCAGACACTGACCACCTCGCTGCCTTAACTCCAGAAACTCAACACCTCCCTGCATTAACTACAGACACTGAACACCTCCCAGCATTAAGTCCAGGCATTGACCACCTCCCAGCATTAAGTCCAGAAACTGACCACCTCCCAGCATTAACTCCAGACACTGATCACCTCCCAGCATGAACTCCAGACACTGACCACCTCCCAGCATTAACTCCAGACACTGACCAACTCGCAGCATTAACTCTAGACAGTAACCACCGCCCAGCATTAACTCCAGACAATAACCACCTCCCAGCATTAACTCCAGAGACTGGCCATCTCCCAGCATTAACTCCAGACACTGACCACCGCCCAGCATTAACTTCTGGCATTGACCACCTCCCAGCATCAACTTCAGACACTGACCACCTCCCAGCATTAACTCCAGACACTAACCACCTCCCAGCATTAACTCCAGAAACTGAGCATCTCCCAGCATTAACTCAAGACACTGACCACCTCCCAGCATTAACTCCAGAAGCTGACTATTTCCCGGCATTAACTCCAGACACTGACCACCTCCCAGCATTAACTTCAGGCATTGACCACCTCCCAGCATTAACTTTGGAAACTGACCACCTCCCAGCATTAACTACAGAAAATGAACACCTCCCAGCATTAACTCCAGACACTGACCACCTCCTAGCATTATCTCCAGGCATTGAACACCTCCCAGCATTAACTCCAGAAACTGAAGACCTCCCAGCATTAACTCCAGACACTAACCACCTCCCAGCATTAACTCCAGACACTGAGCATCTCCCAGCATTAACTACAGACACTGGCCATCTCCCAGCATTAACTCCAGACACTGACCACCGCCCAGCATTAACTCCAGACACTGAGCATCTCCCAGCATTAACTCCAGATACCGTCAATCTCCCAGCATTAACTCCAGACACTGATCACCTCCCAGCATTAGCTTCAGGCATTGACCACCTCCCAGCATCAACTTCGGACACTGACCACACCCCAGGATTAACTCCAGACACTGACAATCTCCCAGCATTAACTCCAGACACTGAACATCTCCCAGCATTAACTACAGACAATGACCACCTCCCAGCATTAACTCCAGGCATTGACAACCTCTCAGCATTAACTCCAGACACAAACCACCTCCCAGCATTAACTCCAGACACTGAGTACCCCCCAGCATTAACTCCAGACACTGACCACCTCCCAGCATTAATTCCGGACACTAACCACCTCGCAGCATTAACTCCAGACACTGAGAATCTCCCAGCATTAACTCCAGACACTAACCACCTCCCAGCATTAACTCCAGACACTGACCACCTCCCAGCATTAACTCCAGACACTGACCACCTCCCAGCATTAACTCCAGAAACTGACTATCTCCCAGCATTAACTCCAGACACTGACCACCTCCCAGCATTAACTTCAGGCACTGAGCACATCCCAGCATTAACTCCAGACACTGACCATCTCCCAGCATTAACTCCAGAAACTGACCATCTCCCAGCATTAACTCCAGACACTGACCACCTCCCAGCATTAACTCCAGACACTGACCACCTCCCAGCATTAACTCCAGACACCGAGCATCTCCCAGCATTAACTCCAGACACTGACCACCTCCCAGCATTAACTCCAGACACTAACTACCTCACAGCATTAACTCCAGACACTGACCACCTCCCAGAATTAACACCAGACACTGACCACCTCCCAGCATTAACTCCTGAAACTGACTATCTCCTAGCATTAACTCCAGACACTGACCACCGCCCAGCATTAACTTCAGGCATTGACCACCTCCCAGCATCAACTTCGGACACTGACAACATCCCAGCATTAACTCCAGACACTGACAATCTCCCAGCATTAACTCCAGACACTGACCATCTCCCAGCATTAACTACAGACACTGAACAACTCCTAGCATTAACTACAGACAGTGACCACCTCCCAGCATTAACTCCAGGCATTGACCACCTCTCAGCATTAACTCCAGACATTAACCACCTCCCAGCATTAACTCCAGACACTGAGCATCTCCCAGCATTAACTACAGACACTGGCCATCTACAAGCATTAACTCCAGACACTGACCACAGCCCAAAATTAACTTCAGGCATTGACCACCTCCCAGCATCAACTTCAGAAACTGACCACCTCCCAGCATTAACTCCAGACACTGACCACCTCCCAGCATTAACTCCAGACACTGACCACCTCCCAGCATTAACTCCAGACACTAACCACCTCCCAGCATTAACTCCAGACACTGAGCATCTCCCAGCATTAACTCCAGACACTGGCTATCTCCCAGCATTAACTCCAGACACTGACCACCTCCCAGCATTAACTCCAGAAAGTGAATATCTCCCGGCATTAACTCCAGACACTGACCACCTCCCAGCATTAACTTCAGGCATTGACCACCTCCCAGCATTTACTCCAGACACTGACTTTCTCCTAGCATTAACTCCAGAAACTGACCACGTCCCAGCATTAACTCCAGACACTGACAATCTCCCAGCATTAACCCCAGAAACTGACCACCTCCCAGCAGTAACTCCAGACACTGATCACCTCCCAGCATTAACTCCAGACACTGACCACCTCCCAGCATTAACACCAGACACTAACTACCTCACAGCATTAACTCCAGACACTGACCACCTCCCAGCACTAACACCAGACACTGACCACCTCCCAGCATTAACTCCAGAAAGTGACTATCTCCCAGCATTAACTCCAGACACTGACCACCTCCCAGCATTCACTCCAGAAACTGACTATCTCCCGGCATTAACTCCAGACACTGACCACGTCCCAGCATTAACTTCAGGCATTGACCACCTCCCAGCATCAACTTCGGACACTGACCACTTCCCAGCATTAACTCCAGACACTGACCATCTCCCAGCATTAACTCCAGACACTGACCATCTCCCAGCATTAACTACAGACACTGAACACCTCCAAGCATTAACTACAGACAATGACCACCTCCCAGCATTAACTCCAGGCATTGATCACCTCCCAGCATTAACTCCAGACACTGAGCACCGCCCAGCATTCACTCCAGACACTGAGCATCTCCCAGCATTAACACCAGACACTAAAAACCTCCCAGCATTAACTACAGACACTGACCAACTCCCAGCATTAACTCCAGACACTAAACACCTCTCGGCATTAACTCCAGACACTGACCACCTCCCAGCATTAACTCCAGACACTGACCACCTCCCAGCATTAATTCCAGACAGTAACCACCTCCCAGCATTAACTCCAGAAACTGACAATCTGCCAGCATTAACTCCAGAAACTGACCACCTCGCAGCATTAACTCCAGCCACTGACCACCTCCCAGAATTAACTCCAGACACTGACCATCTCCCAGCATTAATTACAGACACTGAACATCTTCCAGCATTAACTCCAGACACTGACCACCTCCCAGCATTAACTCCAGACACTGACCACCTCCTAGCATTATCTCCAGGCATTGAACACCTCCCAGCATTAACTCCAGAAACTGAAGACCTCCCAGCATTAACTCCAGACACTAACCACGTCCCAGCATTAACTCCAGACACAGAGCATCTCCCAGCATTAACTACAGACACTGGTCATCTCCCAGCATTAACTCCAGACACTGATTACCTCCCAGCATTAACCCCAGACACTGACCATGTCCCAGCATTAAATCCAAAAACTGACTATCTCCCGGCATTAACTCCAGACACTGACCACCTCCCAGCATTAACTTCAGGCATTGACCACCTCCCAGCATTAACTCCAGACACTGACTTTCTCCCAGCATTAACTCCAGAAACTGACCACGTCCCAGCATTAACTCCAGACACTGAAAATCTCCCAGCATTAACCCAGAAACTGACCACCTCCCAGCAGTAACTCCAGACACTGACCACCACCCAGCATTAACACCAGACACTAACTACCTCACAGCATTAACTCCAGACACTGACCACCTCCCAGCATTAACACCAGACACTGACCACCTCCCAGCATTAACTCCTGAAACTGACTATCTCCCAGCATTAACTCCAGACACTGACCACCGCCCAGCATTAACTTCAGGCATTGACCACCTCCCAGCATCAACTTCGGACACTGACAACATCCCAGCATTAACTCCAGACACTGACAATCTCCCAGCATTAACTCCAGACACTGACCATCTCCCAGCATTAACTACAGACACTGAACAACTCCTAGCATTAACTACAGACAGTGACCACCTCCCAGCATTAACTCCAGGCATTGACCACCTCTCAGCATTAACTCCAGACATTAACCACCTCCCAGCATTAACTCCAGACACTGAGCATCTCCCAGCATTAACTACAGACACTGGCCATCTACAAGCATTAACTCCAGACACTGACCACAGCCCAAAATTAACTTCAGGCATTGACCACCTCAAAGCATCAACTTCAGAAACTGACCACCTCCCAGCATTAACTCCAGACACTGACCACCTCCCAGCATTAACTACAGACACTGACCACCTCCCAGCATTAACTCCAGACACTAACCACCTCCCAGCATTAACTACAGACACTGAGCATCTCCCAGCATTAACTCCAGACACTGACTACCTCCCAGCATTAACTCCAGACACTGACCACCTCCCAGCATTAACACCAGAAACTGCACAGCACCCAGCATTAACTCCAGACACTGACCAACTCCCAGCAGTAACACCAGACACTGACTACCTCCCAGCATTAACTCCAAACACTGACCACCTCCCAGCATTAACTCCAGAATCTGACCACCTCCCAGCATTAAGTCAAGACACTGACAACCTCCCTGCATTAACTCCAGACACTGACCACCTCCCTGCATTAACTCCAGAAACTGAAAACCTCCCAGCATTAACTGCAGACACTGAACACCTCCCAGCATTAACTCCAGACACTGACCACCTCCCAGCATTAACTCCAGACACTGACCACCTCCCAGCATTAACTCCAGACACTGACCACCTCGCAGCATTAACTCCAGACACTGACCACCTCCCAGCATTAACTCCAGACACTAACCACCTCCCAGCATTAACTCCAGACACTGAGCATCTCCCAGCATTAACTCCAGACACTGGCCATCTCCCAGCATTAACTCCAGACACTGACCACCGCCCAGCATTAACTCCAGACACTGACAATCTCCCAGCATTAACTCCAGACACGGACCATCTCCCAGCATTAACTCCAGACACTGAACAACTCCCAGCATTAACTCCAGACACTGAGCATCTCCCAGCATTAACTCCAGACACGGACCATCTCCCAGCATTAACTTCAGGCATTGACCACCTCCCAGCATCAACTTCGGACACTGACCACATCCCAGCATTAACTCCAGACACTGACAATCTCCCAGCATTAACTCCAGACACTGAACATCTCCCAGAATTAACTACAGACACTGAACAACTCCCAACATTAACTACAGACAATGACCACCTCCCAGCATTAACTCCAGGCATTGACCACCTCTCAGCATTAACTCCAGACACTGACCAGCTTCCAGCATTAACTCCAGACACTGAGCATCTCCCAGCATTAACTCCAGACACTGGCCATCTCCCAGCATTAACTCCAGACACTGACCACCGCCCAGTATTAACTTCAGGCATTGACCACCTCCCAGCATCAACATCAGACACTGACCACCTCCCAGCATTAACTCCAGACACTGACCACCTCCCAGCAGTAACTCCAGACACTGATCACCTCCCAGCATTAACTCCAGACACTGACCACCTCCCAGCATTAACACCAGACACTAACTACCTCACAGCATTAACTCCAGACACTGACCACCTCCCAGCATTAACACCAGACACTGACCACCTCCCTGCATTAACTCCAGAAACTGAACACCTCCCAGCATTAACTCCAGACAGTAACCACCTCCCAGCATTAACTCCAGACAATAAACATCTCCCAGCATTAACTCCAGACACCGACCACCTCCCAGCATTAACTTCAGGCATTGACCACCTCCCAGCATCAACTTCGGACACTGACCACTTCCCAGCATTAACTCCAGACACTGACCATCTCCCAGCATTAACTCCATACACTGACCATCTCCCAGCATTAACTACAGACACTGAACACCTCCAAGCATTAACTACAGACAATGACCACCTCCCAGCATTAACTCCAGGCATTGATCACCTCCCAGCATTAACTCCAGACACTGAGCACCGCCCAGCATTCACTCCAGACACTGAGCATCTCCCAGCATTAACACCAGACACTAAAAACCTCCCAGCATTAACTCCAGACACTGACCACCTCCCAGCATTAACACCAGACACTAAACACCTCTCGGCATTAACTCCAGACACAGACCACCTCCCAGCATTAACTCCAGACACTGACCACCTCCCAGCATTAACTCCAGACAGTAACCACCTCCCAGCATTAACTCCAGAAACTGACTATCTGCCAGCATTAACTCCAGAAACTGACCACCTCGCAGCATTAACTCCAGACACAGACCACCTCCCAGAATTAACTCCAGACACTGACCATCTCCCAGCATTAATTACAGACACTGAACATCTCCCAGCATTAAATCCAGACACTGACCACCTCCCAGCATTAACTCCAGACACTGACCACCTCGCAGCATTAACTCCAGACACTGACCACGTCCCAGCATTAATTCCAGACACTGACCACCTCCCAGCATTAACTCCAGAAACAAACCAACTCCCAGCATTAACTCCAGACACTGAGCATCTCCCAGCATTAACGCCAGACACTGGCCATCTCCCAGCATTAAATCCAGACACTTACCACCGCACAGCATTAATTCCAGACACTGAGCATCTCGCAGCTTTAACTCCAGACACGGACCATCTCCCAGCATTAACTCCAGACACTGACCACCTCCCATCATTATCTCCAGTAACTGACGATCTCCCGGCATTAACTACAGACACTGACCACCTTCCAGCATTAACTTCAGGCATTCACCACCTCCCAGCATTAACTCTAGGCATTGCCCACCTCCCAGCATTAACTCCAGAAACTGAAGAACTCCCAGCATTAACTCCAGACACTGACCACCACCCAGCATTAACTCCAGACACTGACCAACTCCCAGCATTAACACCAGACACTAAGACCTCCCAGCATTAACTCCAGACATTGACCACCTCCCAGCATTAAATCCAGGCATTGAGCACATCCCAGTATTAACTCAAGACACTGACCACCACCCTGCATTAACTCCAGACACTGACCACCTCGCTGCCTTAACTCCAGAAACTCAACACCTCCCTGCATTAACTACAGACACTGAACACCTCCCAGCATTAAGTCCAGGCATTGACCACCTCCCAGCATTAAGTCCAGAAACTGACCACCTCCCAGCATTAACTCCAGACACTGATCACCTCCCAGCATGAACTCCAGACACTGACCACCTCCCAGCATTAACTCCAGACACTGACCAACTCGCAGCATTAACTCTAGACAGTAACCACCGCCCAGCATTAACTCCAGACAATAACCACCTCCCAGCATTAACTCCAGAGACTGGCCATCTCCCAGCATTAACTCCAGACACTGACCACCGCCCAGCATTAACTTCTGGCATTGACCACCTCCCAGCATCAACTTCAGACACTGACCACCTCCCAGCATTAACTCCAGACACTAACCACCTCCCAGCATTAACTCCAGAAACTGAGCATCTCCCAGCATTAACTCAAGACACTGACCACCTCCCAGCATTAACTCCAGAAGCTGACTATCTCCCGGCATTAACTCCAGACACTGACCACCTCCCAGCATTAACTTCAGGCATTGACCACCTCCCAGCATTAACTCCAGAAATGGACCATCTCCCAGCATTAACTACAGAAAATGAACACCTCCCAGCATTAACTCCAGACACTGACCACCTCCTAGCATTATCTCCAGGCATTGAACACCTCCCAGCATTAACTCCAGAAACTGAAGACCTCCCAGCATTAACTCCAGACACTAACCACCTCCCAGCATTAACTCCAGACACTGAGCATCTCCCAGCATTAACTACAGACACTGGCCATCTCCCAGCATTAACTCCAGACACTGACCACCGCCCAGCATTAACTCCAGACACTGAGCATCTCCCAGCATTAACTCCAGATACCGTCAATCTCCCAGCATTAACTCCAGACACTGATCACCTCCCAGCATTAGCTTCAGGCATTGACCACCTCCCAGCATCAATTTCGGACACTGACCACATCCCAGGATTAACTCCAGACACTGACAATCTCCCAGCATTAACTCCAGACACTGAACATCTCCCAGCATTAACTACAGACAATGACCACCTCCCAGCATTAACTCCAGGCATTGACAACCTCTCAGCATTAACTCCAGACACTGACCACCTCCCAGCATTAACTCCAGACACTGAGCATCTCCCAGCATTAACTCCAGATACTGGCCATCTCCAAGCATTAACTCCAGAAACTGACCACCTCCCAGCATTAACTCCAGACACTAACCACCTCCCAGCATTAACTACAGACACTGAGCATCTCCCAGCATTAACTCCAGACACTGATTACCTCCCAGCATTAACTCCAGACACTGACCATGTCCCAGCATTAACTCCAGAAACTGACTATCTCCCGGCATTAACTCCAGACACTGACCACCTCCCAGCATTAACTTCAGGCATTGACCACCTCCCAGCATTAACTCCAGACACTGACTATCTCCCAGCATTAACTCCAGAAACTGACCACGTCCCAGCATTAACTCCAGACACTGACAATCTCCCAGCATTAATTCCAGAAACTGACCACCTCCCAGCAGTAACTCCAGACACTGATCACCTCCCAGCATTAACTCCAGACACTGACCACCACCCAGCATTAACACCAGACACTAACTACCTCACAGCATTAACTCCAGACACTGACCACCTCCCAGAATTAACACCAGACACTGACCACCTCCCAGCATTAACTCCTGAAACTGACTATCTCCTAGCATTAACTCCAGACACTGACCACCGCCCAGCATTAACTCAGGCATTGACCACCTTCCAGCATTAACTTCAGACACTGACAACCTCCCAGCATTAACTCCAGACACTGACAATCTCCCAGCATTAACTCCAGACACTGACCATCTCCCAGCATTAACTACAGACACTGAACAACTCCTAGCATTAACTACAGACAGTGACCACCTCCCAGCATTAACTCCAGGCATTGACCACCTCTCAGCATTAACTCCAGACATTAACCACCTCCCAGCATTAACTCCAGACACTGAGCATCTCCCAGCATTAACTACAGACACTGGCCATCTACAAGCATTAACTCCAGACACTGACCACAGCCCAAAATTAACTCCAGGCATTGACCACCTCAAAGCATCAACTTCAGAAACTGACCACCTCCCAGCATTAACTCCAGACACTGACCACCTCCCAGCATTAACTACAGACACTGACCACCTCCCAGCATTAACTCCAGACACTAACCACCTCCCAGCATTAACTACAGACACTGAGCATCTCCCAGCATTAACTCCAGACACTGACTACCTCCCAGCATTAACTCCAGACACTGACCATGTCCCAGCATTAACTCCAAAAACTGACTATCTCCCGGCATTAACTCCAGACACTGACCACCTCCCAGCATTAACTTCAGGCATTGACCACCTCCCAGCATTTACTCCAGACACTGACTTTCTCCTAGCATTAACTGCAGAAACTGACCACGTCCCAGCATTAACTCCAGACACTGACAATCTCCCAGCATTAACCCCAGAAACTGACCACCTCCCAGCAGTAACTCCAGACACTGATCACCTCCCAGCATTAACTCCAGACACTGACCACCACCCAGCATTAACACCAGACACTAACTACCTCACAGCATTAACTCCAGACACTGACCACCTCCCAGCACTAACACCAGACACTGACCACCTCCCAGCATTAACTCCAGAAAGTGACTATCTCCCAGCATTAACTCCAGACACTACCACCTACCAGCATTCACTCCAGAAACTGACTATCTCCCGGCATTAACTCCGGACACTGACCACCTCCCAGCATTAACTTCAGGCATTGACCACCTCCCAGCATACTCCTGGACACAGACCACCTCCCAGCATTAACTCCAGACACTGACCACCTCCCAGCATTAACTCCAACAGTAACCACCTCCAGGCATTAACTCCAGAAACTGAACATCTCCCAGCATTAACTCCAGACACTGAACACCTCCCAGCATTAACTCCAGACACTGACCACCACCCAGCATTAACTCCAGACACTGACCACCTCCCAGCATTAACTCCAGACACTGACCACCTCCCAGCATTAACTCCAGACACTGACCACCTCCCAGCATTAACTCCAGGCATTGACCACCTCCCAGCATTAACTCCAGACACTGACCACCTCCCAGCATTAACTCCAGACACTGACCACCTCCCAGCATAACTCCAGAAACTGACCACCTCCCAGCATTAACTCCAGACTCTGAACACCTCCCAGCATTAACTCCAGACACTGACCACCTCCCAGCATTAACTCCAGAATCTGACCACCTCCCAGCATTAACTCCAGACACTGAACACCTCCCAGCATTAACTCCAGACACTGACCACCTCCCAGCATTAACTCCAGACACTGACCAACTCCCAGCATTAACTCCAGACACTAACCACCTCCCAGCATTAACTCCAGACACTGAATATCTCCCAGCATTAACTCCAGACACTGACCATCTCCCAGCATTAACTCCAGACACTGACCACCTCCCAGCATTAACTTCAGGCATTGACCACCTCCCAGCATCAATTCAGACACTGACCACCTCCCAGCATTAACTCCAGACACTGACCACCTCCCAGCATTAACTCCAGAAACTGAGCATCTCCCAGCATTAACTCCAGACACTGACCACCTCCCAGCATTAACTCCAGACACTAAACACCTCCCAGCATTAACTCCAGACACTGACCACCTCCCAGCATTAACTCCAGACACTGACCACCTCCCAGCATTAACTCCAGACACTGACCACCTCCCAGCATTAACTCCAGAAACTGAACACCTCCCAGCATTAACTCCAGACACTGACCACCTCCTAGCATTATCTCCAGGCATTGAACACCTCCCAGCATTAACTCCAGAAACTGAAGACCTCCCAGCATTAACTCCAGACACTAACCACCTCCCAGCATTAACTCCAGACACTGAGCATCTCCCAGCATTAACTACAGACACTGGCCATCTCCCAGCATTAACTCCAGACACTGACCACCGCCCAGCATTAACTCCAGACACTGAGCATCTCCCAGCATTAACTCCAGATACCGTCAATCTCCCAGCATTAACTCCAGACACTGATCACCTCCCAGCATTAGCTTCAGGCATTGACCACCTCCCAGCATCAACTTCGGACACTGACCACATCCCAGGATTAACTCCAGAAACTGACAATCTCCCAGCATTAACTCCAGACACTGACCATCTCCCAGCATTAACTACAGACAATGACCACCTCCCAGCATTAACTCCAGGCATTGACAACCTCTCAGCATTAACTCCAGACACTGACCACCTCCCAGCATTAACTCCAGACACTGAGCATCTCCCAGCATTAACTCCAGATACTGGCCATCTCCAAGCATTAACTCCAGAAACTGACCACCTCCCAGCATTAACTCCAGACACTAACCACCTCCCAGCATTAACTACAGACACTGAGCATCTCCCAGCATTAACTCCAGACACTGATTACCTCCCAGCATTAACTCCAGACACTGACCATGTCCCAGCATTAACTCCAAAAACTGACTATCTCCCGGCATTAACTCCAGACACTGACCACCTCCCAGCATTAACTTCAGGCATTGACCACCTCCCAGCATTAACTCCAGACACTGACTATCTCCCAGCATTAACTCCAGAAACTGACCACGTCCCAGCATTAACTCCAGACACTGACAATCTCCCAGCATTAACTCCAGAAACTGACCACCTCCCAGCAGTAACTCCAGACACTGATCACCTCCCAGCATTAACTCCAGACACTGACCACCACCCAGCATTAACACCAGACACTAACTACCTCACAGCATTAACTCCAGACACTGACCACCTCCCAGCATTAACACCAGACACTGACCACCTCCCAGCATTAACTCCAGAAACTGACTATCTCCCTGCATTAACTCCAGACACTGACCACCTCCCAGCATTAACTTCAGGCATTGACCACCTCCCAGCATTAACTTCGGACACTGACAACATCCCAGCATTAACTCCAGACACTGACAATCTCCCAGCATTAACTCCAGACACTGACCATCTCCCAGCATTAACTACAGACACTGAACACCTCCCAGCATTAACTACAGACACTGACCACCTCCCAGCATTAACTCCAGGCATTGACCACCTCCCAGCATTAACTCCAGACACTGACCACCTCCCAGCATTAACTCCAGACACTGAGCATCTCCCAGCATTAACTCCAGACACTGACCATCTCCCAGCATTAACTCCAGACACTGACCACATCCCAGAATTAACTCCAGACACTGACCACCTCCCAGCATTAACTCCAGACACTGACCACCTCCCAGCATTAACTCCAGACACTGACCACCTCCCAGCATTAACTACAGACACTGACCACCTCCCAGCATTAACTCCAGACACTAACCACCTCCCAGCATTAACTACAGACACTGAGCATCTCCCAGCATTAACTCCAGACACTGACCATCTCCCAGCATTAACTCCAGACACTGACCATGTCCCAGCATTAACTCCAAAAACTGACTATCTCCCGGCATTAACTCCAGACACTGACCACCTCCCAGCATTAACTTCAGGCATTGACCACCTCCCAGCATTTACTCCAGACACTGACTTTCTCCTAGCATTAACTCCAGAAACTGACCACGTCCCAGCATTAACTCCAGACACTGACAATCTCCCAGCATTAACTCCAGAAACTGACCACCTCCCAGCAGTAACTCCAGACACTGATCACCTCCCAGCATTAACTCCAGACACTGACCACCACCCAGCATTAACACCAGACACTAACTACCTCACAGCATTAACTCCAGACACTGACCACCTCCCAGCATTAACTCCAGACGCTAACCACCTCCCAGCATTAACTCCAGACACTGAATATCTCCCAGCATTAACTCCAGACACTGACAACCTCCCAGCATTAACTCCAGAAACTGACTATCTCCCGGCATTAACTCCAGACACTGACCACCTCCCAGCATTAACTTCAGGCATTGACCACCTCCCAGCATCAACTTCGGACACTGACCACTTCCCAGCATTAACTCCAGACACTGACCATCTCCCAGCATTAACTCCAGACACTGACCATCTCCCAGCATTAACTACAGACACTGAACACCTCCCAGCATTAACTACAGACAATGACCACCTCCCAGCATTAACTCCAGGCATTGACCACCTCCCAGCATTAACTCCAGACACTGAGCACCTCCCAGCATTTACTGCAGACACTGAGCATCTCCCAGCATTAACACCAGACACTAAACAACTCCCAGCATTAATTCCAGACACTGACCAACTCCCAGCATTAACACCAGACACTAAACACCTCCCAGCATTAACTCCAGACATAGACCACCTCCCAGCATTAACTCCAGACACTGACCACCTCCCAGCATTAACTCCAGACACTAACCACCTCCCAGCATTAACTCCAGAAACTGACTATCTGCCAGCATTAACTCCAGAAACTGACCACCTCGCAGCATTAACTCCAGCCACAGACCACCTCCCAGAATTAACTCCAGACACTGACCATCTCCCAGCATTAATTACAGACACTGAACATCTCCCAGCATTAACTCCAGACACTGACCACCTCCTAGCATTATCTCCAGGCATTGAACACCTCCCAGCATTAACTCCAGAAACTGAAGACCTCCCAGCATTAACTCCAGACACTAACCACGTCCCAGCATTAACTCCAGACACAGAGCATCTCCCAGCATTAACTACAGACACTGGCCATCTCCCAGCATTAACTCCAGACACTGATTACCTCCCAG
This sequence comes from Carcharodon carcharias, assembly GCF_017639515.1. NCBI lineage: Eukaryota > Metazoa > Chordata > Chondrichthyes > Lamniformes > Lamnidae > Carcharodon > Carcharodon carcharias. Next base: position 87,529,608 of record NC_054479.1, on the reverse strand, counting down.
CATTAACTCCAGACACTGACCATGTCCCAGCATTAAATCCAAAAACTGACTATCTCCCGGCATTAACTCCAGACACTGACCACCTCCCAGCATTAACTTCAGGCATTGACCACCTCCCAGCATTAACTCCAGACACTGACTTTCTCCCAGCATTAACTCCAGAAACTGACCACGTCCCAGCATTAACTCCAGACACTGAAAATCTCCCAGCATTAACCCAGAAACTGACCACCTCCCAGCAGTAACTCCAGACACTGACCACCACCCAGCATTAACACCAGACACTAACTACCTCACAGCATTAACTCCAGACACTGACCACCTCCCAGCATTAACACCAGACACTGACCACCTCCCAGCATTAACTCCTGAAACTGACTATCTCCCAGCATTAACTCCAGACACTGACCACCGCCCAGCATTAACTTCAGGCATTGACCACCTCCCAGCATCAACTTCGGACACTGACAACATCCCAGCATTAACTCCAGACACTGACCATCTCCCAGCATTAACTCCAGACACTGACCATCTCCCAGCATTAACTACAGACACTGAACAACTCCTAGCATTAACTACAGACAGTGACCACCTCCCAGCATTAACTCCAGGCAATGACCACCTCTCAGCATTAACTCCAGACAATAACAACCTCCCAGCATTAACTCCAGACACTGAGCATCTCCCAGCATTAACTACAGACACTGGCCATCTACAAGCATTAACTCCAGACACTGACCACAGCCCAAAATTAACTCCAGGCATTGACCACCTCAAAGCATCAACTTCAGAAACTGACCACCTCCCAGCATTAACTCCAGACACTGACCACCTCCCAGCATTAACTACAGACACTGACCACCTCCCAGCATTAACTCCAGACACTAACCACCTCCCAGCATTAACTACAGACACTGAGCATCTCCCAGCATTAACTCCAGACACTGACTACCTCCCAGCATTAACTCCAGACACTGACCATGTCCCAGCATTAACTCCAAAAACTGACTATCTCCCGGCATTAACTCCAGACACTGACCACCTCCCAGCATTAACTTCAGGCATTGACCACCTCCCAGCATTAACTCCAGACACTGACTTTCTCCCAGCATTAACTCCAGAAACTGACCACGTCCCAGCATTAACTCCAGACACTGAAAATCTCCCAGCATTAACCCCAGAAACTGACCACCTCCCAGCAGTAACTCCAGACACTGACCACCACCCAGCATTAACACCAGACACTAACTACCTCACAGCATTAACTCCAGACACTGACCACCTCCCAGCATTAACACCAGACACTGACCACCTCCCAGCATTAACTCCTGAAACTGACTATCTCCCAGCATTAACTCCAGACACTGACCACCGCCCAGCATTAACTTCAGGCATTGACCACCTCCCAGCATCAACTTCGGACACTGACAACATCCCAGCATTAACTCCAGACACTGACAATCTCCCAGCATTAACTCCAGACACTGACCATCTCCCAGCATTAACTACAGACACTGACAACTCCCAGCATTAACTACAGACAGTGACCACCTCCCAGCATTAACTCCAGGCATTGACCACCTCTCAGCATTAACTCCAGACATTAACCACCTCCCAGCATTAACTCCAGACACTGAGCATCTCCCAGCATTAACTACAGACACTGGCCATCTACAAGCATTAACTCCAGACACTGACCACAGCCCAAAATTAACTTCAGGCATTGACCACCTCAAAGCATCAACTTCAGAAACTGACCACCTCCCAGCATTAACTCCAGACACTGACCACCTCCCAGCATTAACTACAGACACTGACCACCTCCCAGCATTAACTCCAGACACTAACCACCTCCCAGCATTAACTACAGACACTGAGCATCTCCCAGCATTAACTCCAGACACTGACTACCTCCCAGCATTAACTCCAGACACTGACCACCTCCCAGCATTAACTCCAGAAACTGCACAGCACCCAGCATTAACTCCAGACACTGACCAACTCCCAGCAGTAACACCAGACACTGACTACCTCCCAGCATTAACTCCAAACACTGACCACCTCCCAGCATTAACTCGAGGGATTGACCACCTCCCAGCATTAAGTCAAGACACTGACCACCTCCCTGCATTAACTACAGACACTGACCACCTCCCTGCATTAACTCCAGAAACTGAAAACCTCCCAGCATTAACTACAGACACTGAACACCTCCCAGCATTAACTCCAGACACTGACCACCTCCCAGCATTAACTCCAGAAAATGAATATCTGCCGGCATTAACTCCAGACACTGACCACCTCGCAGCATTAACTCCAGACACTGACCACCTCCCACCATTAACTCCAGACACTAACCACCTCCCAGCATTAACTCCAGACACTGAGCATCTCCCAGCATTAACTACAGGCACTGGCCATCTCCCAGCATTAACTCCAGACAATGACCACCGCCCAGCATTAACTCCAGACACTGACAATCTCCCAGCATTAACTCCAGACACGGACCATCTCCCAGCATTAACTCCAGACACTGAACAACTCCCAGCATTAACTCCAGACACTGAGCATCTCCCAGCATTAACTCCAGACACGGACCATCTCCCAGCATTAACTTCAGGCATTGACCACCTCCCAGCATCAACTTCGGACACTGACCACATCCCAGCATTAACTCCAGACACTGACAATCTCCCAGCATTAACTCCAGACACTGAACATCTCCCAGAATTAACTACAGACACTGAACAACTCCCAACATTAACTACAGACAATGACCACCTCCCAGCATTAACTCCAGGCATTGACCACCTCTCAGCATTAACTCCAGACACTGACCACCTCTCAGCATTAACTCCAGACACTGAGCATCTCCCAGCATTAACTCCAGACACTGGCCATCTCCAAGCATTAACTCCAGACACTGAACACCGCCCAAAATTAACTTCAGGCATTGACCACCTCCCAGCATCAACTTCAGACACTGACCACCTCCCAGCATTAACTCCAGAAACTGACCACCTCCCAGCAGTAACTCCAGACACTGATCACCTCCCAGCATTAACTCCAGACACTGACCACATCCCAGCATTAACACCAGACACTAACTACCTCACAGCATTAACTCCAGACACTGACCACCTCCCAGCATTAACACCAGACACTGACCACCTCCCTGCATTAACTCCAGAAACTGAACACCTCCCAGCATTAACTCCAGACAGTAACCACCTCCCAGCATTAACTCCAGACAATAAACATCTCCCAGCATTAACTCCAGACACCGACCACCTCCCAGCATTAACTTCAGGCATTGACCACCTCCCAGCATCAACTTCGGACACTGACCACTTCCCAGCATTAACTCCAGACACTGACCATCTCCCAGCATTAACTCCAGACACTGACCATCTCCCAGCATTAACTACAGACACTGAACACCTCCCAGCATTAACTACAGACAATGACCACCTCCCAGCATTAACTCCAGGCATTGATCACCTCCCAGCATTAACTCCAGACACTGAGCACCTCCCAGCATTTACTGCAGACACTGAGCATCTCCCAGCATTAACACCAGACACTAAACAACTCCCAGCATTAACTCCAGACACTGACCACCTCCCAGCATTAACACCAGACACTAAACACCTCTCGGCATTAACTCCAGACACAGACCACCTCCCAGCATTAACTCCAGACACTGACCACCTCCCAGCATTAACTCCAGACAGTAACCACCTCCCAGCATTAACTCCAGAAACTGACTATCTGCCAGCATTAACTCCAGAAACTGACCACCTCGCAGCATTAACTCCAGACACTGACCACCTCCCAGCATTAACTCCAGACACTGACCATCTCCCAGCATTAACACCAGACACTGAACATCTCCCAGCATTAACTCCAGACACTGACCACCTCCCAGCATTAACTCCAGACACTGACCACCTCGCAGCATTAACTCCAGACACTGACCATCTCCCAGCATCAACTTCAGACACGGACCACCTCCCAGCATTAACTCCAGACACAAACCAACTCCCAGCATTAACTCCAGACACTGAGCATCTCCAGCATTAACGCCAGACACTGGCCATCTCCCAGCATTAAATCCAGACACTTACCACCGCACAGCATTAATTCCAGACACTGAGCATCTCGCAGCTTTAACTCCAGACACGGACCATCTCCCAGCATTAACTCAGACACTGACCACCTCCCATCATTATCTCCAGTAACTGACGATCTCCCGGCATTAACTACAGACACCTGACCACCTCCAGCATTAACTTCAGGCATTCACCACCT